>NC_136061.1:257101504-257701504 GCF_964261635.1 Lissotriton helveticus
TGGGTTTGCTCGTATGGCCCAAGGACTCTGGCGATTTTGGTCAGGGCTTCGGTCCCAGTGTCCTCTCGAATTTGTCCCCCAGTTGCCCTCCCACTTGCCCAGCTGTCCCGGACCTGTGGCGTTGCCACTCGACGCCCCTGCAGACTCTCCCTGCCCTCCTCTGATTGTGTGGTGGTGGTTGTAACCACTGCCGCAGGGAGAGTGTTGCAGGCAGCACTGGTGGTGGTTGAGGCCGCACAGGTAATTGCGGCAGGAGTTAGCGCTGTTGTTGAAGTGATGGGGACAATGGGGGCCTGGGACGTGGTGCACCCTGGCAGTCCAGATGGGTCATTTCTTTGCTCCTCATCCAAGAAACGTAGGGAGTCTGCATCCGTGAGTTCATGTCCCGGGGGGTGGTAGGGAATACTGTCTCTGCAGGTCGGTGTTGTGTTCTACAGCAGTTGCTTGTGGATCTCCTGTTGAACAGAGGTGAAATGGTAATTGAAGTGCACTCCACATGCTTTGTGTTAGATGATTTGATGTTACATGATATACACCACACAGTTTACATTGATATCACTTTGTATGGCTGCAAGGTACTGAGCATCATGACATGATGTGGAGGTACATACATTACTTGTCCATGGTGTGACATGTGACATGTAAATAGATACCATGTTCCATGTACAGATTGTATGATTACAAGGACATGTCGTCATCTAACGACTTGCAGCACATCAACTTTATGTGATGCGCCTTTTTGGTTTACTCTCCATGGAAGACGTTTCATCTGAGCAAGAACTAGCCATTTTAATCTTATGCATCCTTTACTTTGTTTTTCTAATTGACCATGCATGTGTTGTGTTCATATGGGCCTTCTTGCTCTGACACTATGGCACTCACATATAGCATTCAGTGCTGTGCATGATTGGACCCTGAATTTCTTCAACATGTGAGTTGGTGATTCAAAGTTTATTTTCAGTGGCTGTTACGTACGCTTAGCTGTCTGCACACTGTACGTGGCTTTTGGATCTATGCCAAGCTGGGTGACATGTGAGGGCTGGTGTGGTCATATGGCTCCATGCATTTTTTAGAGGAATGGCAGGGTGCATGCACTGTCTGCCTACCTGTTCTGTGACACAGTTAAAGGAAATTGCTGCCACATGGTTATGAGTGGGAGGGGTGTTCCATCCTGCTCAGCTGTGGGACAAGGGTGCCTAGTGGGAGTTGGAGTGCTGCCTTGCCACCCACAAACACCCCTCCGTGTTAAGATGGCTACCTACCTGTAAGTTTGAAGAGAGCAATGCAATGGCTGCCACATGGTTGTGGGTGTGGGGAGTGTTCCATCCGGCTGAGCTGTGGGACAAGGATGCCTGGTGGAAGTTGGAGTGCTGGCTTACCACCCAAAAACACCCTTCCCTGTTAGGATGTCTACCTCACTGTGAAGTGGAGCAGAGGAAGGGAATAGGTTACACATTGCTCTTGGATGGGGGAGTGTTCCATCCTGCTCAGGGGTGGGACAGGGGGGCCTGGTGGGAGTTGGGTGCTGGCTTCCCACCCACAAACACCCCTCCCTGTTAAGATGGCTACCTACCTGTAAGATTAAAGAGAGCAATGCAATGTCTGCCACATGGTTCTGGCTGGGGGGGTTCTCCATTCTGCTGAGCTGTGGGACCAGGGGGCCTGGTGGGAGTTGGAGTGCTGGCTCCCACCCACAAACACCCCTTCCTGTTAGGATGGCTACCTACCTGTTAGGTGAAGTGAAGGTGAGCAATGCAATGGCTGCCACATGGTTGTGGCTGTGGGGAGTGTTCCATTCTGCTCAGACGTGGGACAAGGGGGCCTGGTGGGAGTTGGGGTGCTGGCTTCCTACCCACAAACACCCCTCCCTGTTAAGATGGCTACCTACCTGTAGGTTTGAAGAGAGCAATGCAATGTCTGCCACATGGTTCTTGCTGGCGGGGGGTCCATCCTGCTTAGCTGTGGGGCAAGGGGGCATGGTGGGAGTTGTAGTGCTGGCTTCCCACCCACAAACACCCCTCCCTGTTAAGATGGCTACCTACCTGTAAGTTTGAAGAGAACAATGCAATGTCTGCCACATGGTTCTGGCTGGGGGGGTACTCCATCCTGCTCAGCTGTGGGACAAAGGGGCCTGGTGGGAGTTGGAGTGCTTACTTCCGACCCACAAACACTGCTCCCTGTTAGGATGGCTACCTCCCTGTGAAGTGGAGCAGATGAAGGCAATAGGTTACACATGGCTTTTGGATGGGGGAGTGTTCCATCCTGCTGGGCTGTGGGACAAGGGGGCTTGGTGGGAGTTTTAGTACTGGCTTCCCATCCACAAACACCCCTCCGTGTTAAGATGGCTACCTCCCTATAAGTTTGAAGCGAGCAATGCAATGTCTGCCACACGGTTTGGGCTGGGGGGTGGGTGCTCCATCCTGCTCAGCTGTGGGAAAGCCTGGTGGGAGTTGGAGTGCTGGCTTACCACCCACAACTACCCTACCTGTTAGGATGGCTACCTACCTGCGAAGTGGAGCAGAGCAAGGGAATAGGTTACACATTGCTCTTGGATGGGCGAGTGTTCCATCCTGCTCAGGGGTGGGACAAGGGGGCCTGGTGGGAGTTGGGTGCTGGCTTCCCACCCACAAACACCCCTCCCTGTTAAGATGGCTACCTACCTGTAAGATTGAATAGAGCAATGGAATGTCTGCCACATGGTTCTGGCTGGGGGGTTCTCCATTCTGCTGAGCTGTGGGACAAGGGGGCCTGGTGGGAGTTGGAGTGCTGGCTTCCCACCCACAAACACCCCTTCCTGTTAAGATGGCTACCTACCTGTTAGGTGAAGGTGAAGGTGAGCAATGCAATGGCTGCCACATGGTTGTTGCTGTGGGGAGTGTTCCATTCTGCTCAGAGGTGGGACACGGGGGCCTGGTGGGAGTTGGGGTGCTGGCTTCCCACCCACAAACACCCCTCCCTGTTAAGATGGCTACCTACCTGTAAGTTTGAAGAGAACAATGCAATGTCTGCCACATGGTTCTGGCTGGGGGGTGGGTGTTCCATCCTGCTCAGCTGTGGGAAAGCCTGGTGGGAGTTGGAGTGCTGGCTTACCACCCACAACTACCCTACCTGTTAGGATGGCTACCTACCTGTGAAGTGGAGCAGAGGAAGGGAATATGTTACACATTGCTCTTGGATGGGGGAGTGTTCCATACTGCTCAGGGGTGGGACAAGAGTGCCTGGTGGGAGTAGGGTGCTGGCTTCACACCCACAAACACCCCTCCCTGTTAAGATGGCTACCTACCTGTAAGTTTGAAGAGAGCAATGCAATGTCTGCCACATGGTTCTTGCTGGGGGGGGGTCCATCCTGCTTAGCTGTGAGGCAAGGGGGCCTGGTGGGAGTTGTAGTGCTGGCTTCCCACCCACAAACACCCCTCCCTGTTAAGATGGCTACCTACCTGTAAGTTTGAAGAGAACAATGCAATGTCTGCCACATGGTTCTGGCTGGGGGGGTACTCCATCCTGCTCAGCAGTGGGACAAAGGGGCCTGGTGAGAGTTGGAGTGCTTACTTCCCACCCACAAACACCGCTCCCTGTTAGGATGGCTACCTCCCTGTGAAGTGGAGCAGATGAAGGCAATAGGTTACACATGGTTTTGGATGGGGGAGTGTTCCATCCTGCTGGGCTGTGGGACAAGGGGGCCTGGTGGGAGTTGTAGTACTGGCTTCCCATCCACAAACACCCCTCCGTGTTAAAATGGCTACCTCCCTGTAAGTTTGAAGAGAGCAATGCAATGTCTGCCACACGGTTTGTGCTGGGGGGTGGGTGCTCCATCCTGCTCAGCTGTGGGAAAGTCTGGTGGGAGTTGGAGTGCTGGCTTACCACCCACAACTACCCTACCTGTTAGGATGGCTACCTACCTGTTAGGTGAAGGTGAGCAATGCAATGGCTGCCACATGGTTGTGGGTGTGGGGAGTGTTCCATCCTGCTAAGCTGTGGGACAAGGGGGCCTGGTGGGAGTTGTAGTGCTACCTTGCCACCCACAAACACACCTCCCTGTTAAGATGGCTACCTACCTGTAAGTTTGAAGAGAGCAATGAAATGGCTGCCTCATGGTTGTGGGTGTGGTGAGTGTTCCATCCGGCTGAGCTGTGGGACAAGGATGCCTGGTGGGAGTTGTAGTTCCAGCTGCCTGTACACATGCCCCCCTGGGAATGTTGCTAGCTACCTTTGGGGTGATTCAGAGGAAGGAAATGTTAGATCTGTGAGACATGTTGGGAAGAGTGTGGCGCACATGAGTGCATTTGGGCCTACGAAGTGTAGCTTTTTAGTTGTGCAAGACAGTACATAGCAGTGTAATGGTAGACATTTGTTGGTACTTACCAGCCTCCACTACCCTGGGTATTCGTGTGAGACTCTATAGATGCAGTATGTCAAGCACCTTCTCCTCCCATTCAGTGAATGTTAGTGGTGGAATGAGAGGGCCACCGCCAGTCCTCTGAGCCAACTCATGGTTCTTGTTGGCATGCTCTTTCACCCTGGTCTTGAGGTCATTCCACCTCTTCCTGATCTCCTTCTGGGTGCGCGGGGTGGTCCCTACTGCATTGACTTTGTTGACTATCCTTGCCCACATTTGATTTTTAGTGGCTAGTGGTGTCTGTTGGGCCATGCTTCCAAACAAATGTGATTCTACTCCGATTACCTCATCCACCATCACTGACAACTCATTGCGACGGACGGAAACACCTCATCGTTCCGCTGTCACCACAATCGTATCCTAATTTGACGTGCAGTCAGTCCGTTGGTCGTGCGGCGGTTTTGGGTCTTTCTGCAGCAAATTCGACCACCGTGGATGAATTTTCACCTGCTCCGGACGGACCCGGCGGAGTTGTGTGGAATTCATCCACCGCGGTCAGATTTTTCTGGCAGTTCATCCTAATCTGACCGCTGGTTTTCCCGTGGTGGCTGCGGGTGGTTAATTTCCACAACCATGACAGTCTGAATGCTTTTCCGACCGCCATCCTAATTGACCCCATAGTCTTTAGTCTGCTTTGTTAAAACAGGCCACCAATAGCGTTGTTTCAATAAAGAAACAGTCGCCGTAACTCCTGCATGTGCAGAATCTATCCCCTCGTGTGCTGCTAGAATTAAACCGAAACCTACGATCCATGTTTGGAATTACTCTATCCCCCAGGAATCTATCCCCTCCAGGAATCTGAGCAAATGGAATGTTATTGGCATCTAACTTGTTGGAGTACTTGAGTGTAAAATCGTTTTGGTACTGCACCGCTGTTTTTGTATGAAGCAATGACAGCCACCATAATCTCACCGTCTATTTTCATTTTAGAACGAGTGATTGCAGCTATGGAAGCCGTTCATACAGCCCCCTTTGCGGCTTCATCAGTCAATGAATTCTCTTCAATGTGAACACCATCACGCTGATGACTCAGTGTATGTATCATGTGAGCCCTTGGTAGTTCGGTTTTTGAACTCCACGGCCTGTTCCCATAGCATTTTGTGCTTAATTGTGCCACCTTTAGCATCTTTGAACCCGTTTTGAATCCAGTATTGCAAATTTTCAATATATGACTGCACACAGTAAAAAGTATCGCACACAATTAGTGTGGGGAATTTTCGATCTGTATTTACAAGTGCCAGTATCAGTGCTTTTAATTCTGCCAACTGTGCTGTGCAGTGTCCTAGAGATTGCGTTTTAGTGCACCTTGGATGGAACTTTCCATCCGGCATGCGACCTTTAACGATTGCACATGCCGCACTATATTGTTGCTTACTTCCTATGGCCGGTTGAGCAGATCTGTAAGTGTAAATGATATAGTCATACTGATTTAGAGGCATTGTTTCATTAGGTAGAGGATATTCTTGTTCGTATTGCAGGAATGCTTGTGTCTTTAAATTTGGGTCGTACCTGTATTCTACATCTCTTGCAGTGAGAGAATTAGCCCATTGTATCCATCTCAGATGTAAAACTTTAGCGTTAGGAACGCTTGCCTTTGTCGCAGCTTCTAAGGCTGGACCTGGAGTCACTACTATTGTTCGTTTCCCCTAAGCCAGTGCTCTTTCTCTTACTACAGCAGTCTATACCGCTGTCAGAATATTTTCAGTAGATGCAAAGCGCATCTCAGCATTTGTGTACAAATGTGATTTGTATGCAATTGGTACTGTTTCACCTTCATTGTATGTTAGATAGGTGTACCCAGATTGACCCGCAACTATACGGATCACTGGGTTGCGTAGGTTGACTCGTGTCTGTAAGTGTTTGGAAGCCATCATTTCAGCTTGTAAGGAACATAGTGTATTTTGTGTTCTTGTGTCTATTGTCATACTGACAAATCAGGTTTGATTAAATCGTAGAAAGGCTTTGATCTTTCTGCGTAATCTAAAATGTATATTCTACCAAAATTTAGGAGTCGCAGGATTGATTGTCGATTTTTTTTATGATATTGGAGGCTGAAGCAGCGTGCATTTTTAAAACATATTGGCTGCCAGGCTTTTTCCTTCACTTGAAAGCTCATATCCTAAAAACAGGACACAGGTGGGCTATTTTTGATTTTTTAAAGTTAAATTTGTAGCCCTCAGATGCAAATCCCCAAATTGTGGTATTCACTCTGTTCAAGTGTTCCTCTAGGTCATCGTCCATCAGATAAATATCATCCAGATAGGACAACGCCTCTTCATCCAGTTTTTGAAGTAACTCTGTTATTCTGGCCCAAAACAACCCCGGGCAGTTCTTATACCCTTAGGGGAGTCGATGAAATTGCCTCTGAAACCCTAGCGCTGAGAATGCTGTTAGATACCGACTTTCAGAGGCTATATTTTGGCAGAAAAATCCATTTGAGATATCAAGTGTTGTTTTGTATTTTTCCCACACAATGTTATTCATTAATGCGGCACTGTGTGCATTTTGGACTGCAAATGTCTTAGTTCAAGTGTTTAAATGTCTGTAATCTAAAACTAGACAATATGAATTGTCGAGTTTCATGACCAGAAACAAAGGATTATTCATTTGAGAGGTGCAAGTTTCAATCACCCCTTGGTATTCAAGTTGATCTAAGATCTCCCTGACCTGTTTGTTAGCTTCTTGCTTTATTGGATACTGCCTCTGTGCAGTTGGAGTATTTTTTAAAGGAATTATGTGGTGGGTTGAATCCTCATCCCATCCAACATGGTTCTTGTATAAAGCTGGAGCCTAGGCTACCGCCCACTCCTGCGCATATGTGTGTTGCAAATGCCTGGGAATATGATCTGAGAATGACGGCATAATTACCGTTTCTCCTTTAGGGCAATCCATGACGAATGCTGGCGGCCAATCTCGTTCAGCTAACAAAATGTCATAGCCAAACCTAAGGTTCACCCAAAAGAGACCTCTCATTGTTCTACTTTTGTCCCCCACAATCTGGAGCGTTTTTCATATACTTTATGTGGGACACTTATCCTAGTATAGGGTGATTCTACCATGATATAATCATTCAAGTCCGCTATCACCAGAAATTCAATCAGATTCTGGCAAGCTATTGTTACTTCTGCCACACTGTCTAGCATCGTCAGAGCCTATTCCCCGTTTAGTAGCTTAGTCCTCAGGATTCTGGGCATGTCTGATCTTTAGACCTGCAACCTCTTCATTTTGAACTGTAGCTTTTGCTTTGGCTTCTCTTCTTTTTTGAAAGTGTAATCTTGAGCGTGCTGCTTGTCTCTGGACTTTGTACGCTCATCCTGTCTTTCTGACCGTCCTTTCATCTCAGAGTTTTTCAATGAACCCTTACAGGAACGAGAGGAACGTGTATCAGTATCTTGATACCTGTCAGGTTTCCTAATATTATCCCTATTCCTGAGGTTATACCTTTTCTCGGAGGGCTCCTGTGGAGGAGATCTACCTCGGGATTGAGATCTGTTTCCTTTAAATGTTTGTTGTTTTTTATGATCTCACTTCTTTTTAGAAGAAGCAGGTGTCTGCTTGGTAGTGTCTTTTTCAGAGCTGCCCATTAGTTGTGGTTTTAACGCTTTCCCACCCAAGTTGTCTCTGCCTAGTTCTGCATATGCAGTTTCAATTATTTTAGGTACTAAAATAGGTGTTCTTGTTCTAAAGGATTGAACTCCCTTAGGCGTTGGCGGATAGCCACCAAAGCTACTTCTCCTTTAATATTAGTTAAAATTATGGCTGATACCTGGGCATAGTTACCTAGTAACTTCATCCCTAAGTTCAGAGCAGGCGCTGCTCCATACTCGTTTTGTATTAGTATTAATACACCGGGTATCACCGCTAATGAAGGAATACCATGAGTTCTGGTATAAATGGCAGCAAAGACTCTACCCCAAGGGGTACTGTACCCCAAGGGGTACAATCCTCTACTTGTGGTGTTATCCCCATGGGCAAGCAGATTGATAGCATTCCGTGTTTTTCATATGGGGTAGTATTTGGGAATACTGCCTCTAACTGTGTAATTTTCTGAGCTACCCAGAATGCCATTTGTTCGCATTTTGTTCGCATCTTGCCCATTACTGCATGTAATTTTTTAGTGTGATTTTAGTTGCTGTGCCCTGAGATTGAGTTCCATTTGTTGCAACTATCGCTGGGTGGACTGTAAATGTCCTCATGACGAATTGCGTCATGTTTCTATAGATAATAATTAAATCTTTATGTTGTATGAGTAAGTCTCCTACTGGCATTGTATCAATGTCAGGATGTGGCGTGTATGCCGCTAATATCGGCCATGTTGCCCCTTCTCCGAGCGGGCCAAGTTTTACTCTTCTTCTTATACGGAATTGGGCCCCTTTAAACCAGTATAAGTAATCCTGGTACGTGAGCGGAACCTTAATGTCCTCAAACGGACAATATTCGGCTGGTGCATCTCCTTCTGTATAGTAGTGAAATGTCTGTGTTCTTGCATTTGCTGCTGGGAATGTAACCCACGAAAAAATACCTGTGTTTTGTTTGATTTGTGTGCCTCAATCATGAAAGCTACTATACCACCCATAGCTGATAATCCATTCTCTACCAATTTCAGGGTGACTGTATTTCTAAATTGTTCTGCAATTTGTATTGCATCTGCATCTTCTTTGTCTGAGAGTTGCAAATTATGCACCATTCCCCCTGCGTTCTCACCTTCGGTCATTTTTAGAGGAAGACATTTCCACGGGAACAAAGATAAGGTGTTTATGCACAATTCTAGGAACATTGTGTCCTTCAAGCTTGATTAACCAACAGCCAATAAATAGGATCTTTTCGCCTACTCAGCTGTGGCGAGTATGTGCCCAGACATCTCTGGTGTTTTGTGAGTAGGGGTCTCTGAGACTAGCACAACTGAACTACTGAGATTCCTCTGTTAAATAGGTACCCAACTAACGTTGGAGGCACCATGTTGTGTAGTTCCTATATACCCTATTCAGGATCTGCATGTTCGGATAACATTAACTGTGGGTTTGGTGGCAGACTGGTTCCACGCTCCCCCACTGGATATGTTATCCTGTTTTCATTAGCTAGCTCACAGTGCCACAAGTAGAATCTCCTCTTATCGGGGAGAGAATAGTTTCTGGCAACCTCAGAACATGACAACCCTGATCCCCCAGGAACGTGGAAACAATATACTACCTTTCAATCAGTCACTCGTGGTCACTTAGTTTATCTCAGAGATACACAGAATATACAGTCGGGTCGTTTCAATAAGAATTTATTGAACAGTTGTTATTTTAGTGTAAACTAGATGTGCTGTAACAACCATTAGGCAGTAGCAGAGATATATGATTAGCAGTACTACGAAAGTAAAGGGATGGTACAGTTCTACCATTTTGCAATAATCATGAATATATACAAGTTCATAAAATACATGCTAAAAAGTGTGTTAGATTTGGGGGTCTCTAGTTGGCACAGGTATGCACTTGTGACAAACAGGGACCCTCTCCTCTAGTCAGGGCAAGGGACTTACTCCTAAAAATAACCCCTGCTCACCCTCTAGGTAGTGTGGCGCGAGCAGACCAGGCTAATCTTCAGGGCGTTTAGTTAGTTAAGCATTTATGACCACACACAGTAATATAGCAATACCACAAATGGATACCAGGCTTAGTTATATAAAAATATGTGTACTTTATGTAAATATATACTTCTTAGGCAGGCTTAAAATACAAGACCACAAAAACGATTTTAAAATAAGGCCACAGTACCTTTGTAAAAGGAGTTCTTTAACCCCTTCGGGGCTAATGACGAGCTGGGCTCGTCATCGCGCTTGACTGTCGTGTGCTGATGACAAGGCCAGCTCGTCATCAGCCCCACCCTCGAGGGTCTCTGATCTTTGTTTTTTTGCTGGGGGCGGCAGCGGAAGAGCTTCCGCTGCCGCCCCCGCCCCCCCCCCATGGGAATCCCTGATGACGTCAGCGCGCGCTGACATCATCAGGGATTCCCAGCGCTCGGGAAGCCAGTTGCTTCCCGAGCGCTGGAGAAAGAGGTAGGTTTTTCGTGGCTGGCGGGGGTTTGGGGCAGTGAAGAGGCATCAGGGGAGAGGAAAGAGATTTTCCTCTCCCCTGATGTCTCTTTGCAGGGCATTTCTGCCTCACGATCGCGCACAGCGTCGCGATCGTGCGGCGGAAATGCCCCCACTAGACACCAGGGATTTCATTTTAGTTTTTAGGAAGCGACCCCTTGGGCAAGGGTCGCTTCCAGGCGGGGTCTCATTATGTTTTTGTTTTTCTGCCCCCCCTGGGGGGAAATCGGCCCGTTTTTTTGGCCGTTTTGCCCCCAGGGGGGGCAGAAATTCGCCACTAGCACCAGGGTTGATATTTTGAGCCAAGATGGCGGACGTGTTTTTTGTTTACGTTTTTCTGTCCCCCCTGGGGGCAAATCGGCCCATTTTTTTTTGCCGTTTTGCCTCCAGGGGGGACAGAAAATGCCCACTAGCACCATACTTGGCTATCTATGCACGGAGTGGTGCTTGGCTGGCGGTGTGTGTGGAGTGGCGCTTGGCTGGTGGTGTGTGTGGAGTGGTACTTGGCTGTCTGTGCACGGAGTGGTGCTTGGCTGGTGGTGCTTGTGGAGTGGCGCTTGGCTGGTGGTGTGCGTGGAGTGCTGCTTTGCTGTCTGTGCACGGAGTGGTGCTTGGCTGGCGGTGTGTGTGGAGTGGTGCTTGGCTGGTGGTGTGCGTGGAGTGCTACTTTGCTGTCTGTGCACGGAGTGCTGCTTGGCTGGCGGTGTGTGTGGAGTGGCGCTTGGCTGGTGGTGTGCGTGGAGTGCTACTTTGCTGTCTGTGCACGGAGTGCTGCTTGGCTGGCGGTGTGTGTGGAGTGGCGCTTGGCTGGTGGTGTGCGTGGAGTGCTACTTTGCTGTCTGTGCACGGAGTGCTGCTTGGCTGGCGGTGTGTGTGGAGTGGCGCTTGGCTGGTGGTGTGCGTGGAGTGCTACTTGGTTGTCTGTGCACGGAGTGGTGTTTGGCTGGTGGTGTGTGTGGAGTGGTGTTTGGCTGGCGGTGTGTGGGGAGTGGTACTTGGCTGGATGGTGTGCGTGGAGCGGTGCTTGGCTGGCGGTGAGTGGCGCTTGTCTTGCGGTGTGCGTGGAGTGGTGCTTGGCTGGCTGTGTGTGTGGAGTGGTACTTGGCTGTCGGTGTGCGCTGAGTGGTGTTTGGCTGGCGGTGTGCGTGGAGAGGTACTTGGCTATCTGTGCACGGAGTGGTGCTTGGCTGGCGGTGTGTGTGGAGTGGCGCTTGGCTGGTGGTGTGTGTGGAGTGGCGCTTGGCTGGTGGTATGCGTGGAGTGGTCATTTGCTGTCTGTGCACGGAGTGCTGCTTGGCTGGCGGTGTGTGTGGAGTGGCGCTTGGCTGGTGGTGTGCGTGGAGTGCTACTTTGCTGTCTGTGCACAGAGTGCTGCTTGGCTGGCGGTGTGTGTGGAGTGGAAAGAACAACACAGGGTTCTGGCTGTTTCCAGTAAGGCTAAGCCAAATATATCAAAAAGCAACACAAATTGCCAATACTGGATCACCTTTAAGCGTGATCTAATAGTCCCCTAATGAATCAAGCATAACGGTCCATTATACTTAGGTAAGATCTGCACCGTTCCCCTCCAAAATGTTTCTTTTTCCATCCCCGCCAAAATCAACCCCCTAACTAAGGTTTCCGTTACAGGCAAAAACGTTTCCTGAATTATACGGATAAACCGAGTGGACTGTTAGACGCGACCGGCGCCTTTGCCTTAGGTAAGAACCGCTCCGCCTTAAAATTCGTTTTTTTCCATCCCGTCTAGTTCAAATCCCTAATGAAGCACTTCATTTCAGGTTAAATTGTTTCCTGAATTATAAGAAAAATCGGGCGAATCCCATTTTCAATCGCAACCCGGTAAGCCCCCATTTGAAAAGCTTTTTGTGCTACATTTTTGTTTGTACCTTCCACGCTTGGTACATTAATCATGGTTTAAATCATTGCAGGCACACCCTTTGATACTCGAGGAGGTGAGTTCACTGCAGAATAGACCAATAGCTGCTGGACCAGTTATTTCATATATACCACTGGTGTTCATGTTGTGTCGTCCTTTTTCTGTTTAGTGTCTTTTCGAATTTTTGGATTATCTACCACACGCAACCATGGCCATTGATTGATGCTATAAGGTATGGCAGTTTCGCTAGCTGATGGTTTTCATTGTGTTTTCATGGAATTCAGGAAATTAGAGCTGACTGGTTAACTGTTTGTTTTGATCTTTGTTGTAGAATTGGTTGGTCCTGACGAGAACCCCGCCATTGGGGGTTCGAAACGCGTAGACCCCAGTTAAGAGTGACTGGACTCTCTGTCAATATAAATATTTCATAAAACGTGATGTTTTTTCCTTCTTTAAATATGAATTAATGTTTGATATATTTAATTGTAAATATTTTTGAACGAAGAAAAATACTATCATTCATTTACATCTTTATTGTTTGTTGACACAGAGCCTTATTGTTTTGTTTTGTTTTTTCATGTACAGTAGGGTGAATGGAGTATGAATGTTGTTGGTAGGATGTGTTTAATCTGTAAATTGTAAATATGTAAAATGTCGCTGGTTTTGATATGCCTAACCTCTGATTTGTGTTAACATGCATATTCATTCTATGAGAGATTGTTTTACCTTTTGACAAAAATTAAAAATTTAAATTCTTTTGACTTATGACGTATAATGGACCGTTATGCTTGATTCATTAGGGGACCATTAGATCACGCTTAAAGGTGATCCAGTATTGGCAATTTGTGTTGTTTCTTGGTGTGTGTGGAGTGGCGCTTGGCTGGTGGTGTGCGTGTAGTGGTACTTGGTTGTCTGTGCACGGAGTGGTGTTTGGCTAGTGGTGTATGTGGAGTGGTGTTTGGCTGGCGGTGTGTGTGGAGTGGTGTTTGGCTGGCGGTGTGTGTGGAGTGGTACTTGGCTGGATGGTGTGCGTGGAGCGGTGCTTGGCTGGCGGTGAGTGGCACTTGGTGTGCGTGGAGTGGTGCTTGGCTGGCGGTGCGTGTGGAGTGGTATTTGGCTGTCGGTGTGCGCTGAGTGGAGTTTGGCTGGTGGTGTGCGTGGAGGGTTACTTGGCTATCTATGCACGGAGTGGTGCTTGTCTGGCGGTGTGTGTGGAGTGGCGCTTGGCTGGTGGTGTGTGTGGAGTGGTCATTTGCTGTCTGTGCACGGAGTGCTGCTTGGCTGGCGGTGTGTGTGGAGTGGCGCTTGGCTGGTGGTGTGCGTGGAGTGCTACTTTGCTGTCTGTGCACGGAGTGCTGCTTGGCTGGCGGTGTGTGTGGAGTGGCGCTTGGCTGGTGGTGTGCGTGGAGTGCTACTTTGCTGTCTGTGCACGGAGTGCGGCTTGGCTGGCGGTGTGTGTGGAGTGGCGCTTGGCTGGTGGTGTGCGTGGAGTGCTTCTTGGTTGTCTGTGCACGGAGTGGTGTTTGGCTGGTGGTGTGTGTGGAGTGGTGTTTGGCTGGCGGTGTGTGGGGAGTGGTACTTGGCTGGATGGTGTGCGTGGAGCGGTGCTTGGCTGGCGGTGAGTGGCGCTTGTCTTGCGGTGTGCGTGGAGTGGTGCTTGGCTCTCTGTGTGTGTGGAGTGGTACTTGGCTGTCGGTGTGCGCTGAGTGGTGTTTGGCTGGCGGTGTGCGTAGAGGGGTACTTGGCTATCTATGCACGGAGTGGTGCTTGGCTGGCGGTGTGTGTGGAGTGGCGCTTGGCTGGTGGTGTGTGTGGAGTGGCGCTTGGCTGGTGGTATGCGTGGAGTGGTCATTTGCTGTCTGTGCACGGAGTGCTGCTTGGCTGGCGGTGTGTGTGGAGTGGCGCTTGGCTGGTGGTGTGCGTGGAGTGCTACTTTGCTGTCTGTGCACGGAGTGCTGCTTGGCTGGCGGTGTGTGTGGAGTGGAAAGAACAACACAGGGTTCTGGCTGTTTCCAGTAAGGCTAAACCAAATATATCAAAAAACAACACAAATTGCCAATACTGGATCACCTTTAAGCGTGATCTAATAGTCCCCTAATGAATCAAGCATAACGGTCCATTATACTTAGGTAAGATCTGCTCCGTTCCCCTCCAAAATGTTTCTTTTTCCATCCCCGCCAAATTCAACCCCCTAACTAAGGTTTCCGTTACAGGCAAAAACGTTTCCTGAATTATACGGATAAACCGAGCGGACTGTTAGACGCGACCGGCGCCTTTGCCTTAGGTAAGAACCGCTCCGCCTTAAAATTCGTTTTTTTCCATCCCCGTCTAGTTCAAATCCCTAATGAAGCACTTCATTTCAGGTTAAATTGTTTCCTGAATTATAAGAAAAATCGGGCGAATCCCGTTTTCAATCGCAACCCGGTAAGCCCCCATTTGAAAAGCTTTTTGTGCTACATTTTTGTTTGTACCTTCCACGCTTGGTACATTAATCATGGTTTAAATCATTGCAGGCACACCCTTTGATACTCGAGGAGGTGAGTTCACTGCAGAATAGACCAATAGCTGCTGGACCAGTTATTTCATATGTACCATTGGTGTTCATGTTGTGTCGTCCTTTTTCTGTTTAGTGTCTTTTCGAATTTTTGGATTATCTACCACACGCAACCATGGCCATTGATTGATGCTATAAGGTATGGCAGTTTCGCTAGCTGGTGGTTTTCATTGTGTTTTCATGGAATTCAGGAAATTAGAGCTGACTGGTTAACTGTTTGTTTTGATCTTTGTTGTAGAATTGGTTGGTCCTGACGAGAACCCCGCCATTGGGGGTTCGAAACGCGTAGACCCCAGTTAAGAGTGACTGGACTCTCTGTCAATATAAATATTTCATAAAACGTGATGTTTTTTCCTTCTTTAAATATGAATTAATGTTTGATATATTTAATTGTAAATATTTTTGAACGAAGAAAAATACTATCATTCATTTACATCTTTATTGTTTGTTGACACAGAGCCTTATTGTTTTGTTTTGTTTTTTCATGTACAGTAGGGTGAATGGAGTATGAATGTTGTTGGTAGGATGTGTTTAATCTGTAAATTGTAAATATGTAAAATGTCGCTGGTTTTGATATGCCTAACCTTTGATTTGTGTTAACATGCATATTCATTCTATGAGAGATTGTTTTACCTTTTGACAAAAATTAAAAATTAAAATTCTTTTGACTTATGACGTATAATGGACCGTTATGCTTGATTCATTAGGGGACCATTAGATCACGCTTAAAGGTGATCCAGTATTGGCAATTTGTGTTGTTTTTTGGTGTGTGTGGAGTGGCGCTTGGCTGGTGGTGTGCGTGGAGTGGTACTTGGTTGTCTGTGCACGGAGTGGTGTTTGGCTAGTGGTGTATGTGGAGTGGTGTTTGGCTGGCGGTGTGTGTGGAGTGGTGTTTGGCTGGCGGTGTGTGTGGAGTGGTACTTGGCTGGATGGTGTGCGTGGAGCGGTGCTTGGCTGGCGGTGAGTGGCACTTGGTGTGCGTGGAGTGGTGCTTGGCTGG
Source organism: Lissotriton helveticus (assembly GCF_964261635.1). Classification (NCBI taxonomy): domain Eukaryota; kingdom Metazoa; phylum Chordata; class Amphibia; order Caudata; family Salamandridae; genus Lissotriton; species Lissotriton helveticus. Next base: position 257,117,407 of record NC_136061.1, read on the forward strand.
CGGTGCGTGTGGAGTGGTATTTGGCTGTCGGTGTGCGCTGAGTGGAGTTTGGCTGGCGGTGTGCATGGAGGGTTACTTGGCTATCTATGCACGGAGTGGTGCTTGTCTGGCGGTGTGTGTGGAGTGGCGCTTGGCTGGTGGTGTGTGTGGAGTGGTCATTTGCTGTCTGTGCACGGAGTGCTGCTTGGCTGGTGGTGTGTGTGGAGTGGCGCTTGGCTGGTGGTGTGCGTGGAGTGCTACTTTGCTGTCTGTGCACGGAGTGCTGCTTGGCTGGCGGTGTGTGTGGAGTGGCGCTTGGCTGGTGGTGTGCGTGGAGTGCTACTTTGCTGTCTGTGCACGGAGTGCGGCTTGGCTGGCGGTGTGTGTGGAGTGGCGCTTGGCTGGTGGTGTGCGTGGAGCGGTGCTTGGCTGGCGGTGAGTGGCGCTTGTCTTGCGGTGTGCGTGGAGTGGTGCTTGGCTCTCTGTGTGTGTGGAGTGGTACTTGGCTGTCGGTGTGCGCTGAGTGGTGTTTGGCTGGCGGTGTGCGTAGAGGGGTACTTGGCTATCTATGCACGGAGTGGTGCTTGGTTGTCTGTGCACGGAGTGGTGTTTGGCTGGTGGTGTGTGTGGAGTGGTGTTTGGCTGGCGGTGTGTGGGGAGTGGTACTTGGCTGGATGGTGTGCGTGGAGCGGTGCTTGGCTGGCGGTGAGTGGCGCTTGTCTTGCGGTGTGCGTGGAGTGGTGCTTGGCTCTCTGTGTGTGTGGAGTGGTACTTGGCTGTCGGTGTGCGCTGAGTGGTGTTTGGCTGGCGGTGTGCGTAGAGGGGTACTTGGCTATCTATGCACGGAGTGGTGCTTGGCTGGCGGTGTGTGTAGAGTGGCGCTTGGCTGGTGGTGTGTGTGGAGTGGCGCTTTGCTGGTGGTATGCGTGGAGTGGTCATTTGCTGTCTGTGCACGGAGTGCTGCTTGGCTGGCGGTGTGTGTGGAGTGGCGCTTGGCTGGTGGTGTGCGTGGAGTGCTACTTTGCTGTCTGTGCACGGAGTGCTGCTTGGCTGGCGGTGTGTGTGGAGTGGAAAGAACAACACAGGGTTCTGGCTGTTTCCAGTAAGGCTAAGCCAAATATATAAAAAAACAACACAAATTGCCAATACTGGATCACCTTTAAGCGTGATCTAATAGTCCCCTAATGAATCAAGCATAACGGTCCATTATACTTAGGTAAGATCTGCTCCGTTCCCCTCCACGGAGTGGTGCTTGGCTGGTGGTGTGTGTGGAGTGGCGCTTGGCTGATGGTGTGCGTGGAGTGGTACTTGGCTGTCGGTGTGCGCTGAGTGGTGTTTGGCTGGCGGTGTGCATGGTCTTATTCTTATTCATCCTTCCTCATTGATCATCTGCTAGCCACTTACGAGGTCCCCTCTGTTATTACCAGCGCTTTGACGCCTCTGGGTAGCAATTCGCGCTCTATAAATTTACCTCCATTTCCATTTCCATTTCCATTTCCATGGTGGTGTGGGTGGACTGGCACTCGGCTGGTGATGTGTGAGTAGTTACTTTCTGTTGGTCACTACACACACTGCTAGTTGAGTGACACTCTGCGCAGTCCAACATTTTCTGAAGTTACTGTGTCAGATTTGTGGGCGTGTGAAAGTGATGGGCACTTGAATGGCGCTGGCGGCTGGCGGTGTGAAAGTTTTGTATGTGTCACATGTACAAAAGGTGTATGAATGTCCTTACTGCCCCTGTGTGATGGGGGTACTGGTAGGAGCAAAAGACTGACTGGCACCAAAGGGGTCAGGCAGTTAAAAAAAATTCAAAAAGTTATCCAGTGTCTTGATGTTAAACCTCATCTAATCTCATTTAATCTCAATTGGTCTAAGCCCTATTTGATGGCCCATCGTGCCGAATTTAAATTTGGGGTGCAAATGTGTGTGTTGTTGTTTTAATTGTTATATTGTTTGTGAAATGTGGTAGTAATTTTTTTTTCTTCTCTATTTTTGTCTTGTTCCAGGCTTTTGCAGATTGGATTGTTGTAGGTTGCGTGTCTGTTTGCAGCTTGTGTAGTTGCTTGTGCTTGGTAAGTGAATGTATTTTGTACTACTTTCCCTTGATGTTTGTCTTTTTGAAAAAGGTTGTACTTCTAGCAGTTTGTGTGGCACTGTGTTTTTTTTTTTCCGGCATTAGTGTTTGATGTGCACTTTGTTTTCTAATCTGTCATTTCTTTTTTTCTTTCTAGGTGGATATCATTTCTTTTTGCTGTGTCTCAACAGAGTAGGTGCTGGTGAGTGTAGCTATATTTGGTAAGAGTGAAATTGTTTTGGATTGTATGGTCTTTTTGTGAAAGCCTTACCTTGTTTACTTCTTACTTTGCACAGTGTAGGTTGTTGTTCACTTGTGTGTGCAGTCTTCTTGCTTTGTAAGGATAATGGCTAGTCGCAGGATTACTGCTCGGCAGGTTCTTGGTTTGCTTTTTGAGTCTTCCTCTGACCATGGCTCAGAGTCTGAGTCTGATTCGGACTCCCAGGTAGGGGCAGAAGATTCAGGCAGTGAGTTTTCTCTTCGCATGGAATCATCATCATCGGATGATTAATCTTCTTCTAATGCTGATGAAGGGCTTATGGTAGAGGAGGACATTGAGGTGCCGATAGTGGGCCAAGAGGCACCTGTGCTGCTGCCTAGGGCCGCAAGGTTTCCTTTCTTTTTACGTCGGCAAGAGGCATCTGGGCTGGAGCCTGCACCCAAAAGGCTTCACATTACTGTGGTGCGCAAAGAGGCATCTGGTGCTTTTCGTCTTCCTGCTGGTGTAGTGCAGCAAGAGGCATCTGGGGCTGTTAGGCTTCCCATTGGTGTAGAGCGGCAAGAGGCATCTGGGCCTGCTTGGTTTCCCGGTGGTGTAGTGCAGCAAGAAGCATCTCAGGCTGCTGGGCTTCCCGTTGGTGTAGTGCAGGAAGAGCCCTCTGGGGATGCTATGTCTTCTGTTGGTGTTGTGCAGCCAGAAGTATCTGCGGCTGTTAGGCTTCCCGTTGGTGAACAACAGCAAGAGGCTTCTGGGCTGCAGGCTGGGGTGGCTGTTCCCCCCGTTGATAGGGATGGCCTCTGGGTTCCCCCCTGGCTTGGTGCAGCCGGCATTGCCAGAGTTCACTGGTGTTCCTGGGTGTAGAGTGAATACTGAGAATTTTCTGCCAATTAATTTTTTTCAGTTGTTTTTTGATGATGTGTTTTTGCAAGAGATTGTTGAGCAAACCAATTTGTATGCAGAACAATGTTTGAGGGTCAACAGTGCCAGCCTTAAGCCCTATTCTAGAGCAATCCGGTGGACTCCCACAAATGTTGAAGAGATGAAGAAGTTTTTGGGATTAACTTTTTTGATGGGCTTACTAAGGAGGCCATCAATGACTTCATATTGGTCCACTAGTCTGTTGATGGCAACAGCTATATTTCCAGCAGTCATAAGTCGTGATCGGTATATGCTTCTTCTTCGGATGATGCATTTTGTTGATAATAGTTTAGCGTTGTCACGCGATCACCCTGATTGTGACCGTTTGTTTAAAATTCGGCCTGTCCTTGATCACTTTGTTGATCGTTTTTCTGAGATCTTTGTCCCTGGTAAAGAAATTGCAGTGGATGAGACTTTGGTGTTGTTCAAGGGCCGCTTGGTTTTTAGGCAATACATTCCTAGTAAGAGGGCATGCTATGGAATCAAACTGTATATGCTGTGTGACAGTGAGACTGGATATGTCTACAATTTCAGGGTGTACACTGGTAAGGAGTCCAGCATTAACCCTCCTGGTTGTCCTTCTACTTTTGGAGTGACTGAGAAAATTGTGTGGGAACGAGGTAGAGGATTATTTAACAAAGGCCATCATTTATATGTAGATAACTTCTACACTGGTGTGCGGTTGTTCCAGGAGTTGGCCAAAGTGGGCACTGTTGCTTGTGGCACAATGCGCAGTAACCGTAAAGGTTTCCCAAAGGAACTTGTTTGCAAAAGGCTTGAGTGGGGACAGTCTACGGCATTGCGATGTGGGGAGCTTCTAGCTGTGAGGTTTTCAGACAAGAGAGATGTGTACATGCTGACTACTATCCACGATGAAAGTACAGAACCTGTGCCTGTTTGGGGTCAGGGTGCTGAAGTGCATAAACCTGTGTGCATTTTAGCTTACAATAAGTTCATGGGTGGTGTTGACAGAGTAGATCAGAGGTTGGAACCTTATGCTGCTCTTCGAAAGGCTTACGTTTGGTACAAGAAGTTGGCTATGCATCTGTTCCACTTGGCATCCTTTAATGCTTTTGTTGTGTACCAGAAGTCTTGTCCTGAGAAGAAGATGCCTTTTGTTAAGTTTCAGGAGTCTATAATAGGAAGCCTTGTACTTGTGGAGCAGGAGAGTGTTCCTAGATTTGGAGTGGTGGAGGAAGTGGCTAGATTGAAAGATCGCCACTTTCCTGAATCTATTCCTTCCACTACCGCAAGAGACTTTCCGACTAGAAGATGCAGAGTCTGTTGGCGAAGAGGCGTGCGGAAGGAGTCTCGTATATACTGTCCTGACTGTCCTTCTAAGCCTGCATTGTGTCTGTCAGCTTGTTTTAAATCGTACCACACGCAAAAGAAGTTTTGGGAGTTTTAATGAGCTGTAAAGTGAATTGCCTGGTCTGCATTCTGTAAAAAAATGTTTGTTTGTTTCAAGGATTGGCATTAGTGCAAAGTTTTTATTTTAAGAATTTGTGTTTGCTGATTTGTAGGTATTTCCATTTGTTTAGTGTTATTTTCAAAAAAAGAATTCTAAATGTGTTTGTGGTGTGTGCCGGCTGGTGCTTGGCTGGCGATGTGTGTGGAGTTGCGCTTGGCTGGTGGTGTGCGTGGAGTGGTACATGGCTGTCTGTGCACGGAGTGGTGCTTGGCTGGCGGTGTGTGTGGAGTGGCGCTTGGCTGGTGGTGTTCGTGGAGTGGTACTTGGCTGTCTGTGCATGGAGTGGTGTTTGGCTGGTGGTGTGTGTGGAGTGGTGCTTGGCTGGCGGTGTGTGTGGAGTGGTGCTTGGCTGGTGGTGTGTGTGGAGTGGTGCTTGGCTGGTGGTGTGTGTGGAGTGGTGCTTGGCTGGCGGTGTGTGTGGAGTGGTGCTTGGCTGGTGGTGTGTGTGGAGTGGTGCTTGGCTGGTGGTGTGTGTGGAGTGGTGCTTGGCTGGCGGTGTGTGTGGAGTTGCGCTTGGCTGTCTGTGCACGGAGTGGTGCTTGGCTGGCGGTGTGTGTGGAGTGGCGCTTGACTGGTGGTGTTTGTGGAGTAGTACTTGGCTGTCTGTGCACGGAGTGGTGTTTGGCTGGTGGTGTGTGTGGAGTGGTGTTTGGCTGGTGGTGTGTGTGGAGTGGTACTTGGCTGGATGGTGTGCGTGGAGCGGTGCTTGGCTGGTGGTGTTTGTGGAGTAGTACTTGGCTGTCTGTGCACGGAGTGGTGCTTGGCTGGCGGTGTGTGTGGAGTGGCGCTTGACTGGTGGTGTTTTTGAAGTAGTACTTGGCTGTCTGTGCACGGAGTGGTGTTTGGCTGGTGGTGTGTGTGGAGTGGTGTTTGGCTGGTGGTGTGTGTGGAGTGGTACTTGGCTGGATGGTGTGTGTGGAACGGTGCTTGGCTGGTGGTGTTTGTGGAGTAGTACTTGGCTGTCTGTGCACGGAGTGGTGCTTGGCTGGCGGTGTGTGTGGAGTGGCGCTTGGCTGGTGGTGTTTGTGGAGTGGTACTTGGCTGTCTGTGCATGGAGTGGTGTTTGGCTGGTGGTGTGTGTGGAGTGGTGTTTGGCTGGCGGTGTGTGTGGAGTGGTACTTGGCTGGAGGGTGTGCGTGGAGCGGTGCTTAGCTGTCTGTGCAAGGAGTGGTGCTTGGCTGGCAGTGTGCGTGGAGTGGCGCTTGGCTGGTGGTGTGTGTGGAGTGGTACTTGGCTGTCTGTGCACGGAGGTGTGCTTGACTGTCGGTGTGGGCTGAGTGGTTTTTGGCTGGCGGTGTGCATGGTCTGGTGCTTGGATGGTGGTGTGGGTGGACTGGCGCTCGGCTGGCGGTGTGTGAGTAGTTACTTTCTGTTGGTCACTACACACACTGCTAGTTGAGTGACACTCCACGCAGTCCATCAATTTGTGTAGTTGCAGTGTCAGAAATGTGGGCGTGTGAAAGTGATGGGCCCTTGAATGGCGCTGTTTGCTGGTGTGAGTGTTGAAATGTGATGGGTCCGCGGCTGGCGGTGTGAATGTTTTGAATGTGTCACACGTACGAAAGGTGTATGAATAGCCTGTAAAGAGGTTGGTGCCTTGACGTGGCTTTACAGCTCACGAGCTGTGAGTCAGTGGTTCAGTTAATCATACTTTCAATTATACGCAGTGTATTTCATTTTTTGTGAAATTACTTGCGATTACAATTGTATGTACTGAATCATCACTCACCCTCGTGCCAAATCCAACCAGTATGTGTGTGTGCTTGCGGATTAGATGGCCGGGCAGTAATTTTTTTTTTTCTCTTTCTGCAGTAGGGTGTACCTTGTCCCTTATTGTGATTGTTGTAATGTGTTGCTTTTCTTCCAGATGGTGTCAGTGGTCTTGTTTGTATCAGGTATGAAAGGTGCGTGAATGGCCTGTAAAACGGTTGGTGCCTTGTCGTGGCTTTACAGCTCACGAGTTGCGAGTCACTGGTTCGGTTTTTATGCATTTATTTATTAACAGAGAATTTCATTTTTTTGAAATATCATGTTAATAAAATTTTATGTACTGAAAAATCACTCGTCCTCGTGCCAAATCCAACCTGTATGTGTGTGTCTTTGAGGAATAGATAGCCGTGCTTGATTCTTTGTCTTTTGAGTAACTCACTTATGGTGTATATTATAGCTATAAATAACTTTCTAAATTTAGATATTATTGGCAATTCATGGCAGTATATGGTCATGTCTTGTTGGTGAATTCTATTGTTGTTTTTTGTGCACAATCTCTTGCAAACTTGAAATTGTCTGTCACAATTTGCATGCGATATTGTCCCCTGAATCGCACATTCTCCATCTGAAAACTTAATTCATTCAAAACAATTTGGTTTTGCAAGGAGGTTCCCATGAGTTTTTGGCCCGGGGCTTGGCGGGCATCTTTGGAAACTGCCAAACCCAAACAGTTCTGAGAACTAGACACCTGGGGGAGTCCAGGGAGGTATGGCATGCGTGGGTCCCCCAATGTTTTCCTACCCAGAAACCCCTGCAACCCTTAAATTTAGGTCAAACAACCCACTTTTCCATACTTTTTTTGGTGGGATCTCGCTGCCGGCACAAATGTTCTACCACCCAGCGTTTCCCTTGTTCTCCCGAGTTAAATGATACCTCACTTGTGTGGGTGGGCCAAAGGCCTGTGACTAAGGCAGGGGGGCTTAATTTGTAAAACTTAAATACTACTTTTTTCAAAATTCATTTTCGGCCTGTTCTGCTTTGGGGCACCCACACAAGTGAGGTATCCTTATACTCAGGAGAACAAGGGGAACGCTGGGTGGTAGGACATTTTTGCCGGCACGGCGATCCCACGCAAAAATGTTTGGAAAAGTGCTATTTTTACCTAATCTTAAGGTTTGCAAGGAGTTAGAAATCCAGGTAACCCCTCTTGCAAAAGCTGGTGGATTTGACAATGGTGACAATGTCAAGTCCACCAGCTTTTGCATAGGGGTTACCTGGGTTTCTAGCCCAGTGCTAGACAGCCATCGAGGGAAACCTACCAAACCCACACATTTCTGAAAACTACACACCCGGGGGCTTCCAAGGAGGTATGGCTTGCGTGGATCCTCCAACGTTCCTTTACCCAGAATGCCTTGCAAACCTCAATTTTAGCTGGAAAAAAACAGTTTTTTCACACTTTTTAGTGTGGGAAAGCGTGGCATCACTGGGCTCACACAAATTACCTCCCACCCAGCGTTCCCCAAGGTCTCTCAATAAAAATGGTACCTCACTTGCGTGGGTAGGCATAGTGGCTGCTATAAGAAAAGGCCCAATTCTTACTGTGGAGACCAAAAAATTACCTTTAGCCAAACAATCTTATTTTTTGAAGGGGTCACCTGAGCTTTTGGCCCGGGGCGTGGCGGGCATCTTTGGAAACTACCAAACCCAAACAGTTCTGAGAACTAGACACCTGGGGGAGTCCAGGGAGGTATGGCTTGCGTGGGTCCCCCAATGTTTTCCTACCCAGAAACCCCTGCAAACCTTAAATTTAGGTAAAAAAACCCACTTTTCCGTACTTTTTTGGGTGGGATCTCGCTGCCGGCACAAATGTCCTACCACCCAGCGTTTCCCTTGTTCTCCCGAGTAAAATGATACCTCACTTGTGTGGGTGGGCCAAAGGCCTGTGACTAAGGCAGGGGGGCTTAATTTGTAAAACTTAAATACTACTTTTTTCAAAATTCATTTTCGGCATGTTCTGCTTTGGGCACCCACACAAGTGAGGTATCCTTTTACTCGGGAGAACAAGGGGAACGCTGGGTGGTAGGACATTTTTGCCGGCACAGCGATCCCACGCAAAAATGTTTGGAAAAGTGCTATTTTTACCTAATTTTAAGGTTTGCAAGGAGTTCTGGGTAGGAAAACATTGGGGGGACCCACGCATTCCATACCTCCCTGGACTCCCCCGGGTGTCTAGTTTTCAGAACTGTTTGGGTTTGGTACTTTCCAAAGAATACCACCGAGCCCCGGGCCAAAAACTCAGGTGCCCCCCCCCCCCAAAAATCAAGGTTATATTGCTTCAGGGTATTTTAAATTCATCACCGTACGATTTGGACCTTTTCCTGTTGCAGCCACTATGCCTACCCACGCAAGTGAGGTACCGTTTTTATTGGGAGACCTGGGGGAACGCTGGGTGGGAGGTAATTTGTGTGAGCCCAGTGATGCCACGCTTTCCCACACTAAAAAGTGTGAAAAAAACGATTATTTTCTGCTAAAATTGAGGTTTGCAAGGGATTCTGGGTAAAGGAACGTTGGAGGATCCACACAAGCCATACCTCCTTGGAAGCCCCCGGGTGTCTACTTTTCAGAAATGTGTGGGTTTGGTAGGTTTCCCTAGATGGCCGTCTAGCACGGGGCTAGTAATCCAGGTAACCCCTCTTGCAAAAGCTGGTGGATTTGACAATGGTGACAATGTCAAGTCCACCAGCTTTTGCAAGAGGGGTTACCTGGGTTTCTAGCCCGTGCTAGACGGCCATCGAGGGAAACCTACCAAACCCACACATTTCTGAAAAGTACACACCCGGGGGCTTCCAAGGAGGTATGACTTGCGTGGATCCTCCAACGTTCCTTTACCCAGAATCCCTTGCAAACCTCAATTTTAGCTGGAAAAAATCAGTTTTTTCACACTTTTTAGTGTGGGAAAGCGTGGCGTCACTGGGCTCACACAAATTACCTCCCACCCAGCGTTCCCCAAGGTCTCCGGATAAAAATGGTACCTCACTTGCGTGGGTAGGCATAGTGGCTGCTATAGGAAAAGGCCCAATTCTTACTGTGGAGACCAAAAAATTACCTTTAGCCAAACAATCCTATTTTTTGAGGGGGTCACCTGAGCTTTTGGCCCGGGGCGTGGCGGGCATCTTTGGAAACTACCAAACCCAAACAGTTCTGAGAACTAGACACCTGGGGGAGTCCAGGGAGGTATGGCATGCGTGGGTCCCCCAATGTTTTCCTACCCAGAAACCCCTGCAAACCTTAAATTTAGGTCAAAAAAACCACTTTTCCGTACTTTTTTGGGTGGGATCTCGCTGCCGGCACAAATGTCCTACCACCCAGCATTTCCCTTGTTCTCCCGAGTAAAATGATACCTCACTTGTGTGGGTGGGCCAAAGGCATGTGACTAAGGCAGGGGGGCTTAATTTGTAAAACTTAAATACTACTTTTTTCAAAATTCATTTTCGGCCTGTTCTGCTTTGGGGCACCCACACAAGTGAGGTATCCTTTTACTCGGGAGAACAAGGGGAACGCTGGGTGGTAGGACATTTTTGCCGGCACGGCGATCCCACGCAAAAATGTTTGGAAAAGTGCTATTTTTACCTAATTTTAAGGTTTGCAAGGAGTTCTGGGTAGGAAAACATTGGGGGACCCACGCATTCCATACCTCCCTGGACTCCCCCGGTTGTCTAGTTTTCAGAACCGTTTGGGTTTGGTACTTTCCAAAGAATACCACCGAGCCCCGGGCCAAAAACTCAGGTACCCCCCCCAAAAATCAAGGTTATATTGCTTCAGGGTATTTTAAATTCACCACCGTACGATTTGGACGTTTTCCTGTTGCAGCCACTATGCCTACCCACGCAAGTGAGGTACCGTTTTTATCGGGAGACCTGGGGGAACGCTGGGTGGGAGGTAATTTGTGTGAGTCCAGTGATGCCACACTTTCCCACACTAAAAAGTGTGAAAAAACTGATTATTTTCTGCTAAAATTGAGGTTTGCAAGGGATTCTGGGTAAAGGAACGTTGGAGGATCCACGCAAGCCATACCTCCTTGGAAGCCCCCGGGTGTCTACTTTTCAGAAATGTGTGGGTTTGGTAGGTTTCCCTAGATGGCCGTCTAGTACGGGGCTAGAAATCCAGGTAACCCCTCTTGCAAAAGCTGGTGGATTTGACAATGGTGACAATGTCAAGTCCACCAGCTTTTGCAAGAGGGGTTACCTGGGTTTCTAGCACCCGTGCTAGACGGCCATCGAGGGAAACATACCAAACCCACACATTTCTGAAAAGTACACACCCGGGGGCTTCCAAGGAGGTATGGCTTGCGTGGATCCTCCAACGTTCCTTTACCCAGAATCCCTGGCAAACCTCAATTTTAGCTGGAACAAATCAGTTTTTTCACACTTTTTAGTGTGGGAAAGCGTGGCATCACTGGGCTCACACAAATTACCTCCCACCCAGCGTTCTCCAAGGTCTCCCGATAAAAATGATACCTCACTTGCGTGGGTAGGCATAGTGGCTGCTATAGGAAAAGGCCCAATTCTTACTGTGGAGACCAAAAAATTACCTTTAGCCAAACAATCTTATTTTTTGAGGGGGTCACCTGAGCTTTTGGCCCGGGGCGTGGCGGGCATCTTTGGAAACTACCAAACCCAAACAGTTATGAGAACTAGACACCTAGGGGAGTCCAGGGAGGTATAGCATGCGTGGGTCCCCCAATGTTTTCCTACCCAGAAACCCCTGCAAACCTTAAATTTAGGTCAAAAAAAACACTTTTCCGTACTTTTTTGGGTGGGATCTCGCTGCCGGCACAAATGTCCTACCACCCAGCGTTTCCCTTGTTCTCCCGAGTAAAATTATACCTCACTTATGTGGGTGGGCCAAAGGCCTGTGACTAAGGCAGGGGGGCTTAATTTGTAAAACTTAAATACTACTTTTTTCAAAATTCATTTTCGGCCTGTTCTGCTTAGGGGCACCCACACAAGTGAGGTATCCTTTTACTCGGGAGAACAAGGGGAACGCTGGGTGATAGGACATTTTTGCCGGCACGGCGATCCCACGCAAAAAAGTTTGGAAAAGTGCTATTTATACCTAATTTTAAGGTTTGCAAGGAGTTCTGGGTAGGAAAACATTGGGGGACCCACGCATGCCATACCTCCCTGGACTCCCCCGGGTGTCTAGTTTTCAGAACTGTTTGAGTTTGGTACTTTCCAAAGAATACCACCGAGCCCCGGGCCAAAAAGTCAGGTGCCCCCCCCCAAAATCAAGGTAGTTTTGCAATAGGGTATTGTAAATTCACCACCGTACGATTTGAACCGTTTCCTGTTGCAGCCACTATGTCTATCCACGCAAGTGAGGTACCATTTTTTTTGGGAGGCCTAGGGGAACGCTGGGGGGTGGAAATTTGTTGATCCACGCAGATTCCAGAACTTTCCACCACAGAAATGTGAGGAAAATTTGTTTTTTTGGTCAAATTTTTAGGTTTGCAAGGGATTCTGAGTAACAAAACCTGGGGGTAGGCAGACGAGTCACCCCATCCTGAATTCACCTGGGTGTCTAGTTTTCAAAAATGTATAGGTTTGCTAGGTTTCCCTAGGTGCTGGCAGAGCTAGGGCGCAAAACCAAAAGGTAGTCTTTTTGTCCAAAACGTGCTAGATTTCACTGGGAAATTGAGGTGCGACCATGTTGCGTTTTGCGCTGTTTCATGTCGCAGCCACTATGCCTACCCACGCAAGTGAGGTACCATTGTTTTCGGGAGACCTGGGGGAACGCTGGGTGGGTGGAAATTTGTTGATCCACGCAGATTCCAGAACTTTCCACCACAGAAATGTGAGGGAAATGTGTTTTTTTTGTCAAATTTTAAGGTTTGCAAGGGATTCTCGGTAACAAAACCTGGGGGTAGGCAGACGAGTCACCCCATCCGTAATTCCCCTGGGTGACTAGTTTTCAAAAATGTATAGGTTTGCTAGGTTTCCCTAGGTGCTGGCAGAGCTACGGCGCAAAAACAAAAGGTAGTCTTTTTGTCCAAAACGTGCTAGATTTCAATGGGAAATTGAGGTGCAACCATGTTGCGTTTTGCGCTGTTTCATGTGGCAGCCACTATGCCTACCCACGCAAGTGAGGTATCATTTTTTTTGGGAGAACTGGGGAAACGCTGGGTGGGTGGAAATTCGTTGATCCACGCAGATTCCAGAACTTTCCTCCACAGAAATGTGAGGGAAATGTGTTTTTTTGTCAAATTTTAAGGTTTGCAAGGGATTCTGGGTAACAAAACCTGGGGGTAGGCAGACGAGTCACCCCATCCTTAATTCTCCTGGGTGTCTAGTTTTCAAAAATGTATAGGTGTGCTAGGTTTCCCTAGGTGCTGGCAGAACTACGGCGCAAAAACAAAAGGTAGTCTTTTTGTACAAAACGTGCTAGATTTCACTGGGAAATTGAGGTGCGACCATGTTGTGTTTTGCGCTGTTTCATGTCGCAGCCACTATGCCTACCCATGCAAGTGAGGTACCATTTTTTTCGGGAGACCTGGGGGAACACTGGGTGGGTGGAAATTTGTTGATCCACGTAGATTCCAGAACTTTCCACCACAGAAATGTGAGGGAAATGTGTTTTTTTGTCAAATTTTAAAGGTTTGCAAGGGATTCTGGGTAACAAAACCTGGGGTAGGCAGACGAGTCACCCCATCCTGAATTCCCCTGGGTGTCTACTTTTCATAAATGTATAGGTTTGCTAGGTTTCCCTAGGTTCTGGCAGAGCTACGGCGCAAAAACAAAAGGTAGTCTTTTTGTCCAAAACGTGCTAGATTTCACTGGGAAATTGAGGTGCGACCATGTTGCGTTTTGCGCTGTTTCATGTCGCAGCCACTATGCCTACCCACGCAAGTGAGGTACCAATTTTTTCGGGAGACCTGGGGGAACGCTGGATGGGTGGAAATTTGTTGATCGACGCAGTTTCCAGAACTTTCCACCACAGAAATGTGAGGAAAATGTGTTTTGTTTGTCAAATTTTTAGGTTTGCAAGGCATTCTGGGTAACAAAACCTGGGGGTAGGCAGACGAGTCACCCCATCCTGAATTCCCCTGTGTGTCTAGTTTTCAAAAATGTATAGGTTTGCTAGGTTTCCCTAGGTGCTGGCAGAGCTACGGCGCAAAAACAAAAGGTAGTCTTTTTGTCCAAAACGTGCTAGATTTCACTGGGAAATTGAGGTGCGACCATGTTGCGTTTTGCGCTGTTTCATGTCGCAGCCACTATGCCTACCCACGCAAGTGAGGTACCATTTTTTTTGGGAGACCTGGGGGAACGCTGGGTGGGTGGAAATTTGTTGATCCACGCAGATTCCAGAACTTTCCTTCACAGAAATGTGAGGGAAATGTGTTTTTTTTGTGTCAAATTTTAAGGTTTGCAAGGGATTCTGGGTAACAAAACCTGGGGGTAGGCAGACAAGTCACCCCATCCTGAATTCTCCTGGGTGTCTAGTTTTCAAAAATGTATAGGTTTGCTAGGTTTCCCTAGGTGCTGGCAGAGCTACGGCGCAAAAACAAAAGGTAGTCTTTTTGTACAAAACGTGCTAGATTTCACTGGGAAATTGAGGTGCGACCATGTTGCGTTTTGCGCTGTTTCATGTCACAGCCACTATGCCTACCCACGCAAGTGAGGTACCATTTTTTTCGGAAGACCTGGGGGAACGCTGGGTGGGTGGAAATGTGTTGATCCACGTAGATTCCAGAACTTTCCACCACAGAAATGTGAAGGAAATGTGTTTTTTTTGTCAGATTTTAAGGTTTGCAAGGGATTCTGGGTAACAAAACCTGGGGGTAGGCAGACGAGTCACCCCATCCTGAATTCCCCTGGGTGTCTACTTTTAAAAAATGTATAGGTTTGCTAGGTTTCCCTAGGTGCTGGAAGAGCTACGGCGCAAAAACAAAAGGTAGTCTTTTTGTCCAAACGTGCTAGATTTCACTGGGAAATTGAGGTGCGACCATGTTGCGTTTTGCGCTGTTTCATGTCGCAGCCACTATGCCTACCCACGCAAGTGAGGTACCATTTTTTTCGGGAGACCTGGGGGAACGCTGGGTGGGTGGAAATTTGTTGATCCACGTAGATTCCAGAACTTTCCACCACAGAAATGTGAGGGAAATGTGTTTTGTTTGTCAAATTTTAAGGTTTGCAAGGGATTCCAGGTAACAATCCTGGGGGTAGGCAGACCAGTCACCCCATCCTGAATTCCCGTGGGTGTCTAGTTTTCAAAAATGTATAGGTTTGCTAGGTTTCCCTAGGTGCTGGAAGAGCTAGGGCGCAAAAACAAAAGGTAGTCTTTTTGTCCAAAAAGTGCAAGATTTCACTGGGAAATTGAGGTGTGACCATGTTGCGTTTTGCGCTGTTTCATGTCGCAGCCACTATGCCTACCCACGCAAGTGAGGTATCATTTTTTTCGTGAGACCTGGGGGCACGCTGGGTGGGTGGAAATTTGTTGATCCACGCAGATTCCAGAACTTTCCACCACAGAAATGTGAGGGAAATGTGTTTTTTTTGTCAAATGTTAAGGTTTGCAAGGGATTCTGGGTAACAAAACCTGGGGGTAGGCAGACGAGTCACCCCATCCTGAATTCCCCTGGCTGTCTAGTTTTCAAAAATGTATAGGTTTGCTAGGTTTCCCTAGGTGCTGGCAGAGCTACGGCGCAAAAACAAAAGGTAGTCTTTTTGGCCAAAACGTGCTAGATTTCACTGGGAAATTGAGGTGTGACCATGTTGCGTTTTGCGCTGTTTCATGTCGCAGCCACTATGCCTACCCACGCAAGTGAGGTACCATTTTTTTCGGGAGACGTGGGGGAACTCTAGGTGGGGAGAATTGTGTTGATCCACGCAGATTCCAGAACTTTCCACCACAGAAATGTGAGGAAAATGTGTTTTTTTTGTCAAATGTTTAGGTTTGCAAGGGATTCTGGGTAACAAAACCTGGGGGTAGGCAGACGAGTCACCCCATCCTGAATTCCCCTGGCTGTCTAGTTTTCAAAAATGTATAGGTTTGCTAGGTTTCCCTAGGTGCTGGCAGAGCTATGGCGCAAAAACAAAAGGTAGTCTTTTTGGCCCAAACGTGCTAGATTTCACTGGGAAATTGAGGTGCGACCATGTTGTGTTTTGCGCTGTTTCATGTCGCAGCCACTATGCCTACCCACGCAAGTGAGGTACCATTTTTTTCGGGAGACCTGGGGGAACTCTAGGTGGGTAGAAATGTGTTGATCCACGCTGATTCCAGAACTTTCCACCACAGAAATGTGAGGAAAATGTGTTTTTTTTGTCAAATTTTAAGGTTTGCAAGGGATTCTGGGTAAAAAAACCTGGGGGTAGGTAGACGAGTCACCCCATCCTGAATTCCCCTGGCTGTCTAGTTTTCAAAAATGTATAGGTTTGCTAGGTTTCCCTAGGTGCTGGCAGAGCTACGGCGCAAAAACAAAAGATAGTCTTTTTGGCCAAAACGTGCTAGATTTCACTGGGAAATTGAGGTGCGACCATGTTGCGTTTTACGCTGTTTCATGTCGCAGCCACTATGCCTACCCACGCAAGTGAGGTACCATTTTTTTCGGGAGACCTTGGGGAACGCTAGGTGGGTGGAAATTCGTTGATCCACGCAGATTCCAGAACTTTCCACCACAGAAATGTGAGGAAAATGTGTTTAGGTTTGCAAGGGATTCTGGGTAACAAAACCTGGGGGTAGGCAGACGAGTCACCCAATCCTGAATTCCCCTGGGTGTCTAGTTTTCAAAAATGTATAGGTTTGCTAGGTTTCCCTAGGTGCTGGCAGAGTTAGGGCGCAAAAACAAAAGGTAGTCTTTTTGTCTAAAAAGTGCAAGATTTCACTGGGAAATTGAGGTGCGACCATGTTGCGTTTTGCGCTGTTTCATGTCGCAGCCACTATGCCTACCCACGCAAGTGAGGTATCATTTTTTTCGTGAGACCTGGGGGCACGCTGGGTGGGTTGAAATTTGTTGATCCACACAGATTCCAGAACTTTCCACCACAGAAATGTGAGGGAAATGTGTTTTTTTGTCAAATTTTAAGGTTTGCAAGGGATTCTGGGTAAAAAAACCTGGGGGTAGGTAGACGAGTCACCCCATCCTGAATTCCCCTGGCTGTCTAGTTTTCAAAAATGTATAGGTTTGCTAGGTTTCCCTAGGTGCTGGCAGAGCTACGGCGCAAAAACAAAAGATAGTCTTTTTGGCCAAAACGTGCTAGATTTCACTGGGAAATTGAGGTGCGACCATGTTGCGTTTTACGCTGTTTCATGTCGCAGCCACTATGCCTACCCACGCAAGTGAGGTACCATTTTTTTCGGGAGACCTTGGGGAACGCTAGGTGGGTGGAAATTCGTTGATCCACGCAGATTCCAGAACTTTCCACCACAGAAATGTGAGGAAAATGTGTTTTTTTTGTCAAATTTTTAGGTTTGCAAGGGATTCTGGGTAACAAAACCTGGGGGTAGTTAGACAAGTCACCCCATCCTGAATTCCCCTGGGTGTCTAGTTTAAAAAAATTTATAGGTTTGCTAGGTTTCCCTAGGTGCTGGCAGAGCTAGGGCGCAAAACCAAAAGGTAGTCTTTTTGGCCAAAACGTGCTAGATTTCACTGGGAAATTGAGGTGCGACCATGTTGCGTTTTGCGCTGTTTCATGTCGCAGCCACTATGCCTACCCACGCAAGTGAGGTACCATTTTTTTTGAAGACCTGGGGGAACGCTGGGTGGGTGGAAATGTGTTGATCCACGCAGATTCCAGAACTTTCCACCACAGAAATGTGAGGAAAATGTGTTTTTTTTGTCAAATTTTTAGGTTTGCAAGGGATTCTGGGTAACAAAACATGGGGGTAGGCAGACGAGACACCCCATCCTGAATTTCCCTGGGTGTCTAGTTTTTAAAAATGTATAGGTTTGCTAGATTTCCCTAGGTGCTGGCAGAGCTAGGGCGCAAAAACAAAAGGTAGTCTTTTTGTCCAAAAAGTGCAAGATTTCACTGGGAAATTGAGGTGCGACCATGTTAGGTTTTGCGCTGTTTCATGTCACAGCCACTATGCCTACCCACGCAAGTGATGTATCATTTTTTTCGGGAGACCTGGGGGCACGCTGGGTGGGTGGAAATTTGTTGATCCACGCAGATTCCAGAACTTTCCACCACAGAAATGTGAGGGAAATGTGTTTTTTTGTCAAATTTTAAGGTTTGCAAGGGATTCTGGGTAACAAAACCTGGGGGTAGGCAGACGAGTCACCCCATCCTGAATTCCCCTGCGTGTCTAGTTTTCAAAAATGTATAGGTTTGCTAGGTTTCCCTAGGTGCTGGCAGAGCTAGGGCGCAAAACCAAAAGGTAGTCTTTTTGGCCAAAACGTGCTAGATTTCACTGGGAAATTGAGGTGCGACCATGTTGCGTTTTGCGCTGTTTCATGTCACAGGCACTATGCCTACCCACGCAAGTGAGGTACCATTTTTTTTGGGAGACCTGGGGGAACGCTGGGTGGGTGGAAATGTGTTGATCCACGCAGATTCCAGAACTTTCCACCACAGAGATGTGAGGAAAATGTGTTTTTTTTGTCAAATTTTTAGGTTTGCAAGGGATTCTGGGTAACAAAACCAGGGGGTAGCCAGACGAGTCACACTATCCTGAATTCCCCTGGGTGTCTAGTTTTAAAAAATGTATAGGTTTGCTAGGTTTCCCTAGGTGCTGGCAGAGCTACGGCGCAAAAACAAAAGGTAGTCTTTTTGTCCAAAACGTGCTAGATTTCACTGGGAAATTGAGGTGCGACCATGTGGCATTTTGCGCTGTTTCATGTCGCAGCCACTATGCCTACTCACGCAAGTGAGGTACCATTTTTTTCCGGGAGACCTGGAGGAACGCTGGGTGGGTGAAAATTTGTTAATCCACGCAGATTCCAGAACTTTCCACCACAGAAATGTGAGGGAAAATGTGTTTTTTTGGTCAAATTTTTAGGTTTGCAAGGGATTCTGGGTAACAAAACATGGGGGTAGGCAGAGGAGTCACCCCATCCTGAATTTCCCTGGGTGTCTAGTTTTTAAAAATGTATAGGTTTGCTAGGTTTCCCTAGGTGCTGGCAGAGCTACGGCGCAAAAACAAAAGGTAGTCTTTTTGTCCAAAACGTGCTAGATTTCACTGGGAAATTGAGGTGCGACCATGTTGCGTTTTGCGCTGTTTCATGTTGCAGCCACTATGCCTACCCACGCAAGTGAGGTACCATTTTTTTCGGGAGACCTGGGGGAAGACTGGGTGGGTGGAAATTTGTTGATCCAGGCAGATTCCAGAACTTTCCACCACAGAAATGTTAGGAAAATGTGTTTTTTTTGTCCAATTTTTAGGTCTGCAAGGGATTCTGGGTAACAAAACCTGGGGGTAGGCAGACGAGTCACCCAATCCTGAATTCCCCTGGGTGTCTAGTTTTAAAAAATGTATAGGTTTGCTAGGTTTCCCTTGGTGCTGGCAGAGCTACGGCGCAAAAACAAAAGGTAGTCTTTTTGTCCAAAACGTGCTAGATTTCACTTGGAAATTGAGGTGCGACCATGTTGCGTTTTGCGCTGTTTCATGTCGCAGCCACTATGCCTACCTACGCAAGTGAGGTACCATTTTTTACAGGAGACCTGGGGGCACGCTGGGTGGGTGGAAATTTGTTGATCCACGCAGATTCCAGAACTTTCCACCACGGAAATGTGAGGAAAATGTGTTTTTTTGGTCAAATTTTTAGGTTTGCAAGGGATTCTGGCTAACAAAACCTGGGGGTAGGCAGACAAGTCACCCCATCCTGAATTCCCCTGGGTGTCTAGTTTTCAAAAAATTTATAGGTTTGCTAGGTTTCCCTAGGTGCTGGCAGAGCTAGGGCGCAAAAACAAAAGGTAGTCTTTTTGTCCGAAAAGTGCAAGATTTCACTGGGAAATTGAGGTGCGACCATGTTGCGTTTTGCGCTGTTTTATGTCGCAGCCACTATGCCTACCCACGCAAGTGAGGTATCATTTTTTTCGGGAGACCTGGGGGCACGCTGGGTGGGTGGAAATTTGTTGATCCACGCAGATTCCAGAACTTTCCACCACAGAAATGTGAGGAAAATGTGTTTTTTTTGTCCAATGTTTAGGTTTGCAAGGGATTCTGGGTAACAAAACGTGGGGGTAGGCAGACGAGTCACCCCATCCTGAATTCCCCTGGGTATCTAGTTTTTAAAAATGTATAGGTTTGCTAGGTTTCCCTAGGTGCTGGCAGAGCTACGGCGCAAAAACCAAAGGTAGTCTTTTTGTCCAAAAAGTGCTAGATTTCATTGGGAAATTGAGGTGCGACCATGTTGCGTTTTGCGCTGTTTCATGTCGCAGCCACTATGCCTACCCACGCAAGTGAGGTATCGTTTTTTTCGGGAGACCTGGGGGCACGCTGAGTGGGTGGAAATTTAATGATCCACGCAGATTCCAGAACTTTCCACCACAGAAATGTGAGGAAAATGTGTTTTTTTGTCCAATGTTTAGGTTTGCAAGGGATTCTGGGTAACAAAACCTGGGGGTAGGCAGACGAGTCACCCCATCCTGAATTCCCCTGGGTGTCTAGTTTTCAAAAATGTATAGGTTTGCTAGGTTTCCCTAGGTGCTGGCAGAGCTACGGCGCAAAAACAAAAGGTAGTCTTTTTGTCCAAAAAGTGCTAGATTTCACTGGGAAATTGAGGTGCGACCATGTTGCGTTTTGCGCTGTTTCATGTCGCAGCCACTATGCCTACCCACGCAAGTGAGGTACCATTTTTTTCAGGAGACCTGGGGGCATGCTGGGGGGGGTGGAAATTTGTTGATCCACGCAGATTCCAGAACTTTCCACCACAGAAATGTGAGGATAACAAAACCTGGTGGTAGGCAGTCGAGTCACCCCATCCTGAATTTCCCTGGGTGTCTACTTTTCAAAAATGTATAGGTTTACTAGGTTGCCCTAGGTGCCGGCAGAGCTAGGGTGCAAAAACTACAGGTAGGCACTTTGCCAAAAAAGGGTCAATTTGTAACTGCAAAATTTAGGTGTGACCACGTTGCATTTTGCGCCGTTTCCAGTCGCAGGCACAAGGCCGACCCACACAAGTGAGGTACCGTTTTTATCGGGAGACTTGGGGTAATTCAGATTTGTAAATCAACTCTTATTACCAATTGAGCTTTCATGCATTTCTCCCTTTCAATGAAAGACAATCGTGTAAAAAAAAAATCTTTTTGAAAAATGACCGATAATTCTCATGCTAGTATGAGTATTCCCAATTTTGAAAATGTGCAATTATATACTGTTTCTGAACTCTATAATTTGTACCCAATTCAGAAATACATAGGTGTCTTTCATACAAATTTTTCCATGTATACATTTTCCAAGACAAAGTGCTCTATACCCAGTAAATGAAAAAATACCATTGCAAGTTGCTGCTCAGTGTTTGGATCTGGGTTCGTCGAGTTCTTGGTGAAACTACAAGTCCTATATATCCCCACAACCAGGAAGGTCTAATGGATGTAACGGTATATTGCTTTCCAAGAGCTGTCAAAATTAGAAAAAGTTATAGGTGAAAACGTTAAGACAAAAGGCTGTTTTTTTCAACAAATTTTCAATTATTCCAATATTTAACTGTTAGTTTCTATAAAGAAACCTTCATGGATTTAGACAAATGACCCGTTTCGGAATTCAGAATTTTGTCTACTTTTCGAAAATGTACAGCTTTCCAGGATCCATTATTGCTTTCAAACTCATTTCTACCATTAACTGTAAGGAGGTGGAAAGCTCTAAAAATAGCAAAAATAGGCTATGTCCCAGAAAAATGCCAAAACTGTGTGAAAAATGTCGGTTCTCTGACAAAAGACTGTCATTCCCTAAAAGCTGAGAAAATGGAGATTTCAGCCCCACAAACCCTTTTTTATAACATTTGCAGGGAAAAACCCAGAGGCTTTCATTTGCAGCCCGTTTTTCCCATTTTTCTGAAAAAAACAAAAAAATCACTATATTTTGGTTAATTTCTGGGACCCCTCCAAGGGAATCCACAAACCCTGGGTGCCTTTAGAATCCACATGATGTTGGAAGAAAAGGACGCAAATTTGGCGTGGATACCTTATGTGGTCAAAAAGTTACAAGGGCCTAAGCGCGCACTACCCCAAAACGCCAAAAAAAGCCTTAGCACAGGAGGGGAAAAGGCCTAGCAGCGAAGGGGTTAAAACAAGCTTAGCTCTTGAGTTTGGTGCGCTTCGTGCACCCTGTGCGGCGTTTGAACAAAGGTCTTTAAACAAAGGCAATGCCACAACGTTGCGGACCCCGCGGTCCGATGCTCACATGGACTCAATACGAGTCATACAGTACCTTGCGGTTCGTAGCTGGTGCCCCGCGGGATGCGTGGGCAGGTGAAGGCAGGTCCGGACGTATCGGCGGCTTCCTTGTTGAAGTCTGGCTCGCACAGGCGTAGGGGCGGGACGCTGATCTTTAGATGTACGGTGTACGAACCGTTCCTTCGGGTCTGCTGGGGTGCTGTGATTCGAATGCGGGCAGGCGCGGCACAGGGCTCTCAGTACGCGGCGTACAGAAGCTTACAGCGTGTGGCATGGGCCAGCGGGTCTCAAGGGTGCGGAGCGGGACGGCTGGGTACGTCTCAAACGTACACACCGTCCGGGGCTCGAGGCAGCACTTGGATTGAATTCCGGCAGGAGTGGTGAGATGCGCACAGCGCGTTCCAAGCAGGCAGGGTGAACGGAGTGCGGGCGGCCCTGCGAGGCGTAGGGAGAGCGTCTCGAACTCGAGCGGGGCTCTCGCAAGGCAGGGGCGGCCAGGCACCAAACGTCATGGCCCAATGAGGGGGCGAGGCGCATTAAAGGTCACGACTCCGGCGAGGGGGGAACACAGTAGGCCAGCAGCAAACAGCGAAGGCAG
Organism: Lissotriton helveticus; assembly: GCF_964261635.1. Lineage (NCBI taxonomy): Eukaryota > Metazoa > Chordata > Amphibia > Caudata > Salamandridae > Lissotriton > Lissotriton helveticus. The sequence continues at coordinate 257,139,712 of NC_136061.1, forward strand.
GGTTAACCCAATGGTCCTGGGGCTCAGTTCAGGTGTCAAGCTCGTTTCCAAGCCCTTGGATATCGCTTTTCTTTGAAGCACAAGTCTTTAGTAGAAAGTAGCAAGTCTTTTGAAAAGGGTTTCTTCTCCTTTGGCAGCAAGGCAACCACTGCAGGCCAGTCCCCAGGAGAGGGACAGTCTTCCTCCTTCAGCTTTCCCGGTTCCTTCTCCTCAGGCAGAGGGTTCTTCTTGGTTCAAAACAGGATCTGATTTCTTAGGAGCAGGGCTCCTACATTTATACCACAAATCCTTTGTTCTTGCAGGCCAGGGTGCAGGGGGGCCTTTGCCTAGTCCAGTCCAGGCCCTGAGCACTTTGTTTTGAGCAGCTCTGGCTTTTCTTTCAGTGAGCAGGGCAGGGACATCAGACGCTCCGCAGGAGGTGGAGCCAGCATTGTAGTGACAAGTACAGTCCAGGAGTACTCTGTTGACAGTCTTCCCCGCTCTCTTTACAAGGTGCAGGGCAGAGACATCAGCCACTCCCCAGGGGGCGGAGCCAGCATTGAGGTGGCAGAGCACAGCCCTATTCAGAGTCAAGGGGCACTCCCCCCACCCATCCTTGTGTAATCCCTCTATTCACCACCTGTCAGCCCCAGCCCTGTCACTCACAGAAACCAGACAGCAGATACACATCCTAGCAGAGGCGGGCTGAAATGGTTAGGCAAGCAAATACTAACTTTCTAAAAGTAGTATTTGCAAACACAGGATATTAAAATAAACTTTACTAAAGATGTATTTTATTATTCTGAGTTCAGGCATACTAAACTTGCATTTCTACCATGCTCTCTGAGTCTGTTAGTATTATAGAGTGTAATAATTCCAGCGGCTTATTCTGTCCTATGGAGAGCAGGTAGCCTTACAATGGTGAAAAACGAAAATGGCTGTAATTCACTATTAGGACATGCCACACACATCAGGGCTTGTCCTACCTTATACTTACAATGCACCCTACCCTTGGGCCTACCATAGGGGTGACTCACATGAAGTAAAGGGAAGGTTTAGGGGCTGGCAAGTGTGTGCACTTGTCCAGCCAGCATGACAGTACCAGACTGCACGCAGGTTCTGCAATGACAGACCTTAGACACATTTTACTAGGCCGCTTCTGTGGGTGGCACAACCAGTGCTGCAGGCCCACCAGCAGCATGTGTATTTACAAGCCCTGGCACTCCTGGTGCACTTTACTGGGCACTGACAGTAAACCAAGTAAGCCAATCATGGAAACCAATCAATGTATACACTTTTCATAGGGAGCACTTGCACTGTGGCACTGATTGGCAGTGGCACAGTGCCCTGAGCAGCTAACGCCAGCAAAACACATGAGGCACATCAGCAAAAAGTGGAAGGGAGACTCACGCCAAGGTGTCAGGTCTAACAAAGTGTGTACTCCTACGATGCTTCCCTAACTAGATGTACCTAAATGTACCTAGCATCTGTGTAGGTGTTATGACAAGTATCCCTCTAGGATCTAGTCAACATCATTACCTGAGAAGGAGTGACTATGGGACCCCGTCCTGGTCTTGAGTTGGACACCCCGCGAGGGATGTTAGACCACTGCTAGATGGAGCGTCTGCATTGAGGAACCTCAGCGTCTCTGGTCAGTGTATCTGCCGGGAAGTCATGGTCTCCTCTGTCTTTCTAAGCAAGACATGATGCATATATACCCACTGGTGTCCCCAGGGGTCTTACCTTGCTGTGTTACTGTGTCGGCCAAAAGGATCAGTAGAAGAAAAACCCAATTCTGAAGGAGTCTATAGATGCGATTTATAAGCGTCTGGGACTTTTTCACCCTCATTAAAAGTCACATAACTGAAACCGATCACTGCTGGCAGAATCCAGATGACCAAATTTGTAGAATTCAATCTAGTTGGTAAGTACTGCGTTACTAGTAAATCAGACTGAAAACACGCAGCACCACTGTGTGTTCCCAAGCCAAGAGGAAGCATAAAAGGATGGGTGTATAAAAGCATAAAGATGTTTGATACGTTGAGCATAGTAAGGAATGTAAGTCCTGCCAACATGTGAAAAAAACATGTAATAACTGCTGTTATTTGAGGGTAGCTGGAGGTTGCAATTGAGCACACTTCTCCAAACAAGCATTTGCAATGCAATAGGTCTCACATTTGTCAGAGTTAGAGCTATTGGCATTGTAAATGACAATGCCTTTTATCTATAGTGCTTGCTACGTAAGCCCATTTTTCACACATCTGTTCTCTGATGTTTTATTTTCTAGTTATTTTTTCACAACAAGGAACGTTTTTTCAAGAGGAGCATCTTAAAGCATGTTATTGATCCATTTTCCTATGAATATGGTAACAGTAGTTACTCCAGACCGTTGCTAGAGCACATCTCTGGCATTATGATGATGGGAAAGGGTAGGGCAGGAGTTTGTGAGAGCCCACCAATGTGCACGTTTGTGGGCATACACAAACATAAAAGGCTAACAAGGGCTTTGGGGTACTTGGCCCTTTTTGGCTAAAGTTCCTTAAACGTTTTGCTTTCTCTCCAGACCTTTTTTCTGACATGGTGTTGCCAACTTAGATGCTTTTGACACTTTGCCACTGCTAATCAGTGTCAAAATGCAAGTGCTCCCTTTGTAAAGTGTAATGGAAATTGGTTGTCCATGATTGGTATGTTTGCCTAACTTGTAAAGTCCCTAGTAAGTACACTATGTGTGCCAGGACTGGTAATGCAAATGCTACTAGTGGCCTGCAGCACTAATTGTGCCATCCACACAAGTAGCCTTAAAAAGGGGACCCAGGCCTGCCACGGCAGTGCCTACACGCAGTTTGTTAAACTGCCATGTTGTTCTGACAAGTGCACTCACTTGCCAGACCTTAACCTTCCCTTTCTATGCACATCAGACACCCCTATGGTAGGTCCAGGATACCCCCTGGGCAGGGTGCAGTGCATGTGAAAGGTAGGACATGTACTAAGGTGTGTACCATATCCTGACAGTGAAATAATCTCCATTTCGTTTTTCACTGTGGAAAGGCCATCTGGCCCCTAGGATAGAATGGGGAGGCTGTGTAATATGTTTTCCACCCTATATTCTTAAAGGCTTAAGATGGAGAGGTGAAGTTTAGCGTGCCTGAACTCACAATGGAATAACACATCTTTTTATGAAAGTGGTTTTTGCATTGTCTTTAGAAGCCACTCTTTTAGAAGTGGCTGGATCTTTGTTCTCTAACATTTTTGTGTGTCTCTGCCTGGTTGTGTATTGACTGTCTGGATTTGAAAGCAATAGGATCTGGGGAACGTCTTGACCCAGGGGAGGAGGTGAGACAACAACAGGCTGACCTGCATCTGGAGTGAAGGGGGAGGAGTAGCCCCTGGAGGTGAAGAGGCCTGGATTTATGCTATAAAACAACTGTCCCATCTCCTGCTGAGTGATTGAGAAACCAGAGCCCCACTAAACAAAGGAAGAAGGTGGCACTGACAGGGAGGCACCCAGAACTGGTTTGACCAGGGGTCAGTGACCCCTGAAGACAAAGACTTCAAAGATATTTAGGGGTATAACTATGAGAGCTGAAGCCCCTGAACTTTGGAGGGATGGTTTGATCAAGAGTGAACAAGACTGAAGCTACTTCGTGGTCAAGAGGAACCTTTGCCAAGGAAGAAACAACTGAAGAGACTGAAGGAAGGGACTGACCCTTGCTGTGTGTTCTGGGGCTGGCCTGCAGTTTGCTGTTTTTACAGAGGAAAGGCTGAAGGGATGTTGTATGTCAATTTAGATTCCGAATGAATTTTCCAGATGCATGCCCTTAAATAGGTACAATTCGTATTGCCCTTATATAGGCATAGAAATCCAGTCCTTATTTAGGCATAGCCCATGCTACCCAAAATACAGGCATGGCTACTTCCATCCGTTCATCTACGTCACAACGATTTCTTGGAAAACCAGACTCTTAAGCCATTAGGGACTTCCCCTTGCTTGGATATTGATTTCTCCAAGAACTCATTTATTACGCATGAACATCTATTCCTTAGGGGTTCATTCATGACGTTCATATGCCCGACTTTATGTCAATACTCGCATTCCTAAACACCTTCAAGGTATAAATATATTTTCACTTGCTATGGCAAAGCACGGTGAGGTTCGGTGCAGTTCTACTACCTACTTGTACAACGCAGCTCGCTACAGCAAGTGCCGAAGGAAGCCAACACTCCAGCTGACGCACTGACCAGAAGCTGTCATCCTCCTGCCGAGAAACCAGCTCCAGTGTTTCTGACAGCCCTTGCGAGGTGTTGGGAAATCGAGTCCCGTTAAAGAGATACCAACCTCTCTCATTCTATAGTATGGAGCTGATTAGAACCTAAAGAAACCTTTGGCAATTCTTGGCAGAACTAAACTATAGCTAAAGACAGCACCTAATTCTTCCCTCGTACTAGAACTAGGGGGTCAATTAGGATGGCGGACGGACAACGTCCGTCTGCCATCCTGTCGGAGGACGGGACCGTCTGCCACAGGGGCAGAGGTCCCGTGCCTCGAATTAGGATGCACCCACCATAGTGGCAGGTGCATCCCGCATTTTTAACATTGCGGCGGGCGGTGCTGAAAGCACCGTCCGCCGCAATGCTAAAAATGCATGTTGTCCGTTTCAAAGCACACCATGACAGGCACCGCGCGGTGACTGCCATGTTGTATTTTGAAACTTATGGTACCCCCCATGTGCACCCCTCATCCTCCCTTCACCCTGGTGGCCCGCAACGGGGCCCCAAAGCAAAGACCGTATGTCTTTTCGTGGCGGCATTGCCGACAGCACATCCTAATATGGCTGGCGGTGTCTGATAGACACCGCCACCATATTAGGACTTTTCCGCCGCAGTCGCAAGGCGACCGCGGCAGAAAAGCGGCGGATTGTCTTCCCGTCCGCCGCGGTCCCCCCGCAGTCCCCCCGCCATTGTAATATGGCGGGGGGGGGGAATAGGTGGCAGACGGGCACGGATGGCGGACGGATCGCCACCGCCTGCATGGCGGTGGCGATCCGTCCGCCATCCTAAACGGCCCCTAGGTTAGGTCCACTGGGGTAGGCGTATTTTAGAAGCACCAGTTGAGTATTTTAGCCTTTGTTATTTATGCATGTATTTTTATAAATGTCATAGCAACAGACAATGCTATTACAGTATTATTTCATATTACTGTTTACGCTGTACGCATTATACCTTGCATTCTGTCTAACAATTGTAGCAGTTCACCTCTCTTGCTTGAGAAAGAAGACTGTTCAATAATCCCTTTTTATTGAAACGCCCGTCTCTCTATTTCTATGCAACTCTGTAGAAACGAAGCATGCACGATTGACTGAGTGAAATAGTTATTGTTTCCACGACTCTGAAGATATCATTTCGATTCTAGGGGAAACAAAGTTGTCATGGTTATGCGGTGGTCAGAGACTAATCCCTTCTTGTTTATTCTAGGACGTTTCTAGTGACCTCTGAGTTAGCTGGCACACACATTAAGTTTAATATACTCTATACATATTGACCTCAGTCCTATGTCAAATCTGTAGTGCATAGTGTATATTATTCCAATAGCGCAGAGCCTATTGGAAATATAGGAACTACACTACAGGGACTTTTCTGTGTGCTGTGTTCCCCTGCTTGAAAGGACTTTGCTGTGCTGTGTCCTGAAGTAACGTATCCCCACGGGCCCGAGGTGAGCTGGCTCCCTGTTGAGGAAACTCAGGAGCACAAAACGGTTTCAAGAGAGTCTCAGTGACGTTGTGTGTGTGTGCTTGTTTCAGCCTGAGACCCTCGTAAGAAGTGCCCTGTGATTTTGGGCACCTGGAGTCAAAGCGAGGATCAGCGACACTGTGTGCGTGTGCTTGTTGCAGCCTGAGTCCTTCATGAGGAAGGATTGTCCTGTTCTTGTGTGCACCGGAATACAAGTGAGTCTCAGCGACGCTGTGTGCATGTGCTTTGTGCAGCCTGAGACCTTCTTAAGGATTGCCTTGTTATCGTGCACCCGGAATACAAGTGAATCTCAGCGACGCTGTGTGCTTGTGCTTTGTGCAGCCTGAGACCTTCGTGAGGATTGCCTTGTTATCGTGCACACCAGGAATCCAAGTGAGTCTCAGCGACGCTGTGTGTGTGTGCTTTGTGCAGCCTGAGACCTTCATGAGGAGTGCCCGGTGATCGTGCACCTAAAGCTCAAGTGAGTCTCAGCGACGCTGTGTACGTGTGCCCTGTGGCAGCCTGAGATCTTCATAGCAGTAGTGGCCCGGACCGGCAGCCCCGGAGGAGCTGAGCCGCAGGCCTGAACCCGTTGCTGCCAGAGTGGAACTTCGAGCCAACCTCATCGAAGGAGGATCTGAGTCCCACTGCCCGGAATTCACAAAGGTTGCATCGGAGGCCCAAGTCGCTGGAAGCGGAGAGGAGATCGAGGTCACGCCCCCCAGGTAACGTGTATTGACACCTGGGGTGGAGTGCGGGCTTGGAGGGAGACGCTCTCGGCCTCTCTCATTCTGGCAGCACGAGCCTCTGCTTCGGCTCGTATCGCGGCCCGTACTTGCCAAGGGATTTGCAGTACCGGAGCCAGAGTTACACTTTTTGTTACACCATACCCATATTGGGGGCAACTGTTGACAGAGGCTGACTGCAAGTCAGAAGGAGTAGTGGAGAGACCACCTAAGGCACGTGATCGGTGCTGGAGTATTACGCATTGCATTATTTTTGCATAACGGAGTACCTGATTGTGTATTACACATTGCATCATTTCTGCATAGCAAATTACCTGATTAGTGTATTATGCATTGCATTTTTCTTGCATAACGAACTACCTGATTAGTGTATTGCACATGGCATTATTTCTGCATAACCAACTACCTGATTGTCGTATGATGCATTGCATTGTTTCTGCATAACGAACTACCTGATTAGGGTATTACGCATTGCATTATTCATGCATAACGAACTACCTAGTTAGTGTATTACACATTGCATTATTTCTGCATAACTAAGTACCTGATTGTTGCGTTATGCATTGCATTATTCTTACATTGCAAAGTGCCTGATTGTTGCATTACGCCTTGCATTATTTTTACATTGCAAAGTGCCTGATTCTAGCATTACAAACTGCATAGCATTGTATTAGGACTGCAGTGGAACGTTTAGAAGTGCTCATTAATACCGCCAGAACTAACAAGGACTTGCTGGCCTAACAATCGGCCAGAAGGAATATGACAAATACGCATATATTGGATTTATATCGTGGGATCTTATCGTACATCTTTTTATATAAATTTATACTCATTTTTATGAAACATATTGTGGAGTCTATTTGTGGTGTCATCATTGGGTTGCTGTGAGCGTGGGTGTAAATACTTTACACATTTGCCTTGAAGATAAGCCTGGCTGCTCGTGCCAAACTACCAAGGGGATGAGCGGAGGCTATCTCAGAAGGTGTCCTTCCTTTCTCTGACGTGGAAACGAGGGTCCCTATTTTACCTAAGGTACCTACCGCAGCCAACCAGGGATCCCGGGTCTAACAGGCTTTATCTTCCCACTTCCTCCATATGGGTGGGGTCTACTCATGGGCATTTCTTTGAAATGTGATGAGAAAATCCAAAGTGGTAACCCCATTCACTCCTTCCAAGATTCCTTTGTTAATTCCTGGCAGTCGTTAATAAAGGCATTTTGGACTGTAAATATCCCTTGACGTGTGTGACAATAACAAAGTGCCCTGTGGAGAATAGCCCTCAGTATGCTCAATAGTTTAAGGCTCTGAAAGAAAAGACTCTGTGAAGTAGGGTAGTAGGGCAGTAGTACTGCCAGTAACAAAATGACATTTCTTGTAGATGATATACTCCTGAATATTATACTTAATTTCTCCTTGAAGATACAGAAACTCTGTAATCGTTTCATCACATAATGTGTATATTCACTATATCCAACAGTACACATAGATCTTAGGAAATCTTGTGCGGGCAGAGGTGAAAGTGTATCTATTCTAATGCATAGCCTTCATTGGCTTGCAAAAAAATGTGACTCATTTTCAAAACCTGTCATGATTGCCGGGCTCGGGCGATGTGAAAACTCCAAATATAGCCACCACTCGGGGGCGCTCAAGCGCAATGGTAGACTCGTAGGGTTCTAGAGAAGCCTTTCCCGAGCCGTAACGCTTAGCGTTCTAGCTCGCCAGTTACTCGGGCCTTCCTCCCGTTTTTTCTCCTTCGTCTCTTCCCGCGGCATCGGGCTCCTTTTGGTGTTCAGCTTAGTGACGGCGCTCCTCGGTCTTGAACCTCGTCCCGTTTCTTGCTCCGAGTTCCCATTTCTTCCTCAAGTCGACACCTGCAAAGAAAAGAAGACAAGACAAGCTGTGTCACAGTAGTTTCGGGTAACAGCGATTTGCGCGGTCATTTGCTACAAAATTACTCAAATTACAATGTTCACTTATCTGATGTAGTGCCCCAGTTGTTCGTGTATTTCCGCTCCTTCAGTTTCACGGGGACACCTACAACATAGACAAAAGGGGACATTAGTTATTTACCTGAAGTAAGGTTGCATTTAGTTTCTTTAGTAGTGAACTTTTCTTTGGAACCTTATTGTGAATACAAACTTATAATTAGGTGGGTGTAACAGCAGGAGTGTGCTTACTGTCTCTGTTAAGTCATTTAGTAATTTTTATGCTTTCTAAATAGCTCCTTGTTTTTTTCTATATACCCAGATTATGCCTATTAAGGCCAGCTATATGAACATTTTAGAAGAAGGAAAATATTAAGGTATGAAAACAGCATGTAAGAGAGCATAGGTATAGACATATTACTATTCATTACACTTACCTGTATCCTATTTATATCCTTAGCTTTTTGGTGTAGTCCCTGCCTGGTTCTGCTTCAGCCTGGGGTTCGACGTGGGATCCCTGCCGCTCCTTGTTTTGTTTCCCTTCTTCCCCTGATTACCATTGTCACTTTGACTCTGTTAGGTGCAGTGGGTGATTTGGGGAGGTTGCAGATATTGTCCTCATGTCCATGACGTTCCTGCGGAAACAAAGTTGAGTTTTGATAAAACCTCTTACTCTGTTGATGGCGGCTTTGTTGGTTTGGCGTGGTGCGAGCGGACGCCGAGGAGCTGCAGGGTGAAAACTTTTATTGGACATCTTAGAGCCAGAGCTGCCTCCGCAGAGCGGCTGCTGTCCTGACTGTTTCCCGGCTGCTGCGCGGTACTTTATGGAGCGGTACTCGGTGGAATTCGGCGACGTAGAACGCAGATGATGGTGCAGGGTTTGAATGCATGACGCTGGATATTCCGATATCCCTCACAGCTGACTGCAAAGTGCTGAGGGCTGTACAGAGTGTGGAGTATTCGTCCTTCCCTTTTTTTCATCTTTCTGCTTGTCAGCAGCTGCTGAGTTGAGGCTCTGTGCTTCGTGTGCAGAGAGGTGGACAAGTGCGGAGAAGTGCAGCTGCATGGTTCTAGCAAGCAGGCTGGGCAGTGAAAGCACAGGAGTGCTGCTGGCAAATCCTAGAAGCACTGAAGGCCAAGTGATCTGAGTGTGGACTAAGGCAGGAGAGTGGCAGGAGGGCGGCATTACCGGTGAGTCTGATATTGTTTGAAACGCAAGACCTCACAAGAGACTTGGGCTGGTTTTACTCGTGATTCAGAAACAGGTGTGTTTAATTAATAGGGGGAGCCTTCTGCTCGGTACCTGGGACCTGTACACTGCCGAGAAGCCGCACTAGGAGTTGCGCTGTGAGCGCTTGCCACCTGGGTCACTGTTCCCCCCCGCCGCCGCTGCTTTCAGACCTTTGCGCGGCCGCAGAGCGAGGGGAACAAAGACTACCACTCCCAGAATCCCCTGCTTGTTTTCCTGCCCCCTCACACAGCCACTTCCGTGCCCGGAGGCGCTAAATACCACCAACAACGAGCCGGACGAAGCCCGTACAAAAGGGCGGACAGTCTGGGACAGTCTGGGACAGATCGAGACAGGGCAGGGCCACAGAACCTGGCCGTTGAACACTGCAGCTGGGCCCTGACATAGTGAGACCCTCCCATTACCTATGCATGCTTGTATAAATGTGTAAATCATAAGGTCACAGAAAAAAAAGTCAAGTGAAGCTTTTCACACGGTGGTTTGGTTTAGTAACGGTTTTTGTTTCAAAAGTGACAACCTTAGAAATCCTTGCCACTATTAAAATGTCGAAAGCTAAAGTTCCCAAAACATCCTCTGCACCAGCCACCTTAGACAATTATCTTGTGAGAGTTGTGATCAAAATAAATAATGAACGGCGTAAATCGCTAGGCCGGGGGGGTTTCTTCCACCTCACCACCCACATCACCTATTTTGGTACCAGTTTCCACACTGGACAATAGCTGTGACCTAGACCACTCGGTCCTAATAAATATGGAAGATGTAACCCCCTCACTCATAGTATCACCACCTAACCAGGAAAATACAGCTGTTTCCCCTGACCCTCCAGCACAGTGCACCCCGCCCCCGGCCCGAGGACACAGAGAGTACTGAGAACTCGCAAGAATACACAGATTAAACGGGGTGGGGGCCGTAATAACAAAAGAGCAGATTCACCTCCTGCTAGTTCTGGAAAGGATATCGAGCCAGTTGCCAATAATGCGGTAGTTAAAATAGATAAGGAACAACTGGAACTCCTGATTGGCATTATAGATACAAAAATTGCCAAGATAGTGAAGCCCTTAATGGTCAAATTAGACCTAATCTCTGCGGAAGTAGTGAGATTAGGAGTACTTTTGGGCCCCCACATTGATATAACTAGTAGTGTTAACGCTGCTGCAAAGGGTTCTGGGGACTTTAATGAGACTCTTAAGTCCTCGAATGGGGGATCGCGCACAGTAGAACCAGCAGTACCCGTAGTATCTGCAATCCTAAAACCTGCGCGTAAAAACTCATTACAAGCAACTAGCTCAGAGAAAAAACAAGTATATGGCAATAAATCCACACAGTTCCTTTAAGGGAAACTTGGTTTTAGATAATCAAAAGCTGGAACATGTTAAAACTTTTATATACTTGGGTGGATCCTTTGATTCCAAAATGTTGTGGAAATCACAAATAGAAAAAAGTAAGCTAGTGCTAACACAGAACAGTCGCCCCATACTAAAAAGGCACAGGGACAGCTGGAGCAAAGCAGTGCTACCGGCACTCGAAATTTATCGGGCTAAAGCACAATCGGCAGCACTATACGGGGCCGAGTTGTGGGGACCCCTCTGTAAAAAATGTTTCGAGGTCAAGGAGAATGATTTTTATAGAGCACTCCTGGAATTACCAGTACATACCCCAATAATACCAATGCTTCTTGACTTAAATATGAAGCGGACAGATCATCATGTCATATTAAGACCACTAATGTTATGGGTTAGGCTATGGACCATACCTGAGCTGATACATTATAGAAAAGCTCTAGTGGAGATAAAAGAACTGGATGCTTTTTTCCGCATCACATGCCCATATTAAAGCATGGTTGGAGAGGGTTGGACTAGCCCATTTTTGGACAAATCCAACTTATTATTATTATTATTATTAAAACTTATATAGCGCGCAGCTACCCTGAGGCATCCCGGCGCTATGAACAGTACATCAACCGTGGGACCATGGAATAATAATAACGGCTCACAGGGGAAACAAATGTGTTTTCAAGGCTCTGCGAAAACGCAGGGTACAGGTCTCAGCGCGGAGTTTTAGGGGGAGGGAATTCCAGAGCATTGCTGTATGCACAGAGAATCGCCTCCCGCCCGTGCGTGATCTTTTTACTCTCGGGACCTGGAGCAAACACCTCTGGTCAGATCTCAGTGCTCTATTCGCTTTATAAGGCACTACCAAGCTCCTCAAAAGAGGAGGCCCGCCGCCCTGGAGTGTTTTATGGGCGATGGACATTGCCTTGAACTGTACTCTCTCCCGCACTGGTAACCAGTGCAGTGCCTTGAGAGCGGGTCTGGCGGATTCTGTTCGAGGGATACCCATAAGGAATCTAGCTGCCGCGTTTTGCACCTGCTGAAGCTTATTAAAAGTAGATTCAGGGGCGCCCAGAAACAGACTGTTGCTGTAATCAAGGCGAGATGTTATCAAACCCTGAATCAACAACTTCCTTGATGGAAAAGGAAGAAGCGGAAAAATTTTCCGCGCAGCCCGCAGCAGGGCAAAACAAACTCCCGCAGTTCTTTTGGCGTGAGTTCTAAGGGAAAGATCCTGCTCCAGCCAGACTCCCAGACTCTTGATCTCCTCTTTCATGGTTGGAAAGTCACCCATACAGCTTGGCCAACATGAAGGTGACAGTGGCGGCGCTTTGTTTCCAAGCAACATAATCTCTGTTTTAGAGCCGTTCAGCTTCAAGGCTGAACTGCTCATCCAGGTGTGGACGTCCGCCAGACATGAGTGCAACAAGTCAGGGTTCTCCACCAGTTGAGGAAGGGCGACCACCAGCTGAGTATCATCAGCATAGCTGATGATTTTGATGTTATAAGGGGTCACCACATCCTCCAGGGGGGCCATGTAGACATTAAATAATGTCGGGCTCAAGGACGAGCCCTGCGGCACCCCCCACTGGAGAGAGATAGATGGAGACTTGTTGCTTCCTTCCCAGACCTGATAGGAACGGTCTTCCAGAAATGAGCAAAGCCATTTCAAGGCGACACCTGCCACACCCACCTTTGACAGCCGTTGGGTCAGCACCTGATGGTCAACGGTGTCGAATGCCGCACTCAGATCCAGGAGGATCACTGCCACTGATCCTCCCGAATCTAAGATGCGCCTCGATTCCTCAACGACCGCCAGGAGGGCCGTGTCGGTGCCTTGGCCGGGACGGAAGCCGGTCTGCGAGTCTCGGAGCAGACCATTCGACTCAAGAAAGTTGGACAGTCGATGGTTAGCAAGTTTCTCCGCAATTTTGCTGAGGCCTGGCAACAGAGAAATGGGCCTAAAATTGGCCAGCTCAGCCGCGTCAAGGTTAGATTTTTTTAGAAGAGCCTTGACCACGGCTTTTTTCCAGGTGGGTGGCACCAAACCACGAGAGAAGGAGGCGTTAATCAGGTCCGTAATGGGCCCAACCACAGCGGTTGCCGCTTGTTTTAGGATTTTAAAAGGGACAGGGTCCGTGGGGGAACCGCTTTTTATGGAAACTATAGCTTTTAGTGTTTCACTTTCTGAGACTGGGCCAAACGTATCAAGGGAGAAAGGACACTCTTTTATCCCAATAAGGGGGGGTTCTTCTTGAGTCCCATGAGGTATAGCGACCTGGGGTAAAGAGTCTAGTATTTTTACAATTTTAGTATGAAAAAAATTGGCCAACTCCTTACACCTCTCAGGGTCATGGGTGACTGCTGGCTCAGGAACTTTTAGCAGTTCTTGCACCACCTTAAAGGTCTCCCTGGAGAAGTTTGAGGCAAGTTGTATTCGCTCCTCAAAAAATTGTGCTTTTGCCAGGCGGAGGGCCGCTTTATAGGCTCTAATCGCTGTCCAGTAGTCCTTACGTCTGGCAGCATCAAATTTCTTCCTCCAGGCCCTTTCCAGTTTCTTGCATCCTTTCTTAAGCAGGCGGAGCTCAGCCGTGAACCAGGGGGCGGAACCCACTCGTTTCTCCCTCTTCTGTAGGGTTTTCACCGGTATGAAGCCATCAAGCGAGGCAATCAACCATCGGCTGAGGTCAGCATCTCCTTTAATCGGGTCTGCCTCAAATATGGGTTGTGAATTTGCCAGGGCCTGGATCCAGTCACCAATCGGTAGTCTGGACCATATACGGTCCACCACCACCTCTTGAGATGTCGGTTTTGAGGGCAGATTGATTTGCCATTCCATCGACACTAAGGAGTGATCTGACCATGGGAGCGGAAGAGCTGGCCTGGCCCTCAGCCGAGGGATGTTCGAAAATACCGGATCCAGCAAATGGCCCTTCACGTGGGTGGCTCCTGTGTTGACTAACCGGAGCTCACAAGCAGATAGATCTCCTTTGAGGTCTGCTGCGATCATATCCGCAGTGTCCTCAAAGTGCAGATTCAGGTCCCCTAGCACAATGAAGGAAGATGTGGATGTTGCCAAAAGTGTTACCGTTTCCATCACAGAGCTTACAAAGTTGCCGACCTTACCCGGGGGTCGGTAAATCAGCAGGCCAGCCAATGTGACCGTTGGTGATATCTGTATGGAAAAGTGGCAACTCTCACAATCTGCCACCAAGCCCCTCCAGACCCTGCAATTAAGGTTATCACGATAGATAACGGCAAGTCCACCCCCTCGTCCCTCAGGTCTATCCAGATGACAGATAAGGTAGCTTGGAGGGAGGGCAAGTACAATGTCCGCATCAGAACTAGAAGTAATCCACGTTTCCGACAGAAACAAGATGTCTAGTTCGTGCTCTTGAATAAGAATGTTAATTTCTACGGCATGACACGGAAGTGACCTGCAATTAAGCAGGCCCCATAATAAAGTACTTGTATCTGGATGAGGATGAAGCAATGCGTCCAATCCTCGTGGAGGAGGTATCCGAGCACCCATGTTGCTAACAGGGTAGTTTTCCGGGGGATTAATGCGTAGTGCAAGTAACTCCTCTCGTGAGTAGATGATACGCAGTGGGGGAGAATTTGACATAGTACCATGCCCTAGGCCCGTCTGAGCCCGGACGAGCCCAGACGGGCAGGACTCTGGCTGGACTCCGGCGTGAGTCCGGCGACTCCGCTGCGCGTCGTCATAGCGAGCTTTAAGTAGGGCGTGGAGTCCGGTCTGCGAAGCTAGTGCGCTGGCCGAGTGTCACCACGAGGAGTCCCTGCCTCACCCAAGATGGCGGACGCCGTTCTAAAGTGTGTCCAGAGAGCTAAGTGAGTCCGCTCCCAACAGCGGTGCTTATTACCTTTTATGTGGGGGTAGGCGCTATATGTCAGGTCCCAAAACACAATTTACACCCTAAAAACTGCACTAACTTCATGTTCAAAAAGGATTCTAAAAATCACCTTTTGGGCTTATATGAATGAAAGGAGAACCAGTGATTTATCGAATGGCTCCTTGACAAAAGAATTTTATCTGTTCAAAATAGAGCCATGTTTCGAGCCCTTTTTTTTTTTTAACAGATTTTTATTGAGTTTTTCAACTTTTTATGTTTACATCGCCATAACCCCTCCCTCCCCCCCCCCCTGCCGCCCGGTACAGATAAAGCAATAAAGGAATAAAATAAATTATACAATTATACAGAGTTTTTTTTTTTCCCCAAAAAAATAAAATAAAAAAGCGAAAAGAAATACATCATTACATTCCAAAAACACTTGATACGTCTCAACTGTATTGATCTATGCTGGGCTCAATAACCATAATCTAACTGGGTCCCAGATTTTTAATCCCGTTATTTTTTTCCTGATACCTTTCCGGCTATAGATGGCAATTTCAAGATTATATGTAGCTAGAAAGCGCATCCGCCACTGTTGAAATGTTGGTGGATATTGATCCAGCCATGCAGAAGTCAAACAGATTCTTAAGACTGCCATAGCAATATATATAAGTCCCTGCATGGCAATGGGTCTACTAACTTGGTCTACTCCTAACATGATTTCTGCTGTGATGATCTCTATATCGATATCAAATATTTCAGATAGGAAGTTGGAAACTTCTCGTTTAATATTATCTAGAGTATGACATGTGGCCAGCATATGTATTAGATCTACTTTAGGTCGATTGCATCTGGGACAGAGAGTCGCCTTCCCTTCCCCCCATTTTGAAATTTTTTCGGGAGTATAATAAAGGTCGAAAAAAGTTTTATAGAACTGAGCTTGTAGCTTGGTCGACATTAAAATTGTGCTGGATAGCTCGAGTGCTTTGTGTGCTAAATCCTCTGTGATATTGATCTTATTTTGCCAAATATTTGCATGTTTATTGATATCGTCTGGTAGTACAGCAACTAGGTCTTTATAAATATCTCCAATTTTTACACTGGCGGAGCTGATCACAGTGTTAATTGTGGGAATTTTTTTAAAGCAACCATTAGATCCCCCCTTTTTGAGAATAAAATCTCTCGTTTGCAAAAACTTTAAAAAATCATGCGAATTCAGCCTATATTTATTTTTTAGCGATTCAAATGAACAAAAACCTGTTGAGTCGTAAAATTATCCAAATTGCGATATTCCTAATCTAACCCAACGCCGCATACAGGAATCCATAAAAATTTCGGGCAGATTGGTGTTGTTTTCTATTGGAGTATAAAATGAAAATCTGCCAATCCCCAGATGTTTCCGAACCATATTCCAGACTATATAGATACCCTTAAGTGTTTTAAATCGTTCTTTTTTTAGATGACATTCATAGGATAATTTCCAAAGGTGGTTATTGGCGTTATTGCCCAAAATTAATTCCTGCGGAGTTGGAGTCGAGCTGATGGGCATTGTCTCTTGTTTAGGGGTTAGCAGTAGACGACTATATTTGATGGTTGTAGCCCACCAATAAAATTTAATGTTAGGGAGGGCTAGGCCACCTCTATCCCTTGAGTGTGTAATATGTTTATAAGCTCTTCGTGTTTTTCCATAGCCCCAAACAAAGCGAGATAGCATATTATCTATTTGATTGAAGAGTGTTTGGTCAAAGTTAAGACAAATTGCCCGGAAGAAGTACAAAAATTTAGGCAAAAAAAACATTTTAATAAGATTGCATCTTCCGATTATTGTTAAATGTAGGTTGTGAAGTCTCAGTAATGTTTTATTGGTCTGTTTCATTAAAGGGTCTATGTTAAGAGCCACTAGTTTATTCAGATCGGATGTGATATTAATTCCAAGATATAATGCATTATCAGTGACTCTTGCATCCTCTAAACTGATGTTATTATTTATTACAATCTGGGTTTTAGTTTGATTTAATTTATATCCCGAAATCTCCCCAAATTTTTTAGCTTCTTCCTCCATTATCCTTACTGTTGTGATTGGATCAGATGTAACAATCGCAATATCATCTGCAAAGGCTAGAGTTTTAGTTTCATCATTCGATGTCTTAATAGGTAGTATGGACGGATTCATTTCTAGCTTTGTGATGAAGGGATCAATGTAAATGGCAAAGAGTAGAGGGGAACAGGGACACCCTTGTCTTGTACCTCTCGTCACTTTGATGATGTCCGATGTTACCCCATTGATCATAACGACCGCTTCGGGAGCAATATACATTTTCTGCACTGCTTGAATAAAATGACCCCCGATCCCACTCTTTGCCATGACCGACCATAGATATTGCCAGGAGACCCTATCGAATGCTTTTTCTGCATCTAATAAAATTAGGCCCATAGGGTCTCCTGCTACCTCGGCAATGTCAAAGAGAGTTATCACTCTCTGGACGTGATCTGTGGTTGATCTTCCGGGGACAAACCTGTGTTGTCTAACAGATACAATTTTGTGAATTAAAGGTGCCAATCTACTTGCTAACAGTTTGGAATATATTTTGGAGTCGTTATTAATTAGGGTAATAGGACGGTATGTGCCTAATTCTGTGGGATCTTTATTTTTTGGGGGGAACACTATAATTTTTGCACATGCCCAAGAAGCCGGAGGATTTCCATTCATGAAAACCTGGGTAAACAACTGGGTCAAAATGTCCTTAAGAGGGCTACTGAATCTGGCATAAAATTCCACTGGAATACCGTCTAAGCCTGATGCCTTGCCGGATGGAAGACTGCGTATGGACAATAAAATTTCTATCCAGTCAGGAGTTTCAGCGAGAAATCCCTCATCTGCTTTGGATAGGTAGGGCCTTATATCCGAATTTAGATACTCGTCAATTTTATCTTGTTTAATATCTGTTTCAGAATAAAGCTCTGCATAATATCTCCTAAAGGCGTCCCTTATTTCGTTTGTATCGTGAGTTAGGCCGAAAACGGGGTCTCTTATAGATTTGATCGTATTTTTCGAATTTTGTTCTCTTACACTTACAGCTAATTGGCGCCCTATCTGTTCACTCCATTCATAGATTTTTTCTCTATTTGCAGTAGCTTTGATGATTGCTTTGTAGGTAAATACTTCGGATATTAAGTTTTTTGCTATCGCTACATCTCTAATTGCCTCATCAATGTTGTTCCCCCCTTGAACTAATCTAATTAGATCTTCTTCTTTTCTGGCCAGATTATCCTCTAGATCTTTTAAGTTTTGTTTGGCTTCTTTGTTATTTTGGATAGAAAATCTAAGGGTTTCCCCCCTTATCCCTGCCTTTAGTGAATCCCATACCACCTCTAGCGGGGCGCTACCCATGTTGAAACTTAAAAATTCTGGGATCCATTGTTCCATATGGGTACAATATTTATTGTTGGCTAGCAGAGCTTTTTCAAAGGTCCAGGTACTGCGATCAGATTTAGTAATGTCAATATCAAAACCCAAAAGCAGAGGATTATGGTCTGAAAAAACCCTTGGCAGCCTATTTATAGAGCATTTAGATAGGATTACATTAGAGATGAATATATAATCCAATCTAGCCAGTTTGCGATGGGGGTGGGAAAAAAAGGTGTACCCATGATTCTGCCGTGTTTTCATCTCCCAACAATCTATCAGCCCATGAACGTGACAAATGTCCAACAAGGCCTTGTAAGTTCTAGGTTTCCGGCCTAGATATTTAAATGTTAGATCAGAAAGCCAAATTGGTGGGAGATTGATGTTGATATCCCCACACATGATCATAGGAACAGGCCAGTGTGCCAATTCGTTAGATAGGAACTGTAACAGTGTTGGATCGTCTGTAACATTGCCATAGATTGAAGAGACAGTAAATTTTTTCCCACTTATACCTTGACACTCTGTAATAGCCCATCTGCCGTATGGATCTGAAGCTGATCTTAAAAAACTTAAACCCCCACCTCGCGCTAAAATAGCTACCCCCCTAGTTTTATTTGGTTGGGTGGTGGCGACAACTACTCTGTATCCCAGGTCTCTAAACAGATGTCTCTGCGACCCCTCTATATGCGTTTCTTGAAGACATACTATTTCTGCTCCTATTGAATGTAAACCTATTGCTAATCTTTGCCTTTTTTTTATATCGTTGAGCCCACATATATTCATGGTTAATATTCTTAATTTAGCCATTTATTTTGTAACTTTGGTATACTACTAATAAAATTACGTCTTTATTTATTTTTTTGTTTTTTTCTTTAGTTTTTTTAACCTTGATCATAAATTCCACCCTTTTAATTTGCCTGTACCGCGGCCCCCGCCCCCCTCCCCGTCTTCCCCACAACAGCTAAGACCCACCCACCCTCCCCCCCTCCATCTAATGAGGCTACCTGTTGCCCGTAGGCCCAGGTTGTTGGCATCTCGCTGATCCTTCGGAAGTTGTTGGCTCTTGGCCCTAACCCCTGTAGCTTCTGAAGGGCTGATAATCCTAGTCGATGATTTTAATCAATGGTTGTCGTTTATAGGCTTTTTAATTATTCCACTATAATACTACATGTCAATTTTTTTTCTTTTTTTTTTTTTTTAGGAAATTCTCAGCTCACCCTCTCTACCAATGTCTCGACCCATTGGCTGTAAAAATAAGATCACTGTTTGTTGTATTTTTTCCCTTTTGAAAGATTTGCTTTGTCTTTACTGTGGTCGGAGATCTCTTCCAAATAGGATTGCGCTTGAATTTCGCTGGAAAAACTTCTCGTTGCGCCGTTGAATATAACTTTTAGTCGAGCTGGATTCAGTAAGAAGACTGTTGCGCCAATTTTTTCAAACGGGGAAAAAAGTTGCCGTAGTCGCCATCTTCTCTCGACCGTTGCATGGGCAAAATCGGGTCTGCTAAAAAAGGCATATCCTTTGTATTGTCTTTTTTTAGTCGGTCTTGCCAGGTCAAAAATGGCTTCCCGTAAGAGAAAGTTTCCGAAATTGACAAGCATTGCTCTAGGATATTGCTCTGATCCTTGTGACCTTTTGTTGATGGTAAATGGAAAACGATGGACTCGCTGGATCTCCTTCTCCCAGTCCCATGAAGCAAGCTCGGGAAATGAGTCTTTAAACAGGGATAGCATATAACTCCTTGGATCATTCTCCTCCACTCCCTCGGGGATCCCCAGTATGCGTAAATTATTACGGCGAGCCCGGTTTTCATGATCCTCTACCTTCGTCATTAGATCACGAATAGTCTCTTCTTGTGATTGGCCTTGTTTCTGCAGAGCCAGGACGTCAGTTTCAAGATTCTCAGTACGTTGTTCGACCGAGGCCATTCTATCTGAAATTTCCAAACATGTTTGGCCTACTTTACTGATTGCTCCTTGGAGTTTCTTGTTGTCAGATTTAACGTCCAGTTGAAACTTCTTTATTGAGTTAAATACATCTACCAGGGATGGTTCACTAACCACCATGTCATCGCCTACTGATTTTGTTTTTGTTTTTGAGTGCAACTTAATCTTAGTGTGTGAAGAATTTTTCCTATGTTTTTGGTCAGGTTGATGGAATAATTCTACGTTACTTCCTTGGTCTGTAGTATCTTCATCCACCAGTTTATTTTGTCTCCTTTGTCTTCTTTTTATTTTTTCCTGTTTTTTTTAGCACTATTATCTTTAGAAGAGTTGTTGTTTTTTTTGGAGCTAGTGTTGGAATCAGATGAATCGTTGGAATCTGTGTGTATTTCTTCGTGTCGTAATCCTGGAGGTTCACTTGAAGTTGACATTCCTGTCTCATAGATTTCAGACTCAGATATTGATTCAAGCTCAGATTCCAGGTCCGTTCCCGGCTTATTTATGTTCGGTATATTAGGGATGTTTGAGTTTGAGTTTGGCATAGGGTTTAGGTTTAAGTCACTTGCATCCTCCAAGTGTGCTACGTTTTCTGTCACTATACTTCTTGCATTTGTCGATAATAATGCTTCTGGTGTGCGATAATCTGTTGATGGGTCCCCTTCTTCGTCTTCGTCTTGGTTGCCCTTTTCAAAGGATTCTGTTTTATCCTTGGGATCTGAGAGTCTGACACTCGTTGTACCATTAGGGGTGCCCTGAGATCCATTTTCGATACCCGCCTCTGAAGTGCCATGATGCTGGCTCAAAATATTTGTTTTCATCTGAATTTCAGGTATAATACTTTCGTTGATATCTATTTCTACAGGGTCCGGTTGATAGGCGGGTTCTTTAGAAACGGAACAGAAGATTGTTGAAATCCGTGGCTGGGAATCCTGTGACAACCCACTTGATTTAGCAGCTGATTTTAGATTTTTGATTGCCTGCAATCGCTTTGCTTTTTTTACCTGTAATTCTCGTTTGGCTTGCGTCAGTTGGATTTCCGGACCATTTTCCTGCTCGTCGTCTTTGTTTTTAGTTTTTTCTTTGCTTTTTTCGCTTGCTTTTTCCTTTTCTTTGTCTTTCGATCTGTCTTTCGGTTGGTCTTTCTCTTTCTCTCTCTCTTTTTCCTTTGTTTTTTCCCGGTTTTTATCTTTTTCTTCTTTACTTTTTGCCCCCCTGGTCTCAACCCGCCGCATCATATTCCCCTGTCCCTGTATTTCGGCCTCCTCCAGAATCTCCTGGGTGTTTACTTCCTGCTGTAGATTAATTATATTTTTGTCTTTAGCATTTAGGTCGTGAAGTTGATTCTGTTTACTCAGACCAGATCCTTCGCCTTGAAGCGTGCCGGCGGTTGCCATATTCAATACTTGATTGAGCCCCTGCCTCTCCTTTTTTTTTTGACTGCGATCAGATTGCACTGAAAGAATGGAGGCAATTGTTACAGCAGCCGCTGAGTATTTCGAATATCTGGGTAAGAACAGGAAGGACTGGAAGTTACGCGCCCTACTCAAAGCACCGCCACTTGCTGACTGTAATCCGGAGCGGCCTCGAGATTTTTTCCAGGCCCCCCAAGCCGTGTATGATAAAGGTATCACCTGCATCCGTCTTTCTCTCCTTCTTTCTCTTTTGGATTTGGGGCGCGGTGTCGTGCAGTGTTATACTATAGATTAGTATTGAGATCTTGTGGGGTACAAATCTGCTGGATGCTGGGTGGAGGCAAAACTCGGCGGTAAAGACACTTGCTCTACTCCTCCGACGTTTGGCTGTTTTTTTTTTTTTGGCTGTCTTTACCAGTCACTCACAGTCACTCACAGTCTCAAAAAGGTCTATCACATTTCGCGGTATATATCTATATATCTTGATATATATCTACTTTCCCCCCGAACATGACTGTATCTTGCAACGTGTCTTTTATAATGTCTTTGTAGAAAAATAGCAAAAGTCAAAATCTAGGACACTTTTGAACAATTTCTATTGCAGTTGCTGCTATCTGTATGTCTCTGACGGAACCAGCAGGTAGGATTTAATTAGTTTGGAGATTAGAGATTAGAGTGACACTTAACATCACATGGTGTGGCTTGATTTAAAAAAACAAACTTGGCTTAAGATTTTCTTTTATAGCTGGTTATAGCTGGTTATAGCTGGTAGCCGGTATCATGCAATTGTAGGGGGTGATATTGTATTAAATTGATGTGTTTGTTTTCACTTTTACTTTTACCCTTACTCGCCTCTTGATGCCAGGACTCCGGTTCTCCAACTCTCCAATTCTCCGGTTCTCCAATTCAACGAAGCTCTCCGAATGAAAAAAAAAGAAAAAAAACAAAAAACCTCTCGGACTCCTCTTGGGCCGATGATCGCCTCACTCGCCTCTCTCTCTCCACTCCGCTGCTTTGGCTGGTTTAGTCGGCTTGGTCGGCGTCGGCTCAGCAACTCATCTGTCTGTTTTTGTTTTTGCTTAATCCTCTCTCCACTGCGGCCGGACCAAAGCGCCGCACTTGACCCCCGAGTGTGGAATGGGTACAGGATGGGTGCCGGGAGTAGGAATCAGGGAATCGGTGCGTCTCCCCCCCCCGTCTTCCCCCCCCACACGGCCCACAAAACAGTGCTGGAGTCTCTTCGAGGAACCCGATCCAATCCCTGACACAATGCAGCGCTGGCTCGAACTCTGATTCCGCTGCTGCAACTCCTGTTGCTACGATGGCCCCGCCGATGACACCGCTGACACCGACGACCTCTGCACCAACACCGGCATCGGCATCGGCTTTGGCACCAGCGATCACTCCCTCGACGATCTCTGAGGACTCAACGCGCGGCCCAACCCGCCTGTGACTCAGGTGAGTAAGGTGAGTAACCGCTACTCCTCCACCTCTGAACACCAGCGCACCGGCACACGCATCCGTTGGAGCTCCGTGAAAATTGGGTTGTTCAGGCCGTTGTTTCAGGCCGTTATTAACGGACCGAGCACTCTTTCTAGCAGTCCATAGTCCATAGTCGACAACAAACCGCAACAGGGGTCAAGAGCTGGGTAGAGCTCTACCTACTCCTCACGGACTCGCGGACGCCATCTTCCCACTTTCGAGCCCTTTTTGAATGAAGTAAATCCTCCCTTAGCAAAAACCCTATACCTAAAGCTTAGGTATGGATCACTGATGTTAAAAAGTCACACAGCAAAGTGGAGTACAAACGGCAATGATATTTGTGGCATGTGTAGTGAAGGTATGAAGGAGGACATTGCACACATACTATTTTTCTGTCCCGCATATTTGGCAGCCAGGAAAAAATGGATCAAACCTCTTTGTTTGAATATTGGTGTTAGGATGTACAGAGCTGCAGAAAGAATTTTAACAACTGACACACGACAAGCTATAGTTTTTTGTATTAGCAGGTACCTGCTTGCCGTATATTACAATTGTGGTACCGATTGTACACTTACAAACACACCATTAATACATAGGCAAACTCATAATGGACAGCTATAGTGGAAATAGCTTTCTTACATATGATGCCTGATTGGTAAATGTGCATAATAATGCAATTCATTTTTTTCACATATAATCTGTAGAATTATTTATATATGGTGCTCCCGGTCTTATGGTATTTTTTTAAGCATTTTCATCTGTATTTATCCATATTTATTTTTTGGCCATTTTATTGGTATTATTTTTGGCCATTTTATTGCTATTTATCCATATTTATTTTGTGTTTTGAGAATAAATTATGCTTCAACTCTTGGAGGTGCACTCATACATGGATGCATTCATATTTTAGCATATTAAGCAGAACATATATCAGAAGACTACACTCACAGGCACATATTAGCATTATGTTACAAATATTTGTTAACATATGCCTGCATTTTAGGAAATCTCATGCATTTTATTAACTCTCCATGCTGTCTATCTGCTCTGCGTTTGCCTGGAATTCACGAAACACAGCATGGAGAGGCTCTCACCAGAAGCACAATTTTCAGTATTTTTCCGCTTTTAAAAATAAATACAGACAGGAAACACATTGTTTTCTGTCTGTAGTGATCTGTAAAAATCAGTAAAAACCGGAAGCCTTATTTATATAACTTCAGGGTGATTACTTTTTGTCTAAGGTTAATTTTATTGTAATCAATCCAGGATTCCTACTTTAGTCTATGTGCTATATTCTGGAGCAGCTGCCTTATTGCTACTATGTTGTGTTAAAATGATTCATAATTTCCAGCCAGGCCTGGAGACACACAAAAACAGCACGCAGCCCTTCAGTGCCTTACTCTGCACCAGGGAACTTCCTCATTTGGTGCATCCAGTACAGGCCAGGACCAGGCAACCAATTATATAAAAGGTAAAGTCCCCACTACAGATGCAAACTCGACTGAGGCAAGTGCGGCAGTGAAAGACAAGCAGGTACTTCATCTTTCACTTAAGATGGAGATCCCTTCTTCTTTTTGAAGAAGGACATGTGCTCCCCTCACAGATGGTCACATTGTGTATTTGCATCTCTTCCTACAGAGCTTTCATCGGAGTCACTGGCACTCCTATGCTCCTACCTCAAACTTGTGTTTTAGGGTCGCACTAATGGTTTCACATGTCCTTGTTGGCAGAGAGTTAGTGCACCCCCAAAGCTCCTATTTGCTGTGGCATTCACATTAGTAACACAGCGCAGATGGCTCAGTCCATGACCCCATCCAAGTGACAGCATTCCATTATGCACCTGCACAGAACAGAAGTGGCCTTGCAGTGTTGCAACCCTTGTTGTACACACTTTCGCCTTGAAGGCGAAAAAACACAAGTGGAAACTCTCATCACACTTCTGTGGTCTGCCTTTAGACCATATCGTGAACATGTTCAATGCCACTGTGCACCCATTTTTCATGCAATTGAACCATTTGGGGTGTATATACTAACAGTGTAGTATTAGATCTTAGAATGTGAGCTCCTGACAGCACAGGTCTCAGTGTTAGTAGAAGTTGCTTCTTTATGCTTCTGAGCTGTGCAGTCTGCAGCTCAGTGCAGCCATGGGCTCAGGACACACTATGTACACTTTTGTAGGGAAGGACCCTGGCGTCGTCCCAAACCAAGCTTCGTTCTTATGAGTCTCCCAGGCACCACAGCCATGGAGTACTCCGCTCACCAGCCCCAGCCGCCCCGGGGCCTATTCTCGCTCACGATTTTCTTGCGGGGCTATCACCTCTCACAGGCCCAGGTCAGGCCCAGGCACTGCATAACTCCGAGCCCCCTGGTGCTTTCGTTCGTAGTGGTCTCTCGACGGCAGCTCCAAAGCATTCAAAGCTGCAGGAGGTAATGGTTGCCGAGCAGGCTCACTAGAACAAGCTGCTCCTGGTCCGATTGGATCACCCTGGCTCTGGCCCCTGCTTACAGTTTCTATTCACGCTGTGGCGGATGAACGACGTAACAACGCGTACTTTTACAACGCGTGCCGTTACTACGCAACTTTTACAATGCAAGTCGTACAACGACTTGCGTTGGGGGGCGCTGGATAGTAAATATTTTAATTTACTATTCCAACTCCAGTCCCCGTGGATAGTAGGGAAGGAGTTGGGTAGTAAATGAAACTATTTACTATCCTGGAGCGCCCCCCAGCGCAAGTCGTTGTAAAAGTTGCGTGGTAACAGTACCGCGTTGTAAAACCTTTGTTGTAAAGGTTGTTCCCCCGCTGTGGCATCTCACAGGCCTCTTACCGCTTCGGCTCCCACCACCATTCCTCGAATTTCCCCTGGGATTTCTGACGCTCCTTGTTTCCCTTCGGGGTGCTGGTGAGTTCCCCCCTTTTGATTTTCACTGCCAGGGATGGATTTTAGCTTCCGGTGTTGGGCTTTAGCGCTCACAAGTCCGGAGCTTCTTTAATGTGCAGCCATTGCTGTTGCCTCCAAGGCACGCCCCCTTGGAAATAAAATCTCCTAAACCTGGAATCAATAGACCAATCTGCCATTTATAAGATATCTTCCAATCTAAATCCTAAAATGTAGGCCTTGGAGAACATCACATTCCTGGCCGAATGAGCACCAAACCCGAAAATGTCGATGCTTGCCTCGAGCATCACCCATCTCACCCATAGAGTGTGGGGGGACCTCTTGATGCGATTTTGTAATGGCAATTAACAATAGTTTTACCCCTATGGGTCGCAAATAACAAGACACACTCTCATACTCCTACAAACATTGCACCACACATAGTTTGGGTGAATCTGGAAATGTTGGTTACAGCACTGACTGTGTGTTGGTTTTTGTGTGATTTTAGATAGTAAACATCACTCCTTATGGAGTAAACAACCTACCTGTTAGATCCAAAGCACAGACGTTGAATACCCTTTTGCATTATATAGGGCACAGCAGCACAGTCAGTTTGGCAAAGAACTGGTTCCTGGAAAGGCAAGCATTGTTCAGCCAGCTTATAAAATAAGCAGAACACTTTGTTCACATACCATGTCTGGGTGTATTTAGGTTTTGGGAGATTAGACAGCTTCATACCTTTCATCAGTTTACATATTAAAGAATGTGGACCAACTGGCTTACCTGCAATTGGAATATGTCTAGCTGAGGTGGACAATCACAAGGAATTGATGGTGGAATATGCTCCACCTACCTCTGTCCATTTTGCCCAAAAATTCAAGACATGTGCAGTGTCGGACTCCATGGGGTCCAACTCTCATTCCGCACACCAACTGTTCCAGGCAGCCCTTACCCATTTGTGTCTTTTATGTGTCCAGGTGAACCAAGCTTGAATGATAAATGTGAAACCCTATTCCAAAAGCCCATGCACGTTCCATAGTTGCCTGCAATTCTCCAGGTCATCAGGGTCAGTAGGTCACCCTTGATCATAGGATGGGCTTCTCCTCCCAGACTCATGTAGGATTCCCTGAAACATTGGAAGGACCACATGACAATCGCTTGACATCTCGAGGAGAAGAGGGACCCAAGCATGAGATCTCTATAGTGGCATCACTAGGATCCTCTCAGTTCGCTGACACCTGGCCTGAGTCACCAACAGTGCTAATCATGATGAAAGGAGGGAAGGCGCAATTCAACCCATCACTCCTATTCTGAAGGAATCCATCCACTTTGGTAAATTTGGGATCCAGTCTCCAGTTGAAGAACTGCAGAACCTATGCATTCAATCTTGATGCAAACAGGTCCCTGATGGGCTGCCCCATCGCTAGCAAAGGATAAGAAAGACCTGTGAGTGTAGTCTTCAGTCGGTGGAGTCCATCAGAAAGAGAGAGTTTCAATCCACCACTGTGTTGGAAGTGCCCAGAAGGTGGATCTCTGAAACCTTTTCAAGGCAATAGTGGCTAACGTCCCTGCCTGAGTCCAGGACCTTGTACTCCCCAGCTTGTTGACTTATTCCACCGCTGAGATGTTGTCCATTTTTTAACGAGATGCAACACATCAGCCTCTTTTTCGCTAGGCTGCACATTACAAAGGAAAGTGACAGGAGTTTGAGGCAGTTGATATAGAGGTTCAGCTCTTCCTGGGACCAACGTCTCCTGTTGAGACATTACCACATATGCCACTCCAGCCCCAGTGGCTGACGTCCACTTTGTCTGGCCGCCCCACGCTTCCATGTTGTTCAGACAAGACGTCATCTCTGTTCGGGCCTCCTCTGTTGAGGTTATCTCCTTTGAGTAAGATACCCCCCAGATGATTGCGCTTCAATCGTTGTTGTGCCCCTAATTCAAATGTCCAGGGAAGATGGTTTATATCATGGACAATGATAGTCCTAATATCCTCATCAGTTTGCACAGGAAGATTTGATCGGGCAATATCAGTGTCATCAGCTCCTTCTTGAGCGCCCGGATCTTGACCAGGGGTAACTCCATGTTCGAAGCTTGTACTTCATTGGTGAAGCTGAGGAAACCCACCCTGTGCTTGGTACCAGATCCGATTTGGAGGTGTTACTAATGAAGTCCAAGTCTTACACAAGTTTCAGACTGCAATCTGGGCTTGATAAAGGAGAGTATTCTTGTCTTGAGCCATGAGAATCATATTGTCTAGGTAAATTATTGCCCTGCAACCCCATGACCGCTTCCAAGCTACTACTGGCTTGTGGAGCATTGAGAAGCACCAAGAGGCAGATGACGGGTCAATGGGAAGGACCCTAAAATCCCAGCTTTGGGATCTCTGGTGGGGAGGAAATATCGGTATTGCCAGATATGTATCTCAGAAAATGGAAGCACTCAATTTTGAAGTGACGGTATAACAGTCAATTGTTGAATTTCCAAAGATTGATCACTGCACATACCATACCGGCTTGTCCATCTTGTTTACAACAAATATAATACTCAGAAACCCCGTTGACTGGCGGAAGACTCTCTCTATAGCCCCACTGTTGTATATTTTTATTGTTTGAATTAGACACAATAATATATGTGCTTTACATCAAAACATCAATTATATGTCATTTGAATGTTGTACAAAATCATAATCATGAACAACAAATGAACATTTCATCAGTAATCATAAATAATACAGCCATGCCCAATGCATTTCCGGATTGCACTGATCCCTTCTTCAGGGGCCACTGTTGAAGATAGAAAAACGTCAATGAAAACCCATACGTTATATCATGGCTTGGTGTCAAATGAACAAAGGTACATCGTCTCGCACGACCAGGGGTTAAAAAGAATTCCTGATATGCATGCATGTCTATCTTCAACAGTGGCCCTTGAAGAAGGGATCAGTGTAATCCCGAAATGCATTGGGCGTGGCTGTATTATTCAGGTTTACTGATGAAATTTTTATTTGTTGTTCATGATTATGATTTTGAACAACATTCAAGTTTCATATAATTGATGATTTGATGTAAAGCACAGATATTATTGTGTCTAATTCGAACAACAAAAATATATAAGAAAAACAATGTCGAAGTTTGAGACAATTTCTGTGGTTTTATTTACATGATTTATTTTTGTTTTCTCTAACAAAACATTGTGAAGCTTAAATACATTATCTCACGCTGTGCATCCAGTACACTGGTGGTTTTCCACCAGAAGTTGTGACTAGTTACTAAGTTGGCTGCCTTGACACTGTGTTGCACACATTCTTTTGTTAAACTTGATTATAGTGATTATTTTTATAGACTAAAAAGTGGGTGTGCACAGATTCTGTATTATTTCTTTGTCCCACTGTTGTATAGACATGGAATCTCCAGGTCTATTATGGCAGAGACCTTCTCTGAAAAGGAAAGGGGAAATGGTCTGCTTTGCTGCCTCCGGGTACCCAAGAACTCTATGTGGAACCCTTGCAGTGTCTGAAGGAGGTATGGTCTGAGGAGATCTCCTCTCATTTGAGTAGACGCTCCACTGTTATACCCCCAGTCTTACAAGGGAAGACGACCTGGTCCTCATATGTGCAGTTGCTGGTTCCTCTGCCACCGCATATTGAGGAATATTCTCTGTCAAACTTGTTCCTGGAGGGGAAGAAGGGATTACACCCCCTTTGGTCATTCCAATCGGAACATTTGGGACCTTGGTTCCTGTGGGAACCCTGATGTAAGAAGCGAATGGCTCTGTCCACATCCAGCCTATCCAAACAAACCTAGGTTTCAACACTTTTTAAAATGAGGCTTGTGCCTTATCAAGGGCCCTGAAGGCCTGGACGGATTTAGCAAAATCTTTAATGAAGGCATCACCAAATAATTGACCTTTTGCCCCTGGACTTGCCACTGTTTAGGCTAGCTCCACAAGTTTTGGGTCAAAGTACGGATGGAGAGAGCATCTACCACCAGTGGACAGTGCACAACTGTTGTATCCTAAAAGGCAAATAGCCCTTTGAACCTAACATGAGAGGATTGCAGGGTCAATTGTTTTTCCTGTACATTTGAAGTCTTCTGCCATTTCCATGATCTTGTGTGATTTGTCCTGCGATATCAAGAAGTTTGTCGTGATGCAATCAAAAGGACCTATCTATACCCCTTTTGTGATCTTTTATGAGCCTTCCCATGAAGGTGACCATGGTGGCATCTAGTTCAGGAGTGGCAGCGACCTACTCCAAAATGGAGGGTCTCAGGTATTTCATCCTTAATTTAGTACAAACTTCCTTTTCCAAGGGATGCCTGAGATGTTGTTTCAAGTAATATGACACCTTGGAGACCGGCAGTCAATCATCTCCATCAGCTCAGGGTAAATAGCACATTGCTCTCCCACCTCAACTTCCGCCCATACACATGGTCCTCTGCCATTCTGAGGAGATGGGTAACTTAAGTAAACTACACCC
Source organism: Lissotriton helveticus (assembly GCF_964261635.1). Taxonomy (NCBI): domain Eukaryota; kingdom Metazoa; phylum Chordata; class Amphibia; order Caudata; family Salamandridae; genus Lissotriton; species Lissotriton helveticus. Next base: position 257,170,129 of record NC_136061.1, read on the forward strand.
CAAAAGAGATTCAAGGGGAGAAAACACGAACACTTGGGCCGCAATGGAGCAGTGTGCTGATAATGATGTGCGATCTGTTTGAAAAGGGTGCAACTGCCAGAATCTAAAATGGGCGATGCAACTCTCCCTAGGCAGAAGCAATCAATCGCGAGAGGAGAATCACACCTGCTCCCCAAAACTTCCTCACGTGGTGTTGCCAATGGTAAAAAGATTGCCCTCTCCCTCCCTACCTCTGAATGTGTTCGTTTAAGGTAAGCAACACCGTGTCGGGGTGGGAGAGATTAGATGCTGCTGCACCATCACACTCCTTAAGGGAGGCCCGTATTCTTCAAATCATTCCCAAGTGCAGACTCAGCGAGTGCTGTGACTGAAGTTTATGACGTGGAGGAAATAAGGAACAAATAACCAAGCAACGACATAATTTGTTGAAATAAATACAAATTCACCCTGAACCACTAAGGCGAAGCAAGGTACTTAATGAAACTGCTGTGAGCAGCAAAGAAAGAGGACTCATGGAGGATGATGCAGTGTTATATACTGTTATAGATAATATTATTGTTTGGATTGATCTTATGTTTGTGGCTTTACATTATGCTCAAGGGAGTTGTAGTTTTTTGTTGTTGTAGCTGCTGTGAGAAAAAGAGAGAAAAGCATAACTGAGTCTCCAGGTCTGACACAGAATGTAAGACTTTCTTCTAACGCGGCCAAGTAAACACTTTCTGTAACCCCTATTAGAAAATCATGAGAGAAAACTGTTTTTTCTCAAACATGGTCCAGCAAACTCCAGCAGAGGATCAGTTTTTTCAGTGAGTAAAATCACCACAGAACACACCACAATTCCTAAACTTAGTATGGTACCACCAACAAATGATTTATATAGTGATAAATATGTGTTATCACCCTTATAGTTGCCTTCAGAACCCGCCATCTGCTTAAATGCATTTCAATGGTGGCCATGACTCCCAGTCGTGTAATGGTTGCCACAACATGTTATCGATGTTGTGATCAACTAGTCAACACTTGCCACTATGGGTCAGGTTGTTCCTGGGTACTACAATGACTGCTAGAATGTGGCCAGCCAATCAGGATTGATTCGTTTGAAAGTGCATATCAGGACACCAACAGTCCAGATATGTAGATTTTTTTAACCCGTTCATGACTGCCCAAGTGCCTTTTTAAATGCAAATTTCTTAAAACTGGATGAACAGAACTACATTGAATAACAAAATCCACAATTTTCGAGTCAACTTCCAACTTTTCGTTCAGCCGTTTTTTCGCTCCTCTAAATTTCCTGCAGGATAAAGCTGGGAAAACAGCATTTTGGGACCCCTCTCCAGATCACCACAATATTTTATGAGAAAGAGCTGAAGAGGATGACCTTTTTTGTTTTTTAAAGTTTCATGAAGATTTGTCAAATGGCACCAAAGTTATAAGCAAAACAAAAAGGTTCTTCCTATGGAAGCTGGTACTTGTGCCTAAAAGAAGGCTTCAGACGTCGCACTGCAAAGATGGGAAAGGGCAGACTCAGAATTGATGTCAAGAAAATCCCTCCCATAGGATATAGTGCACTTGTAATAAGGTGTAGGGTATCTGCCATATTTGTGGCAGAGGAACTGTCTGCTGTACTCCAAATCAGGCCCTTACTATGCACGTCGTGGGAGGGATTTTCCTGACACCAATTCTGAAGCTGCCCTTTTCTGTTTCAAGATCTTGTTTCAGGCTCAGGTACAAGCTTCCAACTCCATTGACAAATGTGGATCCTTCCATTCCACTGACATGCGAGGAATGCAAGTTCCATCTTAGAGGGGCATGATGCATTATTGGAAACCGGTGCTACACCTTTTGCTATGTGCACGCATTAAAGGTGTACATATTTTGCATACCGTTGGTGATCACATATTATTTACAACAGAAGAGCACAAGTTTATTCATTCTGCGATATGCATGGGTACCAAGTATACTTCTTATGCCTTCTCCATACAATAGTTTCTCTGAAGTGCATGCATTAAAGGTGCATACATTTTTTAATCTGGATGATTAATTGATGATGTCACAATCCTGATTGTTATGTGTGGCACTCATAGAGGAAATCTATTGTTTATTTCAGTTTCATAAAATGATAACTCACTGCTATGATGTAACAACAGTTGATAACAAAACTTGTTACCCACTGTTGCTACCTCATAAAGACCTTTCAGGCCAGGCTGACAGGGCTCTCTCTCAGAGCCTGTAAGTGCAGCTCTGCTTGACTGCTTTGAATTGAGGTAGAAAGCACAGCTGCAGGAGGAGGAAGGAATGCAGGGAAGGTGCTAGGGGCTGGTCAAGGATGGCAGGTAAAGTATTTTTTTTACCTTTGAGACAGTGATAAATAACAGAGGCTTAGTTATGGATGGCTCCTCTATTACTCCTCTGGCACTGTATAGCAGTTGAAAGCAGATGATTTTGAGGCCATCATACCATACAATTATAGATGGGTAGAAGTGAGTTATGGATATGTTTTTCACCTCAGGGTTCTGAGTGACTTCACAGACAACTCAAGCTTCGCTATCCTTGTTGTTTCATGTCACTCACAACTCCTTCTGTGACTGTGGGTGGAGTATCTGAAAAGTTTCAGCGCTCCGTCCATCATCTCCTTGTGTTTGCTTTGCTCATTAGAATGAACGGTGTCATCTTTAGGTGAACTTTAGTAGAGCAGAGTCCTCTAGAGAGGATTTAATTTGTGGTGGCTCCATGTGAAGGTGCTCTGAGGCCCCTTTATCTTGGTGTTGCACTGTCTAGATTGACCTTTCCTCCTTTGGGTAAGTGTAGAGTTAGTAGAGAAACAGTTGCAAGTTTCCGAGCTCCTAGGGTTGTGGCCCAGCGACTAGAGCTATTGATAGGTTAGGTTCAAGTCCCGGTCTTGGATCAACATCTGGTGATTTTGGACAAATCACTTAACTTCCCGGGTGTGCCACGTCTGGTTCTCAAATAAAGTACTCTAATTCTCTTGGAATACGTTTGTGCTATGTAAAACTGCAAAAATACATATATTTTACAGAGTGGCAGTAGCACTCTGTAGTTATAATTAGGATTCCCAGGTGTGAGAAAGTGCCATCTTTCTTGCATGGTAAACCCCCACTTTTTGCTGAATTGCTGATGTACTTTGACTGAGTGTGCCCTGGGCTCCTGCCAATCAGGTGCCCAGGGCCTGTATTCCTTTCCTAAAACTGTGTTGAAACCTAAACCCAATTGGCATCTCTGGCCACAGGTCAGCCCCTGGTAAATGGTACCCTAGGTACCCAGGGCCCTGTGACCAGAGAAGACCCCTAAGGGCTGGAGCACTAATTGTGCCACTCTTAGGGGCCCTGTCCCCTGACACACACACACTGGCTTTGCCGGCTGAGTGTCTTGGTGCAGAACTGAACAAAGAGTCGACATGGCACACATCCCTGTGTGCCATGCCCACAAACACACTGCCCTGGCATACCTTAGTCACCCCTCTAGCTGGGTGCACTATGCCAGTGGTGTGGGCACAGGTGTATGAGCCCTGTGCCCCTACAGTACCAAGGTCCATTCCAGGACACTGTAGGTGCAGTGATGCCATTAAGAGTATATGGTGCTGGGAGGTCATCACTACGAACTCCACAGCACCATATAGGCCACACTGAAGACTGAGAAGTTTGATATCAAACTTCTCAGCACATTAAACCCGCACTGATGCCAGTGTGGGATTTAACACCAAATGCACAACAGAGGGCATCTTAGAGATGCCCCCTGAAACCTAACCAACTCCCAGTGTCCTGACTGCGTGGCTGCCGAGGCTGCCACCACCAGACATGTTTCTGGACCCCTGGGTCGAGAGCTTGCTGCTCTCGGTGGCCTGAAACAAGAAAGAAGAACAAGAAGAAAAGAAGAAACTGCTCCCGCTAAAACCCCAGTGTCTCCTGCGGAAAGCAACCTCGAAAACCCCGGAGGACCTGCCTTCCTTGCTCATCTAAAGACTGGGACTCCCATTAGCACTGATTCTGCTCAAACAGCAACAACCCCTGGTGCCAGCCAGGAACCGCAAATCCAGCACACTCTGCACCTTCTGAGCCCGGCCTGTGCCTGAGTGGACAAAGACTACAATGACGTCCCCCCGGTGACGGTGACCCGGAACCCAGCACCCAAGGACCCTCCTCCACGATTCTGACGACGCCTGCAGCCTCACAACAAGGGACCCCTCCAACCGTGACCAGCTGAGGGTAAGATTTCCCGACATCAAAAGACACCCCTGTACCCGGCGCCCCACCGCCCCCTGTGCCCAAATCCTAGGTGTCTACCTATCCTCCAAGATCCCAACTCACCTCTCGAAGTGGTGGTCGCACCTGAAGAAGCTCCGTCCTCGAGCCTGCAGCCTTTGTTCTACTTCCAAGTCTCCCATTGAATAACATTGGGCACCGAGGGCCCAAAAGCACCCTGCACCCAGCTCCCAAGTGCCACTGGAAGTGCAGCAACTACCCTACTCTACTTCCCCACTTGCCCTGTGCAAGTGACCAGGAGCTCAACTCCCACAGCCGCGTGGTCTGCCTGCTAGCAGCCAACAACCGAAGGCCCCCTATCCTCCATAGGATAACATTGGGCCTACTCACTCTGCACCCGGCTACCACTGAGGGTATAACAACTGTACTTACCTGACCCTGGGAGACCCCCTGAGTGTACCCCCAAAACCTTAACTCTGCCAGCCGAGTACTTACCCAAAAAACGATAACTTCCCTTTCTCCATAGGGTAACATTGGCTGGGTTTCACTCAGAATTTCTTCTAAATGTGGAGTTGGGCAACTTTAAAATATTCACTAAAAGTTAGCCGATCAACGAATTCCGAATTACTCACCTGTTATCAGGAGTGATCCCAGTGCTGTATCTTTCAGGCCGGTACAAAAGGGGGGTGGTGATGGACGGAGCATCTGAATCAATCAAACACTCACACCCAGTCAAAAGATCTGGGTTTAATCCATCACCGTTCTTTAGCCCACTCTGCCACCCCAGTTCAGACATGGCTATATGCAAATCAGTCTGACCCTGTGCCTCATGGGAACAGTCCAGCCCGAACTGCCAAGCCATGTCTTCCCTGGACCGGAAACAAGCTTCCGAGGACCGGTTTCTGGCATTCCAGCCGTCTTCAGCCCGGCGTGCTTGAATCCAGTGGCAAAGTGAGCAAGGAACTCATGTCTGAGCATACCCTGCCAAACTTATGGCGGCCAAAAGCGGTACAAAAGGGGGGTGGTGATGGACGGAGCATCTGAATCAATCAAACACTCACACCCAGTCAAAGGGTCTGGGTTTAATCCATCACCGTTCTTTAGCCCACTCTGCCACCCCAGTTCAGACATGGCTATATGCAAATCAGTCTGACCCTGTGCCTCATGGGAACAGTCCAGCCCGAACTGCCAAGCCATGTCTTCCCTGGACCGGAAACACAGGGCACAGGGTCAGACTGATTTGCATATAGCCATGTCTGAAATGGGGTGGCTGAGTGGGCTAAAGAATGGTGATGGATTAAACCCAGATCAGTGGACTGGTGGTGAGTGTTTGATTTGCTCAAACGCTCCGTCCATCATCCCCTTTTGTATCGCTTTGTTCGCCCTAAGTGTGGCAGGGTATGCTCAGACATGAGTCCCTTGCTCACTTGGCCACTGGATTCAAGATAGCCTGGCTGATGAGGATTATGAATCCGAAACCGGTCCCAGGATGCTTGTTTCCGGTCCATGGAAGACATGGCTTGGCAGTTCGGGCTGTACTGTTCCCATAGGGCACAGGGTCAGACTGATTTGCATATAGCCATGTCTGAAATGGGGTGGCTGAGTGGGCTAAAGAATGGTGATGGATTAAACCCAGATCAGTTGACTGGGGGTGAGTGTTTGATTTTCTCAAACGCTCCGTCCATCATCCCCTTTTGTATCGCTTTGTTCGCCCTAAGTGTGGCAGGGTATGCTCAGACGTGAGTCCCTTGCTCACTTGGCCACTGGATTCAAGATAGCCTGGCTGATGAGGATTAGGAATCCGAAACCGGTCCCCGGATGCTTGTTTCCGGTCCATGGAAGACATGGCTTGGCAGTTCGGGCTGTACTGTTCCCATAGGGCACAGGGTCAGACTGATTTGCATATAGCCATGTCTGAAATGGGGTGGCTGAGTGGGCTAAAGAATGGTGATGGATTAAACCCAGATCAGTGGACTGAGGGTGAGTGTTTGATTTTCTCAAACGCTCCGTCCATCATCCCCTTTTGTATCGCTTTGTTCGCCCTAAGTGTGGCAGGGTATGCTCAGACGTGAGTCCCTTGCTCACTTGGCCACTCGATTCAAGGTAGCCTGGCTGATGAGGATTATGAATCCGAAACCGGTCCCAGGATGCTTGTTTCCAGTCCATGGAAGACATGGCTTGACAGTTCGGGCTGTACTGTTCCCATAGGGCACAGGGTCAGACTGGTTTGCATATAGCCATGTCTGAAATGGGGTGGCTGAGTGGGCTAAAGAATGGTGATGGATTAAACCCAGATCAGTGGACTGGGGGTGAGTGTTTGATTTTCTCAAACGCTCCGTCCATCATCCCCTTTTGTATCGCTTTGTTCGCCCTAAGTGTGGCAGGGTATGCTCAGACGTGAGTCCCTTGCTCACTTGGCCACTGGATTCAAGATAGCCTGGCTGATGAGGATTATGAATCCGAAACCGGTCCCAGGATGCTTGTTTCCGGTCCATGGAAGACATGGCTTGGCAGTTCGGGCTGTACTGTTCCCATAGGGCACAGGGTCAGACTGATTTGCATATAGCCATGTCTGAAATGGGGTGGCTGAGTGGGCTAAAGAATGGTGATGGATTAAACCCAGATCAGTGGACTGGGGGTGAGTGTTTGATTTTCTCAAACGCTCCGTCCATCATCCCCTTTTGTATCGCTTTGTTCGCCCTAAGTGTGGCAGGGTATGCTCAGACGTGAGTCCCTTGCTCACTTGGCCACTGGATTCAAGATAGCCTGGCTGATGAGGATTATGAATCCGAAACCGGTCCCAGGATGCTTGTTTCCGGTCCATGGAAGACATGGCTTGGCAGTTCGGGCTGTACTGTTCCCATAGGGCACAGGGTCAGACTGATTTGCATATAGCCATGTCTGAAATGGGGTGGCTGAGTGGGCTAAAGAATGGTGATGGATTAAACCCAGATCAGTGGACTGGGGGTGAGTGTTTGATTTGCTCAAACGCTCCGTCCATCATCCCCTTTTGTATCGCTTTGTTCGCCCTAAGTGTGGCAGGGTTAGCTCAGACGTGAGTCCCTTGCTCACTTGGCCACTGGATTCAAGATAGCCTGGCTGATGAGGATTATGAATCCGAAACCGGTCCCAGGATGCTTGTTTCCGGTCCATGGAAGACATGGCTTGGCAGTTCGGGCTGGACTGTTCCCATGAGGCACAGGGTCAGACTGATTTGCATATAGCCATGTCTGAAATGGGGTGGCTGAGTGGGCTAAAGAATGGTGATGGATTAAACCCAGATCAGTTGACTGGGGGTGAGTGTTTGATTTGCTCAAACGCTCCGTCCATCATCCCCTTTTGTATCGCTTTGTTCGCCCTAAGTGTGGCAGGGTATGCTCAGACGTGAGTCCCTTGCTCACTTGGTCACTGGATTCAAGATAGCCTGGCTGATGAGGATTATGAATCCGAAACCGGTCCCAGGATGCTTGTTTCCAGTCCATGGAAGACATGGCTTGACAGTTCGGGCTGTACTGTTCCCATAGGGCACAGGGTCAGACTGATTTGCATATAGCCATGTCTGAAATGGGGTGGCTGAGTGGGCTAAAGAATGGTGATGGATTAAACCCAGATCAGTGGACTGGGGGTGAGTGTTTGATTTGCTCAAACGCTCCGTCCATCACCCCCTTTGGTATCTTTCAGGCCAGCACTGAACCTGAAAAGTAATTATAACCGTGATTTACTGTTAACTCAATTTTCCTCCATAGGAATACATTGTCTGTTTTTTACCAGAAAATCTTCTGTGTCAATTTTCCAAACTTAAAAATATTCCTTAAAAATCGCCTGTATAACAAAAACGATTTCTTTCAACTGTTTGCAGGAAATGCACCAGGGCTGAATCCGGGATCCAGTCCTGAGTTAGAAAAACATATGTAAAGTGCTTGTATTGCATTTACTTAAAAACTTCCATTGACCTTAATGATAATTTGTGGTAAAACTTGTGTTGCATATTGCAACAACTGTAACCTTTGCATTTAAAAGTCAACTGCTATTTGAAAGTATTCAATTGCAACATTTCATTCTGACAAAGTGTTTATGATACCTACTGTGGTTCTAAAAATAAAGTAACTATATATTTTTATATATAAAACAATTGGCCTAGAGTTCAGTTCTTGAGTGTGTGAGAGCATTTGCTGACTGAGTGTGTACAACAAATGCTTTACACTGTCCTCTGATACTGCCTTACTGCTCGACCAAGCTACCACTTTAGAGAGTAAGGTTATATCTAACTTTAGCCTCTGCCATACCTCTGTGGACAGTGGACTCTGTGCACACTGTATCTTACTTAGGTCCAGTGTATACAGAGCCACTTTCTTACACCAGGTATAGGAATCCCTCTGAATTTTGGTTGCTAATACCTTTGCCCCTGTGTGATGAATCTCCACGCCTATTTCTTTTTCTACCTTGGCAGAGTATGGAAAGTTTCTTTGTGATTGTTAAAGGGGGAGCAAAGATAAAAGGGAGGCCCCAAAAGGCATGCTGGCACTAATGCATTTTCTATAGGTTTTCTATTCACTCCTAGCGGGCAAATGAAGGTGAATTTCGATTAAATTTGGCAAGATTACACATTATGGTGTGCAGGTGATCCTTTTGTGCACTACAGGTAAGTAGGGCATGTATTTTGTAAGTTATAAGGCATTTTAAATTAGTGATATCTGTAGTCAGGGTGCTACTGAATTTAGGTACATAACGAGGACAAGACATTATGTGATTGGCTTATGACTTCCTTTACAAAAGTTAAAGGCAGCCATGTTGTTTTTTAAGTACACTCTGGCTGTGTTCTGTGTTCTGTGTATTCCCCTTAGATATAGTATTAGGTCTGATATTTTTCCCCTACCTAGTACCACTTTATTAGAGTGGTAATAGGTAGGTAAAGAATCTGTAGGTATCTATACATTTTTTTTTAAATGGTATGGAGTACCACAATACTGCCTCTGGAGTACCTCAGTAATTTAAAAATAATTCAAAATACACTTTACTGCACTTTATTTTAACAATATAGCGTACCATAGTGTGTTTTGTTCTTTACATATTTAAATCTTCCCAAAACGTCTATGGTGTACTGCAGTAATGCCTACAAATTACAGCACTGAGTTGAGTTGAAAAAGCTTTATTCGAGTTGTACACTCATAAAAGCACACACATATAAATTACATACATTTCTTAAAAACATCAAACAATCTATTACACTTAGTTTATAGTTAAAAAATACATAGTACACAAACATAAAAAATTATTTGTCAATTGGGATTAATATAAGCTTTTTCATACAATGCAGAAACTACATGCATGTTACAGTATAGAAACCTCCGCGTTACGGACCATTCCCGGGTTTATACAATAAAACTCATAGCATACATGTTATCCGCGTTTTAAATTTAAAATTCATATATATCTCCCAGTTGCTATCTACAAATAAAAATCATACACAGGAAATTGGGAGGATGTAGAATTCAGAAGGTACTGGTAGCTAAAGCCCTCCTCCTTAAGGACCACGCCCACCCCAAATATTTGGCAGTTCCGACTACAAGGAACATTTCAGTGGAAGAACAAATAATTCTTAGCCCCTCAACACCACTTAGGACACCGAGATTCCTACAAACTGGGGCCAGCCAAGATTTCCTTGGATTTACATAAGCCACACATGAGAATAGAAAATGTGCGATGCTTTCATTGGGGGCCCCGCATGACGGGCAACACGCACTGCCTCCAGTCTTCCAACTGGACGTCATACACCTCAAGGGGAGAGAGCCTGCCCTTAACTGGAAAAATAGTTTCCTGTCTGTTGGGGAAGTTATAGTATCCCAATACTTTTCTAAGGATGGCTGATGTTTAATTTCCATGAATCTACCCCCCAAGGATTCCGAGGTTACGCTTCTCCAAAGTTTTTGATCAATGTGGTTCCAATATAGTTCTTTAATACTGGATTTACTGGGGAATACTTCCCCTAGGGGGTTTTCCCACAGTTTGGAGAGCCCAAGCTCAAAAAGAGCATCTCTTAACATTTTTAGCCATGCGATTTTATGGAAAACATCCAGTTTGGCTAATGCTAAGAACCCCTCGGCGTAGTGTCTTATTTCCACGGTTGTCCATAGACGTCTCCAATAAAGGATAGGCCTCAGTCGGGCACGATCGGTAAGCGATCTTCTACCTAAGTCTAAACCAAGCGGTATAAGTGGGGTGCTTTGAGGGAGACTAGTTATCCCTCTCAGAAACCTGTTCTCAGATCTCTGAAGAGTGGTGAGACTCTCAAAGCCCCAGACTTCAGCCCCGTAAAGGGCTGCGCCCAGGGCCTTTGCGTCATAAACCATGAGAACAGGTTTTATGGGCCTGGTTTTAGATTTTATTTGCTCAACCCTGAGTACACCAGAAATCTGCTGGTGTTTCAACACCGCCTTCTCTATGTGTCGTGTCCAACCCGGTTTACTTGATATCTCGACCCCGAGATACGTGAAAACATCTACCGACTCAAGCTTGATATTGTTCAAAGAAACATTGGGTCGAGAATGGCACTTTTGCCCAAAGGCCATCAGCTTAGTCTTGTTTACATTAACCTCTAGGCCCCGTTCCTTGCAAAATGAGTCGAAAATGTTCAAAGCTCTCTGGAGGCCCGACGGGGTTTTGGACACGATCAGGGTGTCGTCAGCGAACATCAGAATAGGGACTCTGATGCCCGCTAACGAAGGTGCATCGACCATTGCGTCCAACATCCTGTCCACAATGCCATTAATGAACAGGGAGAACAGCAGGGGTGCCATAGCACATCCCTGCCGGACCCCCCGCTCAACTGGGAAGTTAGCAGTGGATTCCCCATTCCTCCCCCACTGAACCTTTGCGTAATTACTTTCATGCAGACGCATTATCAGCGTGAGCAAATCAGGTGGGACCCCTAATTTAAACAGAACCTCCCACAGCGTGCGCCTGGGCACCAGATCAAAGGCGGCCCTGAGATCTACAAATGCTACATAGAGCCTGCCTTTGCCCAGGAGTACAGTCCCCCACCGCAGCATGGTGAAGCGAAAGATTTGGTCGACCGTACTGGTTGCACGTCTGAATCCTGCCTGGAAGGGGGATAACGCATTGTTATCATCTACCCAGGCCATAAGTTTGTCGACCAGCATCTTCCCCACCACTTTTTGCATGGTGGCCAACAAACTTATTGGTCTATAATTTACTGGTAGTGACCGATCGCCTTTCTTAAAGATCGGTATTATTATTGCCCCCTTCCATATATTTGGGATTTTAGCCCCTTTCGCTAGGCCATTTCCCAACAAGGTCGCATAATTTGCCCACTGGGCCTTGTCGTGTTTAAAGATATCTGAGGGGATTCCATCCAGCCCAGGGGCTTTCCCCCCCTGCAAGCTTGCTATTACGTGTTCCGCATCCTTGCATGAGAATAAATCACCCTTACAGAATATCATAGGGATTGGTTCTATGGCCATTAGATCCCTGCTCTCAGCATACTGGGGTTTAAAATACTCGACCCACAATGCCTCATCGACATTGTTGTCGGGTTGGTTAGAGACGCCCCCTCTTCCCCATTTCACGGTTTTCCAGAAAAGCCTGGAATCCTTCTGCCCTGAAGCAGCGAGTAGCTCCTCCCAATACTCCTCGTCCCACAACTTCTTGGCCAGGCGGATACTATCATTATAGTGTTTCCTACTGGCGCTAATCATAGCCCTAACTCTGCTTTTAAGTGCTCTGCCCAACTCCAGTCTGGCTACCCTGCACTGCTTGTTGAACCAGGACGCCATAGTGATTGGCGCTTTTCTGTTATACTTTACTGGCTTGGTAAAGTACGGTTTTATCACAGAAAAGAAGGTGTCGTGTATATCAGTTAATTCAACCGAGTCTGGTATTACAGGGTCAGCTTTTGTCATGGCAGCAATAGCATTAACTGTCTCCAATTTAATGGACTCCAAAGAGGACAAATTGGCCAGGACATACGGCCATCTCACCCGTCTTAAGTCATTAGTCATGACAGGTACATTCCCATTACCTGAAACTAGATTAGTTCGTGCGGACCTCCACCATGAGTGGGAGACACAAAGGGGGTTATGATCACTTTCTACTCTCCCCACAATTTCCATGTCACCCACACCACACCATAACTCAAAACTACAGATGACGTAGTCGATCCTACTTTTGTTATGCCCATTATCGAATGTGCAATTGCCACCTTGGTCGCTTTTTGTCCTGCCATTAAGAGCCCTCAAACCATACTCTAGACATAGCGCGTTCAACAAAAGAATATCTTTTGACCACCGCTTCACAGGTACGAGGTTTAGATTTGGGATGCCCCAGAGGGCATCTTCCTCCATTCCTATTGGGTGTGCAGTATTTTCTAGAGGCTCAAATGTCCTATTCAAATCGCCAGCCAAAATTACTCTGTTTCCAAGTGACTGGGAATCAAGGGAGGCGGATAAGACCTCTAAGGTGGCAGAATTCCCAAGACTCGTGCCCCTGGCATATATATTGTAAATGTCTATCACGCCACCCTTTCCTACAGATAACCTTAATAATTGTATGTCCTTGCACCCTAGATCAATCACTTTTATTTTGACCTTTGAATTTTGCTTGATCCAAATTGCGAGGCCACCCATGGGTCTGCCCCTGGGGCCTCTCGTAGCTGGTATACAAAAATTTAAGTAACCTGGGAAAAATATTGGGTCACAAGCCCACGTCTCTTGGAATAGGCACATTTCGAATCCACTTACAAAGTCAATCCATTGCTGTGACAATAATCTAGCCCCCAGCCCCGCTATGTTCCACGATAAAAAGTTCTCCATGGTGTTTTCGATACAAGTCCCCTTTTCAATAGATACCATAGGCAACAAATCAACTAGCGTCCTACAATCACAGTTCTCTCCAACGACAATATCTATACAATTAGCAACTATTCCCTCCTTGATGCTAATAGTGGTTGGGATAGCTAGTTCACCCACATAGCCCACGGGACTTGCAATAATACTCCCATCACCCATATTCTCTATTTCCGAGGTTAAACTCGTTTCATCTTCATTATTTGACATTTTTCCGCCAGTGTTACTTCCCCCAACCCATTCCCCCACCGGAGGTGATTGGACATCTGGGCTCTGTCAATATCCCCACCTCATCTGTCCCTGCCCATTCTGTGGGATACATGCCGGTATATAATACTTGTTTGTACTTGCGGTGGGCACAGCCATGGGACCAGCCTCTACCCCAATCGGAATAACAGATCTCGGGTACTCCCAACAACCCCCTGACTGGGTGACAGGTCTCGGGTAGAAGAAAGTTAGGTCCACAACCCCAATCCCTCCAATACTAATATTCCATCCTGGTCCCGTTATCAGCCCCACAACCCTAGGATCCTGAAAATTAATTATGATACACTCACCCCCCTGCTTTTTTAGGGTGTTCCCTATCCAGTTGACTCTTCTTGCCCCAATTATCAGGCCGTCCACTCCCCCTGGCAGAGGTCTATTGACACGAAGCCAGTGCATGGCTTTGTTTTTTAGCATGTCAAAGGTTTCTTTTTGACCCTCCATTAGGGGTGGGACATTAGTGAGTATGGCCACATATGGGTAGGAGTCCGGGGTGAGCTGTACTGGAGGAGTCTTAGCCAGGAATTTAGTTATATGGGGTTTTGTGGGTGCTTGCTCCGGGGGAGCACGGCAATGTATAAGGGTGTTATCCACTGCCGCAACAGTATTGGTCCTATTCCCAATGCTAGGGGCCTCCCTCGTGGGACCACTACCCACTCCTGTATTAGTCGTAGGCCCCACCTTGTTCCCAGTGCCATTACTGGAGGGCGATTTACCATTTCCTGGCCTTTTGGCCATGGTTTTCCCCTGCCCGATCGGCAAAAGCGTGGTATTTTTTCTAGTTGTGGTGGGTGGGGTTTTTACACTAACATTACAACTCCCATTAACATTGTTAGAGGATTTAGTGTTCCCACTGTTAGTGCTAATTTTAGAGGGAATTGTATTGGATACATTCTTACTGTTCACCCCTTTGGTTTCCTGAGCAGGGGTGACACTTACAGGCGGGGATTGCAAATCCACCAACACAACTTCATGGTCTTTGATAGCTAACTGTGGGGGTTTCCCATTCTCACGCAATCTATTTCCAGACTTGATTAAAGATTTAATGGAAAAGAAATTATCCAAGCTAGCTTGCTCTAGATGGTCAAGTTGGTCGGCTAGCTTTTGGAGTCTAAGCTCAACAGGGTGTAAAAGGGAACGCATTATTTTCCCCACTTCTACCAGGAAATCATGATTAGGAGAGGGTAACCCCGGGGGTTCTGAAAAAATAGGATCATTGGCTGGGACTGCCAAGTTTGCAGGAGGCAACAGAATTATTGAGTCCACTTCTAGTTGGACTGCTACTTCCTCCCCCCTCGGCATTACTACTTCATTCTTTGCGGGGGCATGGCTTAAGGATGATTTAGAACCCAGCTTCCTATGCTTTCTCACAGGTTTTTGTGCTTGTGCTTTTTTGACAGTAACTCCCCATTTCCTTTTAACACCAGGCTTGGGTTTAAGCATATCCACATGCAAACAAGATTTTTCATGAACTACATTTTCTTTAGATGAATGACTGAGTGCATCAGGGTGCTCAACAGACAAACCAGTTCCTGCAGTGACTGCTGGAGGGGTATCAACTAGCTCAATCAGGGGGGGTATGTCAAATGGTAAGTCCTGGGTGACAGGTAAAACAATAGATGACAATGGTGTAACCAGCGCAGGAAAGTTTAAACCTTGGTTTTTTTCAGGCGGGTTTTTCAAAAGCTCTATCGAGAGCCTACGCCCAGCTCGTCTTTCCGCCAGGGCAATCTCTTTGTCAATATCCTGTGGCAAACGTTTGAAATAAGAGTCAAGAGGGCCCATGACGGCCGGTTCTAAGTCTGACATTGATGGCAATAATGTGGAAGTACTTGTTGTGCCAGCCATAGTATAGAGAGCTCCCCTGCAAAAGTATCAACAAGTCACGTATCGACTAGTATATTAAACGGTGGAACAATACCTGGGAATCTAGATGTTAAAGGGGTGGCCCAGCCCGGCCTCTTACGGCCCCGGACGGCCACAGACGGTCCCGCCCTTGTCCCGGGCTTCTCCCGGCGCCCTCCCGCGCGCTCCCGCGCAGCGGGGATACAAGGGGCTTAATGTAGAATGAGGTCGCTAATAGGTGAAGGGGGGGGAGTGGTCGGGGAGAGCGGCCCAGGTGGAACAGATCAGGCAGGCAGCGGGTGCTCCTGGGATGTGTAGTCCCAATTGAGCGCGCACACTCGCACTCGCTCGCAGCCCCGACAAGTAGACTTCCCTCAGCGTCCCCTTTCCGATGGCAGCAGGCAAGCCTCCCAACGCAGCGGGACCCGCGGAGCGGGTTCCGCAAGAAGTAGGTGAATGGCAGCAATCCTCAGCAGGTCAGAAACACAAGTACAGCGAGGCGTCCCACTCGCCAGGTCCAAAGGTGCAGATGATAAATGCTCCGTGTAGGGGGGAGGGGTCGGGGAGAGCGGCCCAGGTGGAACAGATCAGGCAGGCAGCGGGTGCTCCTGGGATGTGTAGTCCCAATTGAGCGCGCACACTCGCACTCGCTCGCAGCCCCGACAAGTAGACTTCCCTCAGCGTCCCCTTTCCGATGGCAGCAGGCAAGCCTCCCAACGCAGCGGGACCCGCGGAGCGGGTTCCGCAAGAAGTAGGTGAATGGCAGCAATCCTCAGCAGGTCAGAAACACAAGTACAGCGAGGCGTCCCACTCGCCAGGTCCAAAGGTGCAGATGATAAATGCTCCGTGTAGGGGGGAGGGGTCGGGGAGAGCGGCCCAGGTGGAACAGATCAGGCAGGCAGCGGGTGCTCCTGGGATGTGTAGTCCCAATTGAGCGCGCACACTCGCACTCGCTCGCAGCCCCGACAAGTAGACTTCCCTCAGCGTCCCCTTTCCGATGGCAGCAGGCAAGCCTCCCAACGCAGCGGGACCCGCGGAGCGGGTTCCGCAAGAAGTAGGTGAATGGCAGCAATCCTCAGCAGGTCAGAAACACAAGTACAACGAGGCGTCCCATTACAGCACTGTTAAACAAATGTTTGCAAAAAAGCGCAGTTCCACTCTAATGTACTTCACTCAAACCTACTACAGTCTATGCTATTCCGCTCTAGAGCTCTTCACTGTATGCCACTCCATTCTACGACACTCCACTGAGCGCCACTGCAGTGTACCACCCTACAATGTGCGCTGCTCCACTCTATGCTATTCCACTGTATGCACCTGCACTCTACTACACTGCACTCTATTCTATTCCACTCTATAACACTCCATTCTATGACACTCCACTCTATGGCACTCCAGTGTATGCAATTTCACCGTACACCATTACATTGTACCTCACTCAACTCTACGCCACTCCACTGCACACCATTTTATTATACACAACTGTACTATATGCTATTCCACACTATGCAGCTCCACTCTGCACCACTCCCCTATACGCTATTTCACTGTTTGCCACTCCACTCCACCACACTCCACTCTCTGCCACTCCAATGTACACCACTCCACTGTACGCTATTCCACTCTAGTCTAATCTATTGTACCCCACTCCAGTCTACGCCACTCTACTCCACAACACTCTACTACGAGCTATTCCACTGTATCTGACTACACTGTACGGCACTCCACTCTACGCCACTCCACTCTATTTCACACCAGTCTATGCCACACCACTTTATGTCATTCCACTGTCCCACACTCTACTCTACGCCAGTACACTATAAGCTCTTCCACTGTATGCAAATACACTATTCCACTATGCGCCACTCCACCCTACCAAACTCCACTCTATGCCACTTCACTATATGGTATTCCACTGTATGCTACTGCACTGTATGCTACTCCACTCTATGCTATTCCACTATACTCCACTCCACAAGACACCACTCTACTCTATTCCACTCTATGCCACTACACCCTACATCACTACACTGTACACCACTCCAATGTACACTACTCCAATGTGTGTGATGTATGCCATTCTACTCCATGTCAATCCACTCTAAGCTATTTCACTGTATGGCACTCCACTAAACACCACAACACTCTTCACCTCTCCAGTTTACACCACTCACCTCAATTCTATTCCACTGTATTACACTTCACTCTACGCCACTCCAATATACACTATTCCACTATTTGCCACTCCAGTCTACTTCACTACACTATATTCCACTCCACTGTACGCTGTTTCAAAGTATGGCATGTCACTGTATGGTACTACACTGTATGCTACTCCAGTTTACAACATACCACCCCACCCTACTCTACACTATTGTATCATACGCCACTCCACTGTGTACCACTAGACTCTACGGCAGTGGTCTTCAAACTTGTTAATGCCGTGCCTCCCCAGGGGAATAAAAATCATTGGGGCCCCCTCCCATAAATTTTCACATATATTTAATTAAACTGCTAATGTTTAAATATGTCTAGGCTTATTTAAACGTTGCAGTTAATTCTGTACTGCTTTAAAAATGCAATCAAATACATGATCGACAAAAATACTATTCTTGTCAGGCAGGGGTTACTAACATGTAAAAGTATCCACAGTGTGATTACTAGAAATGGGGGTGCAGGAACAAAGCACTCTTATCAGCTTAATCCTCTTTTAGCCACAAAGGGCCTCCCTTGGGATCGCTTGAGGCCTCCTAAGTTGAAGACCCCTGCTCTACGCAATTCAGAAGTATGCCCCTCCACTTTACACCACTCAAGTGTATGCCATTCCACTATATGCCTTTCTAGTGTACACCACTACACTCTCAAGCTCTCCACTCTACGCCACTCCACTATTCACTATTATACTGTATGCCACTCCAGTCTACGGCACTTCTCTCTACCCTATTCCACCTTATGCCGTTCCTCCCTATACCACTCCACTGTATGCCACTAGTCATCACGGTTCTACTTACACCACTCCACTCTATGCTACTCCCCTGTATGCCACTAAAGTCTATGCTATTCCACTGTACACCACTCCACTCTAGCCAATCTACTCTACACTGTGTGCTACTACACTCTGCCCCACTGCAGTGTTCCCCACTGCAATCTATGCTATTCCATTCTACGCTACTGCATTGTATGCCAATCCACTGTTCGACACTGCCGTCTACACCACTCCTCTGTTCGGCACTTTACTCTACGCCGCTCCACTTTTTGCCACTCCACTCAATGCCACTCCGTTCTACACTATTCCACTGTATGTCACTCCACTTTATGCCACTACACTGAACGTTATTACTATGGGTGGCGGAGCAGGCGTAGTGCCTCTACGTGGAGCTCCATGGAGTTTGAAAAAAACTCCATGGAACTCCATTCCGCTTCGCTCCCTCTCTCCTCCAAAACTATTTACAAATTAAAAAAGAAGGCACTTGCCTGCGTAGCTGCTTCCTCCTCTGTATAGGTGATCTCCTTCCGGCTCCTCGCCGTCCTTCTTCTATGAAAAAACTCCTACGTTGTATGTCTTGCTCATTCTTTTTTAATTTTTAAATAATTTGAGAGGGTGGAGGGGCTGGCTAACTCCGCTCCGCCATGGAGTCGGAGTTTTGCCTAGCTCCACATTCCCAACGAAGTGCGGAGTAGGCAAATCGCCACAAACTACGCTGTGGGAGCGAAGTTACCTGTCCGTGGTTAGATATTACACTGTGCGCTTCTCCGCTATATGCCACTCCACTCTATGCCACTCCACTGTACATCACTCCACTTCATTAGACTCTACGCTCGCTATTCCACTCTACGCCACACAATTAAATGCCACTCCAGTGTATGCCAATCCACTGTACGCCACTACAATCTACGCTATCCCAAAACACGCTATCCCACCGTACGAACCCAACTCTACGCCACATCACTCTACGCCACTCCACTGTATGCCACTCAAGTGTATACTATTCCACTGTACACCACTATACTCTACCTCACCCCACTCTGTGCCACTACACTCTATGCTGTTCCACTCTACACCAATCCACTGTACTCCACCCACTGTACGCTACTTCATTCCATGAGATTCTATGGTATTCCACTTTATGCCACTTCACTATACCATAATACATTCCATTTCACGCCCCTCTACTCTACTCAACTGCATTCTATTCCACTGTACAACACTAGACTTTACCACACTGAACTCTAATACACTGTACAACACTATACTCTACCACACTCCACTTCACAACACTCAACTGAATGACACTCAACACTATGATTTGAAATGCATTTGTAAAAAAAACAACATTTAGATTTAAGGGAAAAAAACAACGGTTGAAGCTATAGTTAGGAAAACTTTATTTATTCTTTCTTTATAAACCCAGCTAAGCCTGTACAAACATTAGAAATTCTAATGCTGTAGTTATCACTTACATTTCTAATTTGCTCATCACCAGTTATAATTTACATTTATAATTTATACAACACCTTCATTTTACTATACATCATGCACCTCTGTACACAATCTTGTTGCATCACTTGCCACACTACATTAACTATAACTCACCCTTTTGCCATGCACTGGTTATACACTGTGCCTGTTTGGAAGGAGAAAGCTGTGGAATAGGGACTGCGAGTCCCAGGGTTGCTTGTGCACCACCCGCACCTGTGCCTGCTATCACTGAGGACGCTTTATTACTCCTTGCGCTGCACCTATTTGGAAGGAGAACGCTGTGGAAGAGGGACTGCAAGTCCTAGGGGGCTTGTGCACCGCCCGCACCTGTGCCTGCTATCACTGAGGACGCCTTATTACTCCTTGCCGCTCCCACTTCGCTGTGCCTGTTTGGAAGGAGAACGCTGTGGAAAACGGACTACAAGTCCCAGGGGGCTTGTGCACAGCCCGCACCTGTGTCTGCTATCACTGAGGACGCTTTATTACTCCTTGCCGCTCCCGCTTCGCGGGAGCACCTGCGCCGGTTTGGAAGGAGAACGCTGTGGAAGAGGGACTGCAAGTCCCAGGGGGCTTTTGCACCGCCCGCACCTGTGCCTGCTATCACTGAGGACGCCTTATTACTCCTTGCCGCTCCCACTTCGCTGTGCCTGTTTGGAAGGAGAACGCTGTGGAAAACGGACTACAAGTCCCAGGGGGCTTGTGCACTGCCCGCACCTGTGCCTGCTAGCAATGAGGATGCCTATTTAGTACATCGCCATTCCTGCTTTGCAGAACACGCTCAGGTGTGCGCCGGGCCAAGCCCGGGCCCGTTTGAGCCCGTGCGAGACTGGAAGAGGCTGGGCTGGGCCACCCCTCTTAGCTGCCCAGCCTTTGAAGGTTAGTTTACATTACATTTAGTGATAGTTGGGCTGGAGCTATACGAGTAATTAGTTGCTGAATTCTGCAAACGATGAGTTCACGGGAGGGGAGGGGGCGGAATGCCATCACGGGTGGAAGTGTTGTTGGGACCCTGGACCAATTTATTGTAAGAGCTAGCTCGGTACTAGCTCATGAAATCGCCCTGACTGAACGTCGCTTAATGTTTAATCCCCAGCAAAACAAACAGTCATCTCTGGGTGGCCTAATGCTTGTACGCTCGCTAGAAGGCTGCTTGACCATAGGCTCAGACTCACTAAACTCTGTAGGGGGTTGCAGACAAACTCCTTCATTACAGCTGGATCGTCCAACAACAGCGGAGCCATCGACTAGTTCCACGCCGCGTGATCTGGTACAATTGAGCTCACCAATCCCCACTCTGCAACGAGTGACTACTAGGTCTGTGCCACAACCTAAATCCCAAGCACTGGAAATTTTACCAGAGCCGGCCTCAAAGAGGAAGCGGGGCCCTCAAAGGCAAAAAAATGATAAAATGCACAAAGTGTCTAAAACTGATGGGTTGGCGCCTTTACCATCTTCAACTTCGCCTGAGCCACAGCTTACCAACCCTACACTAGGCATAAAGAATGTGACTATGACTGGAAATCTGCTGGTTGAAAACAAAGAAAGACTATGGGCTAGAATGGGGGCCCTAATATCGGCATCATTCTATCCAATCCTTGAAAGACTGACTGCAATAGAGGAGAAAGTAACCAATCTTGAACTTTTAGCTGTGTCCAATTATGCATCAGCCATGGTACTATGGGGGGGGGGGAATTGGATCTATTGAGAAGGTGTCTAATGTGACAAGTAACCCCACAATCCCAAACTCGCTAGCTGACATCTCACAAACCTCTAATCCACTAACTACTGCACAAACTAGAAATAGGAGGGAGGCAATTACATCTGATGAGGGTACAGTGGCCCATGAAGGTGGAGGGAGTAAGGTAGGGAATACGTCTGGGGAATCTGCCCAGCTCATTCCGAGCACGCCTCGGGTGGAGGGAGACGGTCCCAATGGTAGGACCACTAGGAGCACGGCAGGCATGTACTGCATGCTAGGATTAGATAATCAACCAATCCCAGCCACTGGGGTTATTAGTGACAACTTCCCTGCAATACATCATGGGCAAGGAAATAGTTCATCTAGACATGATCCCAGGGTAATAAATCTCCCTCCTGCTGCAACACCATTGGTCGTAGTCCTGAGGAATGCACCTATTTTACAGGAAGGCCAGGTAGAATCCACTAAACAGTTAATGGCAAAAACAATGCACTGGCTGAACTTACATTTGAAAGAAGCGGGGGTTCGGGGCTGGGACATTTGTAACCAACTTATAATGGCTAGACGCTCCTCTTGGGTTGGTTATTCTGCGAAGAATGGGGGAGGCGATTGTGTGGTGGCTAACTTCAATAATGTGCGTGTAGTCAGGCTCATACTTGAATATTTAGGAAATAGAAATGAAGGGTTTTGTCCGGCTACAATATCTGTGCTTCCCCTAGGGTTTTTTATAGCCCCCATCATAACTCCCTATCAGGAGTGAGGCCCAATAGTGATTACCGCAGTAACAATTATGGGGTTATGGTGCACCCATTTGAAATGAATTTATCAAATATCATGCCCCATTGTCTGGCCTAGATGGCTGTGACTGACTGTCACTGGCTGACACATCTGAGATGGAAGAGAACCCCAATACTTCTGACACCTTCCAACGGCCGGATTTAAATCCTCAATTAATAAATCCCAATGAGACTCGGTGTACTGAGGACTTGGCTATCCTAGGACAAAAGGTCGGCTTATCCAAGAAGTCATTTAATATATTTTCCTGGAACATTGCTGGGTTGCTCACGAAGACCAGATCTGAGGACTGGTCAAACTTCATTGAGTTGTGTGATATGGCTGTGTTCCAAGAAACCTGGGCTCTGAGCACGATCTTTCGGCCAGGTTATCTGGCATTCGTCAAGCCTGCAACTTCTAGTAACAAAGGGCGTCCATCTGGTGGTTTATTAATATGGGTGAGGCAACAGGCTGGTTTTCAGGTCAAAGAGATAGTGATCGATAACCCAGATATTCAGGCCATTAGGATAACCTCCGCGCATGAGTCTGAATGTTTATTTATAAATGTCTATGCCAGAGGGCAGGTAGGCGGAAAGGCTTCCCCGACCATCTCCAGATTGGATTCTTTTCTGAAAACCCTAAATGGGTCCTATAATAAGATCATTGCGGGGGACTTTAATTGCACGTTAGACCCGCATGGGCTAGAGGACGGGAACCTTACTAGTGATGAAGATGCGGTTTGGGGTGTCCCATCATTAATGCTCGCCCCAATTAAGAAATGGTCTAAAGCTGTGCTCCAGCTTAAAAGTCTAACAATGGAGTGTGGGCTCTGTGCAGTTAATGGAAGATCTAAATCAGACACCCAAGGCAATCCTACTTTTAGTAGTGGGATAAGGAAAAGTAGGATTGACTATTTCCTTATCAATTTAGAACTCTGGCAAAGGATGAGGGATATGGAGGTCGTGAATAAACCAGAGAACGACCACGAACCTCTTCTTCTGACATTAGATGTGTTTTACACAGAGAATCAGGGTGGCAGCTTGGAGAACGTACCATCAGATGTGACTGTGTCCAACGATTCCCGCAAGTTAAAATGGCCGGGGGTGAGGCCACGGTAACTCAGATCAAGCTGACACTTGCAGACTCTCTTGCAGCCCTTTCGCAATTAGATCTTAACGAGGATACTTTATTAGCCCTCACAGCACATCATGAGGCCCTGTTCACTAAGCTTAGAACTTACTTTGTAAAACCTGGAGCACGAAGTAACAGGGGCCCAGGGTACCAGGCAGCAAAATGGTATGATGGGGCATGTAGGAACGCCTACAGGGCTCTGTCCAGTGCAATAAGGGCAGGTTCTGTTCAGGAGGTAAGGAGTAGGAGATCTGAATATAAGGTTATTCGACAACGAGCAAAAAAGCCCAATGATGAAAATAGATGGAAGGAGCTGCTAGCCGCATGTAATGGAAAAAACTGGTGTAGATTTTGGCACTTAATCAAGTGGGGAAGTGACCATCCCAGTCCGCAACCTGCTAATAACGTTCCACCAGAAGCATGGGTTACATATTTTCAGACACAATTTTCCTCTAACACATATGACTCGGGACAATATCAGTGTGTAGTTTCAGAGATAATAATAACTTTTTCCCCACTAGAAATAGAATGTGCATTTGATGGGGTGGCTGCAGGCAGAGCCCCGGGCCCGGATGGTACCCCGGCAGACCTATTTAAATCTGACCGGGAGAACTGGCTGAAATATATTCTTATTCTTGCCAATGGCTTAGCTAGAGGCGCCCCCATCCCTGAATCATGGCACGGGCGGAGATCATCCCCATATATAACAAGCATTTGCAATGCAATAGGTCTCGCATTTGCGAGAGTTTTAGCTATTGCCATTGAAAAATTACTATGCCTTCGATTTATGTGTCGGTTTTCAAAGCAGATAAATAAAAGGCATCATCATTTACAATGCCAATAGCTCAAACTCTCGTAAATCTGAGATCTAATGCATTGCAAATGTTTGTTTGAGGTCAAGTGTGTAATAAGAGCCAAGTCTAGAATTTGCCAGTAATCCCCTTCGGCGGGAACTGACAAGCCCCTGAAGTTTCAGAATTTGCTTTCCTTGTTGTGGTGACAAAAGTGAAAGAGGCAGAGGTGTAATTGGCAATATTTTCGTACCTTTTAACTCACTTTAGTTTGGAGGGTCTCCCCCTCCTTGGACCATCTTCAAACCAGTGAAATAACTTCCCAAAGACTTCACTGTGATCACCAGACCGGAAAGCACTCTTCACCCGCAAATAAACATGTTTGCATCGCCATCGATACGCTCACTCTACTAGGAGAGTCAAAGGTTGAGAGGCACAGCCATTGAACTACGTAGCTCTCCTAATGTGGTTTCTACACACAGCCTTGGGGTTGTTTCTCTGCTTTGCCATACTGCAGAATATACTTTGCTGACACCATTGCCCCTCCCAACAGTGTTACACGATAGCATGCCGCACTATCAATGCATCAGCCCTCAGCACATAAAAGAAGGAACAGAACGCGTTCCTAGCCAGATGTAAAATTTACTCCTTGCAGGATTGTGCACTGTGAAAAACACAGAGGAATTATTCTAGAAACCTACATGATTGCTGTATTTTGAGATTCTATGACACTTGTTTTTTTCTATTGAAAACGTAACACTTCAAATACAACTACTACGAAAAAAACGCGCTGAAATCTGCAGCTGTCAAATGAAAATAGTTTATAAAGCGGACTCATACACTGGAAACGTTACCGGTGCATTACTCAATTTCCGCGCTGATCCTACTTTACGCTGGAAGCTAACTAAACAAACTAGAATGCAAGTCTTATCCGTGCAGACTATCGAATGCTAATAAAACTATATGTTAAGGTTTGATAACTGATTTCTAGTATCAAGGGAGGCAACTCGGTGTAAGGCTGGTTGGTCGGAGCCATGCAACTGTAACAGTTAAGTTGTGGGTCATGCACTTTGAGCCTGGGTTTCCTCTCCTATGAGTACTTAAGTAAGAACTAGATGTCTATTTTTCTTGGGGTGGTGGTTTGGGGGGGAGGGGTGGAACTATGTGCCTCACTATCGAAGAGGATCTTGGAAAATCAGGCCCAGGGTAACCTCATATAGACTTCGTACCCTCATATACTTGAGGACGCACGTAGAACATTATAATTACACTGGATGACGTTGCTTTCATGTGCCTAATATTCCGAATCCTGCTGATGTAATGTGTTTAAAACGGTCCTTCAACCTACACGTTTTTCAGCTGTTCTAATTTCTCCTAGGTAGCAGGGATAAAGGGAATGTTTCTGGCTAACAAAAAGACTGACAACCAGGTCAAAACCTTCATCACTTATAACAAAGGAGGAGACTGGCGCCTCCTTCAGACTGCCGACTTTGGTGCCAGAGACCAGGGTCGAGCCTCGGGTCGCGTCCACATCCTGTGATTCTGGGCAAATCACTTGATCTCCCTGTGCCTGGATGTAAATACGGTGCTCATGTAAAGCGCTCCAATACCTTCGGGTTGAGTTCGCGCTATATAAATATGCAACAAAATAAATAAATCTGAGAGGAGACCCCGTTCACTGCCTTCTGGTGAGTTACTGCTCTGAAAATGAAAGCCTAAAGTACACGGGTCAGTGCTCATCTGATGAAAATGAGTGGCTTATGTAATCACAGAATAAATGTCATGTTTTTTCCTGAACCCCCCTATGCTTATTATGACACTTTACGTGTAATGCCGAATATGTGGCAACGAAACTAATAAGATAGTCCTGGTGATAATTTCGTTGATTAGTTTGAAACATTCAGCGTAAAGGGGCGTCTTTAAATCTACATTTTTGAAGATTTTAGATCTGCATGTTCAGATGTATTGAAAAAGGAATCATAAAAAGGGTTCAGTCGCATTTGATCATGCTTGTTTGCCGCCACCAAAGCTCAACAAGCAGCAGGGAAAGCGTTCGCTTTCACTGCCGATTGAAGAAAAAAAAAGCTGCGAGTGGTGCGCGCGCGCACGCCACTGCGAGCCATGGCCTATTGGTGTCTATTACGTGCACCAAGCGCGTAATAGACATCAATAGGCCATGGGCGGAGCAATGCGCCCGCCTGTGGCCTATTGCGTGCAATCTTTTATTAAAAGACGCACGCAAAGGCCAATAGCTGCCCACAAAAGGAAAAGCACACTCACAAGCGTGTGCGATTCCTAGAGCAGCTTCCAAACCCCGTTTTTCGATTACTAAATGCCTCGCGCTGCGCGAAGCACTGCTGTTCAGTGCAACGCAGGGCGCGAGCCCTAAAAAAGGTGATCGAGCCTCCCCATCCAACTACCGGCCCATCAGTCTTATTGACACTATGCAGAAGTTGGTGGCTAGGTTAGTGTTAAGCAGGGTAAATAGGTAGATTGACGATAATGAGATATTATCCACCTATCAAGCAGGATTTCACTCCCATGTTAGTACTACTGATCAAGTCTTTAGATTTATGATGTTGTATTGGAACACCGTGGTCTTAGCTAGGGGCACCCTTTATGCAGCATTCATAGATCTTAAGTCTGCATTTGATCTAGTGCCCCGCAACAAACTTTGGGACACACTTAACAAAGCTGGGATGCCCGCAGAGATCCTTTCATTTATCATTAAACTACATGACTCTACCTATGCCCAAATTAGATGGGGACAACAGGGGGAGACAACAGAACGTTTTTTGATAAACAAGGGAGTGCGGCAGGGGTGTGTTCCAGCCCCTACCGTTTTCTTCCTGTTCATCAACAAAGTGGTCTCCTACTACTGTGACTATCCAACGGATGCTCCGACTCTTGCTGGTTCAAGGGTGCCTTTACCAATGTTCGCAGATGATACTTTAATCCTGTTTAAAACACAAGTGGGTCTGCAAAGAGCCCTTGACCGATTTGCTCTTTTCATTGATGACCATGAACTTGTACTCAATGTTGATAAGACCAAGTTCATGGTCATGCACAGAAGTAAATCGGTCAAAGCCAGAGTAGAAATTAATAATGTGCCCCTTGAACAAACTCATTATTGTACCTATTTAGGGTGCACAATGGGCAAAAGACTGAACTGGAAGCCACAGATGGATTTACTGGTGGTAAAGCATAATCAACTAGCGAGGGCCCTCCTAAAGGAACATCGTCTATCACTAACCAAACCAGTGGCTCCGGTTATGGCTATTTATCAAGGAAAGGTTAAAGCCTCAATAATTTATGGAGCTGAACTGGGGAGATTTGAAAATTTATCACATTTAGTCCAAGCACAGAATACGTTTTTAAGGGCATTGACTGGTCTCCCGCAGTTCACACCTTTAAGGCCACTAATGATGGATCTGGGGTGTATTTCTTTTGAAGAGGCAGCGGGTTATAGACCTGTTGCCTATTGGCGACGGCCTTGGACCACCCCGGAGTTGGCTCCCTATCCACAGGCACTTAAGCATATCAGAGAAGCTGATAAATCCAATAAAATGTCATGGTTACACAAGATTAAGGTTACCCTATCGGACATGGGCCTCAATCATTTATGGCTGGACCCAGAAGGGAATCCTTTCCCCTCATAAATGGAGTTCAAAGCCCTATATAGGGAGTTGGTATGGCAGAAGTCCTTTTCCCAGGTGAATGGAGATTTGTTAACAGGCCTCTTTCTGGGTCATAAAATCGAACACAAAATGGAGGCCTATTGGGACACCATTACCAGCTTTGGGGACAGGAAGCTCTACCACCAATTTAGATTGGGAAGCCTCCCCATAAAATCGTTCACCAAAAACTGGGGGACTGATTTAGATTTATACTACCACTCTTGCCCATGTGTGGAAGAGACCTTGCCGCACATCCTCTTTGTCTACCCTGCTTATAAGGCACCTTGTAAAAAATGGCTTAAGCCAGTGTGTGCCCTAATGGGAACAAGATCTTCCCAAATGGCTTTGCATATTTTAAAGTCTGACACAAGCGAAGTCATAGTTGTTGCTATGGCAACATTCTGGAGCTAGACTTGGGCCATAAGAAGGATCAGGATGCAGGGCATCATGTAATCATGTAATCATGTATTTATTTCAATACCTCTTTTGCCCTCTTGCAATAGGTGTTTTGAGCTCTGGTGCTTTACTATTCTCCAACCTAAACATTCTAATATGTGCTCATATGTTTGCGACTCTTTTGACACATCTAATCGAGGTTTAACTCTTTCATTATGATTTTATTTATCCTTGATGATAAAAGCCCTCCTATATGTATTTGAAATTAGATATGTAAATGGATTTTATTGAGTTTTATCTTTTGATATTTTATATGTTTTATTAAGACAAATCTGGTTTTTAATGTTGTTTGTATATGTGTCTTTTATGATTGTTTATAATCGAATAAAGACTAACTGAAACTGAACCGTTACATATTATATAACGTATACCACGTGAAATCATAGCAGTCATATATTTATAACATCTCAAATTACATTATGTCTGAGAACACAGTGCATGGTAGAGTGGTGAGTTATAGTTCATGTAGTGTGGCCAGTGATGTGACAAGACTGTATACGGAGGTGCACAATGAGTACTAAATTGAAGCTGGCGCATAAATTATAAATGTAATAACTTAATAACTCTAATAAAGTGGTAATAGGCAGGGAAAGTATATTAAACCTAATACTTAACTATATCTGAGGGTGACACGTAGACACGCAGAACACAGACAATGTGTACCTACAAACAACATGGCTGCCTTTAATTTTTGTAAAGATAGTCTTTAGCCAATAACATAAGGACTTGTCATCACTATATGCTCGGGTACCTCCGTGAAATACTGGAAAATTCCGCAAAAGTACAGCAACAACAGATATCACTAAGTTAAAATGCTTTCTAACTCAATAAAATACTTATCCTACTTACCTGTATTACCCAAAGGGAGCATCTGCACACCATAATGTGTAATCCTACCAAATTTACAGGCCACGTGTGAGTACAAAGTTAATGGAAAAGTCCATAAGTGCACAAACGTGTTTTGGGACCTCCATTTGTATCTATGCTCCCCCTTGAACCATCACCATACAACTTTCTATAAGCCACCAATATAGAAAAAAGGAATAGGTCTGGAACGTTGTGTGCAGATTCGTCAAATGGGGGAAAAGTTATAAGAAACAAACTTTCCGAGGAATTCCTATACTTGGTAATCCTAACAATAACTGCAAAGTGGCTACCGTCATGCTGGAATATACTCACTTAAAAAACAAAGGTTAGAGTGATGATATAGTTAGATGAAGATGTCAGTTACTACATGCAGTTTTAAAAGTACAAACCCCCTGAAACTCACCAGCTACAGTAGTTATCTTAAGTTATCTTAACTCATGCCCTAGGTAGCTATAACTTCCTATGTACTTTGGCCATGCACACTGGGACGGCTGGCTGCAGCCAAGCCCTGCTGTCAACCCCTGGCAAATATGGTGTAAATTCATTCAGCAGTTTGGGCTATAGCTTTGTCTAAATTTTCTAATGAAAAATGAATGGCAAAAACGTGTTTGCGTTCTCCCCTTTTTCTTGAACCCTGCTTGACACATCGTCCCAAACTTTCCTTGCACAAACTAGACAACATGTAACAGTTTTTGGGAAGGGTTTGTGGTATTCGTGAAATGGCGCCAAAGTTATTAACAATACAATAAGGGTATTTCCTATGTAAACATGGTCCTAACTCTAACTAAGCAAACAAATAGATTGATGGACGGAGCACTGAAACTTTTCAGACACTTACCCCCAGTCACAGATCTGGGTTGATTCCATCATCGTTCTTTAGCTCACTTCACCACCCCACTATAACTAACCAGTGGCGACCACCACTGGGTAATATACATATGTATATATGTCTGCCTGATTTCTACCAATAGACTGTGCATGGTGAATCCCTTTACTCTGGAATATAATCACTATTATTTTCTCTTGTGACTACATATAATCAACAAATCAAAATAAGAGTTTCACCCAATGTTTCCCTTTTTGCATTGCTGTGCTTTGATGGGCTGTTTGCAGAGCACTGGCAATTTCCCAATTCTTTAGGTTTAAGCCTACCAGAATGCGCATTCTTCTGGGTCTACAAGAGTTTTTGGACACATGCTGAGAAATGACCTAGGAACGCACTCTGCCCACTGTGAACTCACAGTTCCTTTCTTTTTATTGGCTGGCTCTATTTGTCTTAGTCGGTCCAGCATGTTTTTGTCCCTTCAATGGAGCATAACCTCTTTACCTCCTCTCTGATATGCTACTTCATTTCTTCCTGCTTGCTTTTCAGGAATTCTTTCATTTCTTTTTCTTAATGAACTCCACGAGATTGCATGTTTTATTCGTGCCCCCCACCTCCCTTGTCAGCTTCTCCCAGCTCTGCTATGTTTTCTTTACTTACATTTGTATTAGTTTTGCCAAGTGAGGTTGCAAAGGTGGCTTATAGCTGTTTATTTAACAAGACCCTTGTTTGCCTTGTCGATCGATGGATAGATCTCAGAGATGAAACTGCGCTCTAATCTAATGTCACTCACCACTTTAGCAACCTCCATGCCCCTGCTTGTTTATGTCCCCTGTATTATTTATTTATTTAAAGAGTTTTATAGCGCTGGCTAGACCCGGAGGTATCAGAGCGCTTTACATGAGAATCAAAAATGTAACAGAAAAAGTTCAACAATTACACAATAAATCCCCCCAAAAAAGAATAGGCAATACAATTAGGAGAGGGGAGAAAGGAGAGAGAGAGGTAGTGGAGGGGGCAGGGGAGGTGAGAAAGGGAGGTTATTCGCCTTATTAAGTAATGTGTAAATCTTGGCCTCTGCTTCACTCCATTACTTTTTTCAGTTGTTGAATTTATTGCCACGTACATTTAGAGGTTTGGACATAGTACTGCCTTATAAGCCTGTGTGCCATTTTATGTTTTGTAGAAAACTAGGCATTATATGAGATATTAGGTCATATGACATCTGTGTGGTTCTGAGGAAAAATACCCGCACCGAGGCTGAAATTGAAAACATTTTAATGTAAATATGTGTAATGCAAAATGTGTAAATAGTACGAGCGTTGTGTGCTGTTCAATAGACATTCACGCATCCTAGTTAATGTACACATTGATTCAAATACACACGCACAAATACATGTCTATAAACATATCAAAGTCATACGCATAAATTGTCTTTCTAATGTAAGCGCTTCAAGTTTGAGATGCGTGTACTCTACTCCAATCAAAATATCCTCTGTAAAGCACCTCCCTGCTCCTCATAGATCTGCGCTATATAAAATACCAGGGCGAAATAAATTGATATGCTGCAGTACATTTATGTCATGCTGCTAGTTCCAGATTGCTTTCTGCGTTGTCTGTCATGTTAGTTCGTGTTTTTGGTAGTGGTATGGTCTGCTATCAGTGCAGCCAGGGTGAAGTGCTGCCTGCCCTAGAAGGCTCCACTTGATTCATGTCCAGAAGCAGAGTGTAGAATGATTAAAGGGGCTCAGGATACTCCCCTGAACCCCCTGTGCTACGGGTTCTGTAAGCTGAAGGTGGCCCTGGAAATGGCCTTTCAGAATACGAGAGAACCATTCTGGGTGCAGCTTTGGATCTATCGAGAACCACAACCCTTGAACGCTAGATGTTCCAGTTGTAGATCCCATTCACGTGCCCTGGCAGTGTGAGCGGTGCCATCTAGAACCTCGTTATGGTAATTGAGTAGTGTAGGGTTCTAGACCCCCTACATGTGCTCGGGCAGTGAGCTGGTTGGTCTAAAACCTTGTACCGTAGCAGAACATGTTCGAGCTCTCCAGTCCCCTGATGGGTCTCGGTGCAGTGTGGCTCTCTTCCAGAACCCAGTAAACCAACCCTACCAGAACTGTGACGTGTGAGGCGGAATGTCTGAGTTCTAGAACCGAGTGCTGTGTATTGGCCCAGTAAGTTAACTCCTCCAGATCCATGTAGTTGAATACAACATTTTCGAGGTCTAGAACCGAATGCTGTGTATTGGCCTAAGAAGTCAACCCTTCTAGAAACGTGCAGTGTGATGCAGAATATTTGGGTTCTAGAACCCAGTGCTGTATAATAGCCCACGAGTCAATCTTTCTAGCACCATGCAGCTGAAAATGTGAGCTCCCGATTCCAGTGTTTTGTGGCACAGTGAATCCATTGGTACAGAGGAGTGCGGCAGTGGGATCCAGGAAGATCCAGTTGTAGCGGAGGCTCGGTACAACCTTTCAGCCCTGAAGTGAACTGTAAGTGAACTGCATCTATGGGTGCCCATGCCACTGCAGCGTCTTGACAAGTCATTCTGTTCATTAAGCTGATAGCTCACACTGAGAGGACTCACCTCTTGTACCTCATAATTGGTGTGGTACTGC
Organism: Lissotriton helveticus; assembly: GCF_964261635.1. Taxonomy (NCBI): domain Eukaryota; kingdom Metazoa; phylum Chordata; class Amphibia; order Caudata; family Salamandridae; genus Lissotriton; species Lissotriton helveticus. Next base: position 257,202,641 of record NC_136061.1, read on the forward strand.
TTGACATTGCTCATTGTATCATCCTAGGAAGGATGAATATCTGTAAAAGCAGAGCAACAGTGATATTTGTGCTGAGGTCTGGCTGAAAAGCAAACATTAAGGGCTGTTTTCCTGTGTCCCACGTATTGTGTGAAAGTCCAGGCTTTGACATATAAAGGCTTTCATGACCTTGGGGCAAGGGCCATCTGCTTCACTTACTCAGCACATGGCTACATTCAGTGGAAAGTATATTAGGCGTTGGGAAGCCTTTTCCTTTACATTCTGAACTTCCTTATTCTGTTCGTTTTTTATTTTTACTTTTTTTTTAGTTGAGAAGACAAAGCAACAAAGGATATAGCACTGGATTATGATCAGAACAAACCAGATGCTATACATTAACTTGGAAACTAGCAGGTAATCAAACATAGCGAAGAGGAAAAACGCAGGGCAGGGCAGAGAAGCCAATGAATGCATTCTCCTAACATTTCACTTCCAACAAATGCACTGTGAATTTAATTTGACAATATAAGACAGATTCTATGTTATAAAGTGCAGGTGTGTGTGGTAAATGAAGTTCAGGAGCATAGTTGTGGATTAAATAGATAATGTAATCTGAGTACAAACAGCAGTCTGCCAAACGGTTGCTGGCCAGGCACAAACTGACTCTGCAGGATTCCAAATGAGTCAGAGCCACTTAAGTTCTAGAATGGGGAATGGGGAAAGGAAGGCAGGGACCATAGAGCTGGGTAAACAAGGGAACTGGTTACAACACATCTTCTCTCATTAATGCAGAAAGAAAAGAAAAAGTAAAGAACAGGTACAATTGAAAACAAGGTTATCAAATCAATCACAACAATAATCATTTAAGTACACAGGTGGTTTGCGAAACCTTGAGTGCCTGGAATTGCCAGGATTAACAACAGAATCAGTAACAGGAGGAATGGAGGTGGTGTTATCCAACTCACCACATTGCGAATCAGTTGCATCACTTCCGCCTACGCAGTGGCTCTGGACAGGAGTAGGAGTAGGAACACCTGAATTATCAAAAGAAGAAAACATATAACTACTATTCCCCCCATTGAATACACTTTTCTGTAGAAGTACAGGGTCACATTTACCAAATTTTCTTTTTTATAAGGCGACTCTCCTCAGGTTCCAACTCTCACCATTGGTTAAGGTAACATAATGAGGAAAAACATTTTTTTTTACAGTGAAAGGACCTCTAAATTTAGACAAACCTTTGGTTACTCTACCAGGCCTCACCTTCACCAAGTCGCCCTCTTGGATATTGGACATAAAAGACTGAGTACCGGAAAAACTCTCGTGAGGTACGTCATCAGCGACAAGGTTTCTCATCCAGGAAGGGCTTAGCTTAGTGGTGGGAACCCTGCCCCGCATGATCTCAAACGGAGACTTGTTAAGTGAACCATGAGTGGAAGTGCGATGAGCATAAACCATTTCCTGTACCAAATCATTGGCAGGAACACCTTGAGAGATGGCCATCTGAATGGTGCCTTTCACGAGTCTGTTCAAGCGCTCACACAGACCATTTCCCTGAGGATTATAGAGGGAGGTTCTATGGTGTTTGATGCCAAAGCTACTCAAAAAACAACACATGGACTGCGAAACTAATTGTGTACCATTGTCAGTGATTACAACGCTGGGAGAGCCATCTTGTTGAAATAAAAACTTCAAATGTTTAATGGTTGTGTCAGTCGTGATGTCCCTTAAAAACTCAACTGAAAGCCATTTGCTAAACAGGTCAACAGAGACTATAGCAAAACGCTGGGACAAAGGCAACTCTTCCAAGGGACCAATGAAATCAAAACACAAAGTGTGCCAAGGTAAATCTGGATGAATTATTGTCCCCATACTTGAACCAACAGCAACCTTCAGCCTCTTCTCCCTCTCCCTGCAAAACGTACATGCTTCGTTCACTATGACCCAACAATTAAATGCTCCTATAAATGTTATTCTTCCACCTCCTTTCCTACCTGATGCTGGAAATCCACAAATTCCGTGGGAGGATTGGTTCATAATATTTGACAATTACCTGGAGGCATTAGATGGGCAGGAATTTTCTGCAAAGCGGAAGAAAGCCATTCTGCTTAGCTCATTGGGCAAAGAAGGTCAGAGAGTTTTCCGTTTCTTGCCAATAGCACTACAAGCGAATGGGCAAGCTATGCCCGATGAGTACAAAGAAGCCATTGCTAGGCTAGAGGTAAGATTTTCTAAAGAGGAGAATCTGGTGATGTATCGTTATAAATTTTATACACAACACCAAAAAGAGGCGGAATCTATTGATGATTTTGTAGCACGTCTAAGGGAGCTATCTATCAAATGTAAATTTGGAGCCATGAACGATGAGCTCATAAGAGACCAACTAATGGTCCAGTGCACCAACAAGAAAATTAAAGAAAGACTATGGGCTGCCAAGAACCCTTCACTGAAAACAGCCATCGAGTTGGCAAAAGTCATAGAAGAGACAGAGAATTGTATTAGAGTTATTGACTCTCATAAAAATAGCTATTCACAGCAAGATATCTCTGAAGTCTCAGTCAAAAAGTCCAGTCCAGAGTGTGGTCATTGTGACGAAGAATCTATTGCTGTTATTAAAAACAAATCAAAAATATTCCAAAGAAAGGATGTTTCCAACAGTAGGCAATGTTCAAGGTGTGGTAGTTATAGTCACTCCTCTGAAGCAAGGTTTTGTTTTGCTGCGAACAAAGAGTGCCTCAAGTGTGGCCGTTTGGGACATTTCTCAAAAATGTGCAGAGCCAAGACAAAACAAAGAGTAGCTGTAGTACAAGACTACCTACATGAGGATGCAAGTGAGAGAGACAAACTTCTAGTCGTCAATGATGATGTTGCTGTCAATGAAGAAAGGCGTCAGAATAGACCCAAGGCTCTTTTCTTCATAGATAAACACCAGGTTTACTTGATGGTAGACACTGGTTCTCGTTACATGATCATCCCTCAGGATTTATTTTTAAGTATTTGGAAGAACAAAGATCTTACTCAAAGTGACATTAATCCTACTGGTTTCCAAGGAGGAAAGATTGACATAATAGGGTACTTTGACTCTGACATTGTGTTCGAGAAGAGGCCTACATTTGGTCGTGTGTATGTTTTGCTGGATGGCCCGCCCATTTTGGGATGGGTACACCAATACGACCTGTATATCATCATTAACCCCAGGGCGAAACACCAAATTATGGTCATAGAGGATGAGAGTGTTGACAGTATTATTGAAGAGTTTGAAGTTGTTTTCAACGATGAACTGGGTGAACTTAAAGGGTACTCTCATTTCATCAAACTAAAGAAAAACAGTATTCCTGTTCAACACAAATTAAGGAGGGTACCTCTATTCATAAGGGACGAAGTGAAGGCCCTTATCAATGAAATGCTGCAGAGTGGTGTGATTGAGCCAGTTGAGGCTTCGGCTTGGGTTTCGCCTGTTGTGATTTGTAAAAAATCGGATGGCAAACTGAGGTTCTGTGTGGACCTCAGGTCCCTAAACAAGTGTGTAGTTGCTGACACTTTCCCTTTACGCAATATAGGTGAAATGGTGTCCACTCTTCAAGGAGCTAAGTTTTTTTCTAAGCTTGACTTGAAGAGTGCATACCACCAGGTGAGACTACATGAGTCATCCAAGGAACTCACTGCCTTTATAACTACGGAGGGTATTTCGCAATTCACCCGCCTCCCTTTTGGTTTAGTGTCAGCAGCCAGTGTGTTCCAGAGGATGGTGAGTGAGATCTTCAAGGGGCTGCACAATGTTATCTTCTTTCAAGATGACATTCTGCTGTTTGGCAACTCCATAGCGTGTCATAATCGTGTACTCAGAGATGTCTTACACAGAGTTAGAGACACTGGTCTCACTTTAAAAAAAAAATGCTCTTTTCTGGTGCAAAATACAGACTATTTGGGACACGAAATATCGTCAGAGGGTGTCAAACCGAAAAGAGATTTGTTGGAGGCCATACGGTTGGCCCCTAGTCCTACAGACAAAGACCAGTTGCGCTCCTTCATGGGTTTGATTGAGTACTATTCACGTTTTGTTGAAAAATTTTCAGAGAAGACCATACCCATGAGGGAGTTATTAAAAAAAGGATGTATATTCAATTGGGGAGTTGAGCAGGAGAATTGTTTTGTAAGCATAAAAAATGATATCTGTAATGCAAACATTCTAGCACCTTTCGACACCAAGAAAACTTCAACACTGTTAGTTGATGCAAGTGCCACTGGAATTGGTGCAGTACTCCTTCAGAAGCACAAAGAGGGTGATCGCCCCATTGCTTTTGCCTCACGTACTTTGTCAGCTTCTGAAAGAAATTACTCGGTTATCGAGAAAGAGGCATTGGCAGCAGCATGGGGTACTCACTATTTCCGTGCTTATCTGTGGGGTGCAAAATTTATTCTAAAGACTGATCATAAACCACTTGTCCGCATCTTTTCACCAGGTGGTGCTACTAGTGGTTCTCCTAGGCTTGCTAGATTAGCTGCGAAATTACAGGAGTATCAATTTGACATATCACATTTACAAGGATGGAGAACTTTCAGGCAGACTGTCTGTCCAGATTGTCCGTTGACACTCAGGAAGGGAACAAATCAGATTTTTGTCTAGAGTGTTGTGATGACAACATTGCTTGGATTGACGATGTTCTTCTTTTGGGGGAAGGGTCCTTTTCAAAAGATGAGTGGTTTGATGCCATGTCTAAGGACACTGTCCTAGCAGAAGTTGTTGTGTTATTGAGAGCTGGTTCCAGACGGGAGAGTTGCGTTAATGTCAGTGTGAGGCCGTACTTAAAGGTCATTGATGAACTTTCCTTATTCAAGGATAATGTCTTGATGCGCGGTGAGAGATTTATCCCGCCCTCTACTCTGAGACCTAAGTTAATTGCTTTGGCGCATGAGGGCCATTTGGGACAGACGTTAACGCAACACAGATTAAAAGCCAACTTTTGGTGGCCTGGTCTGGATTCTCAGGTTTCTTCGTGGATTGAAGCATGTACGTTTTGCAGGGAGAGTGAGAAGAGGCTGAAGGTTGCTGTTGGTTCAAGTATGGGGACAATAATTCATCCAGATTTACCTTGGCACACTTTGTGTTTTGATTTCGTTGGTCTCTTATGAGCTCATCGTTCATGGCTCCAAATTTACATTTGATAGATAGCTCCCTTAGACGTGCTACAAAATCATCAATAGATTCCGCCTCTTTTTGGTGTTGTGTATAAAATTTATAACGATACATCACCAGATTCTCCTCTCTAGAAAATCTTACCTCTAGCCTAGCAATGGCTTCTTTGTACTCATCGGGCATAGCTTGCCCATTCGCTTGTAGTGCTATTGGCAAGAAACGAAAAACTCTCTGACCTTCTTTGCCCAATGAGCTAAGCAGAATGGCTTTCTTCCGCTTTGCAGAAAATTCCTGCCCATCTAATGCCTCTAGGTAATTGTCAAATATTATGAACCAATCCTCCCACGGAATTTGTGGATTTCCAGCATCAGGTAGGAAAGGAGATGGAAGAATAACATTTATAGGAGCATTTAATTGTTGGGTCATAATGAACACACAAACCCAAATTGCGAGAGAAAATTTGTGTATGACTCCGCACAAAAACCTCTTTGCAAAAGATTCTGAATACTGGCTTTACTTCGACACAAATTTGATCAATGTTTCACTTTGACATACTTTCTCAGCTTCTTGTGAAATCAGAGTCTCAGGACTTCGTTTTGTTTCTGAACAGTAAATATATAAAACAAAGCTTTGGGGAAATTACAGTAGTTAGAATAAAATATGTCTGACCTTAATCCAAGTATAGGTTGAAAAACGAGACTTGGAGCTCAGCGCGAAGGGATTCTGTGTGACAAAGTGCTGATACACCCCTTTCCACTTGCGTTGACGTAAACAAAATGGCCTCGCATGAAAGAGAGGCTTGAATTCGGTTGATAGTGAGGCTTGGGGCTCTGCGCGAACAGTTACTGTGACGCGCAGCTCTTTCTTCTTGCGTGTGACATGCAGACCTTTCTCCTCTCGCGCTGGAAGACAGAGGGGAATGACGCGCGAAAAGGAATGATGCAGGCGCAGGGAGAATGCGGGCCTCGTTTCAAACGATACAGCTTACTCACAGTTCGTTGGTTCTTCGGTGAGTGGCAGGTAAATTCCCCAGATTTGAAGAAAGTAGATTTCTTCTCCTTCTTGGACTTCTGATTTTAACGGCACTTAGTGGGTTGCTTAGCGATGACTGCTGCTGTTTGTCAATTTTCTCAAAACGGTGAAAACGTTTTGTTGTCTTCAGAGAATTCAGCTCACTCTCCTTCTTCTTCCTGGCCAGCACACGCCTACACCAACGTCGCCAAAATGTGGTATTTTGAAGTTCAGGAGCATAGTTGTGGATTAAATAGATAATTTAATCTAAGTACAAACAGCAGTCTGCCAAACGCTTGCTGGCCAGGCACAAACTGACTCTGCAGGATTCCAAATGAGTCAGAGCCACTTAAGTTCTAGAATGGGGAATGGGGAAAGGAAGGCAGGGACCATAGAGCTGGGGAAACAAGGGAACTGGTTACAACAGTGTGCTAAAGTGCTACTGAAAGAAGAGGATAGAATAAATAGATAAATACGTCGATAAATAATTTTCCCTTGTTAAATCGAATTTAAAGTATTGAATAAGCTATCTCACGTTTCCCTTGAACTTCAGAACTTATGAATAATAAAATTACGCTTAATCAATATTGAGTGAAGCGATTTTTTTTAATTAAAAAAAATATATATTTTTATTGAAAAGTTGCATGACAGATCACACATCCGTTTCTTATATAATACATTTACAAGTTACATTTAGCACCGAGGCCAAAATGACATACATCTTAAATACTGTTTTCCCCATCCCTTTGTAATTCTAATTCCACCACAGGCGATACGCAAATCTCCCCTCTATATGAATTCCACCTGGACCATTTCCTGTCCCACTTAGCTACATACACTTCTTTCTCAGCTACCATGAATTTATTAAGAGTGAAGCGATTCTTAAGCTCTATAGATTTATGCTAGCCTGAGCGAGAGAAAAAAAACAGTAATTTAAACGTACAAATAAATTATCCTACGTTTTCCTCGAGTTAAAAAAAATTATAAATAGTAATATTGAGCTTTATCAATATAAAGTTAAAACAGTGCTAAAGTGCTTTCATGTTTTTCCATTTCCCCCCTCTCTACCCGTTTTTTCCTTCTCTCCTCTCCTTCCTTCCTTTCCTCCTCTACCTCCTACCCCTCTCTTCCTCTTCGTCCCTCTTACTTTCCTCTTTCTCCTTTTCTCCTTCCATTATACCCTTAGCTTATGAATTTGATTAGATAAACTAGAATTTCACTCATATTTGGAGAAGTGTGGCTCAATGGTTGGAGCGGCAGACCCTGATGCAGAGGTCTGGCCCGGGACCAGGGTTCAATACCTGCCTCGGCAGGTCTTGAGCTCAATTTCCCCAGACCTGATAATTCTCGCCTCGGTGCCTATTCTAATCATGGGTCCCACTCTGCAACTCTGGGCAATAGCTTGCTTAATCTCCACAACGGCCCCAACAGCGCTGGATGTCTGGCTTCACGTTGGAGGTAGCTGTGCGCTTTACAAATGCTGGCATTTACATTTACATTTATTTCTAATATAGCGAGCAATCAATTTACTTTCTACCCCCCCACCCCCGCCCAAGGTTAACCAGGAGTTGTGACCCGTCCTCAAGGTAAAAGAAATCACAGTGCTAATCTTATCCTGCAAGATTCCTAAGGTTAACATAAAGTACAGTACTTGTCTATTGTAGACGGAAATACAGACCTCGTATAATAATCTATTCCTGGTAAACGATTCCCTTTATCTAAAGAGTGATTTAAGACTTTTAGAAATAAGATTCCCTACGTGCTTAATCTTTTATATAAAATGTGCAAACATGCTAATGAATTATCATTGTGGAGATAAGAGGGGTGGAGGAACGTTATCTCCTAGTTTTTTCAAAGCTCTTCTGAGTCGCCCAACAGCCAGTAATCGTTACTCCCAACCTTACCCGCTTAGTGCCAACATTGCCAAATGTTACAACATTTTTTTCAAAGCCTCTACGCGTTTGTCGTAGGCCTTTTCGAAATTCACTACTCAGTCACCTTATCATCCTAAGAAGGATGAATATCTGTAAAAGCAAAGCAACATTATTTTTGCTGAGGTATGGCTGAAAAGCAAACATTAAGGGTTGTTTTTGTTTTAGCTCCTGTGTCCCCATGTATTGTGTGAAAGTCCAGGCTTCGACACACGAAGGCTTTCATGACCTTGGGGCAAGGACCATCTGCTTCACTTACGAAGCTGGTGTCCTGGAGGCAAGTACATCTGCTCCCAGTACTATTGCAATGGAGCAAAGGGCTACATTCTGTGGAAAGTATATTAGGCCTTGGGAAGCCTTTTCCTTTGCATTCTGACACTTCCGTATTCTGTTCTTGAGTGAAGCACATTTGAGCTATCATAAGATATGTGTTTGCTTTCCTCCAGTATTTTGCTGTGTATTTGTTTGTTTTTTTCTTTAAAAACAATGCCTGGCAGACAAACATTTACAAAGCCAACAGCACAGCACTTGCATTTTCCAATGCTTGTTCTTTCAACATGTGCTATTCACAGGAGATAATTTGTGAAATGGCCACTAGAGGGCACTGATTATCCATGATGTGTTACATCATAAGGCCAGGCCATCTTTTATTGTTAACACCTATTCTTTCCCACTATGTGCAGGGTTCGGGTTACATTTACTTGGAGTCTCTCATCTTGTAAATCTTTCATTTAACCCCTACCCCCTCCACCCAGAGTAACAGATTTAGGGGTTCCAAAATGAGTGAAAGCGAAAGTAAAAAGAAGTCCTTTGGGGGGCTGCGTGTGTATTTGTGAAAATGTACAAATTAAACCTTGGTGGTTGTCTGCGTGGAAATTACATAAGGTATACCCAATGTATTGATGATTGTTTAATTATTGACATTTGTCTAAAATTGTACTTAAGGTATGCCTTTTAGGGTACAAAAACCACAGAATATACATGCTCAATGTGTTGAACGGTCATCTGCGTGATGTTTTACATTTTGTACTTTTGGACTAGTTTCCTGGGCACAAAATGACACAATAAGCATAGAATTTATCAAAATACTGCAAATATGTGAAACATATAATTGGGATTTACACAAGATTATGCTTTATTGTAAAACAATACCTCAGTCGGATTAGCATGGGGCTCACAATTTATCAAATGTTCCCAAAGGGGCGTCTACTTTATTAAAAGACATAGTATCAGGAGATTCAATGCTGGTGCTGCTCCATAGTCTGCCTGTGCCAGTAGGAGAGAGATTGCAGCAGGAAAGTCCAGATCTTTTTTTCTGTTATATATTCAGTTATGTTTTACATATATAGCGTCACTGACATCACAGGAGGTTACTGATGCTGGAAACCACAAACCACCTAATTTACAAATTACAAACTATAGACAGGGTCAAGCAAGGTGCCAAACTGGGGTAAAACATGCACGCTGAGTTTGAATTTGCAGTTTCCACTAACTCCCATCCACATCTAATGAGACTTCGGGATGGTGTACAACCTTTACAATGCAACTTTTACAACGTAGTGACTTTACAACGCAAACCATTACGACGCATTGCGCTGGGGGGGCGCTCTAGGATAGGGAATAGATTTAATTTACTATCCAACACCTTCCCTACTATCCACGGGGACTGGAGTTGGAATAGTAAATTAAACTATTCACTATCCAGCGCCCCAAAGCACTATGCGTTGTAATGGTATGCATTGTAAAACTCGCGTTGTAAAAGCATGCGATGTAAAAGCATGCGTTGTAATGTCATACATCCCTTCGGGATATGTCACATTTCTCTGGCTCAGCTCATAATTAGATTTCAGGCTGTTGTTCCTTCTACTGAGCCAAGTAAATTACCATGCTCCCCAGCGGGGGATCAAAAACCTCCTGACACAAACGGCCAATCCACAGTGTAGTGCTCAGTTCCTGGAAAATTAAGGGATGTGGGGGAATCTGCATCTGATAATTAGCTTGTCACACTGCACCTGGGCTGGAGCAGGTCAGGCCCACTAAGCAAAGGAGGGAGCCCAGGTCTCTGGAGCTAATATATGCATCGAAGGATTGACCAGGTGTGCATAGTCCTTAAAACTTTCCATCCCTACGTAAAAATCCCTGCACAAGGGAAACACATTTGAGAAGACCTAGGAGGCAACTGCACTGGAAGAATGACTAGCTAAAAGGAGAAGCTAGCTGATGCCCGGCACGGATATACTAAGGACCTTGTTTTCAGTTGGTCCCCCAGGAGTAGGCTGAGTCTTACCAGAGCCAGTGGTTCTGGTCCCTTTATGCTCCCTGAGGACCAGTTAGGTGAAAGGACCTGAATTCCTCTGACCACCCTGGGTGCCTTCAAAATGCCAGGAGACTCTTTGGCCTGGGGAATGTGGCAAGAAGGGTGTTTTGTAGGCTGGTATCTAAGGGGCAGCGCAAGATGCCCCCACCAGCAAGAGAGGAGACCTAGGAGCCAGAAGAGGAGAAGGCTGGCAAAGGGAGGCAGTAAAGGCAGCTACATGCAAAATTTGCCTCTTGTTATGGAAATGCTCCTGGTGGCTAGGCCTGGCTACCAGGAGTAAAATTAGCCCATAGTTTAAACAATTGGCACAGAGGGACCCAAAACATTCCTTTGTCTTACAAAACAAAGAAACACAAGCACCCAACCGCATGGTGGTGATCTGCTGAATATCCTTTTAAACCTAGTGCGACATTATTTGACTAAAAATGTGTAGAGGGGCATCAGCTTGGCCCCCTCCCTGAGCTAAGTTCTGGCTCCCAGGACCCCCCTACCTGGGGCCCACCTAGAGGAAATCTGCAGCAGGGACCCTATCCTCTAGGGCAGCTGTGCCATATGGCAGGCATTATGCCTGCCCCGAGTCTGTGTCTGGGGTTGGGGAGAGCGTGTCGGCTGTCTGCCTCCATGCCCTCCAACAAGGGAACATGATGGCAAGGGAACAACAAGAGTGGTGATTCCTGTTGGAGCAGAGACGATCGAGGACCCTCTTTACGGACCCGAACTACTATATCCGGGTTACTATTGTGTATAATTGACCTTCCGACTATCAAATATGATGCCTTAACCAGATGAAGAAACGACAACGGGTCACCAAATAGAATATTCCTTTTTCTGAAATACTTTATTACCATTAACAATTCATAAGAAACTGTCAACAAAGAACTGATAAGAATTTGTCAATCAGAATTGACTATTTTGACTGTTCAAGCCCTGAAGAAGTCCCTGGATGGGACGAAACGCGTTGGCGGTTCCAAAAGTGATGCTGTCAAAAGTTTTTAAAGATTGAACAATAAAGAACAATTGAAACTGAAAACATCGGCTTGTTCGTGAAATCAAACTTTCTTTACCTTATTGTTGGTAATAAATTGTGCTTTAAGTGTGCTGGGTTACCATGTGTTAAATTGTTGAAGGTTAGGTTCATTGAATCAGCCTTTAAATTGAGGGAGTATAGGGAATTGTGCTCCCAGCCCTTTGTTTGCACCTTTCTGTTCGCTAAAACTGATAGGGACTTTTTAGACTAGTGCTGGCACCTTATGCTTTGATTCCCTTTCTTTTGTTTTTGTAACAACAAGAGTGTTGCCAGCTCCCGAATACCACCAGAGGATGGGCGGCACATGTGGAGCTAACAAGTCTGCTGGGGCCGCTGAATTTTCCCCGCGCCGCCAATGGCCCTCCAGGCTATGGGTGTCCTGGTTGGAACCGGAACACCATTCAAAAAAGATACAAATGGAAAAACAACCTGCAGTGCAAGGCTACAGTTTAAAACACAGCAGGTGAACCTGCTCATTAACAAATTAATGAAAGCTGCTGAAGCGTGCCCCATAATGCCCCATGCGTACTATTTTACCTACTCATCTTCTGGTGGCCCCAAGAAAGGGCAACAGGTACCACCACCATTTTTATTGAGTTTTGCGGGGGCTGCAGGGAGAGCAATAGCCCTCCAGAATAACCTCTAATAAATTATCCCAAATCTCAGAGCATATTGAATTCATGACTCCAGGGGAGCTTTACCACTTATTTAAGCACTCCATGAGATGGAGCTTGCACGCTTGAATTCTGGTGTGCGGAGACCCCTTGTGGTTTGTCCCATGGCTGCATTATTTAGCCTGTTGATAATGAAGAAAGAGGCCGACTCACATGTTGTTTTAAATTGAAATACTTTATTGACAACAGGGATATTCAACAATGGACTTTTACAGCTTTATTGAATGCATTTAAATATGGTTATGGTGCTTACTGATTTTAATAGTGTTATAAGGATGAAACATGACATGTGGTTATTGTTATTAGTGTTGTGGCTCTCTGACAAAGGCGGTACACCTGCCTTATTTAAAATGACATTCCCTTATATTGTGTTGTTGCATCTGGTGTAGGTGTGAGGTATTGTGATGATGAGGTTCAGGACCCACTAGGGGTGTAATATGATATGAGGGTGTCACAAAAGGTATTTTCATCTACCTGATGTATATATTTGTAAATCAATATGTACTATTAAGTAGCATATAGGTAAAAAAATACATTTGTTTTTCCAAAAAGTACTGACGGGGCAATGATTTATTGAATGTTGTTGTTGTGTGCCAGCAAATTAGAATTGCTAACCCACACCACCTCCCCTGAGTTAGGGCTTGGACTGCTCTGCTTCGGTAGCCTGAGATAGTCAAGGGCTACAATGGGGTACTTGGTTCCCCTTAAAGGGACAATTGTGGATTTATCACTAGAGAAGGACTCACATCCGTCGCACCTAACTCCTCAATTTCTTAAAAGTTCCATCAAGATGGGTTGGGTATAATGGTTTTGCTTCAGGCCCTTGATGAGACATGCTGAGGCTTGTGGGATGCCTTTCAAGAGGGTTCATTGTGGAGTCTTGGAGTTCACAGAATAGGGTGTTGTCCCCACCCTACCTGCAAGAGTAGGAGGGCTCGAAAAACAGTTTTGAAGTCGCTTTCTTGGAGGACCGCTTTCCCTTTAAGAGAGAATGCTGACACCAGGCCTTTTTTTTTAATTTTTCTGAAAATAGACTATACAGTTTTTTTAAAACCTCTAACAGCCCCTATATTTGATCTAAATGTAAATTATTTTGGGACATATTAATTTGAAAAACCGATAGTGTTAAATGTTAACATTAAAAAATAAAATGCTATCTTGTTGCTCGTGAAATGGACTTAGGTACCCTAAGAAAACGTAGCTTGTTCCCATTTTACAGGACGTGTTCTATGTAAGGCTACATGCCAGTTCTACACATAATTCACGAGGCAAGCTGCCTGCGTTCTGGTTTAAAGGCATATAATATAGAGCTTCTGGCAGAGAGGGTCCGGAGCGTAACAGCCGCCGCCAAATATTGATGACTGGCTGTGACGGAAGTGCATTAAACATTCAGGCCACCCCGGAACAATGTGTGATTACCTTGGCCGGGGATGCGGTGTCAGCATCCTTAACGCTGGCGATTGCTTCGTTTCACAACCCTTGCTCTTTTCCCAGCACAGCAATGTCAGGCAGAATTCCCTACCCAGCATGGCCTGCGAAGTCTCTTTACAGCTGAGATCTTTAGTACAAAGGCGACGTCGGATGGAAAGGAAAAATATAAATAGTATTACGTAAGGTAATTTGAACCTGTTTTTTTTTTTTAAATGCTTGAGTATTTTCTTTAAAACAAGTCTCAAGGAGCAAGACTCTTCAAACCCATTCAATAAAATAAATTCTCATCTTTTGTTACCATATGTTGGGCCATATGTATCAAACCCAAATGCGTTCGCAAACGAATTTCGGCGTTTGCGAATGCATTTTCGCAAAATGGTATGTATCACACAAAACTGCATGCAAAATAAGGAATTGCAAAAATTGCGATTCCTTATTTTGCGATGGCATTTAAGGAATCGCACATTTTGCGCTTCCTTAAATGCAATGTAAGAAACACACAAAAAGGGCAATTTTGCCTTAAGGAATCGCAAATTACCACCAACTTCAGGTTGGTGGTAATTTGCAATTTCTTTGAAAAATGCAAATTTTCAAAGTGCACTGTGAAGCACATACATGGCCTTTGAGCATGTATGTGCACCACATGTGCACCCATGCAAATTTCAGGGGTGCAACAGGGTGTCCTATGTACACCCCTGCACCCTTGAAATTATTCTCAATTTGCGATTCTCAAATTACGAATCGCAAATTGAGAATAACTTCCCATTCATTCCTATGGGCCTCCTGGCCCATAGAAATGAATGGGAAAGTATTCCTTAATTACGATTCGCAATTTGCTAATCGCAATTAAGGAATTTTAAGAAATCGCAAAAAAATGCGATTTTCTACATGCATACCAATTTGCGAATCTCAAATAGCGATTTCTTAAAAATCGCTATTTGAGATTCGCAAATGGGTACCTTCATACATATGGCCCTTAATCACGTTAAATCTGAAAGGAAAAGTAAAACAATCACAACCACCTAACAATCCTAGCCCCTCTATGCCAAAGGCACCCACAATGGGCTCCAAATTCCAAAATACATAGTGATCAATTTCAGAACCTGACAGTAAGAGCTGCAGACCAGTTCAGCAGCATCCCCAGAGGCATGGATGCAACAGGCTGTGTATAAGATTTCAGCAGTATTGCATAAAAGATAACAACGTTCTACGCCACACAAAGTGGGGTCAAGGCAGCCGCATAATTTACTTCAATACCCAAAATTTTCCATACAACAGTATGATCTAGGCGTAACATAGTGCAGACGGACGCAATATCTAACATAAGTGAATCCTTATTCCCTCACAGAATGTCTTCATCTCGCTGGCATACCCATACCGCATGGAGCGAGTTAGCCCCACAAAGTACATATATGGGTGCGTGCACTACATGTCAACTTCATCAATGGAATCGAAACCCTTTAGTTATCTGCGTCCAACATAGCACATTTACGCGATTTGTGTCTGACATCATGCAATACAAAAACCATTCTGCTTAAATTGTATGTCTGTTACAAGACATATACTTTTTCACTTTTTGTAGCCAGTTGGCACGCTGTAAACAGATCACTAATTTGATTGCATTTGGACCAATTAACTGTCTGTATGTAAAAACAGCAATAAGGAACCATTTTTCATGCTACTTTCATAGTGTCCACCTTGAATACAGGGTAACCAAATTTTTTATATATCAATAATATATACTTTTTATTTTTCCTGATGCCCCATGACAAAGATGTACAGATCTGCAAACTATTAAACAAGTTTCATGTCGAATCCACCAACCCGTATTCCTATAAAAATCTTGTACACCTTTCCTAATAGTAGCTGTACATTTTATATCCGTCAGCTCCTCCCCTGTTGATGTTGCTCTCACCAGAAACATTAATCACGTCAGTGGTATGGTACCAAATGACCAAGTTTTATATTTCATGCTACAAAAATGTCAGAGAAAAATATTGACAACCAACATATCAACAAGGTAATTACCTAAATGCAAGGTTTACTGTACTCTATTTCTGTTGTAGATATTCTGATATATAACCCTTTCAACAGACACAAAGCATTCAGACACTCCCAGATGAGATTTTTGTGTTTAGACGTGTTCAGACATTCATTTACCTATATGACTAAAG
The DNA here is from genome assembly GCF_964261635.1 of Lissotriton helveticus. Lineage (NCBI taxonomy): Eukaryota > Metazoa > Chordata > Amphibia > Caudata > Salamandridae > Lissotriton > Lissotriton helveticus. Next base: position 257,218,322 of record NC_136061.1, read on the forward strand.
GTCCTGCTGAGTCAATTCCTTATATCTTCACTCGAGGGATTGTCTTCGGGTTTGGCCAATAAGATGCAGGATCCCCAATGTATCTGGGCTGTCCCTGGAGCTCGTGTCCTTATATAGACCGGAGGAAGTATGGAAGTTGGAGAGCAGCTCCTTGTTTCTGGAGTTCAGTAATCTGAGGCAGTATCATGGTGCCGTTTTCTGCACTGCACTAGCGCCAATGCTTAATTTGAGCCAGTGATTTCGGGTGCACCTGGTGGGCTAGTTAGCTCCCAGGGACCCTCAGGATTGAAGAGGAATAAATTCCCTAACTTAAAATGCACCACAGGGCGTGTTTGCGCACGTCACCTCAGGCCCCGCCCCCTTTCTTCACCATCCATTGTGCAAACGAGTTGTAAATTAGGGAATTAATTGCTCTTCAAAATTGAGGGTCCCTGAGGACCAACGAGCCCACCAGGTACCTCCAGTATGCGCCAGGGAGCTGCGTTGCAGAGAGGTGTTCAGAGGCCACACCCCTTTTTACACCTCTCTGCAACGCATCTCTGTGGCGCTTACTGGAGGTACCTAGTGGGCTAGTTTGACCCCAGGGACCCTCAGGATTCAAGGGGACTTAATCTCCCAACTTAAAATGGAGACAGGGCGCGTTTACATAGGGGCGAAGGAAAGGGGGCCTGAGGTGACGTGTGCAAACACGCACTGTGGCGTGTTTTAAGTTGGGGAAATAATTCCCCTTCAATCCTGAGAGCCCCTGGGGGCAAACTAGCCCACCAGGTGCTTCCAGTAAGCGCCATTGCACTGCGTTGCAGGAAGGTGGTCCAGGGGTACACCTCTCTGCAACGGCACTTACTGGAGGTCCCCAGTGGGCTAGCTTGACCCTAGGGACCTTCAGGATTCAAGGGGACTTAATCTCCCAACTTAAAACAGACACAGGGCATGTTTACACAGTGGGGAAGGGAGGGGACGGGGCCTGAGGTGATGTGTGCAAACACGCCCTGTGGCACGTTTTAAGTTGGGGAAATAATTCCCCTTCAATCCTGAGGGCCCCTGGGGGCTAACTAGCCCACCAGGTGCTTCCAGTAAGCACCACTGTGCAGCGTTGCAGAGAAGTGGTCCAGGCCGTACCCCTTTTTACACCTCTCTGCAACGCAGGTCTGTGGCGCTTACTGGAGGTACTTAGTGGGCTAGTTGGACCCTAGGAAGCCTCAAGATTCAAGGGTACTTAATCTCCCAAATTAAAATGGCTACAGGGTGTGTTCACACAGTGGTGACGGGAGGGGGCCCGAGGTGACCTGTGAAATAATTCCCCTTCAATCCTGAGGGCTCCTGGGTGCCAACTAGCCCACCAGGTGCTTCCAGTAAGCGCCACTGCGCTGCGTTGCAGGGAGGTGGTCCAGGCCGTGCCCCTTTTTACACCGCTCTGTAACGCAGCTCTGTGAAACGGCCACAGGGCGTGTTTGCACATGTCAGCTCAGCCCCCCTCCCTTCACCAGTATGTAAACATGCCCTGTGGCACGTTTTAAGAGATAATTTTAATCCCCCTGCCCTATTATGTACTAGGGTCTTACAGAGGAGGCCATGGTAATCACGGGAGTACCCCAACGCATAGTGTTCCCTACTGTATGAAGGTCTTTTAACTGTATTATAAGTGTCTTTTAGCATAGCACCGGCTCTATGACTGGTTAGTCAGAGTCAGTTACCACCAGTACCCATCTGAAAAAGTTGAGGATGATTTTGCAACAAGGCCTCTTTCTGCTCCTCTGTTTGTTCTTTCTGCATGTCTTCATTCTTCCTGCACTTTTCTTCATCTTTGAGGACTTCTGTTGCTTCTTTCCGCATTTTTTTTTCTTTCTGTGTGTTTTTTCTTCTTTCTTCACATGTCCTACCTCTGTAGGCATAGTTAGAAACTAGCATTTAAAACACCTTAGAAATTAACTAAAAAAAACATAGGTTTCAGGCACGTTATAGTTACAAACTAGCATTTAAAAAACCATTGAAATTCACTGAAAAAAAACCATAGGTTTCAGGCACGTTATAGTTAGGAATTAGCATTTAAAAACCTTAGAAATTCACTGAAAAAACCATAGGTTTCAGGGGCGTTATAAATAGTTGGATATTTTACTCGTACAAAACCTTTGAAATTCCCCCATTATAGTTAGTTCAGCTAACTATAACTCGCGTGCCCGCAATGCACTGCTGATGACGTCACATATAACATCACTCATGACATGGTCAGTGACATCACTCATGACATCACTGATGATATCTCAAATGACATCACTGATGACATCATCCTTGTGATAGAGTGGCAGACCTCCTCTCACCCTAATATAACCTTTGATACACACACTCAAAAATAGAAACAAACATTTTCAAAACAATGGACATACCAATACCACTTACAACACACCTATTTAGTAATTCCAAGATCTACACACACATCCACTCATTCACCAAGAGTCCTATACAGCCACTAATACATGTATTCACTCATCATATGTACTCATGCACCTGTACATCCTGTTACACAATTACACACATCCATAGAGTTACTCACACACATAGTCACACATGCAAAGTATCAAACATCCATTAAATTGCATATATAGTTATACACACGCCACCACACTTACTGCTACAGAAACTTACACATACTTACTCTCTTAAGCAATCACTTATAGAAACATACTAATTTATACAGGAACTCTTCCAGTCTTTCACTCTCACATATACTCACTTATATACATCAAAACTCACATATACTAATTCAAAACATATGTAGTTTCAACCTCTTCTCACAATTTGTCCTGCTTTTAAGTCTATGGCTTGATCGCTGCAATGTTATTTTCTAGCATTGTCAGAACTATGTTGTCCAACATTTATATAGCGCGCACTGCCGCGTTGTGAGGCTGTTAATCGCTTGCCTACATGAGCTGAATGCTACAAGTTGTAGGCGTGTGGTTGGAAGTGTGTTTTGCTTGTGCTAGTGATTATAGGGTGCCGCTCGCTTTGAGGTGTCTTTGCCCTGAGAATCGCTTGCCGCTACAGGAGTAGCTGAGGAGAAGCCTAATCACCTTTGCTGTCCAGAGGGAGGAGGAGACCATCTTCGTGGCCGCAGAGGAGGCGTAACAAGGCACAATCCTGTACCACACAAAAAGGAAACACAAGAAAAATGAAGAATTTTTGAGAAAACAGGCAAAAGAACGAGCAAATGTTGGCCACTTTTAAAATCAGTGTTACATTCAAGGTATGCCAAACAATTGCCAAAACACAACAAATTTTACACAATGGTTTAGGTTGTGAGGCAATTAAAATAGTCGACGTTTCGATCCCTAGTGCTCAGTTAATTGGGACCATCATCAGGACTGACAAATTTGAAGTATTTGCCTGTCAAAATCACGTAATAAGCAATTGTTAACCGCCTGTAGGAAAATAAAGGAGGAAAAAGACGACAGGAAAAACAGTTTTAGAATTCAGACAATTTTTTTAGAAGAGAGTGTTCATTAGACCTGAAAATTCTAGGATCACACATGATAACAAAAACTGTTGTACTCGGATTCGATCTAATCGTGTCTACACAGGTGACGTACTCGTGGTGGGTTTGTTTACGGTTAAACCGACGTGGTAGTGACTTGAGTGTTGCTCCATGCGACGTTAAAAACGTTAAAAACGAATTAATAATAAAGAAGAGAAAGTTGTCTCGGTTGCGCACTTTATTTGAACTTATTGTAAGTGACTAAGGCATGCAGTCGACGTCCTTTGTGGAGTGACCGGGGGGGCAGTAAAGGCTTACCCAGGGTCGGCGGGGGTGGCGACCCTCTTCGTGGTGGTGGTGGAATTGTAGGGCATCCACCTAAAACCAAAAGGGATTTTTAGATTTCCAAGGGTCCTAAGGGCGGGGCTGTGCGGGGCTCACTACCCGGGACAGTAATTACCTTATGGCTTCGTACTGAGCAAGCTCCGTTTTGTGTTGTCAGATGCTCGTCGATTGAGTACGTTCCCTATGGGGAAACGGAATAGCATAAGGGTCGAGGTATTTAAGGCAAAAGAGCACAGTCGGGATATCGGGAAGCCGGGACCACTTGGGGTCGCAGGCCGTGTGCATTCTTACCTGAGGGCTTGTGGAGACCAATCTATGTCACGGTCGACATAGTCCGGCAGCGGGCGGGGAAGTCGATGTCCGGTCCAGCGCTGTGTGTGCAATGGGGGCCATTGCGCTGAAGTAAGCATGCCGGCAGCGTCTGCTGACGTCAGCAATGGGCGCCATCTTGGGATGGGAGTCATTGGCAGGAACTGCGCGCCATGTTGGGGAGGTGCGGTGCGGCCAGTGGGCCAGCTATTGTTCCGAGAATGGGTACCTTGGGGGAGCGCCATCTTTTGCAGGGGGACCCAATGGGTTGCCATGGTGAAAGTGACATTTGTGCATTTGAACAATATTTACAGTGGTGAATTGGTGCTTGTTTAAAGTGCGGGTGCCAATATATTTAGTGACATATCTTCATAACATTTCTATAAAACTCTCATAATGTTTTACCAGTACAGAACTTGTAAGGGTGTTAAAACGTTTTTCTTTTGGGTCAAACAGTAGTTGCGGGAAAACCACATTTTGTACAGTCATTTAGAGTAGGCTTGTCCAGTCCTCTAGGCGATTCAACCCATTTCGAATAGTGTCAAATTGAATCATTGTTCTAAGTTCTTCCTTGTTCAGTAACTGTGCCAAATTACCGCCTCTAGGGGGAAGTTTCACGACTTTGAGGATGGACCATTTGATGTCGTTTTCAGTGTGTCCCACTGCATTATAGTGGTCCACGAGAGGGGCATTTGCAGTGTTACATCTGATCCGGCTTCTGTGTTGGCAGATTCTGGTCTTAGCTTTCTGCGTTGTCTGTCCCACGTAGAGTTTTGGACACGGGCATTCGATGACATAAATCACATTTGATGTGTTACAATTTGAAAAAGATCGTCTTTCAAATGTGATGTGCTGGTGCGTGAATTTTGTGCCCTCCACCGTGAAATCGCAAACATTACATTTTCCACATTTTGCATGACCTACAATTGGTGGCAAGCCCCAAGCTGTTTCTAGTGTATTCCCTTGTGTAGCAACTGGGAGAGCTGCCCTAACCAGATGGTCCTTAAGATTTTTATTTTTCTTAAATGCGAATAGGGGTTTATCAATCTTGATATTCCCCACATTCAGAGTGGGCCAGTGCTTCAGAATCGATTTGCGGATCTTGTTGGATATTGGGGAGAAGGTGGTGACACACGCTATTCTCTCTTTCTGGGTTTTTTCTTTTGGGGTTAACAACACTTCCCGTGGGCAGTACCATGCACGTTTGGAAGCTTGTTTCACTATTCTTTTTGGGTAGCCTCTTTCTTTGAGTTTAGTGGACAGTACCTCTGCTTCTCTGAAGTAGTCTCTCTTATCGGAGCAGTTTCGCCTAATCCTCAAAAATTGTGAGTATGGCAATGAGTCTCTGAGGGCCCTGGGATGATTGCTTTTATAATTCAGAAGCGTGTTACGCTCTGTGGGTTTGCGAAATAGCTTTGTGAGAAGCCTTACTAGTCATCCAAAAAGTGTTAGATACGCGGCCACGTCCACATAGGGTACCCACCCTATTCATTCTGCAACTACTCGAGCTTTGCTTGACAAAAAACTTTTTCTGTTTTGACAACAACTACTACCAACAGATCAAGGGGACATCTATGGGGGCTATTTTTGCCCCCAACCTGGCCGTACTGTTTATGGACCAGTTAGAAACAGGCTCAATCCTGGTGCCAGGCAACCCATTTCATCCGGGCATTAAACTATGGCGTCGATACATAGACGACATTTTTATGATTTGGACTCAGCCCTCTGAGACATTACAACAGTTTCTCCATTGGCTCAATAATAACTGCCTTGGTCTCACCTTTTCTCTCACCCATGACAAATCTTCAATAGCATTCCTAGATCTCACCATTTACCATGCAGAAGGTGAGCTTCTCACAAAGCTATTTCGCAAACCCACAGAGCGTAACACGCTTCTGAATTATAAAAGCAATCATCCCAGGGCCCTCAGAGACTCATTGCCATACTCACAATTTTTGAGGATTAGGCGAAACTGCTCCGATAAGAGAGACTACTTCAGAGAAGCAGAGGTACTGTCCACTAAACTCAAAGAAAGAGGCTACCCAAAAAGAATAGTGAAACAAGCTTCCAAACGTGCATGGTACTGCCCACGGGAAGTGTTGTTAACCCCAAAAGAAAAAACCCAGAAAGAGAGAATAGCGTGTGTCACCACCTTCTCCCCAATATCCAACAAGATCCGCAAATCGATTCTGAAGCACTGGCCCACTCTGAATGTGGGGAATATCAAGATTGATAAACCCCTATTCGCATTTAAGAAAAATAAAAATCTTAAGGACCATCTGGTTAGGGCAGCTCTCCCAGTTGCTACACAAGGGAATACACTAGAAACAGCTTGGGGCTTGCCACCAATTGTAGGTCATGCAAAATGTGGAAAATGTAATGTTTGCGATTTCACGGTGGAGGGCACAAAATTCACGCACCAGCACATCACATTTGAAAGACGATCTTTTTCAAATTGTAACACATCAAATGTGATTTATGTCATCGAATGCCTGTGTCCAAAACTCTACGTGGGACAGACAACGCAGAAAGCTAAGACCAGAATCTGCCAACACAGAAGCCGGATCAGATGTAACACTGCAAATGCCCCTCTCGTGGACCACTATAATGCAGTGGGACACACTGAAAACGACATGTTATGTTATGTTATGTTATGTTAAGGGCCTATTTTTTGAGCGCACGGCTGCCCAAGGGGGCGTCCCGGCGCTTTTGCAAAGAGGCCTGAGATCTACAGACACATAGAGGAGCAGCACAGTTGTCAAAAGAATTACGCAGAAAAGAGGAGAGTCTTCAACTCTTTCCTAAACGCCAGGAGGTTCGTAGCTTTGCGTAGAGGGAGAGGGGTCCATCCTCAAAGTCGTGAAACTTCCCCCTAGAGGCGGTAATTTGGCACAGTTACTGAACAAGGAAGAACTTAGAACAATGATTCAATTTGACACTATTCGAAATGGGTTGAATCGCCTAGAGGACTGGACAAGCCTACTCTAAATGACTGTACAAAATGTGGTTTTCCCGCAACTACTGTTTGACCCAAAAGAAAAACGTTTTAACACCCTTACAAGTTCTGTACTGGTAAAACATTATGAGAGTTTTATAGAAATGTTATGAAGATATGTCACTAAATATATTGGCACCCGCACTTTAAACAAGCACCAATTCACCACTGTAAATATTGTTCAAATGCACAAATGTCACTTTCACCATGGCAACCCATTGGGTCCCCCTGCAAAAGATGGCGCTCCCCCAAGGTACCCATTCTCGGAACAATAGCTGGCCCACTGGCCGCACCGCACCTCCCCAACATGGCGCGCAGTTCCTGCCAATGACTCCCATCCCAAGATGGCGCCCATTGCTGACGTCAGCAGACGCTGCCGGCATGCTTACTTCAGCGCAATGGCCCCCATTGCACACACAGCGCTGGACCGGACATCGACTTCCCCGCCCGCTGCCGGACTATGTCGACCGTGACATAGATTAGTCTCCACAAGCCCTCAGGTAAGAATGCACACGGCCTGCGACCCCAAGTGGTCCCGGCTTCCCGATATCCCGACTGTGCTCTTTTGCCTTAAATACCTCGACCCTTATGCTATTCCGTTTCCCCATAGGGAACGTACTCAATCGACGAGCATCTGACAACACAAAACGGAGCTTGCTCAGTACGAAGCCATAAGGTAATTACTGTCCCGGGTAGTGAGCCCCGCACAGCCCCGCCCTTAGGACCCTTGGAAATCTAAAAATCCCTTTTGGTTTCAGGTGGATGCCCTACAATTCCACCACCACCACGAAGAGGGTCGCCACCCCCGCCGACCCTGGGTAAGCCTTTACTGCCCCCCCGGTCACTCCACAAAGGACGTCGACTGCATGCCTTAGTCACTTACAATAAGTTCAAATAAAGTGCGCAACCGAGACAACTTTCTCTTCTTTATTATTAATTCGATTTTAACGTTTTTAACGTCGCATGGAGCAACACTCAAGTCACTACCACGTCGGTTTAACTGTAAACAAACCCACCACGAGTACGTCACCTGTGTAGACACGATTAGATCGAATCCGAGTACAACAGTTTTTGTTATCATGTGTGATCCTAGAATTTTCAGGTCTAATGAACACTCTCTTCTAAAAAAATTGTCTGAATTCTAAAACAGTTTTTTCTGTCGTCTTTTTCCTCCTTTATTTTCCTACAGGCGGTTAACAATTGCTTATTACGTGATTTTGACAGGCAAATACTTCAAATTTGTCAGTCCTGATGATGGTCCCAATTAACTGAGCACTAGGGATCGAAACGTCGACTATTTTAATTGCCTCACAACCTAAACCATTGTGTAAAATTTGTTGTGTTTTGGCAATTGTTTGGCATACCTTGAATGTAACACTGATTTTAAAAGTGGCCAACATTTGCTCGTTCTTTTGCCTGTTTTCTCAAAAATTCTTCATTTTTCTTGTGTTTCCTTTTTGTGTGGTACAGGATTGTGCCTTGTTATCCCTCTTTACAAGAATTACATTGTTAAAAATAAAACGTCCTGTCCGGCTGGACAGTGACAAAATATAGTCCCCAATCATGGCCTATATTTCATTATTTTTGAGTTTTATCTAAAATGCTAAGGACCCTTGTTCTTGTATAATAGTATTTACCCACGGTCCACAGCAAACTGGTTGGGTTACCTTGTTACTAAAAAAGTGCAGAGGAGGCGAGAGGCGCGGCCCCGGGACTGCGAGGACCAGCATTCAACACCAACAGCTGGGTCCTCTTCCCGCGTGAGCCGCGCCCCCTCCCAGTGCCACGCCCCCACCAAAACGCTCTTCACTTCTCGCGGCCCCCGCTACGCGGGAGCCGCTCGCTTTGAGGTGTCTTTGCCCTGAGAATCGCTTGCCGCTACAGGAGTAGCTGAGGAGAAGCCTAATCACCTTTGCTGTCCAGAGGGAGGAGGAGACCATCTTCGTGGCCGCAGAGGAGGCGAGAGGCGCGGCCCCGGGACTGCGAGGACCAGCATTCAACACCAACAGCTGGGTCCTCTTCCCGCGTGAGCCGCGCCCCCTCCCAGTGACACGCCCCCTCTCATACAAACAGGAACTTAAGTAAGTCCATTAACGCGCATCGCGGGACGCAGCCCGGGGCGAAGCCCTGTGCCAAAGGCGGGCCCGTTGTTGCCCGTTAGTGCCCGGTAGAGTCCGGTCCGGGCCACCCCTCTTTGTCCCTATTGTTAAAAACTTTATAAACCACAAAAATCTTTCCATCTCACAGCACACAGGCTTATCGCATACGTCTATCATGTCCACTAGAACAAGAAGTAAATCTAAAATCAAAACCAAAAACGCCCTGGCTGTAGCCCAAATACTGGACCAATAGACCAGTTCATCTCACGGACCAACGAGGTAATTGACCACAGCATTTCCCTTCTTGAACGTAGAGTGTCACTGGACCTCATGAATGCAAAACGCTCGTCCTTGGGCCTTTTAGCAACCGCAGTTTCTCCTATTCGGCAATCTTTACCCACTTCTCCCCTTCCCATGTTGGTGACTGTTGTTGACATCAATACAGTCCCCTGCACAGTAGACTTATCTGTAACTCAATCTGAGTCTGATTCACCATCATCAGATGACTTAGAGGCAACTCCCGACCTAGTAGCCTGTCAAACACTCGAAGGTTCAGATACTAACATAGATATCTATCTTCGAGGAGTAAGGGAAGGAGCCATTCCTAAACAAGGTAGTACAAATCCTTTTGATAACGTAGCAGCTCCTGTCATTCCCACAGGACATGGGAGGGAGCTTGGGATGGAACAATCGAATCAGCTAACACAATTTGCACAACTAACGACAATAACTCCAATAGAAGCCAACCTCTTACTTCCCACCATCCACACCGAGGATACAGATAACCTTTGTACAACTTGTAAAACTACATCTCACATACTAACCTCAATCAAAGACCTTCTTTCTCAGCAGCTGAAACCCATACAAATTAGTCTAAGGAATCTGGAAGCCCAATTGGCAATTTTATCTTCCACACACCCCAATACAAATACAAATTCATACCCAGCTAAGCAAGGGTCAAGAAACGTTACTCAGCCCTCAAAAGTACCTCTTCAACCACAACCATCTATAGTAATAAAAAAATCAGTCCCGATCATCCCACCATCTCATAACCTGAAACAAAACGTCTCAATACAAAACCCGCAAAATGCAATGCCTAGTGTACAAAAGGCCAAAACAACTACAGAGCTGCCCCAACATATGCCCAGTACAGGCTTGGTAAAACCAGGAACATCAGGGAACACACCAGGCAACGTAACCACAAATCATACCACAAATAAATCGACACCCATACTTTCCAAATCAACGGCCTTACCCCAGTTGTTATCCAAAAAGACCCCAAAAAAGACACCAGGAGTCAGGCGTCCAGTACATCTGCCGCCAGAGGCTACCGCATACACAATCATTCTCACTGGTGTACCTGAACTATCGGAAGGTATGTCAGAAACCGCTTGGTCACTCAAAAATAAGGTCATGCAATGGCTAAGTATCAATAGGCCATTAGAACCTCACCACTCTGGAGGGATCTCCACAGTCCGCAGAGTAGCATGGGTAGGCGAAGTACCTAAGTGATCTACGGAGACTGTATCATAGTAACATGCAGAGATCCTTCTACCGTGGAACATATTTGCTCTTGGCCCTCACTGGAGAAAAAAGGTGCAATAGATGCCCAATATCTTTCATTTTTCTATCCGCCATTGAACCCACACCATTATATCCCAACCTGGAATTGGCACCATCCACAAGAAGACCAATGGAAACAGGTGGGTTATACCTACGGCCACGGAATCAGAAATAGATCCAGAGACTGCCAAAGGCAACCTTGGCAAGGCAGACCGTATCATTCACAGGAGGGCTGGCAGGGTTTTCCAACAAGAAACCGCTTTGACTGCCTAGAGATGGTGGATTGACCGTTTAGATCCCAACCAAAAAGTAAAAACATTAACATCATGTCCTTACCAGCAAAGTCTAGAGACCAGCTACTGTCAGTCAAAACCGGAAGACAAGAAAAACCAACTTCGCCTACCTATACAAACTTTAAGTTAGCGACCATGGCTGAAACCTTTCTCGCCTCAACCAGTGGCGAGAAGACTAGAGTTCCCGTTTTCCCTGAGGACATGACCGATTTAAACCTCCAACAACCAAACGAACCGAGAGGTGCCACCAACTCTCCTCTGATCTTGACAGTGATCCCGACAGTGAGTTTTTCGAGGGAACCCCCTGTTCCGCATGTTACCCTTGATTTCAACAAGCTGAACCTTTCCATTATATACTGGAACATCGCAGGACTCTCTTCTAAAATAACATCAGAGTCATGGTCTGATTCAGTAAGGGAACATCAGATTCTCTGCCTACAAGAAACATGGTGCACAACCCCAAAACATTTAACGGGATACAAAACCTTCTTCACTCCGGCAATACAGGGAGCCATGGGCAGGCCAAAAGGGGGTCTCACGATCTATGTTGCCAATACTCTCCCCTGCATATCCACAAAAGTGATAAAAGAATCCTTGACTTACCAAATTATGCAGACAAACTTTACAAACGACTGTACCTATATCCTTATCAACTATTACAATAACTCAGGTACACTGGACTGTCTGTTAACCCTAGCAGAGATTGCTACATTCCTAACAACTCTGCAAAATAACTCTAACCAAAACACAGCACACTTAATATGGGGTGGTGATTTTAACCTCCCACTGTGTCCCAACCACAAAAGAGGAATTTGCGGGTTGCAAAATGAACTAGGCAGCCCCATCCCCCACTTTGCCCACTCGATTTGTGGAAACAAACTAAATGAGATCATATTCTCTTTAGACCTGGACTTCGCAAATGAGTTAGTAGTCCCACAGCAAGACTTTCTGCCAACCTTTCATGGAAGAGGCTTCCTAACAACCATAGACTATATACTGTCCTCCCATTCACTCAAGGGGCAACTAACAAACTTTGTAACAGGGACAAATGTAATGAGCGACCACTACCCACTCAGTGTAAGAATCACCTCAAAATCGGTAAATGCACATCCTGTAAAATCAAGTCTTTTAAACCAGCAATTACTAACCATGAATAAACTGAATGGCTACACGGTCAAATGGGAAAGATTGACCCGGTGGAGATGACAGAGAGGATCCTTGAAAAGTCTAAGCCCTGGATACTGGAATGCATGTCCTTAGAGACGACACCTCAATCAATTGTTAATAGCTTTCACAATATCCAAGAAACAATTAGCGATGAACTCTTTGTCAAGCAAAAGAACAAAAAGCCCTCTACCGTGAGATGGTTCGACGCAGCTTGTCGGAAGGCTCTTTCAACCTTAAAAGAAGCCTTACACAGACCCACAAGAGACCATGTGGAAATCTCCAATCTAAGAAAATCATACAACTTAGCCAGAAGGGAATGCAAAAAACAAATCAAACAAGATCTATGGTCACAACTGCATGACAGCAGCCAAAGGAAGGATAGTGCCTTATTTTGGCAAGTTATAAGATCTCCCTTTTTGGCTGACAGCACTGAAGGTCAACACCTAGATGTGGCAGTAACTGAAGAAGAATGGGTCACGCACTTTTCCAAAATTTTTGGTCCATCTACCGAACTCGCAGCAGATATCGGTCCACAAACAAGTGAAGTCCACATATCAAAGAACAACTCCTACCCGATAAACACTCATTTCCATCTTAGTGAAGTTATTAAAGCAATCATGGCATCGAAACCAGGCAAGGCTCCGGGCCCCGATGGAGTTCCAATTGACATCTTCCTCCATAACATAGAGTTTTGGTCACCGATAATCACTCGGGTCATGGCAGCAGTAACCTCGGTAGGGCTCTTTCAGTCATGGTCGACATCAACCCTTTTACCCATCTTCAAAAAAGGCGACCGTAATGACCCAGCCTGTTACAGGCCAATCTCCCTTCTGGATTCCATGGGTAAAATTGCAGGTCGAGTGCTCCTGGATCGTTTACAATCTTGGGCCAAGGAAAACAACATCATCACCGACCTGCAATACGGTTTCCAGAAGGGGCTTGGGACCGTGGCAGGGAACAGGCCCTCAACCTCACCCTCCTGACCGGGAAATATGTCGGCGCCAAAGGAGGTAACATCTTCCTCGTCTATGTCGACCTTAGCGCGGCATTTGACTGCATCCAACATGCAAAACTCTGGGAAATACTCAGTGACCTTGGAGTGGACCCCCCATTAATAGTCTTCTTACGTGAACTCTATTCAAATGCCTCAGGGCGAGTAAGATTCGGTACCAACGGTGAGTTGTCCCGCCCATTTCCAATAACTAAGGGAGTAAGACAGGGCTGTGTACTGGCTCCCTTCCTGTTCAACCTTTACACCAATGGACTAGAGCAGGCCATGCTGGAAGGGAGCCAGGATCTACCCCAGATAAACCACCGTCCGATACCTACACTGCTATACGCCGATGATTCAATCATCTTAGCCCGAACTCTGAATCAACTTCAGCACCAAATTTACAAATACGGCAGCTTTATGGACTCACTTGGCCTTAAAATCAACATAAAGAAAACCTTCACAATGCACATTGGCCCTAGGGTTAAAAACCATAGATCGATAATGGTGGACAACACGAAGCTGGAAAAAACCTCAGTTTACCCCTACCTAGGAATTCTGGTGGACGACGCGTTAAATTGGCGTCAAGCCATTGCCGCCAGAAACCTTCACTTTCGTCGTGCAACATCGGCCTTGATCTCTTTTTCGAGGAAAATGGGGAAACCTGCGCCACCTGAACTTTTGAAAATATACTACGCCAAGTGCCACAGTGTGGCTACTTACGGTGCAGGCGTATGGGGTTATGGCCATACAGACCACCTACAAGTAACGGAGAACGGTTTTATCAAATATGTTCTAGCCCTCCCGCAAAGCTCCCCAATCCTTGCTTCGCATTGTGAGCTTGGCATGGAATATATTACTGACACTATTCGCTCTCAACCGATCTTACTGTGGCAACGTATATGGACCAAACCTGAATGTCACCTAACCCGTTCCCTCATCACAGACTGTCTAGCTCTGTGTAACTGGCACAAGATCCCATGGCTGACTTACGTACGGAACTTTTTCAACGACCTTGGCTGTAAGTCCTATTTTGAAGATCCTGCTACGATCGAAGATATCTCCAGGAAACACCTAAAATCAATGTGTTTGGCACACCTGAGAGAGCTCCGAAACCAAGCTGAGATCATAAAATCTTCAAATTAACATATCTGTGCAATACAAACCTTCAAAGGCATCCAACCATATCTGTCCTACTTTTTGTCAAACCATGAGAAATTCTTACTAACAAGATTCCGTTTTAATACGTTCTTTCGTTTAGTCTCTTTTCCGGAAGTTCAAAATTGGTCCCGCAAGCTGACGAACTGTCCATGTGACGGAATTTCTTCACAGACAACGATCCACGTCACTTCTGCAAATATTATAAATCTCCACGCAAATCTTGGATTATCCCACTCCTCCGATCCAGTGGTCATAGACAGTGCTACTCTGCATTCTTTTTTCTGCAGTCGTTGAACACACCACACGAAGCTAAACTCATAGTGACTTTTCTTAAAGCGACTATTTCACTACGCCAAAAACTTTTAAACTAACCAGAAACATTTAAATTGTAACTTTCTGCTAAGCATCTTTTTTCTTTTTTTTTTAACCTTGTCTTTTTTAAACTAAAGCTTGTATTGAAAACTTTTTCTATGCACTTTTTATGATTATACAATTGATAATCGAATAAAAGTTATTGAACTGAACATATGTAGTTACTCATAAAGACACTATTAAGACAGTCATTCATTCACTAACACACCCATACACACACTCATCCACCCATACAGTCCTGCACACATGCTGTGTTCAACACATAAAAGCAGTGAATCACTCATTCATGCATCTATGCACTACGTAAGACCCCCCACCGAACTATACCAACAAACACTCAGACACTCATACTGATACTCAAAAAAACAAATAATAACCTATATAGACACTCATGTAGCTACTCACCAACCCATGCAGCCACTTATACACGAAGTGAGAGACTGATACAGATATTTATATATTTAAATGTTCCTTACTAACCCATGTATTCACTAAGATACACTTAATCAGTCAGTTATACAATCTATTTTTCAACAAAAAACATCCATTTAGACACTTAGGGCCATATGCATCAAGCTTTTTTGCATTAGCAAACGGTGCGAATCGCAAAATTCGGCCGTTTGCGAATGCAAAAACCTTTTTTGGGATGCATCATTTTTTTTCTTTTTTCGCAATTTAAGAAATCGCAATTTTTTGCGATTTCTTGAATTGCAATAGCATTTAAGAAATGCGCAAATTTTGCGATTTCTTAAATGCTATGCATGATTTTTTTTAAATTGCGAATTCGCAATTATGAAGGGAAAAATTCCATGAAGTAAACCTTCATGGTAATTTGCGAAAAGTTTCAAAAATGCACAAAAGTGCATTTTTGAAACTTATATTTAACACACACACATGCCCTTGGGACATGTGTGTGAGTAAAATGTACTTACGTGACATTTCAGGGGTGCAGGGGGGGCTCCTTTGGACCCCCCTGCACCCTTGAAATTGCATTCTCATTTTGCGATTCCTTAATTGCGAATTCGCAAAATGAGAATGCCTTCCCATTGATTCCTATGGGCCTCTAGGCCCATAGGAATCAATGTAAAGCGATTCCTTAATTGCGATTCGCAATTAAGGAATCGCAAATAAGGAAAATTAAGCAATCGCAAAAACTTTTGAAATTTCTTGATGCATAGGAATTTACGATTCCTAAATTGCGATTCCTTAATTTTCGCAATTTAGGAATCGCAAATTCCTACAATGATGCATGTACCTGTAATATACCCATTTTTTCTTCCATCGACCTTGAGATATACATATATAAAATATATTTATTTTCAGAAAAACACACATTCACTGGATGTAATCAGTGATGTCATTTGAGATGTCATCAGTGATGTCATGAGTGATGTCACTGACCATGTCATGAGTGATATAATATGTGACGTCATTAGCAGTGCATTGCAGGAGCCCGAGTTATAGTTAGCTGAACTAACTATAACGGGGGAATTTCAATGGTTTTGTATGAGCGAAATGTCCAACTAACTATAACGCCCCTGAAACCTTTGTTTTTTTCAGTGAAGTTCAAAGATGTTTTAAATGCTAATTTCGAACTATACCGTGCCTGAAACCTATGGTTTTTTCAGTGAATATATATATATATATATATATGTATATATATATATATATATATATATCCACTTGAATGTTGTTCATTTGACATTTGGGAAAGCCTTTTTGTTAGAGAGTGTTCCATAAATAAAACCCCATACCTCAATTTGAAAACAGTCTTTGATGTGTTTCATTTTATAAAAGTGAAATACCTTTCCAGGTGGTGTTTTGTTGTTTTTATAGCTTCATCGTGTTTGAGCCTCCGTGTGGGAGGGCGGTATTTTCTATTATCTAGGAGTGTGAAGCAATACAGGGAGGGGTCAGAGTCCAAACCACATCTGCAACTGCCTGGACCTACCTAACAGTGTGTACCTGGTCTGACACAGTACAGTTTCTAATTTACAAGATATTTATTTTAAATTACCTTGCTAAAATATTGGTGGGGCTGTTATCCAATGTCAATTTCCAAGATTGGTAAACTGGAACTTTCTGAAAATTATAAGTTGTAGCCTGTTATGCTGTCATCAAAGATTTATACACCAATCTTTGCACACAAATTGTATATTGAATCAATCTCCATTATTCCGCTAATGTAGGTTGGTTTTATGAAGGGCCTGTCTAAATGCAAAATGTAGCTGCCCCATGGCTTATAGATAGACATTCATTAAATGTGTTGAAATGATAGTCTCCCCCCAACAAAATGTGTAGAGGGTCTCCTATAGCAGAACCACTGGAAATAAGTGATTGTGCGGATGTGGCAATTTTCGCATTATTATAGATTTGAAATATTTGCCACACAATCCAACACCTGCAGCATAATTTAACAAAAAGAATATTTTATTTCTAGCTGAAATGGTTCAAAAGTTACTAAAAATGCAGAAAAACATGTTGCAGCGCAGTCGAAGGCCCGTTGCAAAGCTGGACTGGACACCTCTCTGTTACTTACTGCTGTGCTTGGGTGTTAAACTGGTACTAATGAGGTGCAACGTATTGCTGAGACAGTGTTACCAAGTTTAAAAATGATGAAATAATGAAGTACTACTATTATCAAATTTGTCGCATTATGCTGCATAACTTCCCTTTTCTTGCCGCATAATTTACTCAACTCTGCCACATAATTTGGCCCTCTCCCGCCACATAATTCCAGTGGCCCTGCCAATAGCTCAGAAATATTAATTTGCCTTGGCGGTAAAGGGGAGCCTCTGAAGTGGTTTGGGTCCGTGAAGGTTTGGGATGCCCCAGCACCACAGGTGCCTGTGTTTAGTGGAGGAGGAGCATCGCCCCACTGAACAAGAGGAAAAATCAAATGATAATATTGTATTGTTACTATCATTTTAGTTTTCCTATTGTAGTCAGTGGCTCTCGGGACGGGCTGGCCAGAGCAGGGGGAGAAGTGGGTTGCACTCCCTAAGTGTGCAGGACTGCTTGGCCGGCCCTCTGTATTACACAGCCTGGTGAGGAACATGCTCAGCCTCTCATTCCCATCTGAGCGACGAAGCACAGATTGGCTCAGGGGAGGCTGGGAGCCTGGGTGCTTTCTGCTGCCAGATGGGATGACAGGAAGTAAGATGACGAGGATGGAGGAAAGGCGGCGACCAGCTGCTAAAGGTAAGTGATTTTTTCCCTTTTTTCGTCTGTCCCATGCACCCCTCCACCCCCGCCCCACCCGTGCTCGGTAGTAGCCGCTGCTGCCTGTGTTATGCCCTGCCAACCATGAGTCACTGTCTCACAACAAAAATCGCTTATGCTGGGGAAGTGCGTCAGGGCTGTATGTTAGCCATTCTCCTTTACTATGCATATTTGGGACTGAGACCAGAAGCTTAAGACACCTTGTTTGTTTCCTCTGAAGATGAGACATAAATAGCCTTAATTCCAAGGCTAGACCCGAACCCAGATGTTGACGAACTCACCTCCCAATGCCTCACAGTCCTTGCAGTCGAAATCAATAACGTCGCTCCTCTCCAAAGCAAAAAGAAAAGGCCCACTCCCTCAGCACCTTGGTTCAACAAATCCCTCTATGAAGAAAGGAAGCACCTAAGATTCCTGGAGAAACAATGGAGGCAAGCGCCCTCCACCGATAATTTGGCCACGCTTCGTTCTGCAAGATCCAAGTACCACAAGCACATCTTCCTTGGAAAAGCATTGCACTTCAGAACCCTCCTTGATTCAGCCAAAAATAGACCCCAAAAACTATTCGATCTCATCAAGAATCCTAACTGCTCTACCCCAACCTCCAATTTGGAGGATTCTACAAAGGAAGCAGCGGATTTTGCTATAATCTTTGACGAAAAAGTGAAATCACTTGTGGATCAGGTCGCTCATCCTACCCCTCTAGAGGAGCGCAAATCCTTAGCCATTTGGCAGAACTTTGACCCCATCTCTGAAGATGCCCTCCTCTATTGCATCGTCGAAACAAAGCTCTCCAACCATTCTCTTGACCCCATTCCTAGTGCCATTGCCTTCTATACCTATTGTCTTTCCTATTGGACCACTCTGGTCAACCTCTCCCTCTGTCAAGGCTCCCTTCCTGTCTCCTTCAAAACTGGGCAGGTCACCACTCTGCTTAAAAAACCCACTGCTGATGCAAATGACCTCAACGACTTCCGCCCCATCACTAACCTACCCTTTCTTGCGAAGATCACATAAAGATGTGTAGCGAAACAACTCTCTCGTCATATCAAGGACGATGATCTTCTTGACAATTGTCAGTCCGGCTTCATCCAAAACTTCAGCACTAAAACAGCCCTGCTGCAAGTGATTGATGACGCGCTGCGGATACTCGATTCTGGGAGGTCTTGTCTTCTAATTCTCCTTGACCTTTCTGCAGCCTTTGACACTGTCAATCACAACACTCTCCTCAACACTCTTCAACAGAGAATGGGCATGGAGGTCACTGTGCCTAAATGGTTTGCCTCCTTTCTCTCTGATAGATCCCTAATGATCAAAATAGCAAACAGTCTTTCACCTCCTTTGGCGGTAGGTCAATGTGTTCCTCAAGGCTCTATACTTGCACCCACATTGTTCAATCTCTATTTAGAACCACTGGGGAATCTCCGGGATCCACTATCATCTCTATGCAGATGACACTCAAATCTACCTCAAGGTTGCCTCTATTCACAAGCTCGCCATCCTAAGCTCTACTCTCGACTCCATCTAAAACTGGATGTCAACTCATCAACTGGTTCTGAATCCCTCCGAAACTGAATTCCTCCTCCTCTCTACTCACTTTCTCTTTCCCAGGTTCAATCATGGATAGATCAGATGAATCTTCTTAACAATAAACCCATCATTGTCAACAGCGCAAAATCCCTTGGTGTCATACTCGACAAAAAACTAAATCTAATCTCCCACATCAATTCCATTGCAAAGTCTGCTCGATACCAACTGCGCCTTCTTTGGGGAATTTGTCGCTTCTTCCCGGAGGAAGACCTTAAAACCCTAGTCCAATCGCTGGTCCTCTCCAGGCTGGACTACTGCAATTCTCTTCTTACTGGCCTCCCCAAATCCCACCTTTCCCCCCATCAAATCTGTTCTCTATTCAGCAGCTCGTTTCATTTATGGGGCCAAAAGAAGTGACCACATCACATCCATGTTATCCACCCTCCACTGGCTTCTCATTGAGGCTAGAGCTATCTACAAGACTGCCTGTATCACCCACAAAGCCTTGCACTCCTCCTCTCCTCGCTACCTGGCGAATAAACTAAAAGTCTCTGGAGGCTCTAGACCATCACGTAATGCGGAAAATTTACTGCTTGAACCTCCCACTTTCAAGAAGGAAAGATCGATGGCCCAATCCTTTTCAGGCAACGCAGTGAGAATCTGGAACTCACTTCCGCCTCAGCTCCGGACCACCACCTCCTTCCAGGCATTCAAAACTGACCTCTAAAGTTCTCCACCTTCAAAGACACTTCCAAATTTAATTCACGCCCTCTCTATTATCTGAAGGAAGACCTTCCATTATAGAAATTCTATTATCCATGACTATGGAAGTGCTTTCCCAGTGTGTTCTTGTGGTTTGAGTGTCTGCCATTTTTTGCAGTATTATCCTTCTACCTGTGTTTGGTACTCTTTTGTAACATGCACACGTCACTTTTCTCTTGTAACACACTGTTTGCTACCTCTTGCATTTTGTTTGCTATAGATACTTGCACAAGTGCCACCATTGCCTACATAACGTTTGTTCTTGTATTTGAGTGTCTGACATTTATTGCAGTATTATACCTCTACTGGTACTTTGTACGCTTTTGTAACTTGCACACATGTCACTTTTTTCCTCCTGTAATGTACCGTTTGCTACCTTTTGTATTTTGTTTGCTCACAATTGTCATTTTTGCCTCATGTAACTTAACGTTTGCTTTTGTAATTTGTTCACTTGTAATTTTCTCCTCATGTTTCATTACTGTTCCTATTGTGAAGCGCTCTGACACCTTCGGGTAAAATCCGCGCTATATAAAAACGCATAACAGGAGCGGTCCATAAGGTTTCTTTTAGCTGTTTGAAACTTTGCTCCTGAAGAGCAGACCAGTGGATGTGCTTCCCCGTATATGTTTTGATGAGGAGGTCTGTAAGGAGGCTGGCTATATCGGAGAAGTGTGGGATAAATCGCCTGTAATATCTAACTAGACCTAAAAAGTATCGGACCTCTTTTCGGGTGGTAGGACGAGGGATGTTTGAAATAGCTTCTAACTTGTTCATTTATAGCCTGATGTTCCCTGCTTGTATATGGTAACCAAGATACTCGATTTGGTCAGTTCCAAATGTGTTTTTCTTACAATTGACTGTAAATCCGGCTTTCCGTAAAGTATTTAGGACCTCGCCAAGATGGGTGAGGTGTGAGTCCCAATCTGGCCTGTATACGACTATGTCGTCCAGATATGCAACGGCATATGTCTGATGGGTCGAGAAAAGGACATCCATCAACCATTGAAATGTTGCGGGACATCCCATTGACCTCAAACTAGATGATTACGAGGACCGCCACCGTCGTAATAACCTCTGTATCCTAGGAGTGCTGGAGAGATCAGAGGGACAGGCTCCTGACCTGTTTCTTGAGGACATAATTCTCAAGCACCTGCAGCCCAAGGGCCTCAGTAAGTTCTTTGTGATAGAAAGAGCACACAGGGTCCCGGGCAGCCGTCCCAAGCCGGCGTTTCCCCATGGCCCATGTTGGCCTGGGTCCTGAACTATCGAGACAGAGACGTGATCCTCCAAAACTCGACAACCAACGCCCCGCTCAGGTATGAAAATGCTACCATCTCCTATTTTCCTAGACTTCACACAAAGAGTGCAAAAGCAGATGAGAATAGATATTTCCTATCAGTTAAACGTGACCTGAAAGAAAGGGGCTTGAAATACTCGATGTTGTTCCCGGCCTGCCTCTGGGTCGAGGCGGAGGGATGAACTTGTTTTTTTGATCAGCCGGAGGCAGAGGTGAAATGGATCGAATATCGAGGGAATCAGGACCCAAGCAAATCGTGGAGCTGGTGAAAGTGCGGACAGTCCGCCATTCTGAAGCGGAGGCCTGGAGGACGGCCGGTTTGCACACGTGGGGGGAATCTTGTTGCAGGAGGGGGCTGGGGAGGGTGAGACTCTTGCGCTAAAAACAAGAGGGCTGCGAGTTAATTTACAGTTTATACTCCTAGTGCTAGAAGGAAGTGATATTGATTCTGTTTGGGGCATGAATTTTTCGAGGTCGACAGGCACTTTGCAAGTTTCTCAATGTGCAGTTCTGAGCCCAGAGGGCAGGACAGCGGGGTGCGGGGGTGTTGGGCAGGGTTGTTTGGTGGTTTGTTAGTTGCATCGGCACAATACGCAGACCTGACAGAGAAAATGCGGAGGATGGTCAACTTTACCGTGTAGATGATGGGGGATAAGGAAGTGAAGGTTTTGAGTTGGAATGTTAACGGGTTAGGGGATAAGATCAAACGCAGTGTGGTTCTCCAGTATGTCAAGAGGCATGCCCCAGACGTGGTCCTGCTTCAGGAGACGCATCTAGTTGGCAACTCATGCAAAGCAATGCATAGAGAGGGGTACAAGATGGTTACACATTCAGGGTTTACATCGGGATCTAAGGGGGTGGGCATTCTGATTCAAAACGCATTTCCATTGGCAGTGACCTCCACTTGGGAGGATGATAGAGGCAGATACACCGGGTTCACTGGCATGTGGGAGGGCCGACGCATAACATTTCTATCTATCTATGTTCCAGGTCTACAGGGTACAACATTCGCTGATCTGCGGGCAGTCCTGCTCACCGTTCCAAAGAGGCTTTTGATCCTGGGAGGCGAATTTAACGCAGTTGTCTCTGGCGTGTTAGACAGGCATCCCCCGGGAGACGGGATGGGCAGCGCGATGGCTCCCAGATTTCATAGAAGCAATGGGACTGGTAGATAGCTGGAGGCTCCATCACCCGGATCAAATACAATATACATTTCACTCTGGGGCTCACCACAGTCTCTCAAGGCCAGACTTCTGCCTTGTCCCTGCTGCGCAAGCATCATACTTAGCAGAAATTAGGCACTTAGCTAGAGGCATCTTGGATCAATCGCCACTATGGGTTCACGTGATCATAAGTCAGGGCACTCACTGCAGGGAGGGTGGCTCTAATAAACCCTTGGCATCTGCGTAATCCCAAGATTCACAAGGACCTCATTAAAACTCTGGACGAATACTTCACCAATAATGTAGGGTTGGTATCCTCCTCTCAGTCCTTGTGGGAGGTGTTTCAAACTGTTATCAGAGGTCAGGCTCTGTCTTAATAGCAGGCTCCAAGAGGGAGAAGCAGAGGGAGGTGGTGGAGCTTGAGGCTGAAATTTACAGGTTGGAGGGTGAGTTGGAACTGGGGATAACGCAGGCTAAACTTCACCTGTTAAGCCTGAAACAACATGAATATAAGGCGCTGGTCTTGGACAGGGCTAAAGCTCTTAGCAGGGAACAACAGGGCAGGCTCTATGACCTGGGAGATAAGGCTGGGAAGCTTATTGCGTGGTTGGACAGGAGAGAATAGGCGAGCCGTCTTGTCCCGGAGCTCAAAACAGGGGGTGGGGGGACATTACTTACTGAACCACAGGAGATAGTGAACAAGTTTGCGGACCACTTTCAGACAGTTTACAAGTCGGTCTCCCCTCATTCGGAGACTGACTCCCAGGGATTACTTCACGACATGAAGCTCCCATGCCTTTCCCCTGAGGACCGTGACTATATGGATAGCCCACTCGCTACGGACGAAATTGCCCAATCAATCCGCTCATTAAATTCTGGGAAGGCACTGGGTCCCAACGGGCTTCCTATTGAGCT
This sequence comes from Lissotriton helveticus, assembly GCF_964261635.1. Classification (NCBI taxonomy): domain Eukaryota; kingdom Metazoa; phylum Chordata; class Amphibia; order Caudata; family Salamandridae; genus Lissotriton; species Lissotriton helveticus. The sequence continues at coordinate 257,241,975 of NC_136061.1, forward strand.
CTACAAACTCAGGCCAGATAAACTTGCACCTTACTTAAAAGCGATGTTTGTAGAATTCAGAGACAAGGGAATACTACCAAGGGAACAGAGAAAAGCCACTGTTGTCACGATCCACAAGGAAGGCAAGCTTAGAACGAACTGTGCCTCATATAGGCCTATCTCTATCTTAAATGCAGAGCCGAAGTTCTTAGCCAAGCTCCTGGTGAACCGATTGGTAAAAGTGATCAGCGGCCTAGTACTCCCCGATCAATCTGGCTTCATGCCACATAGGAACACAGCCTTAAATTTGCGCAGACTGCACAGGGGTGATAGAGTCCACACCCTGCGAGAGCCAGCCATAATCGCTTCACTAGATGCAACAATGGCCTTTGATACGATTGAATGGCCCTATTTGTGGGCTGTTCTTGCCAAGTTTGGATTCAGTCCTGAATTCATCAAGTGGGTGCGTCTGCTGTACGTGGAGCCGCTTGTCCAAGTGGTGGTAAAGAACAGAGTTTCGACCCCGTTTTCGCTTGGTCCCGGTACCCGTCAGGGTTGCCCGCTGTCCCCCCTTCTATTTTCTTTAGCCTTGGAGCCTCTTGCAGCCTGGATACATTGGGAACCAATGATTAGAGGAATGCGATGGTCCCCCGGATGGGAGGATCGCATATCACTGTACGCAGACAATATACTGATTTACTTGGCTTCCCCCGTAGGTCCCTTATTGTGGTTTTAGATGTCCTGACCTCTTTTGGGAAATATTCCGGACTCTCGATCAATTGGGAGAAATCCTTGCTGTTTGTTCTGAGGGGAGATCCCCCTAACCCTCCACGAAACTGCCCTATACAGGTTAACACTGAGGGATTCAAGTATTTGGGAGTTTTCATCTCACTGGATCCTTTGGTTAGATATGCCCGGAATCTTCTTCTCCCTCTACAGAGGCTCAAGAGCGATATCGCCAACTGGAGGAAACTCCCTATTTCGCTTCTGGGTAGGGCGGCCCTCTTCAAGATGATGGGCCTGCCTCGATTTCTCTATGCCTTGCAGAATACCTTGGATTTTGTGCCAGCCGGCTATTTCCATTGAGATTTTGGGCCTTCAAAGGAGTCTACTGTGGGACGGCAGACCCTCAATCGCACTAAATAAATTAACACTCAGCTGGTATAATGGGGGTATTAGTCTCCTGGATATCAGGAGGTACTATTGGGCCTCCCAGCTAGCAGCGATCAACCATGGTACATACTGTTGTGTAGTTTTCCCGGGCTACGCCATGGACAGGTGGCTCCTCCCAGGGGGTAAATATAGTAGGGCTTTGTACTCCAGACCGAGAAAATTGGCATTAACAGGACCAACGAAACAGGCAGTTCAGATTTGGCATGATGCCACGGGTTCTCTGGGATTGAGGCACAGGCTAACTTTAGCCACTCCACTCTGGGACTCCGAGAAACTTGGCAATCTCTGGAAGACGAAGGGTTTCGACAAGTGGAACCTTATAGGAATTTCCACTGTCGGGGATATATGGGGGAAGGGGAGAGTTAAATCCTTTGAGGAGATGCAGCGGGAATATGAGCTAGCAGATGCAGAATATTCCCGCTATGTACAGGCTCGGCACTCACTTTTGTCCACTTTGCCCAGGGGTATTGATCCCCCAGATGCCTCTCCATTAGAGGACAGAGTACTGGATGGTCACCTTCCCGAAAAGACAATTTCATTAATTTACAAAAAGCTAATCAACCATATGGCGGATCCCCTTGAGGGACAGGTGGGTGCATGATGGGATAGAGCTTGACGACAAAGATTGGCAGACAGCGGTGTCATCCCCCAGAGAGGTTGCAATCCCATCTCACCTGAACTTAGTCCAGCTTAAGATTCTACATAGGATCTATATCACGGGACCTCGACTGGTGAACATGGGGTTGGCGGACAGAGGGCTATGCAAATGGCAGTGTGGTCTCACGGGTACATTCATGCATACCATCTGGGAGTGTACACATATTACCACTTACTGGCACAAAGTACAAGACACAAAGAGCAAGGTATTGGGGTTTCTCCCTGTCCCTGAAGGCGAGGAGGTGCCTCTTGAATATAAGGGAACACTCCGACTTAAACACTTCTCAGACACAATGGGCCACACTAGGGTTGGCTAAAAGAAATATTGCTGAACTGTGGGGGGCAGTGCAACAGCCTACCCTGCAAACGTGGGAAAGCATTTTGGATTGGTGCATGTTTAGGGAGAAAACGGTGTATCTTGCGAGGGGATGCCCCAGGAAGTGGATGCTTGTCTGGGGCCCTTGGAATCGCCACTGATGGGAGATTGGTACACCACCCATGAATGCTGCTCAGGATGACCCCTCCTCCCCGTGAAGTTTCTTTTTCAGATGTATTTACTGACTATCCTCTAACCCCCAGATGTAGAGTCCACAATTTTGAACGATCCTCTGTATTGAGTTTTTGCTGATATTTTATTTCAATGAAAAGAATTATAAAAAAAAAGAAACCCAAAAGACAAAACAAAACAAAAGGGTTCAGGCTATTCTCTCTGACTTGCATGGGTTTGGGGTTAAGGTGCTCCTCCACCAGTTCCCTATTCGTGCAGTGCCTAGGTGCAGGGAGCATTAGTGCTCAAGGGGTTGTGGTCCTCATCCCTGCCCACCAACCCTTCAAAGAATAGAAACGTGCAGACGGCACTTGCCTGAGTCCACTGCCCTCTTGGACCGTGTGGGTACCAGCCTCCTTGTCCCTCCTGGGAGTACTGGTCTCGGCAGCAGTGCTCTCTGAGCATACTCTGGATCTGGAATCCATCCTTCCTTTCGCAGGGTGCCCACGACCGCTGGGGTATCTTCCTCTGCGTCTGTCTCGTTTGCACAATTCCCGCTCTCCTCGACTTCGGTCTTCTCCTCGCGCTCCTCTTCTCCTCTGGTTGTTTTTGGCAAAAAGGCCTGACTCATCCGTCCTCCTTCCTTTTCTTCCGTGTCATTCCTGACACATTTTTGGACGTCTAGAGCACAACCCTCACTTCCAAGTTGGGCTATGAACGCCTCCATGTTAGAGTTCTCACATGGATTGTGGGAGCCCAACCCGGGCTCCTCACATTGCCTTCCTTCCGAGAATGGACACGGGGCCATTCAGTACCGGGAAATCGCGGTAGGAAGTCCACATTCGTCTGTAGTTTCCATGGAACATGAAGAGTGCTGAACAAAAAAGGAAGCAAGGCAAGAAACCAGCGGAGTACTTTAGGGTTAGTCTTTGTGTAGGGAAAGCCAGGTAAGATGGGCATGGTCTGTAAGTAAGAGGAAATGCTTGCCTATGAGATAATACTGGAGGGCTTCCATTGCCCATTTGATTGCTAGGCCTTCTTTCTAAATCTTGGTGTACCGGGTTTGCCTCGGGAACAGTTTTCTGCTGATGAACAGAATACGGCTTAAATCACCTTGATTATAGGGTTGGGACAGAATGGCACCGAGGCCCCTTCCTGAGGCATCTGTCTGGAGAAAGAAGGTTCTTTTGAAATTAGGACAGGCAATAACATGAGCGGTGCATAAGGGTTCTCTTAGCTGTTTGAAACTTTTCTCCTGAAGAGCAGACCAGTGGATGTGCTTCCCCATATATATATTTAATCTTTATTTCGGCCATGCGGCCATCAAAGATACACAACAACATAAAACATATACACCATAAAACTTCACCAATAGCAATAAAACATATTTATACATTATAAAATCATTCATGTCTGTAGGTTAAAACTATCAGGGTTACATATAGGAGACTGGAGCTAACTCAAGGACCGTGATTTCAACAAACTGGTGCGAATATGCCAGACATTGGTAAGAAATTTAGCCAGTGCAAACACAGTTGGACTCGAAAGATCAGTTTTTAAAATTCTATACATTGGGAAAAACTCTCTGCCACCAAGGTTTCTAATAAGTGGGAGAAGCCAGTATTTCCTCGCTTTCGAGTACGTGGGGCAAAACAGAACTACATGCAAATCACTTTCCTCAGCATAAGAGCATGTTGGACACTGCTTAGGGGAGGGCGGGTTTGTCCAGGAACTCGTAAAAGCCCGTAAGGGCAAGATGCCGTAATCTCCATTGCAGAAACAGCTTCCTGGCCAGCACGGGGGACATAGCGTCCAGCACCCATTCCCTCCTGTATGTATCTTTGCCTAGCATAAATACAGAGGTCAGTGATCCCTCTCGCTGGTTTTCCATAGCCGAGGATAGTTTATGGGCGTGATAGGCATCGACCAAATTTCTGCGTGAGATGATTAGTGAGGCCTCAGCAGGATCGGACCAAAGATCAGGAAACCCCAGTACCGTGCATAAATTCTGAATATGTTTTAGCCAGGGGATCTGTAGCGCTTTTGGGTGGGATATCAGCTCCCCTAGTTCAGCCCTGTAGGCATAAAGTGCTTCACTACTCCACAGTCTCCGCCAGAAGACTATGGGTCTCAGTCCTATTTCATCGGCTATTGGTCTCAATCCCAGATCCAACCTCAGGGGAAGGAGCGGGGTACTTGGCGGGAGTGCAGTTATCTGCCTGATAAAATTATTCTCAGTTACCGACAGACTGCAAGTTGGTGTATGTCCCCACAGTTCCGCCCCATACATTGTCGCCCCCCTGGCCTGCGCTTTGTAGATCTGGATGAGCGGGCCCAGAGGCCGATAAGTCGAATTTTTCAGCATCCGTGCAATGCCCCCAGTGGTCTGTACCAGCAGGCCCGGACTGGTAAGTCCGGGCACCGGGCAATCCCCCGGTCGGCTGGACGGGGTGGGGGCCGGTTTTGTGCCAGGGGGGGCCGGTTTTGTGCCAGGGGGCCGGTTTGGAATTGGACCCTGGCCCTGGTGACGGTCCGCGACCCGAGTTAGTGCAGTAGCAGCTAAATCTGCTGCATAATTAATGCTAAATGTGCTGCTGTGCATAAGGCTGGCAGTATTCCATGTAAAATTTATTAAATAAATGCACCTGCTGCTGCGCAGGCAGATCGCGCATAGCGCGCAGATGTCTCCTCTGCCTGGCCCTCGTGTCTGCGCGCGTCCGGCAACTGAGGGGTGTAGTTTACTCCTTAGGGTGGGGTCTGGATTTTAAAAATCATGCGCATTGGGGCCGGGCTCTTTCAAAGTGCGCGTGCGAGGTCTCGTGATCTAAGAGGCAGAGACGAGTCATGAGTCACTCAACAACCAAAAAAGAGTGAGGCACAACATTTAATTATTTCTAGCCCTTCAGCCCCCTGTTTGCAGGTAAGTCTAGTCAGGACCCTCCGGTCCAGTCGTTTTAAGTTGAAAATTAAATGCATGCTGGTGTCAGGCCTGCATGCTGTTGTAATCCCTGATTCATGATGATTCATGGGACTGCGGCAGCTGGGCTTGGGCGCGTGGGCCGATTTCAAAACTAAAAGCAAAAAGTGCTGGTTAGGGCCGTGATCGGGACGGGCAGGGCAAATTACCAGCTTTCACAGAGAAAAATACAGGTTCTTGTCTTGATATTCTTCGTGAGGCTTAATCTTTTCTAACTTGCTAGGCATTGTTGACCGAAATACAAGCTATATTAAGGTATTTTATTATTCCAAGTGACCTTTGGCTACTCTGCTTCTACACATCTATCTGAAGTGAAAAGGTGAAAAACAAACTGCAACAGTAAGCATTTTGTTACTGAAATTAAACACGGTTCATGCTAAATTGTAGAACTGTTTACCCCTTTTAAGAAAAGCACTTCGCTTTCCACGTTTCCAAAAGAAAGGGAGGAGTGAAGCAGGCCTGCGATGAGAGCACAGGTGAACTTAACAAATCCAGTTAATAATGAGCAGGCCTGATTACGAGTCTAGAGCGTTGGCGGGAGGCACAGGCTGGTGGGGTTTAGAAGCTCATTTTTAGGGAACCGAACTGCCCAGAGTGGCGTTGTTTGCGCGCTGAAACGTGAACTAAAATGGTAACGTGATTACGTTTGTCTTTTTGAAGTTTGTTTGCAGTTGAATACTGAATTAGTTAAATTCCACAGTAAATGTCTTCTAACAAATTAGTCTTACGATGCTTCAGTAAACAGCTAGCCGTTTGTTTTCCGAGTTGTGCTGGTGTTTGGCCCACTGACATGCACTGTGAGAAGCTTGCATTGCCTTTATCAGAGTGCCAGGAGCTGTTCTATCTTGCATAATGTGGGACATACCAGAAAGTACACGGATTTTGCTATAAAATGCCATGGGAAATAATTGTGAGATCACACGTTCATTGACCACAATCACACAACTCCATGCCACTGGAATCAAGCTATCCAGGCTAATGAGGGCTGAAAGGCCGAAACCGGTCCTTGGATGCTTGTTTCCAGTCCACGGAGAACCTGGCTTGGCAGTTCGGGCTGGACTGTTCCCATGGGGCACAGGGTCAAGACTGATTTGCATATGGCTGGGTTCAAACTGGAATGGCATGGTGAGCAAAAAAACGATGGATTTAGGCCCAGATCTCTGTACTGAGGTGAATGTATGACATTGTTCTGCATTCTGTCCATCAACTGTTGTTTTTGCACAATAACCCACTGCCTGCCTTTAACTGCTCAGCAGCTCTGGTCTACTGTTGAGAGGTCTGGAGAAGAGGATGCAGTAGAAATGGCGTAGCTGTCAAGTTCACAGATTGCTTATAGTTGACATTTCTATGATTTCAGTTGACATTCTACTGTCAAATGTGTGGCACTGCCAGTGACACCTGTAAATGAAAACAATGACTTGTATTTGAGAGTTTTCTCTCAGTTGTACGCTACATTATCCAGACATCACACAATGACAAACATATGCCTAAAACAAACCAGCCCTATAGCTTATGTCGGTGCTTTCTGGCTGTATCAGATCAATGAGCAATGTCAATCATTTTGTTGTGATTGGTTAGAATGGAACATTTTAAAATTCTGATAATATTAGTCTGTGAACTGAGCTTTACTAAGTCTGTGGAAGGGGTAGTGTTTTCCTTTATATCAATTACAAATACTCAGACCAAAATAACTGAAATATTTCATTGTTAGCACTATTTTATATAGGTAGACTACTAAGTAGACACGCTGATAATAAAGTGTTGAGGGGACCCTGAAGTAATTTGAACCCATTGGCAGCAGTTTTTGCCCCTCTTCCGCAGGCAGTTGCACAAACCCACAGGTCTATCAGCTGAAGAGGTGCTGGCTCGCATTCTTCGCTTCTTCCCCCCAGTATCCCTCTATATCACAGTATAGGAATTCAAACTTGTGGTCAGAAGTTTACACACTTTTACAGCAGGTGCATAAACCCTCTCGGCTATCTATCGAGGAGACACAGGATCGACTTCCTCCTCTCTTCCTCAGAAACCCTGCAAACCATAGTCAGATTTTCCAACCTTTGTTCAACAATTTATGTACTTCTGCAGCAAGTGCATAAACGCACTGGACTATCTTCTTAGGAGACTCATTGGACTATCTGCTGAGGCGATGCAGGGGTGCCCCTACTTCTTTAATTCTATAGATTCCGTTCCCCTACTTTTTCATTTTGAACATGTGTCCCTGGAGGACCTCAGAAATATCCACGGTCTGCCGAGAAGGCCCGGCATTAGTGGCTTTTCGGGGATGGGCAAGGAGCAGAGAAGGGACAAGTCTCGGTCTCTTGCTTCCTGCCAGACAAGACAAGGACAGTGTCCGCTTCTGCTCTGCCACTGGCTGCTGCCCTCCTCTCTTTCCTACTCTTATTCCCTCCCTCTCTTTCTGTCTAGCTCGTCCTCACTTACAGAAAACCGTGACTCAAGAAATGGTTCTCACCCTCTATTTCTTCTTTTCGTTCATTTGTTCCCCTGTGAAATGGATGCAAAAAAGAAAAACACTTTTGCTGGATATGCTGTTTTTGGCATTTTTGAAATTCAAACTGCAGCCTGTGAAATAAAAGGTTCAAAATATGAAAAGAAATAACAAAATAAAGCAAAACAGAGTGTTCTTAAAGTGGCCAGATTGGTTTTATTCAGACCCAAACTCCTTAGCGTCACTTTACAGACTCTGCCAGTGAAACGGTCCTTTTGTTTACTTGTCTTTCTTTGAACAGCATTGTTTTCCCCTGTGGGGAAATGCACCAAACCTGGAGGTACTGCAATACATGGTTGATGGGTGGATTGGAAAACAAAATGTGTACGGCAGTTTTGTGTTCACGAATGTGGTCATTCTAAACCATACTGCTCACGTTTTATAAGCATATAAGCAGTGTACATTGGAATGGGTCCTTTCTGGGCCCAGTAGTCTGGTCCTTAACTTTTCTGGCAAAAATACTCATTGATTTCTGAATACTGAGAGCAAAAGCGTTAAGTTCACCATATTGTTCCTGCTTTCACATGCTTTATTTAATCTTTCATTCCCTATGAGTGTTTGCTTTTTCTAGGATGATTTTACTTTTTCTTTTAGGCAGCATATTGCTCTTGCGTAGTGTGTAATTTGAATTCAGTTGCATCCAGTTGTTTATAGTAGGTCAAATTGGATTGTAGTTGAAGGCAGTGTGAATTTCTCTCAGTGGGGCAGAATGGTAATCATTGAGGAAGCGGATGTAGCACTGTGGTCAGAGCTGTTGAATTTAGAACTGGGGAACCAGGCTCCGCCTTCATGACCAGTCCCCCAGACTGCTCTCCTGAGGGAGCACATTCCCATGCTAGACCGTAGAAGGTCCCGCAAAACAAGAGAAGTCCTGGTGCCTTAGCACCAGCACTCCCCCTAGTAGTGGTTGTCACTGCGCTTGCTCGCTACACACCATGTGGGGCCTGATCTCACTTTTACTTTGTTTCTCTGATTCACTACTTGTGTCTATTTTTGATGCTCTCTGGAAGAATGCCTATGGGTACACATGACTGGGTGGGTAACCTGATGTTCTTTAAGGTCATCATCTACTATTTACTGTGCTTTGAAAGTTGATACAATTTGAATATGTAATGAAAAATGTGCTGTAAAATTCACCATTTTGCTCTGTCATTTTCCAAACCCCCCTAGTAGCAGTCGGGCTCGCTCGCTGCGCTCGCTCGCTACGCGCCGGACGGAGGCTGGTCTGGCAAAATTTGCCAGGGCTGCTTTCATTTCCCAGTCCGGCCCTGTGTACCAGTTTAAGGTTGGCCCTGGTCCGGTGTGCCCCCCACGACATGGACTCATTCAAGGTTACACCTAAATAATCGAAGGTGGAGACTCTTTCCAACCGTGCCTCTCCCAGCAGTGGATTCGGGCGCAATTTTTTGCTTGGATTCAGGACCATGAATTTTGTTTTTCCAACATTGATTTCTAGGCCCCTATCCATACAAAAGGCCACGAAAGAATCAAGGATCCGCTGGATCCCCATTGGGGTTTTGGACAGCAGCAGGGTGTCATCTGCAAACATGATTGCAGGCACCCTGCTGCCGTTCAGTTTAGGAGCGTCAGTGTGTTCAATGCCATTCAAGTGGGCGATTACCCCGTTGACAAAGAGGCAGAACAGGGTCGGTGCGAGCACACAGCCCTGCCTAACCCCCGTGTTAACGGGGGATCTGTCCGTCAACTCCCCCGACTTTCCACACTGCAACCCTGGCATAGTTGTTGTGGTGTAACCTCTGCAAGATTGTTAAAATGTCCGCAGGTACGCCCATCTCGGTCAGGACCCTCCAAAGTTTGCCTCTGGGCACCAGATCAAAGGCGGCTCTTGAATCCACAAATATTGTGTATAAGCTGCCACCATCGAAAACCACTGTCCTCCAGTAAATGATGTTCAGTCGGAAGACCTGGTCCACCGTTGATACTCCCTTCCTAAATCCAGCCTGATAGGGACTAAGGACTTCCGTTTCTTGTGCCCAGTCCTGGAGCCGATTGAGCAGTACCCTCCCAAGGAGCTTCTGGGGCACGTCAATCAGACTAATTGGTCTGTAATTGGCTGGAAGCAGGGGCGAGCCCTTCTTGAATATGGGAACCACCTCCGCCCCCAGCCAAGTACTTGGGACTTCCATGCCGCATAAGACTCCATTAAACAAAACAGCTAGATATGGGGCCCACACATCTGGTTCCTGCTTAAAAAGATCTCCAGGCAGGCCATCAAGACCTGGCGCCTTGCCCGAGGCCAAACCAGCTATTGCTGCCCTAACCTCTCCCACTGTTACTAGTTCCCCCTCATATGCCCCCTGGGCACTACAAGTATCACCCATGCTGTCTCCCCCCATCGAGCTATAAAGGGTTTGAAAATGAGCCTGCCAGACCCCAGCTGCGATGTTGGGCTCAATAGCTGAAAGGAGATTCCCCGACCCCCCATTCACTATTCTCCAGAACATTCTGTGGTCTCCCATTACAAGGGATTTGTTGAGCTCCTCCCATTGGCTCTCCTCCCATTCAGTTTTAGCATGGGCAAGTACTTTTTTATATGCCCGTCTGCTTTCTCTTACCGTCTCCCCGCCTGAGCCCTCCTTGATATTTCTTAGGAGATTTTGTTTTGCTTTTTTACAGGCTGCATTATACCACATGGTTTTTGGCGCTTGCCCCCTACTTGCTTTATGTGCGTTGCTATACAGGAAAGGACTCGTACCCTTTATAAGATCTTCATGGGCCTGGTATAATTTACCAAGTGTTTCCGTATTGCCCCTCTCAATGTCCAGCCCTCCTACACTCTCTAGGATGGGGATTAGCCCCGCATAAAGCTTCGGGAGTTTCTCCTGGCTTGCAACTATTTTTTCCCACCTGATCCTTTTTTTGTTATTGGCCAATAGCAGTTCAGGTAAGTTTCCCTCACTCGCTATTGTGGGCTGTTGATGGCCAGGGTGTGTGAGATCCAGTTCTAATGCGTTGTGATCACTTTCCAGCCGTTCGGTAACCCTAAAATCCCTAATGGTAGGTCAAGTCAAGTCAAGTCATAAAATTTATATAGCGCACTACATACCCGGAGGGTTTCAAGGCGCTTGGGGAGGGGAGGGGGGCTAGATATCCTTAGGGAGGGGGATTATTTGTCAAATACCCACGTTTTAAGTTGTTTTCTGAACGCTAGGTGATTCTGGGTGAGGCGAAGGTAAGCGGGGAGTGAGTTCCATGTTTTGGCAGCCAGGTATGAGAAGGATCTGCCTCCCATGGTGGTTTTGTTGATGCGAGGGACAGTGGCGAGTGCTTGGCTGGAAGAGCGAAGTTGGCGGGAGGGGGTGTAGAAGGACAGTCGAGAGTTGAGGCAATCTGGTCCGATGTCGTAGAGTGATTTGTGTGCGTGGGTAAGCAGTCAGAAAGTAATCCTCTTATTGACGGGTAGCCAGTGGAGGTCTTTAAGGTGGCCAGAGATGTGTTCATTGCGTGGGATGTCTAGTATGAGCCTGGCTGAGGCGTTTTGGATTCGTTGTAGTTTCTTCTGGAGTTTGGCGGTGGTACCTGCGTAGAGGGTGTTTCCGTAGTCCAGTCGGCTCGTGACCAGGGCATGGGTGACTGTTTTCCTGGTTTCGGTGGGGATCCAGCGAAATGTTTTTCTGAGCATGCGAAGGATGTTGAAGCAGGATGAGGATACGGCGCTGACTTGTTTGTTCATTGAAAGTGAGGAGTCCAGGATGACGCCAAGGTTCCGTGCGTGGTCTGTCGGGATGGGTGCTTTTCCGAGGGCTTCCGGCCACCAGGAGTCGTCCCATGCAGAGGGGGATTTACCTAAGATGAGGACTTCTGTTTTGTCTGAGTTCAGTTTCAGACGGCTTTGTTTCATCCATTCGGCGACTTCTTTCATTCCTTCGTGTAGGTTAGTTTTGGCGGTGCTGGGGTCCTTGGTGAGAGAAAGGATCAGTTGAGTGTCATCCGCGTAAGAGATGATGTTGAGGTTGTGTTGGCGGGCGATGGTCGCGAGGGGGCTCATGTATACGTTGAAAAGGGTGGGGCTAAGTGAGGATCCTTGTGGTACGCCGCAGATGATTTCAGAGGCCTCGGACTTGAATGGTGGGAGGCGGACTCTCTGGGTTCTTCCGGAGAGGAACGAGGTGATCCATTCCAGTGCCTTTCCTTGGATTCCGATGTTTCTGAGGCGCTGTAAAAGGGTGCTGTGGCAGACTGTGTCGAAGGCTGCAGAGAGGTCGAGGAGGATGAGGGCGACTGTGTCTCCATTGTCCAGTAGAGTTCGAATGTCGTCTGTTGCTGCGATGAGGGCGGTCTCAGTGCTGTGTTTTGCTCGGAAGCCAGATTGTGAAGAGTCGAGGGATTTGTTGGCTTCGAGGAAGGCGGCGAGCTGGTTGTTGACAGCTTTCTCGATGACTTTGGCCGGGAATGGAAGAAGTGAGATGGGGCGGTAGTTTTTGAGTTCGGTGGGGTCTGCTGTTGGTTTTTTCAGAAGGGCGGTGAGTTCAGCGTGTTTCCAGTCTTCTGGGAAGGTAGCGGAGTTGAAGGAGCAGTTGATGACGTCTCGGAGGTGCGGAGCTATGACGGAGTCTACTTTGTTGAAGATGTGGTGAGGGCATGGGTCTGTGGGGGATCCAGAGTGGATGGAATTCATCAGGCGGATGGTGTCCTCAGTGGTGATTGGGTTCCAGGCGTTAAGGGTGTTAACGGGGGGAAGAGAGTCAGCTGATGGTGGGGTGGGTTGGCTTCCGGGTTGGTTGTCAAAGCTGTTGTGGATGTCAGCAATCTTGTTGTGGAAAAAAGAGGCTAGGGAGTCGCAGAGGGTTTGAGAGGGGGTGATGTCGTTGGAGTTGGCCGAGGGGTTGGAGAATTCCTTGACGATGTTGAAAAGTTCCTTGCTGTTGTGGGCGTTGTTGTCGAGTCGATCCTTGAATGCTGTTTTTTTGGCTTTTCGGATCAGTTGGTGGTGAGTACGGATGGCGTTTTTGAAGGTGACTTTGTTGCTGGTGGATGAGTCTTTTTTCCAGGCCTTTTCAAGGGAGCGGCATAGTTTCTTGGATTTCTTGAGGTCCTCGTTGAACCATGAGGCCTTCTTGCTTTTGTGTTGGCGTTTTTTCAGTGGTGCTAAGGTGTCTGCGGTGTTGGATAACCAAAGGGTGAGGTTGGAGGCGGCCTCGTTGGCGTTAGAAGAGAGGGCTGGGGAGGTTTGAAGGAGCGATGAGGAGATCTGTTCCGTGGTGATTTTGTTCCAGTTTCTTTGTAGAGTTGGTTGGAGGTGGATGATGGGTTTCGGCTTGTTGTAGGTGAAGTGGACGCAGCTGTGGTCAGTCCAGAGGAGCTCCGTAGTGTGGTTGAAAGAGACATGGTTGCTAGAGGTGAAGATGGGGTCGAGTGTGTGACCTGCGATGTGGGTGGGGGAGGTGACCAGTTGTTTAAGTCCGAGGTTGGCGAGGTTGTCTAAGAGGGTGGCGGTGTTGTGGTCGTTGATCTTCTCAAGGTGGAAGTTCAGATCTCCCAGGAGGATGTATTCTTTGGAGGGGAGCGCGTGTGGAGTGATGAAGTCCGTGATGTCTTCACTGAATTTTGCGCGTGGTCCTGGTGGTCTGTAGAGGAGGGTGCCTCTGAGTGTGGTCTTGGGGTCGATGTGGATCTGGAAGTGGAGGTGTTCGGAGTTGGCGAGGTTGGCGTCAGAGCTGGTTGAGATGCGGATTGATTTCTTGTGGACGATAGCGATTCCTCCTCCTGTTTGGTCGGTGCGGTCTTTGCGTGTAATCTTATAGTCGTCAGGGATAGCGATGGCGATGTCGGGTGCGGAGGAGGCGTTCATCCATGTTTCCGTTAGGAAGGCGACGTCTGGAGAGATGGTGTCTAGTAGGTTCCAAAGGTCAATGGCGTGTCTGTGGACCGAGCGGGTGTTGAGAAGGATGCATTCTAGGTGGTTGGGGTCGGGAATCTGTGGTGTGGTCGGAGCGGGGACGTTGACGGTGCCGCTGAATTTGCAGGAGAGGCAGGAGAACGATCCATGGGTGCGTCCTGGAGCGGCTTGGATGCAGTTGGGGGCGCGACCGGGGTTAAGGGCTAGGAGGGCGGCGGCATCGTAGGTAATGCGGGGGGGCTGGGGAGCGCGAGGGGCAGGGGGTCTGGCGCTGGGCGCGGTCCAGGCGCGGACGGGCGTAGACGGGCTTACCTTTGGCGCACCTTCGGCGTGTCCGAAGCGCGTGGACGCTGCGCGTGGGGGCATTGGCCATAAATGGAAGGTGGGGGGGAGGGGCGAGGGCGCTTCAGCTGGGAGGCGGGGCGGGCAAAGGACGACGACAACAACAACAAAATGGAGGTGGGGGGGTCAGGGGGGCAGGAGCGCTAGGGCAAACGAATGCTGAAGAGAAAAAGCGGCGAGGTGAACACACAATGAGTCACGCTAGCACAAATGCACAATGAGTCACGCTAGCACTCATTGTGCATTTGTAGGCCAGTTGGTTATCTGTACCAGAACATAGTCCAAGCGGGATTTTCTTCCCGCTCTGTTAAAAGTTGTTCTACTAGGTACATCTGATTTAATTCGCCCATTACAGGCTCTTATTCCAAACTTTAGGGTTAGGGCTGTGATCTGCAACGCCAAGGGTGTCCAAGCCTTCGGGGGAGGAGCTTCTACCAGTGGTACTGACCACCTGGCCTCTTCTTCCATCTGGAAGCCTTCTAAGAGGCCAGGCAGCGGCTCAAATTGGGAATTTAGGTCCCCCCTACTATATAGGGTAGATCCCCGGGTATTTCAACTAGGTAGGCTGCGAGCTCATCAATCGTGGGTGACTCCCTGGCTACTCCCACTGGCCTAGAGTAGATGTTAATAAAGGCAAGTTTTACTTGATTCGGCCAGGATAGTAGGACCACAAGGATATCGTCAGATGGTACCGCTAAGCGTGAAGCCTCACAGCCTAGGTGGGAAGCTACCCATGTTGTTAATCCGCCAGAAGGACGGCCTTTGCCCTCCCACCTGGCCGGGATAGAAAAAGACTGATATCCCTGATGGGTATGTTCCTCCCTGGCCCAGGTCTCCTGAAACATACAAACATCCCCCGTCTCAATGTATGCAACCCAGTCTGGGGTGGACAGCTTGTTGACAATTTCAGCCACATTCCAACAGATAAGTCTCAGATGCTCCGTATCAGGCGTCACGGGAAGGGGAATATCGGATTGAGCCGGCTCAGTTTGATCGTAGTTGGTTACAACGGGTACAATTTCTGTAATGGCTCCAACTGGCTCTGTAGAATCACTCATGCCATTTTCCGTAGTCATTAATTCCGTAGCCTTATTTGTAAACAGTCAATCAACCCCTTCCAACCCCCCCAAACAGTTAAACCGATTATAATGGAAAAAGGGGGTATCCGGCAGTTGGTTAACTGGGCGTATGGCTTGTTCCCGATATCTGGGTCTCCGCTCTACCCTTGTCCAGTTGCCGTGTTCTGGCTCATGGTACATACGGGTGGGGGGGAAGAAGAAGGAGACTGGCAGGGACTGGATGGTGGAGTCCAGTGATCTATTCGTCCCTGCACAAATGTGTAGAACTGTGCCTGGGTCACGAAAGGACACCATAATACAATCCCCCATGATTGTTTTCCTCGTCCTCCCCAGCCAAGGTACCCTTCTAACCATGGTGATCTGATTATTAAAATGAGGAGGTAAGGGCCTATTCCAATTAAGCCACTTGATGACTTTCCTCTTGAGTGTTATAAAATTTTCTTTTTCACCACTTTCCAGGGAAGGGGCACCCGCCAGTACTACCATAAAACTATTGGCTTCCGGGGGCAGATCCGGTCTCCGGGTTCTAGTTGCAAGCCTCCCTTCCTGAGGGGGGGAGGAACTGACATTGGGTTGGGATCTATGGGTTGTGCCAAGAGATGGACCATGTGTGGCTGCTACTGCTAGCTCAGGAGGGACAGTATTAGGGCTGCTCAATGGGGGTGGTAGTTGAATAGACATAAGTGGTTGCAAGGGAGCGACTACGGGAGAGCCCTGCATAGGGCCCACATTGGGGTTGGATGGTAGTGAACGGGGAGGGAACCTTGCAGAGGGGTTTTGCCCGGCAGCTTTGTTCTGTTTGCTAGTCGCAGCATTCAGACTCACTAGGGTAACTTCTAGGGTAGTAAGCCTGGTCTCCAATTTTTTTAGGCTTTCACTGATAGGCGTCAGAAGTGATTTTAATAAAATTTCTATGCTCCCGAGAGTTACAGCAGGAGATGATATATTAGATAGGGTGTTCCCTAAGTCACTGTTAACAATGGCAGTAGGTGTATTTTTACTCTTGGGGGGAGCGGCTACTTGTACATTCTCTTTGGGCCTATCAGGGGAGTGCACCGGTTTATGATTTTTCCCAAAATCAGAGTGAGGAGTTTTGATTTTCCCCTGCCCACCCCTTGTCTTTCTTCTGCGCTTGTTGGGTGGAGGGCCGTGTATCTCCGCCACCACGGACTGCTTAGGCTTGGGTTTCTTAGTTTTAACTACCGGGGATGTTAGAATAATCAAATCGACTATTGTATTACTGTCGATTGATGGAGGGGTAACTTCCATGAACTGATCAAAAAGTGTATCGGAATTAGGAACAGTATCCCGTAAGAGTAAAGGAACGTCCTCTTGGTTTGATATAACCGGAGTGCCCTGACGGGGACTTTCCTCTTGGGAGTTAGGGTAGGGGATTATTTCGCTAATAGGTCGATTTTTCATGGACTCAATAGAGCGTCGACGCTCACCCCTACGCTTCTCTAGGGAGCTTTCTTTTCCTCCTTCCCCCTTTGCTGGTTTGAAAAAATTATCCAGGGGCCCATTGATGCTACCCCCTGCCCTTGATGGAGTTCCTCCTTGGGCCATTATGGACATAGCAGGGTCCTGTGGCACAGTTCGGCTGGGATCGGGGGGTGAAAGCGAAAGAGAATGGGCCCAGCCCGGCCTACTTCGGCCCCGGACGGCCACAGACGGTCCCGCCCTTGTCCCGGGCTTAACCCGGGCGCTCCCGCGCGCTCCCGCGCAGCGTGTAGGTCTCGTTCTTATAGATGTATTATGAGGCGAATGGGGCTGGGCGGGGCGGTCAGGGAGAGCGGGCCAGCTGGAACGGCCTGTGCAACCCGGGACTCCTGGGAGACTGAGTCCCGGTTGCTGCTCGCAGCCCTGTCACACACTCACCGCCCAGCGAAGCACAGCCTCCGTTCACCCCCTCCTGCGACGCGGGACCCGCGGAGCGGGTTCCGCTAGCTGTGGGTCCGAAGTGGGTCCGAAGTCCGAGGTCAGCAACTGGAGTGCAGGCGTCCTTGAGAGTCCCGGCGAAAGGTGCAATCAGGGCGGATTAAGAGGCGGGTGGGGCTGGGCGGGGCGGTCAGGGAGAGCGGGCCAGCTGGAACGGCCTGTGCAACCCAGGACTCCTGGGAGACTGAGTCCGGGTTGCTGCTCGCAGCCCTGTCACACACTCACCGCCCAGCGAAGCACAGCCTCCGTTCACCCCCTCCTGCGACGCGGGACCCGCGGAGCGGGTTCTGCTAGCTGTGGGTCCGAAGTGGGTCCGAAGTCCGAGGTCAGCAACTGGAGTGCAGGCGTCCTTGAGAGTCCCGGCGAAAGGTGCAATCAGGGCGGATTAAGAGGCGCGTGGGGCTGGGCGGGGCGGTCAGGGAGAGCGGGCCAGCTGGAACGGCCTGTGCAACCCGGGACTCCTGGGAGACTGAGTCCGGGTTGCTGCTCGCAGCCCTGTCACACACTCACCGCCCAGCGAAGCACAGCCTCCGTTCACCCCCTCCTGCGACGCGGGACCCGCGGAGCGGGTTCCGCTAGCTGTGGGTCCGAAGTGGGTCCGAAGTCCGAGGTCAGCAACTGGAGTGCAGGCGTCCTTGAGAGTCCCCATATATGTTTTGATGAGGAGGTCTGTAAGGAGGCTGGCTATATCGGAGAAGTGTGCGATGAATCGCCTGTAGTATCCAACTAGACCTAGAAAGGATTGGACCTCTTTTCGGGTGGTAGTACGAGGCATGTTCGAAATAGCTTCTAACTTATTCACTTGTAGCCTGATGTTCCCTGCTTGTATATGGTAACCAAGATACTTGATGTGGTCGGTTCCAAATGTGGTTTTCTTATGATTGACTGTAAGTCCGGCTTTCCGTAAAGTATGTAGGACCTCGCCAAGATGGGTAAAGTGTGAGTCCCAATCTGGGCTGTATATGACTATGTCGTCTAAATATGCAACGGCATATGTCTGATGGGTCGAGAAAAGGACATCCATCAACCATTGAAATGTTTCGGGAGCGCCATGGAGGCCTAAGGGAAAGACTTTAAAATGGAACAATCCAGATGGTGTAGAAATGGCAGTTTTCTCCCTGGCCTCAGAAGAGAGCGATTTGAAAATACCCTTTTGTTAGGTCTATGGTAGACATAACCCTAGCATCACCTAGACGTTCAATGAACTTGTCCACTCAAGGAATAGGGTAGGCTTCAAATTTAGATTCAGCATTTAGCTGACGGTAGTTGATACAGAACCTTATATTTCCGTTGGGTTTGGGAACTAGGACACCTGGAGAGTGCCAGGCACTATTGGAAGGTTCAATAATGTCGGCCTCTAGCATGGCTTTCACCTCTAGGTTCACTGCCTGTATTCTTACTGCAGGTATGCAGTACGGTTTCAACTTGACTGGTTTTGGGGTGTCTGTGAGGATGTTGTGTGCAACCAAGGTCGTCAGGCCTGGTACACTAGAAATGACAGAGGAGTATGTCTCACATAGAGAGTACATCTGTTGTTTTTGTTTCTCCGTCATCTGCCGCCCAGTTGGACCTGTTGTAACAAATTGAAGTCTTTAAGTCCAGTATATGAAACAGATTAGGTTTATTGAAGATGAGATTCAGGTCATGTAGATAAAATAGAATAAAGTAGATCCAATAATAGAAACCCCACCAGGAGCAGATGGACTCCAGCTCAGCCTCAGATGTAACTGTCCCTGCTTTCAAGCATACACAATTGGAACACTATGTGACATCATAGATGCCTGCTGAGCAAGTAATGACAAACACTAAAGAAGGACAGAGAAGAAATGAAAGCAGGATGCAACACCTGTGTCTTCTCTTTATGGGGGAAAGGGGTCGGGACATTTCCAAAGGATTATCCACGGCCACGTGGTGTATGAAGATGTAATTCCTTAGAGCCACGGGCACTAGTCCGTCCCAGGCTTTGAGTAGATTAACATAGTATATTTGTCCAGTTGGTGTTTTATGGGGAATGGCTATACAGCAAATTAACGGGGTGACTTGATCCTGGATGTGGTAGGGACCTTGCCAAATGGGCAGTAGTTTTTTCTCTGAAGTTGGTAGGAGTATCAGTACCTGGTCTCTTATTGAAAACTGCCTCAACTTGGTGTTTCGGTTATAAGCACGTTTCTGTTGTGCTTGAGCATTCTCCATGTTAGAGTGCACTTCTTCCCATAGAGTGGCTAGTGTTTCCTTTGGATTCACACTATACTGTAACAGGGGATGCTTCTCGTCCTCATCCTCTGTCCACTGTTCTGCGGCCATATCGAGGAGTGTATGGGGTTTGCTTCCAAACAACAGCTCAAACGGTGAGAACCCTGAGGATTTCTGTTTGTGCAACCTGATGGCGAGTAAGACAGGGGAGAGTTGACGGACCCAGTCCCTTCCAGCCTTGTCAATACATTTTCTTAGCATATTTTTGATGGTTTTGTTGTACCGTTCAACTAAACCATCTGTCTGTGGATGGTAAACTGATATGTGAATTTGTTTGACCTTCAGGATTTCCCACACTTGCTTAATCAGTCGGGACATAAAAGGGGTACCTTGGTCCGTCAAGAAATCGTGGGGGAAACCCACCCGAGGAAAAAAAGAGACTATGGCCTTGGCTACCGCCATGGTGGTTGTGGAGGTCAAGGGAATTGCCTCAGGGTACTGTGTGGTGTAATCAACTAGGACGAGTCCTCGGGCAGATGAGATTAAGGGGCCTACTAGGTCGATGCCTACTGTTGCAGGGATTCTGCACATATACCGAACTATGTGTAGGAAACCAGGACCTCTGTAGATAGTGGTGTACCAACCTATCCCCTCAGTGCCCAAAATCCCAAAAACCAACTAGCAATAGTGTCTCATTCGTTCTCCGGCTAAGAGTGAGGCTACCAATGATTAGACAACCCAGAATACGACACTCCTGACTCTCTCAGGAATCGCGGGAACAAGACAACTCTTTCGCTCACTCACTCATACTTGTCCACAATAAGAATATTCAGAGTCACTGTATAGTTAATTTTTTTTATTTTAACTAACACACTCTATGGTACAGTACACGTGCCATTGCTAGCAGCAAAATACATAAAAACAATATTGTCAACATTGTCACAATTCCATGGAATACAAACGGGGATATCATTTTATAAAGACAGTGGATAAGGACTACAGTGCCTGATAACCCTTCCCGTGCTAAGATATAGTTTATTATAAAAAAGAAGACCACTGGGCTTTGTCAACAGACCCCATACCTCAAGTCCTAGATGAAAGGTTTATATCTCAGGACAAGCACAGCTTTCTCTGTGGAAAGGTTCCTCTTCAAGTGCGTCAACGACATGCTTAGCTTGCAATATTAAAGCATGCGATTTTCGGTAGTGCAGCTGTGTGTCATGTTATATCTAGGTGTGAGGGACTGACCTGAACAGAATAAAAAGGGGCATTGTTGATCGACTTTGTACATCGTGTGCAGACTAAATCTCAGAGCACAGAAGAGACTGCGAAAAGCAAACAGTTCTCATGTGAAAAGGGCCCAAACAAAATCTTACAAAATATATGTATGTGGTGCTGTGAGCAAATGCAGCTTATTGGCAGCATAGCTCATGCTAACATAGCAATGTCAACAATGTACCCATCACCCATACTACACTAACCTTTTAAAAGGGATGTCTATGATTGGAAGAGGATGAAGGGGAGCACAGGGAAGGACTGGTGTATTCACTAGTTGGCATCGGACACATGGCCAGTGGAATTTGTTCAAGAGAAACTTAAGTGTATGTTCCTTGCTATAGTGTCCGCCTCGTGTTTGACTGTGGGCTAGACATAAGCCCTGTTCCCGAAAGGTTTTAGGGACTAATAGTTGTTCTTTGTTGGTATTAGATCCTCAAGTTATTCTATACAAGAGTCCTTTCTTTACACAAAAGAAGGGGCCTACCTTCTCAGGCTGGTCCTCCTGAGTTTGTTCCCAGGCATGCTGCAGCATTGTGTTGTCCCTTTGGGCTCTACGGAAGCTCCTGCCTGGCATCTGGGGTACATCTAAGGAAGTAAGGACATGAGGAGGAGTGACACGACTGACCATGTTATATAAAGCTCTTTCCTCCCTTTTCTCCCTACGGTTTTTCTTCTCTTACAGGAGGGTTTGTCTATTATGTCCTTACTGAATGGTGCACTCTCTAACCATTGCAAAGCAGAGGGCGAAGAGTTTAGCACCCATAAGTACTCATGAAATCTAGTGAGATCGGTTCCCCACAGAACGGACTCAGGAAGAGAGAGCACTATCTCGACTTTTCTCAACTACGGCTCTCCATCTATTTCGATCAACACCTCTGCTAGGGTGAAAACCTTATTTTCTCCATGAATACAGGTGACCTGCAAGCACTCCCTTTCTATAACCTGGGACTCATAGATCACTTCTCTGGTAATGACAGTGTGGAGCACCCGATGTCTAGTAGTGCGACAACGGATTTCCCTTTAATGTGAATTTTCTTCTTATATCTTTCCGGGGTTTCTCCCCAAACAGCACCCACCCACGTGTATACCCCACTTCCTTTGGTTCCTGGGGAGGGATATGTGTTGGGCAATTACGGGATATGTGTCACCACTCTGCATAGTGGAAACACTGTGGACCTTGTACTGGGCTAGGAACCGGGTTCGTTCTGGGTGGATATCTTGAGGGAAGGGACCCTTTCTGTTCTACAGGAGCTATGGGGGTTCTGTTTGAATTTTTCGGTGGGCCTATAGGGAACCTATGTGAAGTTGCCTTGAACTCAGGGGATCGGTGATAGGCACAGGCCAGGTCAACTGCCAGGGTAACCGTCAGGTTGGGATGCTGCTTGATAAAAGCTCGGGTATTATACGGGAGGGCTTCAAGATACAGTTCTAGATATATTTTCTTGGTAAGGTAATCGGTGGAGGAAGTGGAAGGTTGTAGCCACCGATTCCCTAATACTATAATACAATGCCCGTGGATTATCTCCTGCTGTCCATTTTTCTCTTCTGAAGCAGTTTTGATAATATTACTGGTTACACCCTAGGCGTTCCAGGATTGCTTTCTTTATGTCAGCGTAGCTGGTTGTCCCTGCAGGATTAGCTGCCTGGTACAAGGCTTGCAATTACCCCGATAGAAGGGGGGCTATGTATTGTCCCCATCTTTACGGCTGCCAGGTAGGGGTGGCAGCAACTTGCTCAAAGTTCACAAAGAAGTAGTCCAGATCATCATCGCTCTGAAACTTTTGTAGGACAGTTCCCGGTACGTTGGGATGAACCTCGGCACTAGAAATGGCGTCAGTTAGGCGCAGGACAGCCGTGTCCTGTACCTGTTGGTTTGTAGTCAGGAGAGTCGCTATGTCCTTTACAGCCGTATGCAAGGCCTCCTGTTCCTTCTGTGCTTGTTTAGTTTGTTGTTCTAACACCAATTGCTTGCTCCGTGTGGTCCTTTGTTCACCTCGGGGTTGGTCCGCAGGAGGAATTAAGAAACCCAAAAGACAAAACAAAACAAAAGGGTTCAGGCTCTTGTCCCTTACTTGCATGGGTTTGGGGTTAAGGTGCTCCTCCAACAGTGCCCTATCCGTGCAGTGCCAAGGTGCAGGGAGTATTAGTGCTCAGGGGTTTGTGGTCCTCAACCCTGCCCACCAACCCTTCAAAAAAAAGAAACGTGCAGACGGCACTTGCCTGAGTCCACTGCCCTCTTGGACCGTGGGGGTGGGAGACCCAGCCTCCTTGTCCCTCCTGGGAGTACTGGTCTCAGCAGCAGCGCTCTCTGAGCATACTCCGGATCTGCACTCCACTCCGTCCTTTCACAGGGTGCCCACGACCTCTGGGGTATCTTCCTCTGCATCAGTCTTGTTTCCACAATTCCCCCTCTCCTCGACTTCGGTCTTCTCCTCGCGCGCCTCTTCTCCTCTGGTGGTTGTTGGCAAAAAGCCCTGACTCATCCATCCTCCTCCCTTTTCTTCCGTGTCACTCCTGACACGTTTTTGGATGCCTAGAGCGCAACCCTCCCTTCCAGGTTGGACTACGAATGCCGCCACGATTGAGTTCTTGCATGTATCGTGGGAGTCCGGGCCCAGGCTCCGCACGGTAGGATAGATGGATGCCTACATAAATGACTGAAGTGTTCTGTGAAACTGTGATGAGTTTCTGTCTGAATGGATGGCGTAAGCAATTTTTTAAAGTGGTATGCTGGATGGATGGAGGACTGGGTGGATGGATCAAGTGTCGTCTAAAAGTGGATTGTCTAGATAGTTGAAGTGATGTTTTAAAGTGGGATGGAAAATGGTTGGTAGATGGAGAGGCTGATCAATGGATAGCTGGGTGATTGTGTGTTCTGTAAGAGTGTGATGAACATTTGGATGAATGGCTGTGTTGTGTGAAATTTGGGATGACTAATGTCTGCAGGACTGACTAGATGGATGGATAGATAGCTGATGTGTTATTTTAAAGTTGGATGGAGAGATGGGTCGATGGATTGATGAAGTGTGTGGAGGTAAGAATGAAATAGGTGGTCAGATGAAAGGTTATATGGAAGTAGGATGGCTAGCTTGCTCTCTAAGGTCATGAGAAAGGGGTGGATGGCTGGTGTAGCATTGTGTGAAAGTAAGATGGATGTACGGCTGGATGGCTCCTAAATGAAATCTATACTACTATTATAAAGAGAGAACTGTGTCCTTTGAGCCAGGTAAACTCGAAAAGTACACCACCAATCACAACACCCAATACAGCGTTGGAAAGGGGAGGTCCAAGAGATGGGCATAGGCTATAGAAAACCACACCATATACATTAGGGGGCAGGGGGGACGTTAGGGGAAAAGTAGTCCATATGGGCGTATGGATACAGTGATTGCACGCGGCGTTCGACGTCGTCACAACGCTTGCAAGAGGCACAATGGCGTGTGGGCGTGACGTCACGTCAACGCGACGTTCGCTGTCCGGACCGGAGCGCAGGA
Source organism: Lissotriton helveticus (assembly GCF_964261635.1). Lineage (NCBI taxonomy): Eukaryota > Metazoa > Chordata > Amphibia > Caudata > Salamandridae > Lissotriton > Lissotriton helveticus. Next base: position 257,265,938 of record NC_136061.1, read on the forward strand.
AGGAGCAACGGAACAAAACACAACATGCGGGGAGGAGCGGTGGCGCGGGTCCGACACACAACATTGGAGTACCCAGCGCGGGGAGGAGCGGCGATGCTGGTGGGAGCGCAGGAAGGAACAAGGGACACACACCCGACATGCGGGGAGGAGCGGCGGCGCGGGAGCTGGTAAGTACGCTCTGCTGCTTCTGCTTATGGCCGCTCTGCTGCACGTCTCCTGCAGCGGTGCTGCCCCCAGCCCCCTTCTGCCCCGGACAACGTCGGGGCGGGCTGCTATTGTTGTATAAAGCTGAATGGGTGGCTGGCAGAATGGCTGGCTGATCGCTTGTGTGAAATTAATGGATTTGTGAGTGAATGAGGTGTGTGAACGCAGGTCAGAAAGCTAACTGGCTGAAATGCTGTTTGAAAGTAAAATGGATTAAAAAAAGTAAAATGGATTAATGCATGAATAAATGGATGTGTGTAATTGGGCTTGACTAGCTGAAGAGTTCCATAAATGTTTAATATTTGACTGGCTGGGAGAATGGCTGACTAGAGTTAAAGTTGGATAAATGGATATAAGCCTGGATGCGTGGTTGAGGTTTTGCTGTTACAGTGGAACAGATTTATGTGTAGATATCAGATATATTGTTGGATGTGTGAAGCGTTGTGTAAGCATATAATGAGTAGCTGGATATTGACTGAAATGTTGTATAAAAGATGGGGGGAGTTCTGTGTGAACTCAGGATAGGTGGCTGAATAGATAGAGATGTGTGAAAGGGGAATAGGTGGCGGATCACTGACACAATATCAATGACAAAAATATTGCTCACCACAATATCATGCTCCTAAACTTATAATGGTAAGTACAGAAATATTGGTGAAAAAAATATTGTTGACACTAATATCGTCAAAAAATTGACACAAATATAGATTTTGTAATATAAATAGAGATTATAGTTGAATCATTTTAATATATACATTTAATATAATGTCAATTGAATATATTCCACTAATATTTAATACTGTATAAATATATGCTTATATGAAAACACATACACATGTATAAATGTGTTTTTGTATTTATATAAGTATGTGATGTAATTTGAGATGTCATTAGTTATGTCACTAACCATGTCATGAGTGATGTAATATGTGAGGTCATAAGCAGTGCATGGTCGAGTGGTAACGTATAATTAGATCAGGTAACTATAACGGCTGAATTTCTCTGGTTTTATATGAGTAATATCTGAGCCTAACATATAACGTTCCTGTAATCTTTAATTTTTTAGGTGAATTTCTGAGGATTTTAAAATTCTATTTCCTAACTATAATTTCCCTGTAATCTTTAGTTTTTTCAGTGAATATCAACGTTATTTAAAGTTTATTTTTGAACTGTGACCTTTGACAGTGGATGTGTGAGTGGCTGTATAGGTAGGATAGTGGGTGTGCAAATGTTTGAGTGGGTCTGTGAGTGGTTGTGTGAGTGTCACAGTGGGTCAGTGAGTGGGTCCATCAGTGTCTGGGAGTGGGTCTGTCAGCCTCTGAGTGGGTCTGTGAATTGTAACTAAGCCTGGGTGTAAAATTCCACTCTGGTCACGGAGTATGCGAAATTTGGCAACTCCACATGCTGTGATGAACACAGAGATACTGATAAGCTCTGCACTCCGCAATATGGCGAAAATGTTGTTGTGCCATAGGTGAGCGAAATCGAGCGCGAGCGACCACGACTGCAACCTGTAGCGCACCAGGAGACCCAGGCCCTATGGAGAGTGGTTGAGAAAGGGTGTGGGGCCTCCGACAATGTCTCAGCAATGAGGCTGTGGAGGACTTACTTGTGGCAACAATAGGGGTTATTGGCCACCAACTACCCTTATTAACCAAGGTGCTTCATCCCCCAACCAGTAGTGCACCAGGAGGTTCCTAGGTAGAGTGGTTGAGAAAGGGGACAGGTACTCCGACAAGAACTCATTCATTTTCAACAAGCTCAATTCTGACCTCTATTTTGCTTCTTTCTGCTCCTTTCTGACCTTTATTCTTCCTCTTTCTGTTCATTTCTGACCTTCATTTTGCCTCTTTCTGCTTGTTTTTTATCTTTATTTTGCCTCTTTCTGCTCTTTTCTGCTTGTTTCTCATGAACACGATGGACCCCCTTCATTATTTTCTTTGAGCTGGGGAAGGTGGCAGTCCCCGGTGCGGTGAGGCGGGGGGGGGGGCTGTGTAGGTCCCCGCATTTATTTTGCATTGTTTGCCCTGGGGAGGTGGTAGTCCCCAGAGCACAGACGGGGTTCACAGGCCCGCTCGCATACATATTCTACAATGCCCTGGCAATGCGGGGAAGTCGCGCGGGACACCCCATTTATGCATGTTTTTAATGTTGTGTCCCCTAGGGAGATGCTGGTCTCCGAGATGCGGGTGGGGGCCCACCCACCTACATATTTAAAAGTGCCAGGGCTCTTGTGGGCCCCCGCATTTATTTTATGTTGTTTCCCCTGGGGAGATGTCGGTCTTCAGTGGCCGGCGGGGGCCTGCCCGCCTACATATCTCAAAGTGCCCAGGGGAGGTGGCGCTCCCTGGGGCTTTCATAAGCCCTAGCAGGGGGGTCACATGTGCCCTCTTCCTTTATATAATTACTCATGCCCCCGGGACCTGGCCCACCCGGGGCTACACACCCCCAAGAGGCCTAGAGGACCAAGGTATTACTACTCTGCCCTCTTCTCTTTTTAAAAAAAGTTTTTGGTGGGACTCGCTCAAGCCGAATCCCAAGATGGCTGCCAACACTTCCTGGTTGAAGTGGTGGCTGCCAATCACATTTTTGAATGGGGACTGTTGGATCCTTGGAGAATTGGTGTCCCTAGATATACAAATTTTGATATCCCTTAATATTTAAAAAACTACTGAACGGATGTAAACCAAATCAGAAACAATCACTTTTCTGGACCAATAACTACCATTCTGCCAAATAAAGTGTAATTTCGTTCAGTGGTTCCAGCTTTAGTTGTGTTTAAAGTTCCTGTGGGAATTATCATGGAGAAAACACGTTTTGGAACCCCGTAACTATCTCAGTGTGCATAGCACTGTGCTAATCCTATGCCAGAAAACTTTGATTTAAAAGCAGACTTTTGAGGTGAGCAAAATCAGAGTGTCGCTGGTGTTGTAGGGTGCTTTATACAGGAACTGCTCTCCAGCTAAACTTGGGAACTACACAGAGTTATCTGCTTCTTTTTTGCATACCTTATGCAGCACTCTATGCCTGCAAGGGTATTGTTTTTACTTACTTATTGCTTTCCCACACGGGGTGCTGCATCTTAGCAGCTCCCCATGTGGAAAAGCAATGCCTGCTCCCGAGGGACGCGGGGATCCGGCGGGACCATGGGGGGATTGGGGACCCCCCCACGGTCCCCAACGGAGAGGGCCAGCCACGGGGGATGGGGTCGCCGTGGCTGCCGGGGCTTAAAGTCCAGCCCCGGGGGATGGGGATCCCCGGGCCCATAAGTGGCATGAGGAGGAGGGAAATGCAGCCCCCCTCCCAAAAAAAAGAAAAAAGGCCATGCCCCAGGGGATGGGGTCCCCGGGGCTGTTTAAGGCCTCAGGAGGGGGGCCACGTGGCCCCCTGCCAAATTTCGTTTATTTAAAAAAAAAAATTGGGAGCAGGCCCTTGTATCCCCAGGGCCAATAAATTAGAAAAAGAAGGGGGGACACACAGCCCCCCTTCTTAAAAAATAAATAAATTAAAAGACCGGCATTGCGCCGGAGACCATGCTCCCTCCTTGCAGCACTCTGCAAACGTGCCACTTGGCCTGGAAACATCGCAACAGTAGGGAAAGTTCAAACAACAATACAAAGCGCAGAGGTGCACCACATCAGAAGTCATCAGAAAAAAGTCCAAGTCACATATGTGAACTGTACAAAAATCTTCTCTCTCTTTTCTTTTCTTAAAAGCGTCACATGTATATAGCGAAGACAGCCAACACATTTTGACCATAACAATGGACTTCTTCAGGGCACAATGGAAGTGAGAGTCTAATTTCTCCAGGTCGGATGCTTCAAAAAGACCACATTCATAGTCCTAGAGGGTTCCCTTCGAGAGATGTCCTAGTCCGTGTCAATCGCTGTACATGTCTGCAATAATAACGTGTTTTCAATCCTCCACTAATACTTATTAGTCAGTTTGCTTCGATCCAACTAATAGGTCTCTATCGAAGGGAACCTTCGAGAACTATGAATGAGGTCTATTTGAAGCATCCGACCTGGAGAAATTAGACTCTTACTTGCATTGTGATAGGAAATAATTTAATAATCATGGTACACATGCATCAAAATAGACAATAGCGATTCTTTAATTGTGAATTTTAAAGAATCGCAATTAAAGAATCGCTATTGCCTTTGCTGGTAGGAATCGCAAAAAAATTGCAATTCCTACACATTCCTTAATTCCGACTTGCAAATGGGGAGTCGCAATTAAGGAATTGATTCCCATTCATTCCTATGGACCTAGAGGCCCATAGGAATGAATGGGAATTGCATGCGCAATTTGCGAGTACTCAATAGGTACTCGCAAATTGTGCATGCAATGTCAAGGGTTCAGGGGCACCAAATGGACACAACAGAAATTACAATTTATCCACATGTTGCACACACACACATGCCTAAGGGCATGTGTGTGTGCAACATGGGACTTTGAAAAATGCACTTTAGTGCATTTTTCATAGAAATCGCAAATTACCATCAACATTAGATTGACGGTAATTTGCGATTCATATTCGCAAAATTTACTTTTTTTTGCTTAATGTATTGCATTTAAGGAATAGCAATTTGTGATTGCTTAAAAGCAATCGCAATTTAAGTAATCGCAAATTTTGTGATTCCTTAAATTGCGATTTTTGCATTTGGGGTGATGCACCCGAAATGCAAAAATACTGGTCGCAGAGGGGCAGATTCTGCGAATCTGCCCGTTTGCGACCGGTTTTTGTCATAGGATATTCGTGCATAAAGATATTTGTGTCTCATGACATTTAATTTCCGATATTGCTGTCTTTCGATATTTTTAAATCAATATTTTGTCCAAACACCATGGACGGCTCGAAAGTGGAATGGATTGATGTATAAATGGCTGATTTAAGTTTTTTATGAAAGGGTTAGGAATTGCTTGTGGCTGGCTGGTATATTTTGTGTGAAAGTGAGATGGATATATGACTTGAGTTCTGTTGGCTGAAGTGTTGTCTAAAGGTGAGACGCATAGATGGCTGGATGACTGGTTGGACTGTTGTGTTCAAGTAGAATTGATGAGTGGATGAATGGATGTTGGGGACAGTGATAGTGGAGAGGATGTCTGACTTTCTGACATACTCGGAGCAAAAGGGGTTAATGGCTGTCTTTGTGGTTGGCTGAAGAGTTGTTTAAACGTGTTATTGATTAAAAACTGGATGGAAGTGTGACTGATGTGGGAAAGTGTGAAGAGGAGCACGTCTTGTTGGTGGAGCTTTGTTATGTATCTTCGTTCCTGGATCCTACGGTTATTCTGACCCCTTCATTCATGCATTATGGACTTTTCTTTCGCAGTTCTGATCTGCAGTCCTCTCCGGGGCTTTCCTGTCTCCCTTCTTATTCTTTCTAGTTTTTTTGATCCTTCTCTAGCCAAGTTCCCAGAGCAGTGTTCCCTTCATTGGTGATTCCCTGATTCCTAGAACACTATTAAATACTAACACCTGGCACCATCCCTTGACTGTATGCTATTCATTTGTCTTTGATGAGCTCTAAGTTATTGTCCTGTAAAGGTCCTGTAAGGAATCAGAGAACACTATGCGTTTGTCCTTCAGTGCTTATGTTCTTATGCTTGAGTGTACTCCTAGTCCCTGTACATGAATGCATTGATGTAACAATCTTATAACATTCTCATCAGATCACCATACACCGAGTTCTGAAGAGCAGAGGAGTTGGATGGGTTGATACTGCCCTCCTGCAAATGCAATGTATACAGCCAAGGTCATACTATAGATCGGTGGGCGTTTTTGATGTTGACAACTCTGTCTTAGTACAGATGGTCCCTGCTATTGGTATGCCTGATAAGTCCACAGCATGGTGCAGATGCTCTGTTCTGAATTCATCTTTCTCATGTGGAGTGCGTGTTTTGATGTCAGCTGAGGTGTTGTGTGACAGTGGGTAGGCTAATTTGTGAGTGTATGATGGACAAATGGGTTGATGAATAGCTGAAATATTGTAAAAAAAAATGGGATTGCTGGTAGGCTGAAGTGGTGAATGAAAGCGGGATGTATTCCTACCTGAAATGTTGTAGGAAAGAGGTCTGAGTATCTGAGGTTGGCTGATATACTGTTGTGGGATATTTAGGTGGTTTTGTGGCAGCTTGGCTGCTGGTGGACGTTTTGACGAAAAGTGGGATGATGGGATGGCTGGCAGGAGTGTTCTACAATTAATTGTAAGATGGATGGCTTGATTTGTATTTTATTGTGGAATATGTATAGTGCTTCATACCTCTGACAAGGGCACGAAGCATTTTGGTTTGCAACGGGTTCCCGGGTGCCCTTTGTGAGATTTTGGTTGGGAGCATAGTGGATGTGGTAGGTCCAATATAGAAGATGCTGTGTGAGTTGTTAATATAAAAATAAATGCTTAACATAAGGCTATGTATGTGCTTCACATAAGTATCAGGTGTTGCAGAGAGTATGACAAACGGATGTGTGGTCCATACCTACATTCAAAATGGTGTAGTTCGTTATATTCATCATTTGATTATGTGAAAGGGAGGAGACAGGATTTTTGTGTTTTCTCGAATACCATCCTAAATCATGAAGTATGAACTATGGGGACACACGCATGTTAAATGTATTAGCAGTATTGGAATAATTCACAAGACTATTTTCTAAACTTTTCATAACAACTGTTAGTTTTTAATCAATATAAATGAAAACGATTTCCAAAATGAATAATTTAGACTTAGTATCTGGATGCATAATGGGGATGGAATTATGGTCTCAGGGTTGCTATAATCGCTCATCCCAGCCCTGATATCTCGAGAGAATAAGACCAGCTGGAGAACTACTCCTGCTTACCATGTACATTCATTAATGGCCTCTAGAAAATATGCATTAATAAACTAATTTTATGGCGAATTAGTACATGCATCCACCAATCATAATAAACAATTTATCCTGCACGCTAGTAATAATAACAGTTCGAAGCAAGCAAGAACCATTACATCTGCAAGTTCCTGATATTCATATTTTGTAAATACTGTTGGAAGAAGCATTTTCTCTCGCCAGTCAAAGACAATTATGAGCTGTGTTTTATTTTACTCATTTATCCACCCTGATTTATAGGGTGCACTAATTTGAAACAGCATTTTACCACTCCGGTCCTTGGTGATGGTACTTGCTTGTGTTGTGTGGGTAGTGCTGCCACCAGGTTGCACCGGCCTCACGGGCCCTGGTGTGGGCAGCGAGAATTGGGGATCTGCCTGTGTTCTCAATATTGCATTTGGCGTTTATTTTACTTACCACTCAAATGCTTGCCTAAAGGGAGGCAGAAGTCTTGGAAGGAGCAGCTGATGTAGTGTTGGTGGCGGCCATGTTTGCTGGTTGAAGGGTGTGTGTAAGTCAGATGGTGTCAGTGAAATAAGCATTATCTGCAGTATGAGTGACATTGGTGTGTTAAGAGTGTTGTGGTGACATATGTCAGGTTGCAGTCAGTGGCTCTGGGTTGGCTGGTTGCTAGTTAAGTTAAATTTGCGTGATAAGCGACTGTAATGACCTGATAATTCTGCCAATCACCAGGGCATACTGAACCTATCCCCTCTTGGGACCCAAAAAGACACAACACTTCACAATACTTACCCAAGAAAGGAATAATACTAATAACTACCTAGAATTTATGGCCATTGCCGAGGAGCTCCCAAACAGCAACAACAACACAAGAACAGTACCAGTGGAGACAACAATGCAAACAACCCATCCCGGGGTACGACAACACAAACAAGGGGCTACTAGGTACAACAACGCAACAAAGCCCACCCAGGTGAGACTATATAATCAACGCATACTCCTCCTAACAAAGCCTCGGGGTGGAATACTTGTTATTTTGGGCTTCCCTGGATGAGAGCGGGACGTCCCTGGTTCTACAATTACCTGCAGGAAGGGAAACGTACAGTCCTTCTGATGCTACAGCATTTCGGTCAGAAGGGCCCTGACTTCCCATCCCAAGGAACACAGACAAATAGTTATATACTCTGGGGTTTCTTTATTACACAATAATAGAAGGACAAAAGTAAGAAATCACTACTATGTCACGATAGGCCTTCTTCCAATCAGTACCTAAGCAATTGGTAAATGCAATCAATAATACATATACAGAACTTATATGTAAATAAATGTATGGGACCTGAAAATAGGAGACGAAAGTTAGATAAGAACAGTTAGAATGTAAGAGTTAGTGGAACACCTCACCAAGTTTCTACACATCCTGCTCCCACTTCGCCAGAGGGGAGTCCGTTTTTCCAGCCGAATCAGGATTCTCTGCTCCACCGTCACAGCTACACGTCTGCACTGTGATGAACTACCAGTGGTCGAGACCCGAACACCCCCTTAAGTACACGTGGAAACGGTCGAAGCTTCTAGCAAGCCTCGCCCCCTTTTCTCATCAGATTCCGTACCACTCCGCGCCAAGGCCACAGCATCAGCTAGCTAGGCATCTGTTATCACTCCGGGGCAGACCAGCATACGAAGTGCAGAAAACAAGTGAGAAGCAAAACATGACTCCTCACCCAGAAAAGCTCAGAAGATGGCGATAGCTTAGAAAATGGAATCGCTTAAGCATAGGCCACTACTCCCGCAGAGAGAATGAATTAGTATGCAAGATGGCATTAGAGTATGCCAAAGCCAATAGGTAAGCCCTGCCTTTAAGCAAGTTACAGTTGGACACAGAAAAGGCATTATCGAGTCTTACTGTGCAGCTAATTCATATTATGTAGGCCTACACAGCACTATATTAGAGCAAAATATACTGAGATGGTAGTGGGCAATGGTAATAATCGAGCCGTTTCCATAAAAATGGCTCAATCACTACAGCGACTCTGTTAAATGAATGTGTACAGCTTGAGTGACGTAAGTGCATCTTGGTGTCTGCCTGTTGAGACCTCTCCACGTCAAGCAGCGTGAGCAGTGGCCGCGAGTTGAGAGACATTTGCATGGTCAGGGTTCTCACATGTAGAAGCAATCGCAATGGAGGGTTCTCACATGTAGTCTGCTAGTTGAGTGACATTGGCACATGGGATTCATCCGGTTCGCGGCATTATCGTCCACTCCAGGGATTTGTGTATTGAGGTACCTGCACGTCAGGACCTTGCATTCTCTGCAGATCGAGTGAGTGACATTTGCATGTTGATGACTCACTGTGTCACTCTTGATGGAATAGAGGCCTGCTTGTCGACTGACGCTGGTACATCACACGTATACATGTTAGTGAATCTCCCTGCCAGTTCTTGTACACAACTCTTGTGCTGGCTTGTGTGTTCATTGGTGTTTGCTTGTAGGACCATCTACTATTTGATATCTGCTATTTTAGTGACATTTGTGCTTCCAAACCCTGTCTTTTGAGGCATTTCAGAGTTTAGCCGATGTTGGTAGTTTAAGTAACGTGGTGTCTCTGACGTCTCCATGGTCAGTGGTGTCTTACGTATCCATGGTTAGGGGTGTCTTACATTTCCATGGTCAGGGGTGTCTCTGAGGTGTCCCTGTGCTGTTGTGCTTGTTCAAACCTATGCTCCAGAATGGTACCACATAGAGAATATAGCAAAACAATACTCTCAGAGATTTTAAACATGCCTATTTCAAAGTGGAATAATCTGCTAAAGCAGTTTCCATTGATTTAAGGCTGAAAAGAAATGATTTCAAGTAAAATAAGGTGCTGCAATAAAGGTGCAAAATTTCCATTGTTTTGCTGCTAAATTTACAAATCTATGCCGCAATGTCCTGGGGGGTCTGCTTAACGCATTGAGCTATATATATGTTAATATGTGCTCCCAAGTGTACCAACTGGTTAAAAAAAACTTAGGGGCATATTTACAAGCCCTTATCGCCACAGGAACGTCACTTTTTACAACGTTCCTGTGGAGATAGAGGCTATGTCTTATTTACAAGGCATTGTTAAGCCACTTGATGTGGCTTAATGCTGCTTTGTAAATAAGGCCCCCTTTCACGATATGCTTAGCGTGGAATGGGAGGGCAAGGGGTGTTGCTGTGGGCATGGTCATTATATTACTATAATTTTTGACTTAGTTCTACAATACAATCCATATTACCCACATTCGGGGAACACAGTTGAAAAAAGATGCATCAGCTCAACAATTCTCGCTAACTGTTGTTATTCTATACATATTTGCGCATATTCATGTGACTAATAACTTACCTATTGAGAGAGCTTAAGAAAATGTATTGCTTTCATGTATCTCCTCAGCTCATAGTTGACCCATGAACTGACACCGGAGAACTCCATTGAAAGGGTGTGCAAGCATCCCAGTCGTGCTTAAGTCTCTGGGGCCTCTCACACCTGCACCTAGCTAGCACACTTCAGTATCCAAAATAAAAATTCAACTTAAAACTCTATTATTAATAACTGGGACGTTTTCAAGGCACCATTTATTTCATACGTGGCCATATCAAGGAAGAAATAAACTAATGTTCAATATGAAGGGCTTTTCAAACAAACCAAATCTTTGGAACAGACATGCTTATCTACCAAATATTCCCATATCCTTAATAAACTCAGCTGATCTAAAGGTGTGGTCTTAATAATGCCAGGCAAATGCTTGCAAACTATTTGAAATTTCTAAAAAATGAAAACTCAATTAATGCATAACAAATGAAGTCAACAAAATACCCCCCTCTCAGATTCTGATATTTCAAAGTCTTTGAGAAATGTTATAAAGACCTGTATACTGATAACATAGCTGCTTTTCAACCTGATTTTGATACATTTTCTTATACTACAAATACATTTAGGCCTTCCAATATTATTTATTTTTTAATTAAAGATATTTCTCTTAAAGAGATTGTCCTGCTATAAAATCAGTTAACATAGCTAAGGCACCAGGTTCTGATGTTTTTTTGAGTTTACCTAATTTCTCATTTTTCCACATTCTTTGTCCTAAGCCTTTAGAACATTTTAAATCTCAGCTATCTAATTCTCATGTTAATGGAACTTTCTTAGAATCTTTGATTATTGTCATCCCAAAGCCTGACAAGGAACAACATTGTTTAAAAAGTATAGACCCATGTCTATGATAAATACGGACTGTAAATGTTTTACCAAAATCATAGCTACTTATGTAGAATCTGCAGTCCTATGAATTATTAAATTGGATCAATCAGGTTTTATTAAGGATACACTAGCATCTGATAATGCTAGAATGTGTTCTAATAATTAATTAAAAGCTGTTAATATGAATGTCTTTCTTGCAGCCCTTTCTTTGAACGCTGAAAAGATGTTTGAACAGATCAATAGGGATTATATGTTTAAGGCCCTTTCCTGGTTTGGTTTGGGGATAAACTCATCAATTTTATTAAAACCCAAGCGTTTGTGTTCTTGCCAATGGTCATTACTCCCATTATTTTTAATGAGGTTGTGGCCCTCTACAGGGTTATTCCCTATCATCTTGATTATTTATTCTGTGTTTTGTTCCTTTTGTAGAAAGCATAAGACTAAATCCCTCTACGATCCTGCTCTGCTCCGAGGGACCTGTGTTGCTTTTCTCTCTTCCCATCCACTCTTCTCCCATTCCTCCTCGATTAGCTTTGACATTTCTGGGAAGTCTTGGTGGTGGGTCGAAGTTGGGAACTTGCCTCGCTATCTTCCTGTCGCTCCTGAGGAAATACAGCTCGACGACCTGGAATTTGCAGTTGACCTGGCTCTAATCTCCCATACCCATCTGCAGATGCAAGAGAAGCCAGACAATGTGGCAGCCAGATCAGCTTATCTTGGTCTCAACTTCCACTAGGGAAATACCAAGATCCTGAAGGCTAACACAGCCAGCACAACTGCAGTCACTCTTCTAACTGATGCATTGGAAGAGGTTGAGGCCTCCGTCTACCTGGGCAGTGTCTAGCAGTCGTGGCTCACATGTCTTGAGGGTGGGTGGGTCACGCAGGTGTTAGCGCGGTGGGGGAGAGTGGAGATGAATTTAACAAATAAAACATAAAACTTACCTTACAGGGTCCCGCGCCCCCTCTGCTCCTGGCTGGGTCCAGCTGCTGGAACAGGAAGAAGGCAGCCTCCCTCCCCTCCCCTAAGCCAAACACAACACTGCAATGGCATCATGGTGATTGGTGCAGACAGCTCCCAGCCGGGTGCCCGTAGGGAGGCATTTTCTCTATGTAGGTTACATAGCCTAGATAGAGAAAATGCAGAGTGCGCTTGACTGATTTGGTCGGCCCCCAGAGGGCCGAGCAAACCATCAAGACCCACAGCATTGGGCAAGCCACTCCTCTCCAACCCACCTGCACCCATCCAGGCATACCCTTCTGCTTTCTCGCAGCGCGAGAAGCAGAAACATAAAATGGTATTTAAAATACCATTTTATGTTTCTGCTTCTCACACTGTGAGGAAGCAGTGATGCAACGCTCCTCCGCCCTAATGGAAGAGCTGGTGTCTAGACAAGCATGGGGGCACAGACATCAATGTCAAGGCAACAATCAGCAAAGCAAGGGCTGCCTTCATTCAGCTAAAGAAGATCTGGAGATCCAAGGACCTAGCATTTTAAAGAAAGATCAAGCTTCTTAACACCAGCGTAAAATCTGGTCTTCTGTATGGAGCAGAAACTTGGAGGACAACTGTGACCACCACCAAAAAAAAGGCCAGACCTTCATCAACACCTGTATGTGGAAGATCCTCCAAATCTGCTTGCCAAACACCATTAGCAGCAACAACCTATGGCAGCAGACTTCTCAACTCCCTGTTTATGGAGAAATCATGAAAAGAAGCTGGGGCTGGATAGGTCACACCCTCCTTTCACCTGTGTCATAGACTACCAGGTACGCCCTGACCATGAACTCTCAAAGGAAAAGTAAAAGAAGAAGGCCAAGAAACACCTAGAGGTGAGGCCTCAAAAAAAGAAAAGGCTGTAGAGTCCTGGTTTATGGCATATACCCAGGAGGGGTAGTAGGTATAAGTGAGAAAATAAACCTGCATGTTTCAGGTTCTAAATTCAATTTCACCAAAAGTGAAATATTATCTCCTAATATTGTTTGCCTGCAATGCATGTTTGAAGGTTCTAATTTTAAAAGGACGGCCCAAAAATACAATATCTTAGCATTTGGTTTGTTCTAATACTAAGAAAATAAATACAACGTTGCTTTACTGAAAGATAAGCTCAATACGTTACTTTCTTGCTGGTCTCTACTTTCCTTAACTTGGTGGTATTACCTGGATACCATTAAAATAAATTATTTTTTACTATAATCCTTCATGTTTAATACATGCTTCTCTTTAATAACATTCATGTACATATCTATGAGTTACTGAATATAAAGGTTTTTAAATCCTTATGGGAAAATAAAACTCCAAAGATTGTTTTATCAAATATTAAAAACCCTAAATCTGACGGAGAGGTTCAGTTCCCTGACTTCAAATCATATAACTTTTTATTTATACTAAGATTATCCTCTTCTCTGCTTCATGGTTTTAACTAAAACATTTCCCCACCTTGGGTGAACCTCCAAATGGTTTTATTATCAGATTTTATTTCAATGAGGTAATTTATATGTTTAAGTGGTCTAGTATTAGCAAAGTTTCTCTCCTAAAGTTCTCTATATCCTTGCTACAAAGATATTTGTTTTATAAATACTCTTTATTACCTGTCTTTAATTCCTCATCTCATTGTTACAATACTTTTTTGAAGATTTGTAATAGATCATTTTGGGGGACTAAATGGAGAGATAGGGGTATTACTTAGATATATTAATCAAATAATGGCTAGGAAATTTATTATTTATTTTGACTTGCTTTAATTTATATTCCCGACTTCATTTCGTAGATTTTAATACTAATTGTAATTTGTATAATCCAATAAAGAACACTGCTATTCCTAAAGCCAAACTGATTTATTTATATCTTATTCGCCAACCTCTCTCAGTCAGATAAAAAATTTCAGGCTGAACTTTCCTGTGAACACAATCTTTGTGTTACAATGGATAATTAACTTCAGAACTGTATTTGGTATGAGGGCCTAATTTATATGCTGGAGGAAAGGATACCTCATCAAAATGGCGACGGAGTACGCTTAACACCAACATAGTGGTCCATCTACCCAATTTAAATGCGGGTGGACCTTTGGTGTAATGAGGGTGAATACTACTCTGTTTTTGCCATGGTCAAACATATTATGCGGTAAGGGTCAACGGAAGTTGACCTGTATGTACGCCCACCTAATTTTATGAAAGGCAGACATACAGGTCAGTTTCTACTGCCCAGTAAGGGGCAGTGGACCTGCAAAATGCCCCCTCTCCATGGGAGATAACTTCCATGGCCAGGCGGGTGTTGTTTTTTTTATTTTCAAAAACAAAATCTCGCTTTTGTGATTTAATTTTTTTAAAAAAAAACAATTGTACCTATGGTGAGCAGCTCTGTCATGCTTGAAGGAGCCGTACCGCAAAGTTACAATACATTGGCAGGAACTACCTTAAAAGCAGTTTCCTTCAATGCTTGAAATGCCTACCGGGTGGACGGACATTTCAAATTTTGATCACTTTGACCGTGGTCAAACCCGAACGCCAAATTTTAAATCAGGCCCTAACTTCTCTGAAATCATTAGATCTGCTAATCTACCTCAGACTTTATTTTTGATATACAACAGACTCCATTCCACACCTGTTACTTTTTCTAAATGCACAGATTCTAAAAATGGACTTTGCTAGTCATGTACAGACAAAAGAAGTACTTTGTATATTTTGTTATTTAACCATAATTTTCCCATGAATTTTCTCATTCCTTTTGCAAATGTATTTGGTGTGACTGTAATGTTATACATGGTAATAGTTTTCAGTTTTCCCCTGAATACATTATACTTGGTTCCTTAGTCTTTCTTAAGGTCATTTCTAAACAATAATTGTTGATTTATTTTTTGAAGTAACTTTCATACGGTTACTTCTTATTGCAAAGATTTAACAAACTTATCATATTACTCTTGTTGAAATGGGATGCATGGTAGTTGATACTCCAACTACTTTTGCTCTTCAGGATAAGATAAAAAAAGATGTTTTTGGTTGGTTACCTTTTTCCAATTTTGTGAACTATCAAGGTTTAGAGTAAAAAGGCTTATCTTTAAATATCTCTTTTAATGGACATTTCTTCGTAAATATAATATTTTCGATATTGACTTAGTTTGTTTATATTTTATATTTCAACCTTTTCTCTCTCGCTCTCTTCCTTCTCTTATTATTTCTCTGTACATCTCTCCTTTACTTTCTTTCTTTTATTTCATATTTGTGTTTTCCATTTTGTTTTTAACAAAGTATAAGGTTGAAATATTTGTTAGTGCTCTATTTGTTACCATCTAAATACTATTACCCATTTTAGTCTTTTCTTTTATTTTATATATGCATTTAATAATGTTTATAAATTATATATATAATTTAAATCTTTAAATAATTTAACATGAATTTACCAAATATGTATATATAAGATTTATGTGTAATTACTTGCTTTTTTAAATTTAATAAACTTAAATAAAATGTATATTTAACTGTTTAATATTTTTAATTAATTAAGTACATAGCTTTTACTCATATTTGCTATAAATCAAACTAAAATGTTAGTGAGGTGGGTATTGTTTTATATTATTGCTTTAAAATTAATAATTATGCATTAAATTAATGTTTGCAATAATTTATTATTTAAAGCACTTTTAAATTGATGTGTTAATGTGCTATAAGACTTTGTTATTAGTTTCAGGATAACAATAATTATTTTACATGTATATTATGCATGGAAAAGTTATTAGTTTTAGGTTAACAATACATATTTTACATTTATATTATGCATTAAAATATATATATTTTTTAAATAATTAACTTTATAACATTTCCGAATACTTTCCCACATGGAGACCTCCAGCTCAGTGGCGAAGATCTCCTCCAACATGATCAAAGTTACTAGTAGTAACTTTACATTCGTAAAGTCCGCTGAACTGCTTATCTGAGGGGGTAGAGGTATGTAAATCTACACCTAGGTATAAGAAAGGGTGAATAGCAAAAGAATGTAGAGTTACCCCAAGGTATAGGAGTATTTCTACACATGAGTAATAGTACACTTGTATATTTATTTTGGGAATCTGGACCAAAGTGCTGTATACAAATGGCAGAAGTCAAAACAGAAAACAAAGTGTGAAAAAACCTAGATAAGCAAGAACTGAGACAACGGGTATAATTACCAAAGCCATGAATAAATGACACTATAAATAAAAGGTCTGACCTGAATAACTTGTCTTTTGGGAAAATATGGTTTACTGAGTCACGTGTTTCGTTATCATACAATTATACAGCTAGCATTGCAGAAAGAATGTCAAGCCTTCATCTATTACTATTAACTTTGCATATTCAACCCTCCGCCTCTTGGCTACAGCTCTGGCTCACACTGGACATCCTTGCTTTTATAACACAAACAAGCACACAGTTGTGCAGATTGTGGAAACACTGCACCCAGCATCTGGGTTTAAACAAGACAGTCCTCATTGAGCCAACGTCTGACCTTGAATTAACCAATTGAGCATATTGACATTATCAAATCACCTTCCTCAAAACTCAAGAACTCCCACACTATTATCTCCTCCCTCTCTGCTCGCTGCATCATCACTAGCCAAACCACTCTCGTAGCTCATGTCCCTCAGTGCTATTTTTCTTATCAGATTTTTTTCTGAACCACACGCTGCACCGTTCCTAATGCCTGTTACTTACCAAGTTGTAGTATCCTGAATTGGAATAATGTTTTATTATTATATTGCATGCTTCTGTGTGCGACATGTGGTCCCTTGTTCACCACAAACTCTGCCCTGTTGTGGGTTCATCTGGCCCTGCATGCTGATTTAGATGTTGGGAGGTGATGGAAGGGATGTGCTGGAGATGGGAGGGCATTCTGCAGGAAATCCTGTATGAGCAGCCTCAAATAGAGTGTCGGCTCCCACCGGAGGCTTGTGTTTTCACTATTAGTGATGAGCGCAGGATTGCATTTCATCCGCTGTGCTTCCTCTCTGTTGGACACTTCATACTGTTGTTTCTGCATTTTTGAGTTGGGGAAGGTACATGACTCGCATCGTGCCACACCTCCTGTGGTGATCTTCTCATGTCAAGCCTCCTCCTCAAGCCCTTCTTCATCAGTACTGCCCAGGGTACCGCCTTCCTTGACTGTTAACTCATTATACCAACGTCCCTTGCCCTTAGATAAATGAAATTAAAAATTAAATGCAAATAGAATTTCTAAAGCGCAACAATCAACCGAGGGTATCTAGGCGCTATGCAGACAGGGACAGGTAAGAAAGGTGTGGGAGATGCCAAAATCATTTGCTAAAAAGCCAAGTTTGTAGATTCTTACTAAATTCCAATAGATTTGACTTAAATTTTAGTTTTGTTGGGAGTGAGTTCCACAGCCTCGATGTACATGAAATAAATCCTCTCCCACCCCATTTGGGTTTCTTGTATCTGGGAATTACAAACTTTCCACTGGTGGAGGAGCGCAGGGAGTGTGCCGGGGTGTAGTGTAGTGTTGAAAACGCTTTATCAAATGCTCAGGGCAATCACCTTGTGCTCCAAGGGCAATGCATAGTGCCTTAAACTGAATGCGTTTACCTATTCGGAGACAGTGGAATTGAATCAGTGCTTGAGATGTGGATTTATAATTCGGAATGCCTAGCAGTAACCGTGCTGCGCCATTCTGCAGTGTTTGTAACGTATGTGAAAAACGTTTTTGAATATTAATAAAAAGCGCATTACAGTAGTCTACTTTGGATGGTGCAGAGACTTAATATCGATATATAAATATCGAGTTGCACCAATATCGAGGTAAAAATATCGTGGGTGAGAAATATTGCCAGAAAAAATATTGTGGACAAGAATATCGATTGTTAGGTAAGTAATATCGATGTTTAAAATATCGAAGTGTTTAATATTGTTTGTAAAAATATCGCTGTTTAAAATAACTAAGGGGGTCATCAGTATGGCGGGCAGACTTTGTCCGCCCACCATACCCCCTGGAAACGGGACCACCCGCTGAGGGTGCGGTGGTCCCGCACTCCCAATTAGGATGCGCCCGCCACACTGGGGGGCGCATGGCGCATTTGCAACATTGCGGCAGGCGGTGCTGCCTGCCACAATGCCACAAAGGCAGGTTGTGCCTTTCAATGCACAACGTGACAGGCACCACGCAGTACCTGCCACGTTGTTCATTGAAATGCAGGAGGGTACCATAGATACCCCCCAAGTGCACCCCCCACACCCCCAGAGTCCCTGGAGGCCACCAACGGGCCCCCGCAAGCACACTCCGCATGCCTTCCCCACGGAAAGGCATGTTCCCACCAACATTGGAATATGGCTGGCAGTGTCTAACAGACACCGCCACCATATTGAACCCTTTTCCGCCTGGTCGTCTTGACTACCGGGTGGAAAAGTGGCTGACAGTCTTTTCATCCGCCGCGGACCCCCTAGCCATTGTAATATGGCAGGGGTCTTTGCTGCACGGATGGCGGATCGCCCCCGCTGGGCCGGCGGTGACTATTGCCGGCCCTGCAGGGGCCCGCCATCCTAATGGGGCCCTAAGTGTTTAATATTGTTTGCAAAAATATAGTTGTTAAAATTATCGATTTTTTTATTATGGTAATGTAATTTAGTATATATTTTATATGTATGTGATGTGTTTTTGTATGAGAATTGTTTGTATTTTTATTATATGTGTAAAGATTTTAGTAATCTAACCAAGAGGGAAAAATGAGGGGAGTGAAAAGGAAATATAATAGGGAGAGGAAAGATCAGTGGTGAGAAGAAAAACCCTCAAACACCAAACAAGTAGGTGTTAATTATCATCATTGGGTTTTCCAAGCATGAAAATGGAAAAAAGAGGGGGGACCCCCATTAGGGCCCACAGTGAAAGTGCAAGTTTAAAAGGAAGTTTGGCAGTTCCTAGTATCAATTTTAATAGAGGGATAGCCTACTTCCATTAAAAGCATGTGAAAGAAGTGGACATATTAAGGAAATGACAATGAAAACCTAATGTCCTTTCAACGAAAAAATTAAAGTGTGGTCAACATGTTTCTGCTTACAGATGAGCTACAATCACTCAAGCATTCGTCAGGACCAAAAAGGAAACTCTTAAAAAAGAAGACATTTTTGTTTTGGCAGCTGAAAAAAGGAACACACTCTAACGTGTATCCAATTCTCGCTATCAACAAGAAACAAGCATTTACAATGCAATGGTTTCGCCTTTGGAAAAGTTAGAGCTATTGGCATTGTAAATGACAAAATGTGTATTTATGTGTTGGTTTTGAAAACAGATAAATAAATGGCATTGTCATTTACATTGCCATTAGCTTAATCTCTGCAGTCACTCTGCACTCCCTAGCACTCTGCACTCCCTAGCACTCTGCACTCCCTAGCACTCCCTAGTCACTCTGCACTCCCTAGCACTCCCTAGTCACTCTGCACTCCCTCGCACTCCCTCGCACTCTGCACTCCCTTGCACTCCCTAGTCACTCTGCACTCCCTAGTCACTCTGCACTCCCTAGCACTCCCTAGTCACTCTGCACTCCCTAGCACTCTGCACTCCCTAGTCACTCTGCACTCCCTAGCACTCCCTAGCACTCCCTAGTCACTCTGCACTCCCTAGCACTCTGCAGTCACTCTGCACTCTCTAGCACTCCCTAGTCACTCTGCACTCCCTAGCACTCCCTAGCACTCTGCAATCACTCTGCAATCATTTACAATGGCAATAGCAGAGCATTGATATGCGCGTGCTCACACTGTTCACTTCTCACTAGTGGAGAAGTTACGGCATGAGGACATGCCAGGTGAGCGGTGTAGGGGAAGGGGAATCCTTTAAAGAGAGTAATTTTCTCTCTGGATTTCCCTTCTCTTTTTGAAACGAAGGAGCAGCAACATTGTCTTGGTCATGGTCTTGTGTCACCAGGGCTTTAAGTCAAAGCTTTTCCAATATTATATACAACCCATAGTTGCTGCTTATTTATCTTATGCAACTAACGACTATTGACAAAGTCAATAGTCTCGACTTGTTGTAGATATGTTACTTTTATATATATCTGGATGTAATGACAGAAACAGCAAAATACAGGCCGAGCGGCACACTATACTATTAAGCACAGACTTTTAGTTTACATGTTTTTAAGCCACGTCCTTAATTATATTGGTCATGCCCTTTGGAGAGACCCCCAGTTTTTTTCATCCCACTAAAGGCCCAGCCTACACGATTTACTTCTTGCCCCCACCCCCAGAGAAGGCTATTTCTCTGCTCTGATTACTTCATCCAACAGTCACACGCTGCTGCACTCACGCCCATACCTGCACACTCCTCCGGGTTCTTCTTCTCAGTGTGACCACTCGCTGGTATGATCTCTGTGATCGGGCGGAGCGGCCTCTGATGGGAGGGTCCTGCTTCTTACACAACCCGAAAGTGAAGTCCAGCAAAACCCTCCACAACGGCCACAAACCTGTCTGTAGGTGGCATTCTGATCACCACAGCAACGGGGCTGCTGGCGTCTGAGGTCACGGAGCTAGAGAACACAGCAGGGCAGAGATGTCACGACCACTGAGGTCACGGCCAGCCCGTTGAAGATCAAACCGCGCAGTCGAGTTGGCCAGCTGTGACGGGAATGGGGCAAGGGAGAAAGCCTGGACAGAGAGAGGCAAAGAGAGGGAAGGCACAGCGAGGGAGAGGCGCAGAGAGGCACGGAGAGAGGGAGAGGCACAGAGAGGCACGGAGAGAGGGAGAGGCACAGAGAGAGGGAGAGGCACAGAGAGGCACGGAGAGGGAGAGAAACAGTGAAGAGGGCCGGGGAGGAAGAAACAGACGAGGGGGCAGAGGAAGAAAGGACAGCAAGGAGGGGAGAGAACGGGAAAGGCAGAGAAAGTAGGCATTTATGGGTCATTAAATTCAAAGGGGAGACTGGAGGAAACTCAGACAACACTGGATTTAAAGAAAGAGAGGGACGTGAGGTGGAGTGGAAAGAGAGAAAGAGGCAGAGGGTGCACAGGGGACAGTTTGGAGAGGCAGAGAAAAGAGTCAGGGAGAGGCAGAGAGCAGGGCGAGACCGAGAAAGCGAGAGGCAGTAAACAGGCAGTGAGAGAGGAAAACGAGGGGTGCCTGCGGGGGGGGGGGGGGCACAGAGAGTAGAGGGGGAGAGGGCAGTGAAGAGGGTAAGAGTGAGGCATGAGGAGGGAGAGGCACGTTACGGAGGGTGACAGGCAGGGAGACGGGGAGCAGAGAAACGAGGGCGAGGCACAGAAAAGAGAAGCGTGCAAAGCAGGGAGAGAGAGAAAGGGGCAAAGTGAGACAGCAACATCGGGAGGGCAATGGAATGGATGAGGGAAGGAAAGAACCGGCGAGAAAAACACACTGGTGAGAGAAATGTGGAGGGGGTCGAATGATGGAGGAAGAGAGAAGCAAAGAGAAGAATAAGAGACACACACCACACACACAAGCAGTCTATTGAGACTGCGGACACACAGCCTGCGGACACACAGCCCACCCGGGGCTACACACCCCCAAGAGGCCTAGAGGACCAAGGTATTACTACTCTGCCCTCTTCTCTTTTTAAAAAAAGTTTTTGGTGGGACTCGCTCAAGCCGAATCCCAAGATGGCTGCCAACACTTCCTGGTTGAAGTGGTGGCTGCCAATCACATTTTTGAATGGGGACTGTTGGATCCTTGGAGAATTGGTGTCCCTAGATATACAAATTTTGATATTTTGATATCCCCCACCAATCATAATAAACAATTTATCCTGCACGCTAGTAATAATAACAGTTCGAAGCAAGCAAGAACCATTACATCTGCAAGTTCCTGATATTCATATTTTGTAAATACTGTTGGAAGAAGCATTTTCTCTCGCCAGTCAAAGACAATTATGAGCTGTGTTTTATTTTACTCATTTATCCACCCTGATTTATAGGGTGCACTAATTTGAAACAGCATTTTCCCACTCCGGTCCTTGGTGATGGTACTTGCTTGTGTTGTGTGGGTAGTGCTGCCACCAGGTTGCACCGGCCTCACGGGCCCTGGTGTGGGCAGCGAGAATTGGGGATCTGCCTGTGTTCTCAATATTGCATTTGGCGTTTATTTTACTTACCACTCAAATGCTTGCCTAAAGGGAGGCAGAAGTCTTGGAAGGAGCAGCTGATGTAGTGTTGGTGGCGGCCATGTTTGCTGATTGAAGGGTGTGTGTAAGTCAGATGGTGTCAGTGAAATAAGCATTATCTGCAGTATGAGTGACGTTGGTGTGTTAAGAGTGTTGTGGTGACATATGTCAGGTTGCAGTCAGTGGCTCTGGGTTGGCTGGTTGCTAGTTAAGTTAAATTTGCGTGATAAGCGACTGTAATGACCTGATAATTCTGCCAATCACCAGGGCATACTGAACCTATCCCCTCTTGGGACCCAAAAAGACACAACACTTCACAATACTTACCCAAGAAAGGAATAATACTAATAACTACCTAGAATTTATGGCCATTGCCGAGGAGCTCGCAAACAGCAACAACAACACAAGAACAGTACCAGTGGAGACAACAATGCAAACAACCCATCCCGGGGTACGACAACACAAACAAGGGGCTACTAGGTACAACAACGCAACAAAGCCCACCCAGGTGAGACTGTATAATCAACGCATACTCCTCCTAACAAAGCCTCGGGGTGGAATACTTGTTATTTTGGGCTTCCCTGGATGAGAGCGGGACGTCCCTGGTTCTACAATTACCTGCAGGAAGGGAAACGTACAGTCCTTCTGATGCTACAGCATTTCGGTCAGAAGGGCCCTGACTTCCCATCCCAAGGAACACAGACAAATAGTTATATACTCTGGGGTTTCTTTATTACACAATAATAGAAGGACAAAAGTAAGAAATCACTACTATGTCACGATAGGCCTTCTTCCAATCAGTACCTAAGCAATTGGTAAATGCAATCAATAATACATATACAGAACTTATATGTAAATAAATGTATGGGACCTGAAAATAGGAGACGATAGTTAGATAAGAACAGTTAGAATGTAAGAGTTAGTGGAACACCTCACCAAGTTTCTACACATCCTGCTCCCACTTCGCCAGAGGGGATTCCGTTTTTCCAGCCGAATCAGGATTCTCTGCTCCACCGTCACAGCTACACGTCTGCACTGTGATGAACTACCAGTGGTCGAGACCCGAACACCCCCTTAAGTACACGTGGAAACGGTCGAAGCTTCTAGCAAGCCTCGCCCCCTTTTCTCATCAGATTCCGTACCACTCCGCGCCAAGGCCACAGCATCAGCTAGCTAGGCATCTGTTATCACTCCGGGGCAGACCAGCATACGAAGTGCAGAAAACAAGTGAGAAGCAAAACATGACTCCTCACCCAGAAAAGCTCAGAAGATGGCGATAGCTTAGAAAATGGAATCGCTTAAGCATAGGCCACTACTCCCGCAGAGAGAATGAATTAGTATGCAAGATGGCATTAGAGTATGCCAAAGCCAATAGGTAAGCCCTGCCTTTAAGCAAGTTACAGTTGGACACAGAAAAGGCATTATCGAGTCTTACTGTGCAGCTAATTCATATTATGTAGGCCTACACAGCACTATATTACAGCAAAATATACTGAGATGGTAGTGGGCAATGGTAATAATCGAGCCGTTTCCATAAAAATGGCTCAATCACTACAGCGACTCTGTTAAATGAATGTGTACAGCTTGAGTGACGTAAGTGCATCTTGGTGTCTGCCTGTTGAGACCTCTCCACGTCAAGTAGCGTGAGCAGTGGCCGCGAGTTGAGAGACATTTGCATGGTCAGGGTTCTCACATGTAGAAGCAATCGCAATGGAGGGTTCTCACATGTAGTCTGCTAGTTGAGTGACATTGGCACATGGGATTCATCCGGTTCGCGGCATTATCGTCCACTCCAGGGATTTGTGTATTGAGGTACCTGCACGTCAGGACCTTGCATTCTCTGCAGATCGAGTGAGTGACATTTGCATGTTGATGACTCACTGTGTCACTCTTGATGGAATAAAGGCCTGCTTGTCGACTGACGCTGGTACATCACACGTATACATGTTAGTGAATCTCCCTGCCAGTTCTTGTACACAACTCTTGTGCTGGCTTGTGTGTTCATTGGTGTTTGCTTGTAGGACCATCTACTATTTGATATCTGCTATTTTAGTGACATTTGTGCTTCCAAACCCTGTCTTTTGAGGCATTTCAGAGTTTAGCCGATGTTGGTAGTTTAAGTAACGTGGTGTCTCTGACGTCTCCATGGTCAGTGGTGTCTTACGTATCCATGGTTAGGGGTGTCTTACATTTCCATGGTCAGGGGTGTCTCTGAGGTGTCCCTGTGCTGTTGTGCTTGTTCAAACCTATGCTCCAGAATGGTACCACATAGAGAATATAGCAAAACAATACTCTCAGAGATTTTAAACATGCCTATTTCAAAGTGGAATAATCTGCTAAAGCAGTTTCCATTGATTTAAGGCTGAAAAGAAATGATTTCAAGTAAAATAAGGTGCTGCAATAAAGGTGCAAAATTTCCATTGTTTTGCTGCTAAATTTACAAATCTATGCCGCAATGTCCTGGGGGGTCTGCTTAACGCATTGAGCTATATATATGTTAATATGTGCTCCCAAGTGTACCAACTGGTTAAAAAAAACTTAGGGGCATATTTACAAGCCCTTATCGCCACAGGAACGTCACTTTTTACAACGTTCCTGTGGAGATAGAGGCTATGTCTTATTTACAAGGCATTGTTAAGCCACTTGATGTGGCTTAATGCTGCTTTGTAAATAAGGCCCCCTTTCACGATATGCTTAGCGTGGAATGGGAGGGCAAGGGGTGTTGCTGTGGGCATGGTCATTATATTACTATAATTTTTGACTTAGTTCTACAATACAATCCATATTACCCACATTCGGGGAACACAGTTGAAAAAAGATGCATCAGCTCAACAATTCTCGCTGACTGTTGTTATTCTATACATATTTGCGCATATTCATGTGACTAATAACTTACCTATTGAGAGAGCTTAAGAAAATGTATTGCTTTCATGTATCTCCTCAGCTCATAGTTGACCCATGAACTGACACCGGAGAACTCCATTGAAAGGGTGTGCAAGCATCCCAGTCGTGCTTAAGTATCTGGAGCCTCTCACACCTGCACCTAGCTAGCACAATTCAGTATCAAAAATAAAAATTCAAATTAAAAGTCTATTATTAATAACTGGGACGTTTTCAAGGCACCATTTATTTCATACGTGGCCATATCAAGGAAGAAATAAACTAATGTTCAATATGAAGGGCTTTTCAAACAAACCAAATCTTTGGAACAGACATGCTTATCTACCAAATATTCCCATATCCTTAATAAACTCAGCTGATCTAAAGGTGTGGTCTTAATAATGCCAGGCAAATGCTTGCAAACTATTTGAAATTTCTAAAAAATGAAAACTCAATTAATGCATAACAAATGAAGTCAACAAAATACCCCCCTCTCAGATTCTGATATTTCAAAGTCTTTGAGAAATTTTATAAAGACCTGTATACTGATAACATAGCTGCTTTTCAACCTGATTTTGATACATTTTCTTATACTACAACTACATTTAGGCCTTCCAATATTATTTATTTTTTAATTAAAGATATTTCTCTTAAAGAGATTGTCCTGCTATAAAATCAGTTAACATAGCTAAGGCACCAGGTTCTGATGTTTTTTTGAGTTTACCTAATTTCTCATTTTTCCACATTCTTTGTCCTAAGCCTTTAGAACATTTTAAATCTCAGCTATCTAATTCTCATGTTAATGGAACTTTCTTAGAATCTTTGATTATTGTCATCCCAAAGCCTGACAAGGAACAACATTGTTTAAAAAGTATAGACCCATGTCTATGATAAATACTGACTGTAAATGTTTTACCAAAATCATAGCTACTTATGTAGAATCTGCAGTCCTATGAATTATTAAATTGGATCAATCAGGTTTTATTAAGGATACACTAGCATCTGATAATGCTAGAATGTGTTCTAATAATTAATTAAAAGCTGTTAATATGAATGTCTTTCTTGCAGCCCTTTCTTTGAACGCTGAAAAGATGTTTGAACAGATCAATAGGGATTATATGTTTAAGGCCCTTTCCTGGTTTGGTTTGGGGATAAACTCATCAATTTTATTAAAACCCAAGCGTTTGTGTTCTTGCCAATGGTCATTACTCCCATTATTTTTAATGAGGTTGTGGCCCTCTACAGGGTTATTCCCTATCATCTTGATTATTTATTCTGTGTTTTGTTCCTTTTGTAGAAAGCATAAGACTAAATCCCTCTACGATCCTGCTCTGCTCCGAGGGACCTGTGTTGCTTTTCTCTCTTCCCATCCACTCTTCTCCCATTCCTCCTCGATTAGCTTTGACATTTCTGGGAAGTCTTGGTGGTGGGTCGAAGTTGGGAACTTGCCTCGCTATCTTCCTGTCGCTCCTGAGGAAATACAGCTCGACGACCTGGAATTTGCAGTTGATCTGGCTCTAATCTCCCATACCCATCTGCAGATGCAAGAGAAGCCAGACAATGTGGCAGCCAGATCAGCTTATCTTGGTCTCAACTTCCACTAGGGAAATACCAAGATCCTGAAGGCTAACACAGCCAGCACAACTGCAGTCACTCTTCTAACTGATGCATTGGAAGAGGTTGAGGCCTCCGTCTACCTGGGCAGTGTCTAGCAGTCGTGGCTCACATGTCTTGAGGGTGGGTGGGTCACGCAGGTGTTAGCGCGGTGGGGGAGAGTGGAGATGAATTTAACAAATAAAACATAAAACTTACCTTACAGGGTCCCGCGCCCCCTCTGCTCCTGGCTGGGTCCAGCTGCTGGAACAGGAAGAAGGCAGCCTCCCTCCCCTCCCCTAAGCCAAACACAACACTGCAATGGCATCATGGTGATTGGTGCAGACAGCTCCCAGCCGGGTGCCCGTAGGGAGGCATTTTCTCTATGTAGGTTACATAGCCTAGATAGAGAAAATGCAGAGTGCGCTTGACTGATTTGGTCGGCCCCCAGAGGGCCGAGCAAACCATCAAGACCCACAGCATTGGGCAAGCCACTCCTCTCCAACCCACCTGCACCCATCCAGGCATACCCTTCTGCTTTCTCGCAGCGCGAGAAGCAGAAACATAAAATGGTATTTAACATACCATTTTATGTTTCTGCTTCTCACACTGTGAGGAAGCAGTGATGCAACGCTCCTCCGCCCTAATGGAAGAGCTGGTGTCTAGACAAGCATGGGGGCACAGACATCAATGTCAAGGCAACAATCAGCAAAGCAAGGGCTGCCTTCATTCAGCTAAAGAAGATCTGGAGATCCAAGGACCTAGCATTTTAAAGAAAGATCAAGCTTCTTAACACCAGCGTAAAATCTGGCCTTCTGTATGGAGCAGAAACTTGGAGGACAACTGTGACCACCACCAAAAAAAAGGCCAGACCTTCATCAACACCTGTATGTGGAAGATCCTCCAAATCTGCTTGCCAAACACCATTAGCAGCAACAACCTATGGCAGCAGACTTCTCAACTCCCTGTTTATGGAGAAATCATGAAAAGAAGCTGGGGCTGGATAGGTCACACCCTCCTTTCACCTGTGTCATAGACTACCAGGTACGCCCTGACCATGAACTCTCAAAGGAAAAGTAAAAGAAGAAGGCCAAGAAACACCTAGAGGTGAGGCCTCAAAAAAAGAAAAGGCTGTAGAGTCCTGGTTTATGGCATATACCCAGGAGGGGTAGTAGGTATAAGTGAGAAAATAAACCTGCATGTTTCAGGTTCTAAACTCAATTTCACCAAAAGTGAAATATTATCTCCTAATATTGTTCGCCTGCAATGCATGTTTGAAGGTTCTAATTTTAAAAGGACGGCCCAAAAATACAATATCTTAGCATTTGGTTTGTTCTAATACTAAGAAAATAAATACAACGTTGCTTTACTGAAAGATAAGCTCAATACGTTACTTTCTTGCTGGTCTCTACTTTCCTTAACTTGGTGGTATTACCTGGATACCATTAAAATAAATTATTTTTTACTATAATCCTTCATGTTTAATACATGCTTCTCTTTAATAACATTCATGTACATATCTATGAGTTACTGAATATAAAGGTTTTTAAATCCTTATGGGAAAATAAAACTCCAAAGATTGTTTTATCAAATATTAAAAACCCTAAATCTGACGGAGAGGTTCAGTTCCCTGACTTCAAATCATATAACTTTTTATTTATACTAAGATTATCCTCTTCTCTGCTTCATGGTTTTAACTAAAACATTTCCCCACCTTGGGTGAACCTCCAAATGGTTTTATTATCAGATTTTATTTCAATGAGGTAATTTATATGTTTAAGTGGTCTAGTATTAGCAAAGTTTCTCTCCTAAAGTTCTCTATATCCTTGCTACAAAGATATTTGTTTTATAAATACTCTTTATTACCTGTCTTTAATTCCTCATCTCATTGTTACAATACTTTTTTGAAGATTTGTAATAGATCATTTTGGGGGACTAAATGGAGAGATAGGGGTATTACTTAGATATATTAATCAAATAATGGCTAGGAAATTTATTATTTATTTTGACTTGCTTTAATTTATATTCCCGACTTCATTTCGTAGATTTTAATACTAATTGTAATTTGTATAATCCAATAAAGAACACTGCTATTCCTAAAGCCAAACTGATTTATTTATATCTTATTCGCCAACCTCTCTCAGTCAGATAAAAAATTTCAGGCTGAACTTTCCTGTGAACACAATCTTTGTGTTACAATGGATAATTAACTTCGGAACTGTATTTGGTATGAGGGCCTAATTTATATGCTGGAGGAAAGGATACCTCATCAAAATGGCGACGGAGTACGCTTTACACCAACATAGTGGTCCATCTACCCAATTTAAATGCGGGTGGACCTTTGGTGTAATGAGGGTGAATACTACTCTGTTTTTGCCATGGTCAAACATATTATGCGGTAAGGGTCAACGGAAGTTGACCTGTATGTCCGCCCACCTAATTTTATGAAAGGCAGACATACAGGTCAGTTTCTACTGCCCAGTAAGGGGCAGTGGACCTGCAAAATGCCCCCTCTCCATGGGAGATAACTTCCATGGCCAGGCGGGTGTTGTTTTTTTTATTTTCAAAAACAAAATCTCGCTTTTGTGATTTAATTTTTTTTTTAAAAAACAATTGTACCTATGGTGAGCAGCTCTGTCATGCTTGAAGGAGCCGTACCGCAAAGTTACAATACATTGGCAGGAACTACCTTAAAGGCAGTTTCCTTCAATGCTTGAAATGCCTACCGGGTGGACGGACATTTCAAATTTTGATCACTTTGACCGTGGTCAAACCCGAACGCCAAATTTTAAATCAGGCCCTAACTTCTCTGAAATCATTAGATCTGCTAATCTACCTCAGACTTTATTTTTGATATACAACAGACTCCATTCCACACCTGTTACTTTTTCTAAATGCACAGATTCTAAAAATGGACTTTGCTAGTCATGTACAGACAAAAGAAGTACTTTGTATATTTTGTTATTTAACCATAATTTTCCCATGAATTTTCTCATTCCTTTTGCAAATGTATTTGGTGTGACTGTAATGTTATACATGGTAATAGTTTTCAGTTTTCCCCTGAATACATTATACTTGGTTCCTTAGTCTTTCTTAAGGTCATTTCTAAACAATAATTGTTGATTTATTTTTTGAAGTAACTTTCATACGGTTACTTCTTATTGCAAAGATTTAACAAACTTATCATATTACTCTTGTTGAAATGGGATGCATGGTAGTTGATACTCCAACTACTTTTGCTCTTCAGGATAAGATAAAAAAAGATGTTTTTGGTTGGTTACCTTTTTCCAATTTTGTGAACTATCAAGGTTTAGAGTAAAAAGGCTTATCTTTAAATATCTCTTTTAATGGACATTTCTTCGTAAATATAATATTTTCGATATTGACTTAGTTTGTTTATATTTTATATTTCAACCTTTTCTCTCTCGCTCTCTTCCTTCTCTTATTATTTCTCTGTACATCTCTCCTTTACTTTCTTTCTTTTATTTCATATTTGTGTTTTCCATTTTGTTTTTAACAAAGTATAAGGTTGAAATATTTGTTAGTGCTCTATTTGTTACCATCTAAATACTATTACCCATTTTAGTCTTTTCTTTTATTTTATATATGCATTTAATAATGTTTATAAATTATATATATAATTTAAATCTTTAAATAATTTAACATGAATTTACCAAATATGTATATATAAGATTTATGTGTAATTACTTGCTTTTTTAAATTTAATAAACTTAAATAAAATGTATATTTAACTGTTTAATATTTTTAATTAATTAAGTACATAGCTTTTACTCATATTTGCTATAAATCAAACTAGAATGTTAGTGAGGTGGGTATTGTTTTATATTATTGCTTTAAAATGAATAATTATGCATTAAATTAATGTTTGCAATAATTTATTATTTAAAGCACTTTTAAATTGATGTGTTAATGTGCTATAAGACTTTGTTATTAGTTTCAGGATAACAATAATTATTTTACATGTATATTATGCATGGAAAAGTTATTAGTTTTAGGTTAACAATACATATTTTACATTTATATTATGCATGAAAATATATATATTTTTTAAATAATTAACCTTATAACATTTCCGAATACTTTCGCACATGGAGACCTCCAGCTCAGTGGCGAAGATCTCCTCCAACATGATCAAAGTTACTAGTAGTAACTTTACATTCGTAAAGTCCGCTGAACTGCTTATCTGAGGGGGTAGAGGTATGTAAATCTACACCTAGGTATAAGAAAGGGTGAATAGCAAAAGAATGTAGAGTTACCCCAAGGTATAGGAGTATTTCTACACATGAGTAATAGTACACTTGTATATTTATTTTGGGAATCTGGACCAAAGTGCTGTATACAAATGGCAGAAGTCAAAACAGAAAACAAAGTGTGAAAAAACCTAGATAAGCAAGAACTGAGACAACGGGTATAATTACCAAAGCCATGAATAAATGACACTATAAATAAAAGGTCTGACCTGAATAACTTGTCTTTTGGGAAAATATGGTTTACTGAGTCACGTGTTTCGTTATCATACAATTATACAGCTAGCATTGCAGAAAGAATGTCAAGCCTTCATCTATTACTATTAACTTTGCATATTCAACCCTCCGCCTCTTGGCTACAGCTCTGGCTCACACTGGACATCCTTGCTTTTATAACACAAACAAGCACACAGTTGTGCAGATTGTGGAAACACTGCACCCAGCATCTGGGTTTAAACAAGACAGTCCTCATTGAGCCAACGTCTGACCTTGAATTAACCAATTGAGCATATTGACATTATCAAATCACCTTCCTCAAAACTCAAGAACTCCCACACTATTATCTCCTCCCTCTCTGCTCGCTGCATCATCACTAGCCAAACCACTCTCGTAGCTCATGTCCTTCAGTGCTATTTTTCTTATCAGATTTTTTTCTGAACCCCACACTGCACCGTTCCTAATGCCTGTTACTTACCAAGTTGTAGTATCCTGAATTGGAATAATGTTTTATTATTATATTGCATGCTTCTGTGTGCGACATGTGGCCCCTTGTTCACCACAAACTCTGCCCTGTTGTGGGTTCATCTGGCCCTGCATGCTGATTTAGATGTTGGGAGGTGATGGAAGGGATGTGCTGGAGATGGGAGGGCATTCTGCGGGAAATCCTGTATGAGCAGCCTCAAATAGAGTGTCGGCTCCCACCGGAGGCTTGTGTTTTCACTATTAGTGATGAGCGCAGGATTGCATTTCATCCGCTGTGCTTCCTCTCTGTTGGACACTTCATACTGTTGTTTCTGCATTTTTGAGTTGGGGAAGGTACATGACTCGCATCGTGCCACACCTCCTGTGGTGATCTTCTCATGTCAAGCCTCCTCCTCAAGCCCTTCTTCTTCATCAGTACTGCCCAGGGTACCGCCTTCCTTGACTGTTAACTCATTATACCAACGTCCCTTGCCCTTAGATAAATGAAATTAAAAATTAAATGCAAATAGAATTTCTAAAGCGCAACAATCAACCGAGGGTATCTAGGCGCTATGCAGACAGGGACAGGTAAGAAAGGTGTGGGAGATGCCAAAATCATTTGCTAAAAAGCCAAGTTTGTAGATTCTTACTAAATTCCAATAGATTTGACTTAAATTTTAGTTTTGTTGGGAGTGAGTTCCACAGCCTCGATGTACATGAAATAAATCCTCTCCCACCCCATTTGGGTTTCTTGTATCTGGGAATTACAAACTTTCCACTGGTGGAGGAGCGCAGGGAGTGTGCTGGGGTGTAGTGTAGTGTTGAAAACGCTTTATCAAATGCTCAGGGCAATCACCTTGTGCTCCGAGGGCAATGCATAGTGCCTTAAACTGAATGCGTTTACCTATTCGGAGACAGTGGAATTGAATCAGTGCTTGAGATGTGGATTTATAATTCGGAATGCCTAGCAGTAACCGTGCTGCGCCATTCTGCAGTGTTTGTAACGTATGTGAAAAACTTTTTGAATATTAATAAAAAGCGCATTACAGTAGTCTACTTTGGATGGTGCAGAGACTTAATATCGATATATAAATATCGAGTTGCACCAATATCGAGGTAAAAATATCGTGGGTGAGAAATATTGCCAGAAAAAATATTGTGGACAAGAATATCGATTGTTAGGTAAGTAATATCGATGTTTAAAATATCGAGGTGTTTAATATTGTTTGTAAAAATATCGCTGTTTAAAATAACTAAGGGGGTCATCAGTATGGCGGGCAGACTTTGTCCGCCCACCATACCCCCTGGAAACGGGACCACCCGCTGAGGGTGCGGTGGTCCCGCACTCCCAATTAGGATGCGCCCGCCACACTGGGGGGCGCATGACGCATTTGCAACATTGCGGCAGGCGGTGCTGCCTGCCACAATGCCACAAAGGCAGGTTGTGCCTTTCAATGCACAACGTGACAGGCACCACGCAGTACCTGCCACGTTGTTCATTGAAATGCAGGAGGGTACCATAGATACCCCCCAAGTGCACCCCCCACACCCCCAGAGTCCCTGGAGGCCACCAACGGGCCCCCGCAAGCACACTCCGCATGCCTTCCCCACGGAAAGGCATGTTCCCACCAACATTGGAATATGGCTGGCAGTGTCTAACAGACACCGCCACCATATTGAACCCTTTTCCGCCTGGTCGTCTTGACTACCGGGTGGAAAAGTGGCTGACAGTCTTTTCATCCGCCGCGGACCCCCCAGCCATTGTAATATGGCAGGGGTCTTTGCTGCACGGATGGCGGATCGCCCCCGCTGTGCCGGCGGTGACTATTGCCGGCCCTGCAGGGGCCCGCCATCCTAATGGGGCCCTAAGTGTTTAATATTGTTTGCAAAAATATAGTTGTTAAAATTATCGATTTTTTTTATTATGGTAATGTAATTTAGTATATATTTTATATGTATGTGATGTGTTTTTGTATGAGAATTGTTTGTATTTTTATTATATGTGTAAAGATTTTAGTAATCTAACCAAGAGGGAAAAATGAGGGGAGTGAAAAGGAAATATAATAGGGAGAGGAAAGATCAGTGGTGAGAAGAAAAACCCTCAAACACCAAACAAGTAGGTGTTAATTATCATCATTGGGTTTTCCAAGCATGAAAACTGAAAAAAGAGGGGGGACCCCCATTAGGGCCCACAGTGAAAGTGCAAGTTTAAAAGGAAGTTTGGCAGTTCCTAGTATCAATTTTAATAGAGGGATAGCCTACTTCCATTAAAAGCATGTGAAAGAAGTGGACATATTAAGGAAATGACAATGAAAACCTAATGTCCTTTCAACGAAAAAATTAAAGTGTGGTCAACATGTTTCTGCTTACAGATGAGCTACAATCACTCAAGCATTCGTCAGGACCAAAAAGGAAACTCTTAAAAAAGAAGACATTTTTGTTTTGGCAGCTGAAAAAAGGAACACACTCTAACGTGTATCCAATTCTCGCTATCAACAAGAAAAAAGGGGGGGTGGTTGAATCACCCACTCACGGTTACTCCTCCATGAGTTTCTTTAGTTGCTGTTAATACGCCCGTGTCTGTAAAGAAAAACACATTTCTAATCACAGCAAAGCCCGAGTGAAGTGTAACAAAACTTCTGTATGGGAATAAATTCATATCAATGATGACAAAGCCTAAATCCTAGTTTTAAACTCCCATAAACCCTCACCTCATACGCGCCATAATTATAGTGTTCTTACACTTGAATCTGAACTCTCCTATGTTTAAAAACTACATGTTCAAACAGCGTCACTGGACTGATTGAACCACTGGTCGGATACCATAACGTAACCTGTATTCATTATCAGATGCAACATTCACACATCGATATATATGTGAAAAAACCCTGACCCTGTCCACCATCTTTGAACATCCTGGGTGCACTCCCACCTTGATGGTCAGAGAAATTACACTGAACACACAACTTCCGTGCCAGTGTGACAGTTAAAAACAATACTACGCATGTGCCAGCTGTCTAAATTGCCATCATTACGAGGAAAAGAGGAAAGACCATTTAACATTGGATATCATAATTACAATCATCGTCAGTCAAATACTGCCGGATATCAAACAAACAATGTTCTTTATTCGTGCGCCACTTACTTATCAGGCTTCTTGTAAATGCCTCATGGGTACATGGCAGGGGTATTCTTCACGCCCGTTGCAAGCTAAACAGAAGTGGGGGGTAAATTAAAATGAAAAACTGAGTAAAGGCCCCAAGAGGATGTTATATCTTCAATGCCCGTATTTAAATTAAAGGCAGGGGAATCAGCCAAACTGATAATTATTGTCCGGTTTATAAACCCCGAAAACCCGTATTTTTAACACGAACGGAGAAAAATATAGTAGTCGTAACCCGTCTAGGTCCCTGTCATTATAGCTATACTCACTATCAAACGGACGTCTCCCCGCTCCGAACCTACGGAGTGCACATCCATGCCCCGAATGGTGGCTGGTTGTTTTTGGAACTGACGTTTTGTAACGTCAGGACGTCGCAACCACGTGATCGCGACTACCTAGAATCTTAAAGGAACCTCACTCTGACGGCCCAATATGACCTAACGTTGTCAATCAACTATATTTAAAAACACTCTACAATCACAAGATGACAAAGCATCATTGCGGCTGTTTGATGAATTTTTATAAGTTGTATTTATCACTTTTCTCATTAGTGACTTTGTAAATCTAGTCTTTGGTTGGGGAAAAGAACTTGAAAAACAGGGAAAACAGAGGAAAATCGTTTGTTTATTGACAGAGGGTTCTTTTATCTCTACAGTGACCCACTCAGATGGTGTGAAATCATAGTGCCAAATGTGGTGAAAGTTAAATCTGTATCACTTAGAAATACAACCCGCTAAACGCTATTTCTGCCAGGAGCCCAATATATGGAAACCATAATCATTACTAGTTCATCTTTTGTTGAGGATAGAGCCCCACGGTATCGCATCATTAAGGCCCACATTATGCGTAGACAAACGGTATATCCACTGTTGTTCTTTTTCAAAAAGTTGTGTTTCTGAACCATTTTTCAACTGTTCAATAATTGTCCATTTGACATCATTCGGTGTATGATTGGCTTCCAGGAAGTGTCTCGTTAGTTTAGTAGTGTTCTTCCGGCACCAGATGTTACTACGGTGCTCTCCAATCCGCAGTTTGATCCTTCTCGATGTCATGCCCACGTATTTGAGGCCACATGGGCAGACTATCAAATAAACCACGTTGTTGGAGTTGCAGTTTGTATGACCTCTCTGCTCCCAGACTTTCCCTGCTTCCAGAGCCAATGTCTTTGAACTCGTTGTTAAATGACATACCGCACAATTGCCACATGGATAGTGGCCTTTCACTGGTGGAAGGCCCCAAGCTGATAGTACATTCTGCTCGGTAGTAGGTGTTTGTTCTTTAGGTCTGGTATGCACCAAAGCGTCACGTAGGCTTCGTTCTCTCTTATATGAGAAAAGAGGCTTTTCCCATTCATTACAATTACTTGTCAAGATTTCCAATGTTTAGTGATGCAACGGCTGACTGCATTTGAAATACCTCTATAAGTAGTTACACAGGTCAGAGGGGGATATTCCGCTTGATTCTTAGGGTAATTCTCAAGAAGGGCTTCACGGTTTTGATTTTTAGCCCTCTTAAGACTCTTGGTCAGCACCTTTTTAGGATATCCGCGACTCTGTAATTTTTCTGGCAGGTCCCCTGCCTGATGTTTAAAATCACTAAGATTGCTACAATTTCTCCGTATTCGGAGATATTGCCCAAACGGCAGGTTTTCGCGGAGAGGGCGAGGATGAAAGCTCTCAAAGTGCAGTAAATTATTTTTGGTGGTAGGCTTGTAGTAGGTCTTAGTTTGTAGATGGTTATACTAGCCAATTCAGAGGC
Organism: Lissotriton helveticus; assembly: GCF_964261635.1. NCBI lineage: Eukaryota > Metazoa > Chordata > Amphibia > Caudata > Salamandridae > Lissotriton > Lissotriton helveticus. The sequence continues at coordinate 257,302,619 of NC_136061.1, forward strand.
TACGCACAACAAAGGTCACTTACTTGACCCCATTTTCTCCAACATCCACGAGCTCAGAACTGCACCCCCTCTTCCGCTCCCGTGGACAGACCACTTTTTGGTACCACTATCCTGGCAAATCAGTGCCCCGCCACCCCAACCCCTTAAGACGCAGACCTTGGATAGAAGGTGGTCTAAACTTCCTGTTGAAGACTGGACCTCCTTGCTCAAACAGTCCTACCCCCCCGCACTAGACCCAGTGGTCGCAGACACGCAATTTGAAAAAAAAATGGCTCTCTCATTCACTCGACTCCATCCTTCCCAAAAAAAACACCCTGAAAAAGGAAAAGAGAGCTAACCCTGCCCCTTGGTACACAACCAAACTAAAACTTCTACGGAAAGAATGCAAAAAACGGGAGCTCTCATGGAGGAAAGACGGAACTAAATCCGAAAAAGACGAATATTCGCACCGCCATGAGAACATACAAAACGGCCCTGCGGAACACCAAGAGGCAATTTTTCGATGAAAGAATCAAAAAGTCCTCCAACTCTGCTAGAGAAACATTTCTTATCATGAAGGAACTGCTCAAAGTGCCTGACCCTCCCCCAGTTCAGGATACCTCTGAGGATAAATGCAACAAATTGGCGAACTATTTTGACAAAAAGATTCAAAACATTCTTGCTACTCTGCCCCAAACCAATCCCAGGGCAGACACTAAGGGGGCCATTAGGAGCCCGCCCGCCACCCTATCGGGAAACGGGACCGCCCGCCTCGAGGGCGGGGGTCCCGAAATGTGCATTAGGATGCGCCCGCCACACAGGCGGGCGCATCCTGTATTGTTGCCATTGCGGCGGGCGGAGCAGTAATCTCCGCCCGCCGCCTTGTTAAACGTGCACGTTGTGCATTTCTAAGTGCAACATGACAGGCACCGCGCGGTGCCTGCCATGATGCACTTTGAAATGTGGGGGGGTACCATAGGTACCCCCCATGTGCAACCCCCCAAGCCAGGGACTCCCAGGGGGCCCGCAACGGGCCTCCGCAGGGAGTCTCCGCATGCCTTTCCGTGGCGGCATTGCCGCCACGGAAATGCATTGGTGTAAGCCCATTGTAATATGGCGGGCGGTGTCTAACAGACACCGCCACCATGTTACTCGTTTTCCGCCCCGGCCGCCAGGCGACCGGGGCGGTAAACATGCGGGCGGTGTTTCTCACCGCCGCGGTCCACCCCGCCATACTAATATGGCGGGGGGGATTTGGCTGTGGATGTCGGGCGGATTTCCTCCGCCAGGCTGGCGGTAGCCACCGCCAGCCTGGCGGAGGAAATCCGTCCGACATCCGAATGGACCCCTAACTGTCAAGCCAATCTAAGATCAGACACAATCCCTCAGCCGGCCAAACCAGCTATCCTCCTGGATACCTTTGGACCTGTGACAGTGGAAGAAGTTCTCAAAACACTGGCTATCATTAAAAGGTGCTCTCCTAGCGGCCCGGTACCTATGCGCATCCTTAAGTTGGTTGCACCCACAATCGCCACACCTGTCACTGACCTCATCAACTCCTCGCTCCTTCATGGAACGGTGCCCCCCGGCTGGAAGAGAGCCATCGTCAAAGCCCTTCTTAAAAAGCCGCTCCTAGACCCCTCGGACCTGGCCAACTACAGACCAATCTCCCTTCTCCCCAGTATCAGCAAGGTCACGGAAAAGCTAGTCAACAAAAAACTTTCCCACTTCCTGGAAACAAACAGCCTTCTCCGGAATTCGCAGACTGGCTTTCGCCCAGGACAGGGCACGGACACCGCCCTCCTGGCAGTGGTGGAGGAGGCCAGATGCATTCTGGACTCAGGAGGATCAGTGGCAGTGATCCTCCTGGACCTCAGTGCGGCCTTCGACACGGTTAACCACCAGGTCCTTATCCAGCGACTAACTGACATAGGGGTGACTGGAACTGCTCTGTCCTGCCTCACGTAATTTCTAAGCAATCGCACCTTCCAGGTATGGGAGAGCAACTCCCGATCAGCAGCCATTCCCCTCCAGTGCGGGGTACCACAGGGCTCCTCCCTTAGCCCAACTCTATTTAATGTGTACATGTCCCCACTGGAGGAGGTAGTCGCCCCGTTCGGAGTTACAATCGTGAGCTACACCGACGACACCCAACTTGTCGTCTCCTTATCCCAACCTGACCAAGGACTGCCCACCCTCCACACCTGTTTATCTAAAATATTCACCTGGATGGGCGAATCGTCCCTTAAACTTAATGGCTCCAAGACAGAGATCATGATTTCGGGGCATAAAGGATCCACCCTGCCTCCGAACATCTGGCCCACCTGTCTGGGGGAACCCCCTTCTCCTAAAAAGGAGATCAAAAGTCTTGGAATCTGGATGGAAAGTGACCTATCCTTCAAGACGCAAGCCAAAAAAACTGCGGGAACCTGCTTCGGCCTCCTCAGATCGGCCCGGAAAATTCTGCCCCTCCTCCCCCAGTCCTTCCGCAAATTGCTCATTCAAGGACTGATCCTGTCTAGGCTGGATCACAGCAACGCCATCTTCCTTGGAGCACCGGAATTCACCCTCAATAAGCTTCAACAAATTCAGAACGCCGCAGCACGGCTCCTCACCGACACCCCGGCCAGATCATCAGCTAAACCTGCGCTGAAACTGTTGCACTGGCTTCCCAGTACGAGAAAGAATAAAGTTTAAATCCCTTTGTCTGGCACACAAACTACTTCAGGACAAGGGTCCCTCCATTCTCAAAAACCTTGTTGTGCCCTACAAAGCTAATAGGCCACTCCGCTCAGATTATGAACGTCTAATCACTGTGCCTAGAGTGAAAAAGGCACGCACTGGAGGACGGCGATTCTCAGTCAACACAGCCAAACTGTGGAACGCCTTTCCCCTCAAACTCAGGAGCGAACCCTGTCATCTCCGATTCCGGAAACTCCTGAAAACCCACCTCTTCCCCTAAACCCCCCCGTCTTTCCTGTTCACTACCTCTGACTCTGCTGTCTTGGTTTTAGCACTGGGATGCTTCCGGGTTACTACGCGCTCTATAAACCCACATTCATTCATTCATTCATTCATTCATCTCTCTCGTGATGGTTACATCCAAAAACACGTTGGTGTTTGCCGAGTACTCACAGGGGTTCACCCAGTCAAAAAATGCCAGCAAAGTTTCTTCTGAGCCCTTCCAAATTAACAGAACGTCGTCAATGTATCTTTGCCAAAGAATTACATTTTCACTGTATGGATTGGAATCTGCCAAGATGTATGTACATTCAAAGTTGTAGACATATAGCCCCGCAATGCTTGGGGCAAAAGTGCTGCCCATCGATGTACCAGTCTTCCGAAGGAAGATCTGGCCCTGATATTCAAAAAAATTCCTCTTCAGAGCCAGTGTTGCGCAATCTAGCACGAAGGAGCGGGAGGTAGTATATTCCAATGCAGATTTTTCCAAGACGTATGTCAAAACTTTTATCGTAGCATCTAGGGGGATGCATGTGTAAAGGCTTTCTATATCAAGGGCAACTAAAAAGCACGGATCTTGAGGAAGCTCTACTGTCAGTAGTAGGCTCAATAGGCTTTTAGTGTCCTTGATATAGGTGCTGGTGGCGTGAACCAAAGGTTTTAGAAAAAAATCACAGTACTTTGAAAGAGGCTCTAAAATAGAGCCAATTCCCGAAACAATAGGACATACTGGTGGGGGATGGCGGTTTTTATGCGTTTTCGGGAGAGTGTAAAAGTATGGAATTTTTTCTTCAGATTTTGTGAGAAAGTCTGCCTCTTGTTTACTTATGAGGCCATCGTGTTCAGCTGTCATCACAAGCTCCACTATTTCATCCTTCAGGGAGGGGGACGGATCTTCTCTTAACACAACATAGTTGGTTGTGTTGTTCAGGAGTCTACGGCATTCAAGATCATATGAGGTAGCATCCTGTATCACTCTACCTCCCCCTTTATCCGCACTTTTGATCACTATTTCTGTATTGCGGCTAAGGGACTGTATAGCTTTATATTCCTCAGTGGTCAAATTTTTGAACAGTGTTGGTTCTTCTAAGGCTTCTACCTCATTATATACCGCCTGCTCAAAAGCGGTGATCTCGGGTGGTACCATATGTGGAGGAGGGGTAAAGGTGGACTTCAAACGGAAGTCTGTGTCATTTTTCTCAGTCTCCAGTTCGGATTGTATTTGTCTTTCAAAAAAACTCCTAAGACTGAGTTTTCGAAAAAAGTCCATTAGCTCACAGTTCAGTTTGAAGCGATCCAAGCGTGGCGTTGGAATAAACCCTAAACCCTTCTCCCGAACTGCCACCTCAGCAGAGTTAAGAACTATTGATGATAAATTCGTGATTAGGGTTTCTGGTTGCTCGGACCTGCTCGTTGGTCGCATGTCTTGCTCCTTGTGTTGTCTCCGACTGCTTCTGTCGTCTCCCAATGGACCTGGTTGTTCCCTCTCCTTCTGCCCCTGGCCCTCCAACCTCTCTCTAAGAAAAGGCTGCTGATGTATATTGCCTTGAAATTGTGGGGGTTGCATAAAAGGCTGGTGCCATCCCATCATGGGTGCGAAAGGAGGTTGCTGGAAACCCTGAGGATTAAAACCCATTGGCTGTTGATATGTAATCCAGGTTGGGGTATTTTGAGTATTTTGGTATCTTCTACCCCTCCCTCTACCTCTGCCTCTTGGTTTAAAACCTGTACTCCCTGTGCTAGAACCACTTGAGTTGGAGTCATCTGATACGTCTGAATTATAATCAGTTTTATTTGGGGGTGTAAAATCAGGACTGGCATATGGGTAAACTTTAACATATGACCACTTTTTTAAGTCTTTCTGAAATTTTTGTACCTTAGATTGAGCTAAGGAGTCTTTGTATTCAGTTAGTTCCTTGTTGAACTCCTCTAACTTTTTCTTATACCCTGTTATAGTTGTCTTGATATGTGTTTCTGTAGCCTGGATATCAATCAACAGGGCTTCAGACAATCTAAGGGCTGTTTTGATAATGAGGATCGCCCAATCCCTCGTGCAGTGCCAGGCGATCTGCGCCCACTCTTTCCTGAATGTAGCATCATCCAGGAAAATACGGGGGGCATTCGCTACTAGCAACCCTTTAGGTGCAATGTTGTTATTGAGATATTCTTTTAACATTGTGTCGTGTAATATGGCGTGAATCCTACTTCTTTTCAGTTCTCCCAACTTATCCCAATCATTTGTTTGTGAGATTACTTGGGAGACTAAGGGGTCAGAGAATATAGACGGATCTTTCAGAATGGCCTCTACTTCCTCATTAGAGTAAGAGAGGCCCAGATCTTCCATGATGGCACAGACAGCTGGAAAAAGAACAACGGTGGATATACCGTTTGTCTACGCATAATGTGGGCCTTAATGATGCGATACCGTGGGGCTCTATCCTCAACAAAAGATGAACTAGTAATGATTATGGTTTCCATATATTGGGCTCCTGGCAGAAATAGCGTTTAGCGGGTTGTATTTCTAAGTGATACAGATTTAACTTGCACCACATTTGGCACTATGATTTAACACCATCTGAGTGAGTCACTGTAGAGATAAAAGAACCCACTGTCAATAAACAAACGATTTTCCTCTGTTTTCCCTGTTTTTCAAGTTCTTTTCCCCAACCAAAGAGTAGATTTACAAAGTCCCTAGTGAGAAAAGGGATAAATACAACTTATAAAAAATTCATCAAACAGCCGCAATGATGCTTTGTCATCTTGTGATTGTAGAGTGTTTTTAAATAAAGTTGATTGACAACGTTAGGTCATATTGGGCCGTCAGAGTGAGGTTCCTTTAAGATTCTAGGTAGTCGCGATCACGTGGTTGCGACGTCCTGACGTTACAAAACGTCAGTTCCGAAAACAATCAGCCACCATTCGGAGCATGGATGTGCACTCCGTGGTTCGGAGCGGGGAGACGTCCGTTTGATAGTGAGTATAGCTATAATGACAGGGACCTAGATGGGTTACAAATACTATATTTTTCTCCGTTCATGTTAAAAATACGGGTTTTTGGGGTTTATACACCGGACAATAATTGTCCGTTTGGCTGATTCCCCTGCCTTTAATTTAAATACGGGTATTGAAGATATAACATCCTCTTGGGGCCTTTACTCAGTTTTTCATCTTAATTTACCCCCCACTTCTGTTTAGCTTGCAACGGGCGTGAAGAATACCCCTGCCATGTACCCATGAGGCATTTACAAGAAGCCTGATAAGTAAGTGGCGCACGAATAAAGAACATTGTTTGTTTGATATTCGGCAGTATTTGACTGACGAGGATTGTAATTATGATATCCAATGTTAAACGATCTTTCCTCTTTTCCTCGTAATGATGGCAATTTAGACAGCTGGCAAATGCGTAGTATTGTTTTTAACTGTCACACTGGCACGGAAGTTGTGGGTTTAGTGTAGATTCTCTGACCATCAAGGTGGGAGTGCACCCAGGATGTTCAAAGATGGTGGACAGGGTCAGGGTTTTTTCACATATATATCGATGTGTGAATGTTGCATCTGATAATGAATACAGGTTACGTTATGGTATCCGACCAGTGGTTCAATCAGTCCAGTGACGTTGTTTGAACATGTAGTTTTTAAACATAGGAGAGTTCAGATTCAAGTGTAAGAACACTATAATTATGGCGCGTATGAGGTGAGGGTTTATGGGAGTTTAAAACTAGGATTTAGGCTTTTTCATCATTGATATGAATTTATTCCCATACATTAGTTTTGTTACACTTCACTCGGGCTTTGCTGTTATTAGAAATTTGTTTTTCTTTACAGACACGGGCGTATTAACAGCAACTAAAGAAACTCATGGAGGAGTAACCGTGAGTGGGCGATTCAACCCCCCCACCACTTTTTCTTGTTGATAGCGAGAATTGGATACACGTTAGAGTGTGTTCCTTTTTTCAGCTGCCCAAAAAAAATTCTTCTTTTTTAAGAGTTTCCTTTTTGGTCCTGACGAATGCTTGAGTGATTGTAGCTCATCTGTAAGCAGAAACATGTTGACCACACTCTAATTTTTTCGTTGAAAGGACATTAGGTTTTCATTGTCATTTCCTGATGGAAATACATTTAAATAAAATGTTTTAAGTGTTTCTTTATTGGTGTGGTGTTCTAGGGTAGAAAACAAAATAAATATATGTATGGTTTGCATAATTCTGTTAATATTTGCTCCTTTTAAATAAGTATTGTTTTTAAATGTATTTATAATTTTTTTTATATAATATTTGTAGCTTTTTGTTGTAAGTGATTTATACTATATTATGTTTTTATTTTATGTTTAATATATTTAAATGTATATTTTTAAATCTTGTTTGTTTTTATGATTTAAAAAAAAAATCTATTGTTTAAATGTTATTAGTAATTTTAGTTTCTCTGCAGTCCAGCACTTTCTCTACTGTTGCACTCTTTGGAGTGGGAAAAGTAATTTTTTACCCTCTGCTATCCAGCACTTTCCCTACTGTTGCACTCACTGGAGTGGGAATGGTCATTTTTTACCCCTCCGCTATCCAGCACTTTCCCTACTATTGCACTCATTGGAGTGGGAGTAGTAATTTTTATCCTCTCCGCTATCCAACACTTTCCCTACTGTTTCTCTTACTGGAGTTGGAATAGTAATTTTTACCCCTTCGCCACCCAGCACTTTCCCTACCATTTCAGTCACTGGAGTGGGAATAGTAATTTTTACTCCTTCGCTATCCAGCACTTTTCCTACTGTTAAACTCATTGGAGTGGGAATAGTAATTTATACCCCTCCGCTATCCACCACTTACCCTACTGTTGTACTCACTGGAGTGTGAATAGTAATTTTTACCCTTTCGCTATCCAACATTTTCCCGACTGTTGCATTTATTGCATGCTTTAATTTTGTAATTTTTTAAGTAATCCAGGGTCTGATTAGCATGGCGGGCGGACTCCGTCCGCCATAGCCCCGGGAAATGGAACCGCCCGCAATGCATGCTGTGGTCCCGCCCCCACAATTAGGATGCGCCCGCCACACTGGCGGGCGCATCCCGCATTTTTAACATTGCGGCGGGCGGTGCTGTTCATGATTTGGGGTAACTGTGGGTAGGGAGATTCATGTTATAGTTTTATTGTATTCATTTTACTAGACCTAAAATATGTATGAAATATACCGTAGTTGGAATGCACAACGTGACAGGCACTAGGCGGTACCTGCCACCTTGTAAATGCAAATGCAGGGGGATACCATAGGTACATCCCATGTGCACCCCCCACCCCAATACCCTGGGGGCTCGCAACGGACCCCAGAAAGCACGGAAAGGCATGTTTCCGACCCATACTAATATGGATGGCAGTGTCTAGCAGACACCGCCACCATATGAAACCCTTTTCCGCCCAGGCGGCTTGTCGACCGGGTGGAAAAGCGGCAGACGGTCTTCCCGTCCGCCGCGGTTACCCCCTGCCATACTAATACGGCGGGGGTAAATGGGTGGAGGGCGGGGAAGGATGTAGGGCGCATCGCCACCACCATGCGGGCGGTGGCAATCCGTCCTACATCCTAATTACCCCCGTAATGTTTTAAATTATTATAGAATTTTTTTTATTTTAAGATATTGATATATATATATATATTTTATTTGTATATAATTTTAAAGTTTACAAATTAAATAAAGATAATATTTACATATATATATATATATGTATAAAATATGTTTCTGGATTTATATTTTTTCATTTAAGTTTATTTGTAATATTTAGTCAACATTCTTATAAATTTTAATTTAGTTTGTTAAAAATAATAATATTATTTAGAATATTTTATTTTATTTGATATATATATTTTTTATTTGATATTTTTTACATCTATATTTTTTACTTCGATATTTTTGAATCATTATTTTTGATCTTACCTGTTTAAGTAAAGGGAGTCGATATTTTTGTATTCTATATTTTGTCTTCGATATTTACAACATCGCTGTTTGTTACATCGATATTCTTTCAGTGAACCACTTTGGATGAGATGAGAGTCTTAATTACCATCTTCTGCAGGCTTGATGGAATGAAAGGCATCAACCTCATCTCTTCAGCAACTACTTCTCTTGGCTCCTCCCGATAAGTTCTGTGGGATATAAATATTGAAGCAAAAATAAGAATGGAGCAGACTTTAGACACCACCCTCAGCATTATTATTATAATTCACGCAAAGAAATGTTTCCACAATTAACGACAAAGGAGATGAAACTGCTAGGATTGTTTAGATGTTAGAGGATCTAGTCTTGCTTACAGCCTTATCTAAAGATGCATTTAATGAGCTAGGAGCCACCTCAACCTAGTTGCCTTGCCCATGGTGCCTACAATGGACATATAATCAAATTGGAAGGAATGTTCAATGCAAATATAAAATTCCAAAACAGATCTACAGATGCAAAAATATATGTAGTGGATTGTAGAATCAACATTTTGGGTTGGTCTGAACAACAGAACCTTAAGATACTAGTAAACCTGTGCAAGGCTCCCTATATATTCAAGATAACCAACTTTGACTTAAACAAAATTTTGCATGATTACAGTAAACTATTCACTGAAAAGTCAAAATGTTTGAAAGGCTTCCATTCCATAAAGTTGAAGGATGCTGCCATTACAGTCAGACAAGTGCGAAATATACAATTATCAGCACGGGCGGAAGTTGACAAGATATTGAAACGGTGGCTTGTAGGAGTAATTGAACCTGTTTCTGCATTTGCTTGGTTGTCACAAGTAGGAAAAGCAACAAAAAAAGGAAGAATGGAAATATCAGGCTTTGCATTGACTTGTGGCAATTGAATCGTCAAGTAATTGTTGAGAGTCAATCTTTGCCTAATGTGTATGAGATGGTAGCCACCTTAAGATATGTGAAAGTACTTTCTAAATTGGATTTTACAGCGGCCTACCATCAAATAGTATTACATAAGGTTTCACCTCGAGGAACACAGAGGAGCATTCAGGTTTTTCCACGTGCCCTTTGGCGCAATTTTCAGCTTTGGTAGTATTCCAAGGAGTGATGAAAAACTATTTGACAGAATGCAGTGCATGAGAGCCTTTCAAAAAGATCTCATATTCTCATAAATACACAAAAAACATCGAGAAATATTACAAGAAGTGCATGAAAGAATACAGTCAAGTGGCTTAACTCTAAAAAAAGAAAAATGCAAATTGGTCCAAGATGAGGTCATGTATTTGAGTTATGTCATTTGTGCCGATAATGTGAACCCCCAACCCTGATCTTGTCTCTGCTGTCATCAGTTCTCCTCCACCATTGAACAAGGATGAACTAAGGTACTTTTTAGGCCTACGCGAATTTTATTAGAAATTCGTGAAAAACTAGGCCGACAAGGTGTAATCTGTGCCTCGATTAATGAAAAAGGATGTGGATTTTGTATGGAACAAGAAATACAATAACACCAAGATGGAACTTAAACAGGAATTACAGGGCGCACCATTACTAAAGGCATTCAATGAGAACATACAATCAATTGTCACTGTTGATGCCAGTCAGAATGAGTTGGGGGTTGTACTGAGCGAGGAGGCACCTGAAGGAGAAGGATTAATTGTGTTTGCCTCATGCAGAGTGGGAGACACATAATCAAAATTCTGACTAATAAAACGAGAATTGCTTGAATGTGTATGGGCGGTCACTAAATTCAAATGTTTTTTGTTGGGTAAGCCTTTCATGCAGCGCATCGTCCTCAAATCACTTGATGGGTGATAATGAGTACTACTGTGAAATACTTGAGCATGTGGAATATTTTTACACTTTTTTTCTGACTGCTTTTCATGATTCGGGGTAACTGTGGGTAGGGAGATTCATGTTATAGTTTTATTGTACTCATTTTACTAGACCTAAAATATGTATGAAATATGCCGTAGTTGGAATATGCTTGTGAATGCATATCATATGAGATATATTAATTTCACTTTTAATCTGTAAAATGATAGTTATCTGGGTATTTCTCCTTTTTAAATTATATTTGAATATATTTATTCTAATTATCTGTGTACCTTTTTAAAGCAAATTACTGTATATGTAGTGCACATCATTTTTGATCTGTATTATATGCCTGTGACTATTGCACTAATGTCTATTTAATGAAACTAATTTATTTATTTAAATGCTTTTGTAACGCGCTCTATTACTAACAAAATAGTATCCTGGCGCGATGAAGGCACAGCAGTATTGACAGAAAGCAGATATCTGCAGACACTAAATGGGGAAGATTTAAACTATAGTGTTAAAAAGGTGAGTTTTTAGACCTTTCTTAAACGCACTGAGAGTAGATGCAGTTTTCAGATGGAGGGGTAAGGCATTCCAAGATTTAGCCGCTCTCACTGAGATTGATTGCCCGCCAAGTCTACAGTATTTAAATTTAGGAATGGACATTTGACACAGGTTGCCCGATCGCAGTGAGCGGTTAGGAACATACAGGCAAAACCTTTTTCTCAAATAAGCCGGGCCAGTTTGATGAATAGCTCGGTAGGCAAGCACTAGAATTTTTAACAGGATCCTATGAGCAACTGGAAGCCAATGAAGAGCGTGGAGAAGCGGGCGAGCACTGGAACGCCTGGGGACATTAAACAAAAGTCTGGCAGCGGCATTCTGAATAACCTGAAGGCGGTGGATCAGATATGCCGGCAATCCGCAGAACAGCCCATTCGCATAGTCTAGCCTAGACAAAATTAAGGCACGAATAACAGTCTCTTTTGCTTCTTTTGGAAGGAGAGGAAAAAACCTGCGTAAAGTTTTTAGGGTAGAAAAACAGACGCCAGTGAGTTTATTTAGATGGTCCTCAAACTTAAGGTTCTTGCCGAACCAAACCCCCAAGTTTTTCACCGGGCCAGACGTGGCTTTTGGTGGGGGTAGGTCCGTAGGCCAAAAACGTTCACTAAAATCCTCTGGAAAAGAGCCATACAGCAAAATCTCGGATTTACTTTCGTTACATTTTAGCTGGGCCCTTACTAACCATTGAAAAACAGAGGACAAACAGAGTTGGGCCGCCGACGTATCTAAATTATCTTTGGACCAGGTAAACAAGAGTTGTGTATCGTCGGCGTACGCCATAATTTTAGCCCCCAACTGTTCTGCAAGATAGACCAAGGGGGTAAGATAGATATTAAAAAGCAGCGGGCTTAAAGTTGATCCCTGCGGAACACCAGTAGAAAGTAATTTAGGGGTAGAGGCAAAAGGAGGTAGCCAGACTTGTTGAGTACGATGACTCAAAAATGAGGAAAGCCAGTCAAAAGCATGTCCCACAATACCAATATCGGCCAGTCTGGAGAGTAGGAGGGAGTGAGGGACCGTATCGAAGGCAGCAGAGAGGTCTAGTAAAATCAGAGCCGCTCTGCCACCTTCGTCCAAACACTCCCGAATTGCCTCCGATACTTCGACTAAGGCCGTCTCGGTGCTGAAGGAGGCCCTAAAACCGGACTGAGCTGGATTTAGAGCTTCGGTGGATTCAACAAATTTAACCAGCTGATTGAAAACAACCTTTTCGCATATCTTTGCGACTGCAGGAAGCAAAGATATTGGGCGAAAATTAGACGGAGTGGCTGGGTCCAATCCATTTTTTTTTAATAGTGGGAGCAGTTTTGCTTGCTTCCAACAGGCGGGAACAGTGGCCGTAAGAAGCGAGAGGTTAATAATCTGAGTTACCTCATTTCCCACTGTTTCCGCTAAGCTCGCAAAAACTGTAGCCGGGCATGGGTCAGAAGGAGAACCGGATTTTAAGGCAGCAACAATAGCAATAATGTCAGAGTTTGATTGAGGGGTGAAGGTGGTCAATTTCTCGATGCGTGGGGGCATTAAAGGAAGCAGAATTATTTGGGACGATGAAAGGCCATTACAAACATTTTGCAGATCCGTCTGAATTTTGGCAATTTTATCAATAAAAAATTCAGATAGCTCTTCACACCATTCCTCAGATGCAAGCGGCAACGGTTGTGATGCACAGGGAGATAAAAAACTTTTAACAATCGTAAAAATTTCCTTACTGTTGTTGTTTGCTTTATTAATACGCCCTGCAAAATAGCTACTTTTGGCAGATCTGATGGCTGCATAATACTTTTTTTGCGCAGTCCGCAGATCCTTTTTTGCTTCAGGGAGATAAGCTTGTCTCCACACCCTCTCTAGCTTTTTACAGCCGGATTTGAGGTCACGGAGGGAATGTGAAAACCAGGGTTTAGAGGGGGTAGCACGGAGTCTACAGACTCGGCTGCTTTTAATTGATGCCGTAGTCGCACCTTCCACCCATAGATTAAAAATGCTGGCTGCGGCCTCAATATCAAGAGGAAACAATGGGCGAGAAGCGGCCAGGCCATCTGAGAGAATATCTAAGTTAATCTTCTGCTTATGGGCGGTATGAGGATGGGGCACAGCAGAAATCAGTGAGGGCCAAGAAAATCTAATAAGCTTATGGTCCGACCAGATCACAGGCTCAGGGTGGGCCATAGTAATATCAAAGTTTGAACATACCAAATCTAAGATATGACCTCCTTGATGGGTTGGGGCAACCACCCACTGTTTTAGCTGGGCCATAGAAAGAGCTTCGGCCAGGCGAACCACCTCTGGTAGGTCCGCGCTATCTACATGGATATTAAAGTCCCCCAGTAAAAGATACCGGGAATGACGTAGAATCCGGGGGACTATAGTCTCTTCTAGGACCTGCACAAAGTTGCCAATATAACCTGGGGGACGGTAAACCAGCGTGCCACCTATGGATGAATGAGCGTTGAATATTAGAGAGAAGTGGAGCATCTCAGCTTCAGCCAGCTGTTCTTGGGAATCATATGAAAAGGTCCACTGTTCTCTAAAGACAACCGCAGTCCCACCTCCTCTGCCCGCAGGGCGGTCAGATCTAAATATTTTAAATCCACGGGGGATGGCAAGTTCAACAGAGGGGGCACAGGTTTCATTTAGCCAGGTTTCCGTAATAAAAAGTAAATCCAGTCGATTTTCACTCAGCAATTCAAAGATATCAGCAGCGTGTTTGACCAATGACCTAGCATTAATCAAACCGGCTTTGACTAGTGAGGAATCAGCAGGATGGGAGGGCGGATAGGTGCAAATGGGTTGAAAACGAAATTTACACCCCTGGCAGACCCGGGACGTGCTGTTTACCACATCCCATGCATCATTGCATGTACAGGAATTGGCTCTCAGCGACATGAGGTGTCCACGCGAATACCGCATAGTGTTGCTGTAGGGTCGCCGAGGAGTGATGGCATGGTGGGAGGCCCTGGGCCCGTCCGAGGCACGGACGGGCACAGACGGGCCCTCCTTTGGCGCTCCTTCGGCGCGCAGACGGCGCGCAGACGGCGCGCCCGCTGCGCGTGGCCGGTGCGCGTCTTGGAGTGCATTCCTATTTGTAGCCACAGCCCCTCCCTCCGCTGGACCGCTAACTCGGGTTCAGCCGGGTCCGAGCCTGACTCAAGATGGCGCCCGTCTAGCCCTCCACATCAATCGGCACCTGGGAGCCGCGGTGGACCGGGGCACAGGGTGACCAACTCTCAAGCGCTGTATGAGGTAACAGTTTCTTAAAAGTTATTTTAAAAGGCACAAAAAATTATTACACACAAATCTAAAATCGAAATGCAGGTAATTTAAAAAAGACTCGCCAATTCAGTGGGAACCAGAAGTGAGCAGAGGAGAGCCCTCGCAATCTGCTCGCCTTCACTGAGCGAAATAACGAGGTGCTGCCACCACCTCCAACAAACGCACAGACCCACCTACTCCGAATCAATTTGTAGCCACAGCCCCTCCCTCCGCTGGACCGCTAACTCGGGTTCAGCCGGGTCCGAGCCTGACTCAAGATGGCGCCCGTCTAGCCCTCCACATCAATCGGCACCTGGGAGCCGCGGTGGACCGGGGCACAGGGTGACCAACTCTCAAGCGCTGTATGAGGTAACAGTTTCTTAAAAGTTATTTTAAAAGGCACAAAAAATTATTACACACAAATCTAAAATCGAAATGCAGGTAATTTAAAAAAGACTCGGCAATTCAGTGGGAACCAGAAGTGAGCAGAGGAGAGCCCTCGCAATCTGCTCGCCTTCACTGAGCGAAATAACGAGGTGCTGCCACCACCTCCAACAAATGCATATTATTTACACTAAACTAATCCATTCCTGCTAAGAAATGATCATACATCTCTGGTGAGAATTCTGACAAAATGTCATTCTGACAAGGAGCCCGATTCACAGAACTAACTTAAGACAAAATCCTAAACTTATCACCATTTTGGTATTCACAGAAGGCGCTTACTCATTTTGGTATTCACAGCAGGCATTTATTCATTTCGGTATTCACAGAAGTTAGGAGTCCTAACTTTAGGACTCCTAAATGCCTTCTGTGAATACCGAAAGTCTTAAAATTAGGATTTTTCTCAATTTAGTAGTAGTAAAGTTAGGTCTCCTAACTTTAGGACTCCTAAATGCCTTCTATGAATACCGAAAGTCTTAAAATTATGATTTTTCTCAGTTCAGTAGTAGTAAAGTTAGGACTCCTAACTTTAGGACTCCTAAATGCCTTCTGAGATTACCGAAAGTCTTAAAATTAGGATTTTTCTCAATTTAGTTGTAGTAAAGTTAGAACTCCTAACTGTAGGACTCCTAAATGCTTTCTGTGAATACTGAAAGTCTTAAAATTAGGATTTTTCTTAGTTTAGTAGTAGTAAAGTCAGGACTCCTAACTTTAGGACTCCTAAATGCCTTCTGTGAATACCGAAACTCTTAAAATTAGGATTTTGTCAATTTAGTAGTAGTAAGGTTAGGAGTCCTACCAAGTGATACATACCCGCGACGTCCGAGCCGCACAGTAAGATGCCAAATGCATTAAATCAGACCGAATCGCACGGAGCCCAAGCCTCACGACCGACCCGGACTGAAAACGTGCCTGAAGCGAGAGAGACCACTGCGATAGACTTGCATGCAACACAGAACAAAATCAGTGTGAAAGACACGGAGCAGCCCGCACAAGCCAACATGAGAGTCAGACTTGGTCAGAAGAACGTCTCCTACATGCCCACCAAAAACAATGCCAAAAACACAAGAAAAGGACCAGTCAAGCCATGACAAAGTCAATAAATACACAAAAAATAAAAAAAACACAAAGGCACACCCACAACTCCACCTATAAAAGGGCAAAACTACACTACCATGATCCTTTGCAAATACAACAGAGCAGCCAGCACAGAACAACTTGAGACACCAACCACAGACACACACATAACTCACCCATCACACACACCACACACCATCAGCACTCCTCCAAAACCTCTCACACATACACCTAACAAAACAGATAGCCTCTGTCAGGCTCCCTCTTCTGGTCTCTTCGGGACTGTGCTGAATTACCTATGGCTTCCCCCACACAACTTCCCCAGAGTCTGAAGTTACAACACAGACTGCTAGGGTAGTCCAGTGAGGGAAGGAAAGGAAGGGGACAGCGGGGAGGGAGATCTGCAACGACAATAACAGATATTTAGAATACACCCCCGTGACCCCAGAGCAGAACTATCCACATTCTTTCCTTATAACGTAACATACTTTATATCCTCACCCCTACCTGTAAAGGAAAATACAGCGGTCTTAAAATTAGGAGAAGAGATTTGGGGTGATACCAGGGATTTAACCAACTGTAAAGGGAAATAAAAGACATAAAATGAAACTCTCATCTTTGTTCTGGCTATGTCATTCTACAGGCATTCCTATAACATACCAAACAATGAATGTGTTCACTTCAGCGGTCAGACAAATCCCTCTGATATGATACCCCTTATTCGTCTCTCCTATGCTTGGGTAAAAGATAGAAAAACGTTGTGTAGAGAAATCATACATAAACAGCAGGCAAGGTTAATACTCCCTTAACGTAGTCTGCTGAAACTGAATAGTTCATGGATTCCACGGGCGTCTAGCGACCTCTAGACCAATTCGTAATCCAGGTACAAAGTAGGTAAGCCAATGAACAGTTTGAGCCCAAACTGTCCCTTCAACGATCTCAAAGGTAATAACTGCCTCGCAGGAGACCTTGAACAATAGTCTCTTCCAACTAGGAAGTCTTTGCCAGGTCTTTGTTTTTTCCCCGCAATGAAACGGCGGAATGCCCGTCTCGTCCAACAGGGAAATAAGGCTCGCTCAGCCGAGAGAGCTTTCGTTATGTCAAAACTCGCAAGCAGCGCGTTCCAACACTGAACCCCGGGAATCCTGTACCCAACCCAGAGCGGGGTACTAAGGGTTCAGAAGAATACATACAAAGGGGCTTACCACCAGTCAGGGATACCAAACCTCGCATTGTCCGGCAAGAATTATCGGCAATGCTGGCGTCCTCAGCAAAGACTTTATTTCCGGGAATTGCCTGACTTACGCCACATACGTAATGTGCCTCCCGGCATGCTGGGAATGGTAGTCTTTCTTGTTCGGAACCTCCGTGTCAACGCTATGCATGGTCAGCGATCCTCAGATGATTCAAACTCTGACACCCACCCAGCCACCATCACTTGCACCCACACACCCACCCACCCACATCACTCCTCACCACCACCCATCACCATGCCCCCTAAGAAGAATCCACAGTTCACAGACACTGAGTTAGAACTATTGGTAGATGAGATCCTCAGAGTGGAGCCACATTTGTTTGACACATTGGTACAAAGGACCCCCATGTCACAGAAAACCAAGATGTGGGAAAGAATCGCGGACAAGGTGAACGCACAAGCACCAGCGTATCGTACAAAGACCGACATCCAGAACAGGTGGTATAACGTGCGCAGGTGGGTCAAGAAGCTCCTCGAGAAGTAACACGCCTTGAGTTAGCGCACTGGCGGTGGCCCTCCTGCCAAACCAGTCTACTTCAGGTCCTGGGAGGAGAAGGCGCGGGACATCCTACCACCACAGGGCATCCATGGCCTACCTGACATACCAGAGCCTGGTGAGTACACAACCAATATGCCCAATATTGTGTCGCAATACGCACACAGCACCGTTAAGAGGACTGTGAAACCATG
Organism: Lissotriton helveticus; assembly: GCF_964261635.1. NCBI lineage: Eukaryota > Metazoa > Chordata > Amphibia > Caudata > Salamandridae > Lissotriton > Lissotriton helveticus. The sequence goes on from NC_136061.1 coordinate 257,320,600, forward strand.
CACTGAGAACAAAGACATAGGAAACAAAAGTCAATCAGCCCAAGAAGTCTATGCTAGTCAGACAAACACAATAATGACCACATCATAGTAAATTGTAACTGTGTCATGACATGTACAAACCTACCAACAAATAGGGAAAGGCAGTGGCACTAATCTGAGTTAACACATTCAGACATCCCTGGCACCACAACCAATAGCTCACAGTGAAGCTGACTGACAGGAAGGAATAGTGGATATGTTTGTGAAGTCAGTGTATACCAAAGCATGATGGTGTTTTTGTCACAGATAATGCACCCCCTCACAATTGCACCATCAACACCTCTCTGAACAATGGTCACCTCAAAAGGGCATGGAAATGGGCAGGGCAAGTACTCTAGGAGTAGTGGGCTCTGTTGTGGTCAGCACAAGGCCCTGCTGGGACTTGGCCACCACCAAACAACAGAACTCCACTGTCAGGCATCTTGTCAGCACAGGCACACCCCCTCACAGGGAAGCAGAGTCAGAAGGAGGGAAGTGAGGGCATGCTGGGAAGGGGGTGTAGCCAAGAGCATGCTGGGACTTGCAGTCACTCACAAACCTCAACCAGCTACATGGCCCAGCAAGTCCACACTGAACCATGCTCACCTCACAGGGAGTGGAAATGGACTGACAAGATGTCTGACACTGGGTTCTGTTGTGGGGAGCACAAGTCCCTGCTGGGAACTGTGTACCAACAAACACCAGGACTGTACTGTCAGCCATCTTGTCAGCACAGGCACACCCCCTCACAGGGAAGCAGAGTCAGAAGGAGGGAAGTGAAGGCATGCTGGGAAGGGGGTGTAGCCAAGAGCATGCTGGGACTTGCAGTCACTCACAAACCTCAGCCACCTACATGGCCCAGCAAGCCTACACTGAACCATGCCCACCTCACAGGGAGTGGAAATTGACTGACAAGATATCTGACACTGGGTTCTGTTGTGGGGAGCACTTAGCCCGGCTGAGAACTGTGCACCAACAAACACCAGGACTGCACTGTCCGCCATCTTGTCAGCACAGGCACAGCCACTCACAGGGAAGCAGAGTTCAAAGGAGGGAAATGAGGGTGTGCTGGGAAGGGGGGTGTAGCCCAGAGCATGGTGGGACTTGCAGTCACTCACAAACCTCAGCCACCTACATGGCCCAGCAAGCCCACACTGCACCATGATCACCTCACAGGGGGTGAAAATGGACTGACAAGATGTCTGACACTGGGTCCTATTGTGGGGAGCACAAGGCCCTGCTGGGAACTGTGCACCAACAAACACCAGAACTCTACTGTCAGCCATCTTGTCAGCAGAGGCACACCCCCGCACAGGGAAGCAGAGTCAGAAGGAGGGAAGTGAGGGCATGCTGTGAAGGGGGTGTAGCCAAGAGTATGCTGGAACTTGCAGTCACTCACAAACCTCAGCCACCTACATGGCCCAGCAAGCCCACACTGCACCATGATCACCTCACAGGGGGTGAAAATGGACTGACAAGATGTCTGACACTGGGTCCTATTGTGGGGAGCACAAGGCCCTGCTGGGAACTGTGCACCAACAAACACCAGGACGGCACTGTCAGCCATCTTGTCAGCACAGGCACACCCCCTCACAGGGAAGCAGAGTCCGAAGGAGGGAAAGGAGGGCATGCTGGGAAGGGGGTGTAGCCAAGAGTATGGTGGGACTTGCAGTCACTCACAAACCTCAGCCACCTACATGGCCCAGCAAGCCCACACTGCACCATGCTCACCTCACAGGGGGTGAAAATGGACTGACAAGATGTCTAACACTGGGACCTGTTTTGGGGAGCACAAGGCCCTGCTGGGAACTGTGCACCAACAAACACCAGGACGGCACTGTCAGCCATCTTGTCAGCACAGGCACACCCCCTCACAGGGAAGCAGAGTCCGAAGGAGGGAAAGGAGGGCATGCTGGGAAGGGGGTGTAGCCCAGAGCATGGTGGGACTTGCAGTCACTCACAAACCTCAGCCACCTACATGGCCCAGCAAGCCCACACTGCACCATGCTCACCTCACAGAGGGTGAAAATGGACTGACAAGATGTCTAACACTGGGACCTGTTGTGGGGAGCACAAGGCCCTGCTGGGAACTGTGCACCAACAATCACCAAAACTCCACTGTCAGCCATCTTGTCAGCACAGGCACACACCCTCACATGGAAGCAGAGTCAAATGTGAACAGGGATCACACTCCTGTGTCAGCCACCTGATGGCCCTTGAGTAACAATTTCCATGTACATGGAAATCCATACATGAGCTGGGTATATGCACACATCAACATGCACATTGAACGGCTCCATGTTGGCAGGACAATGTGCTACCACAACATCAGACTATGTCTGTGACAACTGAAGACAATGCAGTGTTTAGTCATGCATCCTGGCGTCACGTTGCAAATGTCATGTATATAAAACATTATTACAAAGCTCAAGGAGGGGTGAATGGTCTACTCCTCCTGTGCAACCTGGTTCATAACTGATTGTGTTGCCTCCATTGAAAGCCACGCATATGTACACATGCGTAGTGCGTGGCAACATGTTTTTCTGCATCAGTGTACTGTAGCAGCAGCATCATTGGCTCCCCCTTGTTGCAAATATGCTGTGCCCCCAGCTGGAAGTAACTTGGCTGGTTGCCCAGAAGTGCCCAGAGGAGAAAACTGAGAGTGTGTGTTTGTGCTCAAATGCTGTGAGTCAAAAACACACACAACACCGAAAGGCAAAGGAAAAATGTTGAACATTGTAATGTATGAAGTTACAAACAAAGGTGTTGTGTGTGGATCCAGCTACTCATCCACCACACCAGGGTTGGTCACTGTTGGTCAACATGTAGCAGCCCCATGTGATCCTAGACCTAATATCTCCTCTGGACAATACTGGGAAAGCAGCCAGTCTACCTCCAGGTGGAGGCACATCAGATTTGCAGTAAAGGTGAACCAAAGTAAATGCAGCTACAGTACACTGAGGCGGCAATCCAAGTAGCAATGCCCCATTCCTGTATATGTATAGGAGGGAATTTACTAGGGAATGAAATTATGTACATATCATGGTTGCACAGGATTTGTGATCCACTGCCCCCTCCTTCATTGTTAATACTACCCATTGCAATATTAATATAACAGTACCTCTTCCCCCCTCCCTGTTGCAATATAATACATAGGTCAACCATTGATGTCTGTAGTAACATAACTTACAATGTCTGTCTCTTCCAAACACAGGTGCCACTGGGGATTCAGCACCAAGTGAAGATGAGTCCCTGGCCCAGACTCTGGTGGAGGATGCGCTCTCTGGTGTCGATCTGGCTCTGTTCTCTTCGGATGACGACAATCAACCTGGAACCTCTGGGGTGAGTCATCAGGCAGACCCACCATCAGAAACACCTGCACCCCCTGCCGCCACGTCAACACCATCTGCCCACAGACCTAACACCCCTACCAACACGGACTGACCTAGAGACCAAGTTAAAGCAGCACAGGGGCCCCAGCCACCCAGGATGCTACCAACAATGACACCAGTGGCAACAGCCAAGGGGGCCCGGGTCAACTGTGCCTGCCACCACAGGTGTGTCTAGGGGTGGTGGGAGTGGTGTTAGGCCGAGGGCACGGTATGCAGAGGGGCCTGGACTGCCTGATGACCCCCAACTGGTAGGATAGCACCGGAGGATTCAGCCAGGTAGTGGGGTCCTCAGGACATGCAGCAGGAGCAGGCTGCCCATCATGCCCGCATGGAGGCCAAGTGGGACAAACTCACGGCGGTGCATATGGACATATTGAACTGTCTCCGCCAGATCAGCACAAATATGTCCACACTTCCCTGTGTGCCCACAACATCTCAAACAACAACATCTGCTAATGCCACAGGGAGGGAGGATGAATCAGGTGGAGACTCTGATGCACTGTTGGTGCCTGCTCCTGAGGATCCCCCACAGAAGAAGAGGAGGGGTTGTCCGAAGAAGGACAAGTGAGCCACAGTTGTCCCTGCATAGCCCCCAGGAACCCAAACCTGTTTTGGATGTTGGTCTTTCGGTGCAAAGTGTTCACCTTGTTGCACATGACACAGGTCCCCATCATGACATGTAGGGTCCATGTTGTACCAATGTAGAAGATAAATGTGGACTTCACTCTGGACATTTCATCTACCAATACTTTGGACTCATGTGTGAACTGTGGATTCTAAACCTCATGTACAGCACTATCTCCACACATGTATGTAAATAAAATCACCATTATACTATACTTGCCTATGATGTGATTCCAACTTGGTATGTGTCATGGAGATGATGAAATGCTGAAGCACACAGTGCATGCCGACTTCTACAGCAATGTCATTACCGTTATGTGACTCATGTTGATGTGACACCTATGAGGGAGACAAACTAATAGGGCTCCACAACACATACTCACCATGGACATGTAAAACATTGCCTACAAAGATGGTTGCCAGATATACAGTGGAATGCACAGATACCACACCTTTCCACAGTCACTGTCAACAAGCCCACAGGTGAGGTTACCAAATGTCCGTCAGATGTGTGAAGACAGACAACACACATTACTAAGTGAAGCACAGGTACATTACAAATCACAAACAGGTTTATTACACAACAGTATCAAAGTGAATGCACATGACAGTGGGCACAAGGTCACCAAGTGACGTCAAATTGCGCTTCAAGGGTGAATTCTGGATATCGGTTTCAGACTTGCCCCTGGAACTGGCAAAGTACCTTGGGAAGGACAGAAATGAGACGCAGTCAGAAGCACACCAGAACAGGATGGAAATGCAATAGACATGTCACAAGAAACCTACACACTAACAACTTAGCATGTCAACACCATTGTGGACTACAGACCATATGACAGGACACATCACTGCACGCTTCGAGTCAAGTACCACACTGACAAACTCAAACAGCAACTGAGCTGCACAAACACATCACAGGCTCACTCAGGACATTGACATGACAACCCTGTGAACTCACCTTCAGCTGAAGAAGTTGTTGATGAGCTGTGTGCGGACATCACCCTCATCATCATCATCACTGGCCTCGTGGCCCAGGCCAGGATCCTCCACCGGTGGTGGATGTTGGTCGTCGTCATCCTGGATGAGAGGCACCTCCTTCTGTACTGCCATGTTGTGGAGCATGCAGCAGACGATGATGATTTTACACACCTTTGCAGGATCATAAGGGAGGGCCCCTCCGGCTTTGTCCAGGCAGTGGAAGCGGCTTTTCAGGAGACCAAAGGTACGCTTGATGACTCGCCTGGTTCTGCCATGTGCCTCATTGTAGCACATCTCGGATGCTGTCACAGTGTTCCTCAGGGGTGTCAGCATGTTGGGGTATCCAGAGTCACCTACATACAAAGAATCACGCATAAGTTGAGTATTGTAAGGGGGTGGGAGACAACATTGCAAAACACACACAATGGTAAACAGTACACACCAACTAGCCAGGCATGCTGGTTTGGCATCTGTGACATCATCAATGGTATGCGACTCCTCCTCATGATGTAGGCATCGTGGGCCGAACCAGGGAAACGTACACACGCATGTGTAATCACCATGTCTGCTAGGCATACCACAAGAGCATTGATAGAGTGGTAATGTTTGCGGTTGTGGCATGTCTGTTCCTGTGCCCGTGGTGGTATCAGGGCCACATGTGTGCCATCGATTGAGCCAATCACGTTTGGCATCCTCCCCAGTCCATAAAAGGCATCCTTGATCTCTGCAAGTTCACCCAGTGTCGGAAACCTGATGTAGGAGCCCAGGTGACTCAACATCCCCTCCAAGACATCTCGTAGCACACGGCTGAACATTGTTTGTGACATACCACCAACACTAGCCACAGTGTGTTGGAAGGTACCGATGGCAAAGAAGTGCAGGGCTGCCATCACCTTCACCTTTGGTATCAGTGCTGTTGGGTATGTGCGGCCAGGTAGCAGATTTGGTGCCAACAGCTCCACCAACTCATCAATTATGCTCCTGGTGAAGCGGTACTGTCGGATGCTGTCGCATTCCACCATGGTCTAGAGGTCAGGGATCGGTCTATGGACAGCTGGGGCCCTGCAGTACAGAGATGAGCAAAGTCACATCATATATTCAGCTACCCATGTGGCACTCACCTTGCAAAAACTCACATTTTACATCATAGCTAATCACAATTAACTAAGGTGTGTGCGGTTGCTTATGGACACATATGTCACCTTCATGCCCATCATCTCACATATTATTCACACATGTATACATTAGTTCGTTGTGGTGCTATGACAAATCATTGGGCTGTGGCACAGTACCCATGGACTGCTGTCACGTTCAAAACACACAACACAGTGACAAGGGAGGACTGATGTTCCACAGGCATCACAACTCCATGTCAGAGAAATAGCCATGGTCCCTGGAATGCCCTATGTGCACTGGAATGACATGTTGTATCATGGACATCACACAACCAATAATGAGTCACACAGTTAGTGGCCCCTGCAGGCCATACATGGATGCCCCTTACACACATGCACAGCATGAAATTGCATGCACAAGGCACATGGTGGACCCTGTCTCACATTGGGCACATGGCACCACAAACATCAGAGACACAACATGCACACAGACTGTGTGGGTATATCATGATTGTAGCAATGGGTCTGGCTGTGACGTACATGACATGCAACCGGTATACACCTGTTACAACGGATCTTTTACTCCGCACTACCATTACAACGCGACTTTGACTCCGCATACCATTACAACGCATTGCGCTGGGGGGCGCTCTAGGATAGGGAATAAGTATAATTTACTATCCAACACCTTCCCTAGGGTCCACGGGGACTGGAGTTAGAATAGTAAATTATACTTACCACTATCCAGCGCCCCAAGGCGCTATGCGTTGTAACGGTATGCGGAGTAAAAGTCGCGTTGTAATGGTCTGCGGAGTAATAGTATGCGTTATAACGTCATACATCCCATGCAACCCTGTACTCATGGTGTATGTGACAGGTCATACACATCTCCAAACTGGTACTGTGTCCATTACTCATGCCCATAAGCCAACACTGTGAAATTATATTTGCGAGGTGCACTAATCTGTCCCCATTAACTCCTGCCCAGCCTGGGAGTGGCTTGACCTAAGTGCCATTCAAGATTAGGAATGTTGCCCCCCCTACACACACAAGTAATAGAGCCTTACATACCATGGGATGCAGTGTGGGACATGCAGTGGTGTTGAAGGTGTGGGCATGGCACTTAAATCTGTGTTAGAACCATCTGCAAGTCACACTAATGTGATCCGACGCGGCTGACTCATATGCAGACGTGCCGTACATGCATGGACCGAGTAGTGCTCACACGTTGTCCATTGACTGCACGATTCGTATGCATTACAGTCACCTGCATCTGATCACATTGATGCCAATGGGCAATGTGTGCGCACGGCTCGGTTCATGCATTTTTGACACGTATGCAATCTGACCCGACGCGGGTGACTTTTAAGCAGACACGTCGTACAGGCATAGACTGAACTGTGCGCACGCATAGCTCATAGAATCATATCCGGACAGATGCATCTTGATCAAAAAATACGCGTCGGATAGTCAGTTTACAGAGCCGTGCTCAGTCATTGGCAATGGGCTGTCATGGAGACGAACGCGAATTCAAAAAACGTTCGAGTCATGCGCTGGAAATACAGTTGGATGCGTACAACATTGTTGCAATCCTAGGGCGTCCTGAAGGTGAGTGATTTGAATGATGCGGAAGACGTGTAGGAGAATTACTTTTCCATGGATTGGGCAGATTCATAGAATGCAACCGTGTCTGGCCTATCAGTGAGGGGCAATGTCACAGAATCTGCCTCTGCAGCACTGATTTAAGGCTGGCAGGCACCCAGGGAGCTCACTTGCCTGTACTTCATGCTAAAGGACCACTTTCCCAAATCCACTGCTGCTGCTGTCTGTGCTTCCTCTGGATCCTGCAATGGCACATACTTGGCAGAGGGCCCCAGCATTCACTGAGGAGGAGAACCAGGCCCTGCTGGATGGGGTCCTCCCAGAGTACAGCAAGCTGTATGGGAAACCATGGGAGCAGGTGAGTGTGCAGTCCAATGCCTATCATTTGATGCAAGTTGTATGACTAAAAGTAATAGAAGTGTGCACAGCAGTGTGAGGCATGCGCACTGAGTACTTTCAGCTACATATTTAATGTGATGAACATGTGTCCTGCTGCAGTAGTGCAGGAGTGCTAGCCTTAAATTCCTGGCCACTGTTGCCATGTCAGACCCACAGCACAAATGCACATTCACATGGGCCCACTACCTGTGTGCCTCTTTTAGCTTTGTGATGACTACATGTATACTCAACTGTATGCAGCACAATTATGTGGCATGTGTGGTAATGTCCTCTTCACTTTGTCATCCTCACAGGTTGATGCCCACCAGAAGAAAGAAATCTGTCTGACCATCGCCCGGGCAGTGCGATCAGTGTGGATCTACATGATCTAAATTTCCATTTGGATAATGTTACCTCCAGAGACTCTTTTACTCTCGTGGACTCCCTGTCCGCCTATGGTCTCCAGCAGTTGGTTACATTTCCCACTCACAAAGCAGGTCATATCCTGGATGGAGTCTTTTCGAACAATCCTGGGCTTATGATAGGTTGTCCTATTCCACTGAGCTGGTCCGACCATTTGGCTGTCCCATTGGAACGTCAAGCTTTTTCTAGCAACCTTAGGTGGACTGGTCCCAGTAAACTAGAACCTAGAAGAGATTTCAGGAAGGTCACTAATGCCTCTCTTGCCCCTCTGATTCAGATATCTGCCATCAGCTCAGCTACAGATGTTAATGTAGCGGCTTCTGACTAACGAACGCTGTTATGACAGCAGTAAATGTTTTAGCCCCTGTAACCTTGCGCTACTCTGTCGGTCAGAGACCATCAGCTCCCTGGTTCTCGGAGTCTTTAAGACTCCTGAGGCAGGGGTGCAGGAGGCAGGAAAGGCTATGGCGGGTGAGCTGGAATCCCCTAGAGAGAGAGAGAGACACAAATCTCTCCTTAAGGAGTATAAGGTGGAGGTCGCCCATCTAACAACTACCCTTACCTCCCCGAGAGACCTTTTCAAGGTAGTTGATTCCCTCTGTACATTACAGATGCCTGATCCTATAGTATGCTCACAAGACCTCTGTGATAATATTGCAGGATTTTTTCATACAAAAATAGCAGACATCTACTTGGCCCTTGACTCACAAAAGGCCTTATTGCCCCCTCCCTCTTCTGGTCCTGCTCTCCTCCTCTCCGAAGCTGATGTTCCCGCCATCACTGTGAATCTATCTGTGTTTCCACCGCTTTCTCTGCAGGAGCTTGACTTGCTCTTAAGCAAGATGAGGTCAGGGTCCCCTTTAGATCCCTGTCCTCTTAACGTTCTTAAGGAGTGCAGAGATATCCTGCTGCCCCCGCTCTTGGACATCATGAATAGAGCAATGAGGGATGGTATTTTTCCCGACCAGTGGAAGAGTGCTGTAGTCAAGCCCCTCCTTAAGAAGCCTACACTAGACCCAGAGGTACTCAAGAATTTCCGCCCCATTTATTTGCTCCCAGCTCCTGCCAAGATGCTGGAGACTCACCTAAATAAGCATCTGGCGGCATTCTTGGATGCCTCGGGTCAGTTAGATCAGTCTCAACACGGCTTCAGGAGAGCAGACAGCACGGAGACGGCCCTGACGATAGTGCTTGACAACATCCGCACTGAGGTCGATCAGGGCCATACTTCCCTGCTGATCCTATTAGATCTGACAGCCGCCTTCGATACCCTGTCTCCCTCGATTTTAACATCTCGTCTGAGGGAGATAGGGGTAGAGGGCGTGGATTTAAGCTTGCTGGCCTCTTTCCTGAATAAGAGGGAGCAGAGGGTTAAGCTAGGAGACTTTTTATCTCCTCCCACACCTGTGCAATGTGGGGTCCCACAAGGGTCGGCATTAAGCCCGACCCTGTTCAACATCTATGTGGCCCCACTTGCCAGGTTGGTGAGATCGTATGGGATGGAGGTAGTCTCCTATGCCGATGATACACAGATCTTGGTGTCCCTCTCTCGCTCAGTGCACGCTCCCATTTATAACTTTAGAAGCTGTATGGAGGCGGTTGCTGAGTGGATGATCAACAATTCACTCAAACTGAATGGGGAGAAGACAGAAGTTCTGGTCTTTGGTGGAAACACTAACATCTGGAGTGCCGAATGGTGGCCCCCTTCGTTAGGAGTCTGTCCTACACCCACGGATTCTGCTAAGAATCTGGGAGTAATTATTGACCGTGATCTCTCATTGGTACAGCAGGTCAACAGAACAGTCGCTGCCTGTTGGGGCATTATTAAAATTCTTCGCAAAATCAAGCATTATTTGTCCCCACAGGCCCGCAAGCAGGTCGTCGTTGCATTGGTGGCCTCGCGACTTGACTATTGTAACGCCCTCTATGCTGGTGCTAATAAAGGTCTTGTGCAGCGTCTACAGACAGTCCAGAACGCAGCGGCCAAATTTGTACTGGAGGTTTCTAGACTAATGGTAATGGGGCTGAGGGGGTGAGGAAATTGCTGCATTCATATGCACCGGAGAGAGTTCTCCGTTCCTCAACAAAGAGTCTGTTGGTGGTCCCCCGTGTTCGTAGAACCAAATGGGGTGGGAAGGCATTTTCAACAGTAGCCCCCAAACTGTGGAACAACCTTCCTCTTGAAATTAAATCCCAACCGTCAATCCAGAACTTTCGGAAAGCCCTAAAAACGTGGCTTTTTTCCAAGGCGTATCCATAGCGCTGGTTAACTGGTCATTTTGATTTCCTTTTTAGGCGCCTTGATGCCTCCGGGCTTAGTAGCGCGTTATAAGACCTTTTTCATTTAATTCATTTTCATTTCATTTCACATGCGCCACATCCGCAACTGCCATAAGAGATGGCAGGACCTACGTGGCTGGACCTGGAGGAACGCGATGGTCCAGCTGAAGCTGTCGCCTCCTCGCTGTAGGGGCAGACACCGGACCCTGACCCCCCACATTCTCAGGATCCTGGCGGTGGTCCTCCCGGACATGGATGGGCAACTGAAGGCCAGACAGCAGCAAGGAGGGGGTAAGTCCATGGCTGTCTGTGAACATGTCTGACATGCCAGTTGCAGTCTTTTGGCCTGGTGATACTCCCACATTACGTTGGTCTTGGAATCCAGGACTCGTGTCCCTCAATTGTGTCAGTCACACTCCTCATCTGATCCACAGTTGTGGCCCTACAGTCTGTGAGTTTTTCAACTTGGGCACCACTGTGTCTCTTCATTCTGCTATGCTGAGGGTCCTGCACAGCCTATGTTACTGGGACTCTGATGTGTGCATCGTGGGTGGGTCTATTCTTTGCACTATGCCTGGTCTCTGACATGTGTTCTGTGTGTGCCTTTCATATGTGTTTTAAATTGCTGGTCTGGGTCACAACATGTGTGATGGGATACTTAAAATATGCACATGCATCTAGGTGGGTCCATGTAATGTCCTCAGGAGTTTGTTTAGGAAGTATGTCACACTTGCCCGGAAAACTGCCTACTGTCCTGGCCAATACACTGTTTTAGGTTAACTTGGTCAGTCATGCCCACTCCACAGCATTGTGGGAGTCTGTACTCACACTCACGTGTTTGGACCAACTGATTGTGCTTCCTGAAATGTGCCATCAGGTGTCTGACACAATGTCATTGTGTTGTGGCTTCCTTTTTGTGACAACTGGTGTCTTGAGTATTTTAGTGTCAGCAGGACATCTGAGTTGTGACAATGGTGATCATACCTGTGCAACATATAGGGGTGTGGTCATTCGAATGTGCACAATGCTGTATTCAAGGGTGACTTTCACGCAACTGTGTGTCATTGTCAGCAGACTGTAAGGTGCTCATATTCATGTAGTTGTGTTTGCAGTAACTCATATGTGAAATCTGAGTGATGTAGGTTTGTCATAGTCGAAGAACAGTGGGTGGCAGGGGACAGAGTGGGGCACTTGTCAGCTGCAGAGTTTGGTATGGGCCTGACCTATGAATGTGACGCAATGCAGACTGATGTTGTGCGGATGCATTGCCCCATTACATGTGCAAGTGAAGACTGACTTACCATGCATGTCTGTGACAGGGCATTGACTTGAGAAGAGGGATCCTGCATTGGAGTCAGAGGTGCTCCATGCACCCCATTGTGTCCTTAACTTTCAGGATGTAAGGACATAATTGTGTGTTGTGCTGCTAGGCATCACAAGATTGTGAAATGTGAGTCTGGGCATACATTCACCCAGACCCCTGTACTGAGTAATTAGAATTTGATGTGATGTTTAGTGATGTGATAGTACTGTACTTCTACATGGACATTTGCATGCTCAACAACTGTGTATGTGGTGCATGTGTGCACTTTGGGTTATTATCTGCCAGCATGTAACAGACATATGGGTACAGGTCCAGGAGGGATATGGGTGCCATGGTTGATGTTCAGACTCGCTATTGCCCTACATACACCTATGTGGGCATTTTGAGCAAATATCAGAGGAGGATGCCACTGCATGCCCTGTAATGTGCTGTATTTACAGTGTTGTGTGCAGTCAGTGCAGGCAACTAATGTGGGCCTTGTTTTCCTAATTATATGCAGATACATCCACGGGCACAGGAGACAGCGCCACGGAACAGGAGGAGCCGCAGAGCCTGCCTGGGCCAGCGACTGAGGAGTCGGAAGGACCCAGTGGCACGGAGGGTGAGGGGAGCCACACCGAGGAGTCCTCAGCACCATCCAACTCAGCTGAGGACCACAGCAGCTCGGAGGATGACTTCCTTGTGGGGGCGGGTGTCAGCAGCCAGGAAACAACTGATAGTGAGGCTGTCACTGCCACTGCCACCACCACTACCATCACCACCACCACCCTCCCCTCGGCTCCCATCCCAGAGGTCCGTGGCAGCTCCCTCGTTCGGGACCATTTCTCCTTCCTGCCAGGCACCACACCCCCTGCCCCTGTGTCCCCTGCTGCCCTGAGTGTGGAGTCTGTGGACTTACTTAAACAGATCCATGTAGGGCAGACATCAATGCTGAGTGTCCTCCATGCACACACCGGTCTGTTGACACAACTGGTGGCGTTCATGGAGGGCATCTCATCTGGCATGTCTGCCCTACAGACGACCAATCAGTCCATAGCCTCCTCACTGACGGCAGCAGTATCCCTCCTACAGCAGTCCCTGACCCCTTCATCCTCAGCCCAAACAACTACTCCTAGCACCCTACCTGTCCCCAGCACACACACACCTGCACGGTCACCCAAACAAACAGACACAGACAGCACACAATCACCCAAACATAAGTCTAAACGTGCACACAAGCTAAGTCAGGGGACTGATTCCACACACACAGGGGATGGGTCGCATACACACACACAGGCATCCACAACCACTCTGCAGTCCTCAGATCCCTCTCCCTCCAAAAGCCCTTCCCTTGCCTCACCTGCAACCCCATCTCCTAAGAAGCTCTTCCTGTGTGATCTAGGCCTCTTCCCCTCAGATCCAGCAGATCCTGACTACAGGGGGAAGGGGAAGTCCCCACACACAGAGAAGAGTGCCCCTCACACCCGGACACCCTCCCCCAAGTGCAGACAGACTGAGGCTCCCACCCGCAAGTCACCCCGTACCCGGAAGAGCAAGACCCCACCCCCAGCTCCACTGCACAGTCTCCTTCCTCCATCCCCCAGGTCAGCACACCACAGGTTCCCCGCCACTCCCTGTCCCAGGTTCCCCCACCCACAGATACATCATCCCCAAAATGCTCAGGCCCTCCCCAACTCCCACTTGCTCTTCCATTGACACCACCACTAGTCTGTCTGTTGCTGCAACTACTGTGGGAAGGGTGTCCCCCCAGGTGTCCTGCCAACCTCACCTGCACCCCTTTCCACTCCCATGTTGTTGGGCACTGCAGTGGAGTCCACACCCACCCAGTCTGACATGGGCACTGCAGTGGGGACCATGACCACTACACCTGACCTGCCCACTGCAGTAATTTCAGCACCTACCCCATCAGACCTGTGCCCCACAGTTGTGACGGCACAACCCATGTCAGACCCCTCCACTGCAGTTGCCACTGACTCTCCTGCACCCAGCACCCCTTCACTACCTCCTTCTGATGAGCCCTGATCCTGTCCCTGCGGTGCCTGGCCTGTCCCTTGTATGCCCCTCAGAGTGGATTTTCACAGTCCAATCAGTGCAGGCAAACAATGGGTGACAAGTGTCACTCACACCATCATTGGACTTTGGTTTTTCAAATAGATATTGGACTACATTTCTTTGTTATTTTTCCTTTGCAGATGGCAGATTGCTGACTAAAGCATTTTTTGTTCTCCTCGTGCATTTGATTGAGCTGTAGAATTTGTTGATGCTGTTTAGCCTGACCTTGGTGTGATGATGCAGGATTTTCAAATGTCTGTTACTGAGGTGTTGATGTGGTGTACTCCATGTGGCCCATGAGATGTGTTTCATGTTCTGGTTGGTATCCATGTCATCCTTTGCAGCTGAGTGGGCGTGTCATGGTTAACTAATTTAGCACAGGGATGTTAACATTTCATTGGCATGGCCACATCTGTGGCTTGCACCCATGCACATATGATGTGCTTCACAATGTCCAATTTGACATTTTCCCTGACTGTTGTGCCATCTCCACTGTACATGCAGGTGTGGTCATCATTGGTGTAAAGTCAACTGTATCCTCAGTGCAACTTGGTAGACATATGTATTGTCTATGTGCAGGTGACTTAAGGGGCAATACCGTACCCAGGCGTATGTCACCAGTACCTACATTGGGTGGTAGATGAAGGTTGAGTGTACAGGTGTTGTGCTGACATGCCCAGGAATCTTACCTACTGTTTGGCATGTGCTGCTATTTCCATGATGTCACCTACCTTGTGCTCACTGTGATGATGGGTAATTTTCACCCTTCGCCACAATGCTCAACTTTAGCTGCAGTTTGTGTCCACACATTTTACATTGGATGTACACACTGATGGGTGGCTTTCACACATTGGCCCAGTGCTATTTCAAAGCTTGACTTGTGTAGCCCACACTCTGGTGTTGTTCACACATGTGATGATAGTTACTTTGTGTGTGATGAATCAAAATCACCATTGGGGTATTTGTCAGGCACTACACACTGTTGGCATGATGTTGTTGTGAAATGTATTTGGCTGACATTCCTGTGGATGATGTTTGATGGTGTGTTTCGCATCATCCTCCCTATGGGTGGGGGTGTCAATATTGTGTGCCACACTGACCCCTATGGGTGGGGTGGCATCAGTGATAAGTAACAGGCCCCTATGGATGGGGTGGCATCAGTGATAGAGCACATGACACTTATGGGTGGGGTGGCATCAGTGATGGAGCACATGACACATATGGTCTAAGGAAAACTGGTCCCCTTATCTGGATATCCTACCAAACCATTGGTATAGACAGGAGATATTAAGAATGCGAATTGGGATTAACCCGTGGTTGGTAAACAAAGAATTAAAATAAAAAATGTTGGACCACAAAGGGTGCTGCAAGTGTAGGCTGGGCACAAAAGGTGATCTAGTGCACATCCTGTTAGATTGTATAACTATTCTAGAACAGCGTAAACTATGTCTGCGTCCAATATTTTTAAAATATGATATAAGAACGCGGGCACATGCGGTCACCCTTCTTACAGAAATGCCTTCTATTGAAATTGCAATTGCTCTAGGGAATTATATAAAGGTAGTACAAAGATTCCTAACAATATATGAGTAACAATTTTAGAAATTTTAGAAATAAATGAATTATATAGCTTGTCTAAGAGAAAAGGTTGATCTTAAGTGATAATAACTCTTAAAGTGTAGGACCACCCAAAGAAAGTGATGCTTTTATTGGTACCTTCTTTTAAGCTTCGTATTCATTGAGTGAACATTTTGTAAACATTGATGTAGAATATTTTAACCTGTAACTACTTTTTAATATTGCTGTAGAATATTTTAAACCTGTAATTATTTCTTTGCACTTGTTTAAAGACTATGATCTAAATAAACATAACTTTGACTGACTGACCAACAGGCCCCTATGGGTGGGGTGGCATCAGTGATAGGTTACATGCCCCTATGGGTGGGGTGGCATCAGTGATAGGTAACATGCCCCTATGGGTGGGGTGGCATCAGTGATAGGTAACAGGCCCCTATGGGTGGGGTGGCATCACTGATAGGTAACATACCCCTATGGGTGGGGTGGCATCAGTGATAGAGCACATGCCCCTATGAGTGGGGTGGCATCAGTGATAGAGCACATGACACATATGGGTGGGGTGGCATCAGTGATGGAGCACATGACACATATGGGTGGAGTGGCATCAGTGATAGAGCACATGACACATATGGGTGGGGTGGCATCAGTGATAGGTAACATGCCCCTATGGGTGGGGTGGCATCAGTGATAGGTAACATGCCCCTATGGGTGGGGTGGCATCAGTTATAGAGCACATGGCACATATGGGTGGGGTGGCATCAGTGATAGGTAACAGGCCCCTATGGGTGGGGTGGCATCAGTGATAGAGCACATGACACATATGGGTGGGGTGGCATCAGTGATAGAGCACATGACACATATGGGTGGGGTGGCATCAGTGGTGGAGCTCATGACACATATGGGTGGGGTGGCATCAGTGGTAGAGCACATGACACATATGGGTGGGGTGGTATCAGTGATAGGTAACAGGCCCCTATGGGTGGGATGGCATCAGTGAGAGAGCACATGCCCCTATGGGTGGGGTGGCATAAGTGATAGAGCACATGACACATATGGGTGGGGTGGCATCAGTGATGGAGCACATGACACATATGGGTGGGGTGGCATCAGTGATAGGTAACTTGCCCCTATGTGAGGGGTGGCATCAGTGATAGGTTACATGCCCCTATGGGTGGGATGGCATCAGTGATAGGTAACATGCCCCTATGGGTGGGGTGGCATCAGTGATAGGTAACATGCCCCTATGGGTGGGGTGGCAGTAGTGGTGGCTATGGGTTCCCTGAGGAGGCGTGGTACTGGTGGACAGGGTCTAGACCCCCTGGATTAGTTTGTAGGGTGGGTATCCATCTTACCGTCTGCGCCGTCCGCGTCTGTTCCTGATCCGGTCATATATGTACAGGACTGGTATGACCGGCGCGATTGGATTCATGCTCCGTCTCGATCCGTTGCTGGCTGCTCAGTTTCGAACCTGTGGGATGAGTTAATGGCGCGAATCGGAGTTTATATGCAGCTATTCTGGGTGCTGAGGCGTCCTGTACATGGCGACCCGTCAGGAACGTAGGAACTGCGCATCGTACTTGACCGGCCGGAAGTAGCTGTGTTTATGTTGCCGTGCGGCGCTGATTGGGTGTTTCCGGGTCAGGCTCGGATGAAATTTGATGATGGAGTCGGAGCGTGCGGGTCGGTCGGGAATTTGGCACTTTTCCGCATCGTACTTCCTCGTCCTGACGGTCCCGCTTCTGGGACGGTTCGGCAGTAAGGTAAGGCTACTAACACGTCTCGGAGGGCTGACCGACCGACATCAGAATCAAACCCCTAATGTCTGAATTTCTTAGTAGTTGTGGGATAAAACACTGCACAACATCCCTCTATCATCTCCACCTGTCAAAAATGCTTTAAGAACTTACCTACGGGCTAATCGCTCAACCCCCTACAATTCTATAGGTAAAACTCAATATGGGTTATTGAGGGGAAGATTTCTTACAACCCAATTGCACTCACATTGGATTAAGATTGGGGCAAAAGATGCATCACACAATGATATTCATGAAAAACAAACTTGTGTGATGTAGTAAAAACCAAACAACACAAAATGAAACTGCATTATGGTCACAGGAAGGCTGTGACACAGAATAAAGTTAAAGTGGGGGAAATGGTGAGAATGAAGCACCCAAATAGTAGATCATGTGGTGAAAGATTCAGTGACCTCATGAGAGTAATTAAAACCTCTGGTTCTGCCTTCAAACTTTAAAATGGGAGTTGGTGGAAACTATCACATGTTGTACGTGTTTCTGAAAATCCCATAGGGTTTAGTAATATCCTTGAAGCCAGTGGTAGTAATGCTCTCGGAGGTGGTTCTGACAATGCACAACGACAATGCATTCACCCCAATTAATCTGTATATGATTGTTCCATCGCATCCCTGTGAGGCTGTTCTGTGGAACACAATTAAATCTTTCATGACAGCTCCCTCTGAGCACCGGTTAGCAATGGAAGAGCGAACTTCACGTATTGTAGGAACACCCTCAAGGTTCAAGGATTATGTAATGGATTAATGTCCTCACGAAAGGGGGAAGATATAGTATCGTGAATTGGCATAGGACCCATGTGGTATTGTTATACTGCATGCTTCTGTGTGCCAAATGTGTTTCCTTGTTCGCCACATTCCCTTTCCTTGTGTGTGTGTGTGTTCAGCCCCACACGCTGGGTTGGAATATTGGGAGATAATGGTTGGGATGAATGTTATGTTACGTTATGTTAATAAGCTTTTAAAGTGCACTTCTACCCAAAGGTGTCCTGGAGCTGAGCCGTGCCTAACTGGTTACCAAAATAAAATGGCTATTCAGAAAGCAGCCACATTTTCAGCCCTCTCCTAAAGGAGAGGAGCTCGGCATCATTCCTGAGATGTAATGGTAGGTTATTCCAGGCTTTAGCAGCACAAGTGATGAAACTTCTGCCACACCAATTGGCTTTTTTAGCTTGTGGGACGGCCACTTGCTTTGCCTCAGCGGATCGCAGTGTTCTCCCTGGGACATACCATTGAAGGCGTTTCCTCAGATATTCACGGCCCCTGCCTGTTAGGGAATTAAAAACTGTGCAGAGTGCTTTAAATTGTGCACACTGTTTCCCTGGGAGCCAGTGGAGCGGCCTAAGTTGCTTCCTAACAGAGATAAACCTAGGTGTGCCGGTTGGCACCCTGGCTGCCACATTTTGCACCAGCTGGAGTCTGTTTAGATGTTTCTTGCGAATGTTTAGATACAGACTATTACAATAGTCCAGCCGAGACAGAATGAGCACTGTGACTGCCATCCTAAAACTATCCTCGGGTAGACAGAATTTCATTTTCCTCAAGACTCTGAGGAGATAAAAGCTTGTTGAAACAACTCTGCTAACATGTTCCCCAAAAGTAAGTTTATTATCCATGATCACCGATAGGTTCTTGAATTTCCTAGCAGGGGCCGGGGGCATTCCCATTTCTTCAGGCCACCAGTCAGGGGTCTAGATGTTAGGGTTGTTGCCGGAAATTATGACCTCCGCCTTGCCTGCTTTTAGTTTTAGGCAGTTTGAGGACATCCAGCCGGCAATAGCTTTCATGCATTCACAGCATTTTAGGCCCATTTCCAGTTCCTTGCCTCGCTGTAGGAACAACACAATTTGTGTGTTGTCCGCATAAGAGGTTAACTGAAGCCCATAAGATCTTATCAGTGCTGCCAGTGGGCCCACATAGATATTAATAAGCGTGGGACTAAGGGAAGAGCCCTGAGGGACCCCGCAAGGAAGGGAGAACGGCTTTGACCTGTGTCTACCCATGTCCACTGTCTGAATTCTGTCAGCAAGGAAAGATTTCAAAAGGTTCCAGGCTTTGCCCTGAACCCCTGCAGTTGATAACCAGTCGTTCAGAATTTCATGATGGACCGTATCAAAGGCTGCAGACAAATCTAGCATAATCAGAATTGCAGCGCAACCTTGGTCTATCGCCTCTCGGACCCCCACCGTAGCTTTGATCAAGGCAAGCTCTGTGCTGTGTTCTGCACGAAAGCTGAATTGCGTAGGATCTAGTACAGTATTGATCTGTATAAATGTGCTAAGTTGTGCGTTCATAGCCCTCTCGATCATTTTAACCTGTAATGGGAGGCAAGAGATAGGTCTATAGCTGTTCGGATCCAGGGGGTCCAATTTTGGGTTTTTTATAAGCGGAAGTATTGAGGCTGATTTCCAGGACTTGGGAAACTGGCCAGATTTAAGGATGATGTTGAACAAAGGAGCAAGAATAGGGGCGATGGCCTCTGGGACACTTTTAATCACAGACACTGGACAATGGTCCATGGGAGATCCAGATCGAGATGCCCTTAAGAGATTGACTACATCTTGCGTCTCGAATGGTGTAAAATCCTTTAATAGAGGTACAGATTTTGAGGCACTTAGTAATGGCCTGACTGATACCTCCACCCCTCTCTTAGCTGTTGAGAAAAGGAGGAGAAGATGGTTTCCTCCTTGTTTCTAAAAAGAGGCAGCCAGTGATTCAGAAAGAACAGGACTGCTGGGTGTTTGGGGTCTATCCGGATCCGTCAACTTGGTGATAGTTTTGAACAATTCTTTTGAGGAAGATTTGGCCTCATTAATCTGCTTTGCAAAGTATAGTTTTTTTGTTTCCATGAGTAATGTTTCATAGTTTGCGAGGCTCGCTCTGTAGGCCTCCTTGTTGTTAATGTTGTACCCCTTTCTCCATACCCGAATGAGCCTTTTGCAGTCCGATTTATGTTTTTGTAGGTTATTCGAAAACCAAGGGACAGAGGGATGGGCTCGCTTAGGGGTATGCAGTTTAACCGGTGCTAAATTGTTGCATGCAGCCTCAATCCATCCCAAATAGGCGGCCATAGCCTACTCCACTTTAACTGGGAGAGTCAGGCAGTTGCTACTAAAATCTTCCCTAATTCAAGGCTATCTACATTTTTCCAAGCCTGTATAGTTATCTTGTCTTTAGATTTTAGTTTGTGTTGGGAAGGAGGAGTCTTTAATACAGTAAAAGTGATAGCGGCATGATCGGTCCATGGGAGTGGTAGCACCTCAGTGAAGGAAAGGCTGGAAAGATTGGAGAAGATTCCATCTAAGGTATGTCCGGCTACATGTGTGGGGCTGGCTACCCACTGCTCAAGGCCCCCTACATGCATAATCTCCTTCAACCTCATATTATCCGGGTCCAAAGGATCCTCCAAATGAAAGTTAAAGTCCTCCATCATAGTAAAAGAGGAGGAACACAACCCCTCCTCCAGGAGAGTGTTGATGGAATCAAGAAACACATCCCTGGAACAAGGGTGGCGGTAAATGAGAATGTTTTTAAAAGTGTCATAGGGAAGATCCTTATACTAATTGATAGTGCTTCACAGGCTAAGTTAGAGGCTGTAGTAAACGAGGCTCTAAGCTATTGTGATAGATGACTGCAAGTCCTCCGCTCCTCTTTAGGGGTCTATTAAGTGTGTGACAAAGAAAATCAGGGGGCGATCCCTTCATAATATCAGCAGTGGAAGGCAGGAGGGCATTCTGAGGGAAATCTTGTATCCGCAGGATCAATAAAGTGTTGTATCCCACCTAAGGCTTGTGTTTTCACTACACCTGTGTTTGTTATCTTCTTCAATCTATGCTGCCCTAACCACTCCAACGTAAATTATCCATTTACTTGCAAGGTGCTCACTCACTTTTCTCCTCTTTAATTGGCACACCACTAGCCCTATCTTCAATCACTCTGGTCTACTTCACCTCTACCTTTAGCCATTCTTTCCCCACTGGAATGTACAAGAGTGCTTTTAATCTACACATGTCCCCCCTGCAGGCAGAAAAAGATGACTACTAAAACTTCTATCCGCTTCAACTGATGGCTTTCTTTCTTTTCTAAATCCTCTAACATTTACTATGAAAATGGGTCTCTCATTACTATTCTAGCTCAGTACACTGAATTCACTGCAACCTGAGTTCTGCAAATCTCACTCCACTGAAACAGCTCTTGCTCAGATCCCAACATTTCTCACCTTTGCCCATTACAATCACGTCTTTCACTAATCTCCTTTAACACTCTGCTGCAGTAGACACAGTTGGCCTCTCTTTCTTTTTCCTAATATGTCTCTTTATGTTTCATTGGAAAGGGTCCTCCTTTTTAACATCTCCTTTGATGCACCTTTCACCTCTTTAGCCATGTTTTCATTCATTTGGAAATCCATATTGTGGACGCCTATTCTACTACCAATAATGTACCTCAGACCTCGTTCTGAGGACCACTTCTATCCACCCATTGCATCACTTCTTCTGGTGGCATAATCTCTTCCTTTGAAGTCCCATGTCAAGTATAGCCCATCAACACACAAATGTTTTTCTCTTTCCTTGCACCCTTTCTGCTAACCAATATTTTTAACTGTTTGGGCTGCTCTTTTCTCACATATGTTGGACTCTTCTAAGAAGGAAATCCTTTATTTTTACCAGCCGAAGTACTCTCTCCCTCCCTTCCTCATCTCTTGCACCCTGGACACCCTCAAACCCTGTACCACAGGTAAGAATGTGGCACTCAACCATGTGTTCAGAGAACTTCTTATCATCAGCCACCACTGAAAATCCTTTTTAGCTACTAAATATTACAAACATTCACTAGCACCTACAACTAGGTGCCTAATCTGTCAATTGGTAATGAGCAAGCTGTATTGGTACAACAAACTGACTCAGTAGGGTTCCCTTCTTACTTATCCTCACTGTTAGACCTGGTACCATTGGTGTGGGTCTCCCCTGCATTTTTTGCCTTTGCCTCCTGTGTTTTTGCTGTGTGTTGTACTCGGTGTTGCTGGTCTAGATGCATTGGGCACTTTGCCACTGCTGTCAAGTGCCTAAGTGCAAGTGCTCCCTTTGTAAATTGTTGTTATGGATTAATGATCCCATGATTGACATATTTGGTTTACTAGTCAGACCCTAGTATAGTGCAGTGCATGTGTCCAGGGCCTGTAAATCAAATGCTGCTAGTGGGCTGCAGGACTGATTGTGCCACCCACAGAAACATCATGTAAAATGTAACTCTGGCCTGCCATTGCAGAGCCTGTTTGCAGTCTAGTAATGCCATGTCGACTTGGCAAGTGCACCCACTTTCCAGGCCCTAACCTTCCCTTTTCTTACATGTCACTCACACCTAAGGTAGGCCCAAGGTACCCCTGTGGGCAGGGTGCAGTGTATATCAAAGGTAGGACATGCCCCAGTGTGTGTGGCATGTCCTGATAGTGAATTACTGCCAATTCAATTTTTCGCTATTGCAAGGCTACCTGTTCCCATAGGACAGAATGGGGAGCTTGCTTATAACATCTTATAAACATAACTATCCCTGGGAACAATGTAGGAAAATAAAGTTTTGTATGCCTGAACTCAGAATGTTAAGATACATCTTTTAGTGAGGGTGATTTTTACATTCTGTGTTTGTAAATATCACTTTTAACCATTCAGTATGCTTCTGCTATGGTTGTGTATTGCATGTCTGGCTTTGGATGACAGGGGCTGGTGCGGAGCAGTGGCTCCAGCTAGCCTGATGAGTCAGGGCTGGGCTGAATAGACCTGGGCTGTATTTAGAGTAGGGGTGGAGATTTCCTTTCACCTGAATGGGCTTGGTCTGCCTTCCAGAATGCTGTCTCCACCTCCTGCCAGGAAGCTTCACCAGTGAGGACAGACCTGGTTCTGGCTGGGTACAGACACTCTCACGCCTTCAGAAAACAAAGGATTTTTGTGTATAAAAAGAGGGGCCCAGACCCAAGACTTTTCGATCACTTCTGGGAATCAAGAGCAACCTTTGTCAAGGAGAAGAGCCAGGGAAGCTGAGGAGGAATACTGCTCCTGTGGTGTTTGCTGTTTGGGGTTGGCCTGCAGTAACTACTTCCTGCCAAGGAAAGGAGAAAAAGACTTTGCTGTTTGCTTTGTCAACTGCTTGAGGGAAGATCTCCAAGGGCTTGAAATTGAGCTTGCCTCCTGTTCTGACGTCTCAGGGGCAGAAAGACTTCATTTCTTCTGTCTCTCTGCATCTGGACCTGCTATTTCTGCTATTTCTGCTGTCAGAGAGGAAATTGCAACACCGATGCTGGCGAGCGATGCCGTAACCTGCACCGAAGCTGTGGGCACCACATGTGAAGAGCACGACGCACCGCCCTGACTTGCACCGTAGGCCTGACGCCCGCTGACACCATGTCGCATCAACTCCGAAGCCGTCACAGGGGTCGCTGCCTGCACCAGAGCAGAGGACACCACTCATGACGTCCACTACGCACCGTCCATGACGCACCGTCCCGACTTAACCGACGCTGGTGCTTCATAAACGCAGAGCCGATACTCGACGTGGGTGACTCCCGAATCCATCGACACCACACCGTCGTAAGGAACTGCTGCCATGACGCCACCATGACATTACCTCCCCAACACAGTAAGGAACCGAGGTCTCCCTTTCCTTGCACCACAGTAAGGATCCGTGGCTTCACCACCCCTGTGGTCGTAAGGAACTAAGGCTTCACCTTCCCTGGGGTCGTAAGGAACCGGCACCGCCCAGTGCCAGCGCAGCATCACCTCCCCGATGCAATGCACCGTCTTTGCTTTCATCAATTCAAAGGTACTGTTCTTTGGGGGTCTGCTTGACTCAGCACCTGACACTGCTCACTTCGCGCTCTATGCCGTTCTTTGGAATTTTCATCTGTCACGACTTCGTAATAACTCCATGTGGAGTTATTTGCTGCTACAAACTTTAATGGAGTAAATAACCTATTTTTTTTTTTTTTTTTTTTTAAACCTTTATTGTACAAAGAGTGCTCACAAATACGGGCCTACAACCCAACGGGCTGGCCACCACATAGCAAAAGCATAATTAGCAATACAAATTTGTCCACAGGATATGACAGCGAGAACACAGGAGATACACCAAAAGCCATAAAGCAATCAGCAGGGACAGGATATTGGAAGGTTGATTTTCTTTTACGGGAACGGGGAGTACAGGATCATGACGGGCAGTGAGTCAAACACCAAGGGAGGGGCCGTGGTGAGCCGCGATCCAGCGATCATAAAAATACAGGATAAAGCCAACACGAAGTAAACATATCGATAAATACAAGCACAATTGGAGTACCACAAGGAGAGGCAATGGCGTTCGCCGTCCAGCGCCCACCCACCACAGCAACAACCCGACTTAACAAACATAAATAAAAAAAAACCATCGTAAAAAGCAATACGATACGTACCCCAACGAAAGGAAGGAAATCCCCCATGAAGAGGGAGGGGAAGGAGAAAAAAAGGAAAAAGGAAGGGACTCCTACCCAACCACGCGCCCCCCGGCAACAAAGCAGGAAAACAGAAACCGGTACACGGCACCCATTAAAGGTCGAAAACAGAACACATAGCGAGCCATAATCACAATACGACCGGAAGGTCAATGCATCAGAAACACCCCCGGGGGACACATGACGAGACAGAGTCCCGAAAAAGCGAATACTCAAGAGCCATAGAACAAAAAAAGGGGGGAAAAAGGGGGGGGGGAAAAAGACCCCCCAAAGTGACAGACCCCCCCACCCACCCCTCAAGCCCACCCTGCACCCCTGCAGAAGGCTATGGCCTACCCCCCAGCAGCGTGCCTGTCGCCCTAATTAGAACCCGAAATATAGAAGAGCAAAGACAAGACGGAAACAGAAGACAAAAACGGGGGAGGGGAAGGGAAAAAGGGAAGAAGACACACATGGGAGAGGGCCAAGGGACAGTATTATCTGCACCCACCCACCCGCCTGAGAAGAAGGGCAGAGCCCTCGGGAAGTCAAAAATTATCAGGATACACTCCAGGAGCACCATAAAGTCACACATAATCATACCGTTACATGCCGCTCATCCAAACCAGTACAAGACTACCGCACACAGAGGCAAATTTGTATCAGCCCTGTCCTTGTTTGTCCAAAGTTGTAGCCGTCCGATCCACTAAGAACCAGACCGCGAAGAACCGAAGGCATAGAACAGGGAGATCAGACGGCAGTCCAGATAAGACGCGTGGAGTAAAACACGGAAGATCCAGGAAAGTCATGGAACATCGCACACAATGCAGGCACAGTTTCAGGGACAGTTCAAGAGAGGCCGACCCAGCTGGGTTGGCACAGGAGCCATGGCCGGTCAGTCGAGGCGAAAAGAGGCAGGAAGAGTCATCGAGTCCAGGCCAGACGGAATTCGGCCCCCGGACCTGCGGCAAAGGAGACAGCACAGGACGATGAAGGGCAACGGAACTCCGCACACCCACAGACGCGGCTGTCGCCGGGGCCATATTTCCTAGGATAGTTCCAGCCGCACCCTGCAACGGTGAAGCCACACCCGGTTTTGGGGGCCCGAACGGCCCGAAGAGAGGATCCACCTCCAGGGTGAAGACGGGTGCAGCCACAGAAGCTCGCCAGGAGTGCAGGGCGTCCAGGATATCCTTAAGTGTAGGAAAACCTTTACAGTATCCGGCACCCGGGCCATGCGGCGAGCCTCCAGTGCTCGTCCAGGCCCGGCTGAGACACTCAGGGTCGGCCGCCATCTTGGAAGCCCGGCGAGGCCGCGGCGGCCGTCAACCTCCGTCGGGGCAGCAGCGAGGCAAATGAAGACCAGCCGACCAGCGGCAGGGCACCCCGGGGCAGGAAGGGGGGCCACCAGAAGATTGGGAAATCGCCGGCTCCACCAGTGCCGCCGGTCCCGTTCTCCGAGTCCGGGCGGAGGAAATCAAAATGGCCGGATCGGAGAACAAAGGGGGAGCAAGCCAGATGTACGAGTAGCCCCGTCAATGGAAGGCAGCGCCTTCACCCAAGGCCCCCGGCCCACCGGAGCCGGCCAGCAAGCACAGCCGGCCTACACGCACAACGGCCTCCACGACCACGTCCACTGCGCCATCAAGGGCCGATCACCGTGCTCCGTCCCGTCCGGGCGCCGCCGAGAAGGTCCAGGCCAGCCCGCCCCGGAGGCCCCGAAGCGAGCGGGAGCGCCGCACAGGATCCACGGCACCCAGGACCACCGGAGCAAAAGGTGAGTGCCTGCAAGGCATCTTAGCACTACAGCACAGCAAAAAGAGCTTCCCGGGGCAGGATAACGGCAGGATAGATGATAAAAACAGGCAGGCGAACGGAGCCGAGCTAAAACGCGGCCATCTCGGACGCGAGCTTGAAGCAAATCAATAAATAACCTATTTTTGAGGATATCTTGATAACTGTTTTGTGGATTTTTGTCGTTTGGTCTTGCTTTGTTTTAAATAAAGATTACCTATTTTTCGAAACTGGTGTGGTGTCCATTTGTAGTGTTTTCACTGTAACACTGTAGATGTTCACAAATGCTTTACACACTGCCTCTGAGATAAGCATGTCTGCTCGTGCCAAGCTACCAAGGGGTTGAGCAGGTGTTATTTTAAAAGTGTACCCCCCTTACCCTGACTAGAAGCAAGGGCCCCTATTTGGACAAAGGTACCTACCTCTGCCAAATAGAGACGCCCATTTATAAGACTCACCCTGTGCCAAAAATCGTAAGCTGTTAACCTTAATATTATTTAACCTGCCTCATTGCAGTGGCTCCCAGTAGGTTGGTTGTCTTCCACAAATGGCACAATACAAGCTGTTTATGCTGGTACTTAAGGGCATAGGCAGGCCTGCCTGCCCATATCTTGAGAAGCTTCCCGTACCGTACTGTAGACAGACTCAATACCAAACTTCTCTTATTTACCTATGGCCTTTTCAAACATCAAATACTGCAGAGTCCATAGGCCCTGCCTGACAAAACATTAAGAAAACTAGAAAGAGCTCAAATTCTTAATGCTCGAAGCATCAATGTTAAGGGCTCCAATCATCATCACAATCTCTTTATTAGGTCACAGTCAAAGGATCTTATTAAAACCACTCTGACTGATCCATGAAACCCTGGGCTACCTATCAAACCTATTAATTCCAAACCACCCAACCAGATGCCTGATGTTGGCCTAGTAATGCTGTCTCATTACTCCAGCTAAGATTGACATGGATTGAGCCAGGTCTCTGCACCAAGAAAGCTCCTCTATTTGTAACCTACCATCATCACTGCATCTTCATCATGAAAACCAACATCAGGACCATCCTCAAGGAAATGATGACCTACCTCTTCCTACAATCATGAGCATCTCAAATGAGTGTAAATGGCCTGCTGTTCCTCCTCTTCTTTAGCACTCTGAAACATACGTTCGTCACATAAGATCCATATAAAAAGAACAAAAAAAAATATAAACATATTTATCTGATCTCAACAACCAATCTCGTTATCTGTGCGCTAATAGCCTTTATTTCCTTGCCTCAGTCAGACACTCTTGCACCCTCTCAAATTGTCAGATCCATTGAATTATTCAGCCCTCTTCTCTGGGACATTTTCAATTACAAACGGAGGGCTACTACCTCCCTTACTGAATTTAAATGTGAACTCAGAACTAAACCTACTCAACCTGCAAA
Source organism: Lissotriton helveticus (assembly GCF_964261635.1). Lineage (NCBI taxonomy): Eukaryota > Metazoa > Chordata > Amphibia > Caudata > Salamandridae > Lissotriton > Lissotriton helveticus. Next base: position 257,348,840 of record NC_136061.1, read on the forward strand.
TGTCATGCTTGTGAAATGAACTCAATGCCTTTCTCCTCTACGATCCTGTAAAGTGTAAATATGTAGATACTGAATATAATGCTTGTTTACATTCAGTATCCAAATCATGATGTATCACCAACCTACCATTGTGTAGTCACTTTAAATACACAAATTGTTACAGACCACTTGCTGTAATATATATCACTGCTTCCTCAATAACTACTAATTCCTCATCAACTGCAAATACAAAGGAAATGCAAATCAATAGAAATCCAGGGATTTCTGAATGCAGGGATCAGTTCCTTCTGCATGCATCTCCTAAATAAACTGTACTCTTTTTAATGCTTGCTTAAAGTTAGCAGGACATAGACAGTATGTAGGACTTCTTAGGTACATTAATGTAAATGATCTAGGGCTACTTCAAGAAATAATTATCTCAAAACATTATAAGGTAAAACACAATAGCGACACTGGGGCGTGGCCGAGCCAGCCAAGATGGCGGACGAGCTTTCCTAGAGCTCCGGTCGGCCGCGCGTTACACCGCTGCCTAATACCATCAGCAAAACGGTGCAATACCCCGCACTTTAATGGGGCACTCCCGCGACCACCTCGAGACCCATTGAGAGTGACAGCGTGACTGGGAAGAGCCCGGAATGACCCACAACACTTGCCGCCGGGCCCCGTCTAAAATGGCGGCGCTCAGAGACTGACGCCGAAGGTCCCGAAGCACAGAGACCGGCCTCCTGATGTGAGCTCCGGAGCACCCCGCTGAACCCCGGAGGATACTCTGCACGTCCGATGGGTGCAGCCGACAGCGTGGCTGGGATGAGCCCGAAATGACCCGCAATGATCGCCGCCGGCCCCACCTAAAATGGCGGCGCCCAGAGACTAACGCCGAAGGTCCCGAGGCGCAGAGACTGGCCTGCTTATGATGAGCCCCGGAGTCCCCCGCTGAACCCCGGAGGACACTCTGCGCGCCCAGTGGGTGCAACCGCCCAGCTAACGACGAGGGTGCTCTCGGCGGTGCCGAGATCCCCCGCTTCCTGACCCATCTGAGCGGCCCGGCAGACCGGATGGGCTCGAAAAGCCCGTGAGACTGGACAGCCTGGCCCCCGCGTGAGTGCCCCCTGGGAACACCACAGAGTGCGTCCCTGGATGTGCCCCTGTCGCCCCCGGGCTTGCGGGACTGCTACTGAGAGCCCGGGCGACGGCGAGGTGACGGCAACGCCGCCCAGATAGCCCTACGGAGGAGCCGAACGCCAAGACCCCTGAGGCCTGCAGACACAAAGCCGTCAAAGGCGCGGTGCCCCCCCGGGGAAGAGCCGCGGCCACAACAGGTACTCCGGGGTAAAGGCCCACGCGCACCAAGACTGGCGTTCCACCCGGACAGCCCCGCATTCCACTGCCAGTGACGGTGAACCGCCACGGTCGCCCCCCTGAGAGACTGTGGAGCTGTAGGGGGTGCGCAACTGGAGGGAGCAAGCCATCCCGACCCCCGACCCACCTGGGCAACCCGGAACTCACCCGACACCGTGTGAGACGAAAACACGGACCCTGCATTGCTCACCAGCTCAGCCACCTCATTGACAGGGGCCCACTAAAGTGCGCGAAAAACGGCACCCCACCTCACCTGATTCGGCGACACCTGACCTACCTAACGAGGGGGTTGGGCGGAGAAGTTACCACCGAGCAGGGATCTGTGACTGGAACCAGGAATTTCCCCTAACGACGTCGCCACGGGAGGCGAGACCTGCTGGCGAGGAGGGGACAAGTCACGGCGTGTCTGATAGTCCACATCGGGCCAGCGGGTCACCCGAGCCACTAATGGGGAGACCACTAAGAACATCAACCACAACGCAGGCATCGTCCCAGAGACGCTCACCCTCCCCGGGCCCCTCGCACAAGCAAAAGACCGCAGGGCCACCGCAGGAGACGGACATGTCAGCGAAGCTTGATAAAGTACTGGCAGCCATCGAGCACTCCCGGATGTCCATGGAGCCCAAATTCGGGGAATTGGCCTCGGACATTACCCTGTTACGAGATGACCATAGGAAATTGGCGTACAAGGTGAAGCAGGAAGGACAAACGCTACAAGAACTGAAGCCACAGGTCCAGCAAAACCAGAGAGCCATCAAAGAGCTGCAGGACAAGGTTAACTTCTTGGAACGCAAGGCGGACAATTTGGAGGGGCGCTCCCGCCGGAGTAACATACGCCTGATCAACCTGCCTGAGGGAGTGGAGGGGGCAGACCCCATTCACTATATCGAGACATGGATAAAGACGTTCACCCGGACCCAAGACCTCACGCCATTCTTCTCTGTGAAGAGAGCGCATAGGGTCCCGGCCGGGCGCCCACCAGCTGGCTCCCCACCCAGACCATCTTGCTCAAGTTACTACATTACCAAGACAGGGACACGATCCTGCGGGCGGCCAGGCAAGCGAAAGTACTCAGGGTGGAAGACAAAAACGTGATGGTGTTCCCGGACTACTTCCAGGCGGTGCAGCGCCAGCGCGCCACATTCCAGGCGGTGAAGCAAACCCTGCGCCAACACAGGATACAATACGCCCTCCTCTTCCCGGCCCGCCTAAAAATCATATACGGAGATTCAACACACTTCTTCATGGACCCAGCGGAGGCGAGGCGCTGGTTAGATCATCACAACCAGAACTTATCAGAACGAGGGGGCACGCCGTCGAGCTCCTCATCCAGCAGGCGGCGATTACGATCCAAAAAGGTCACTCTCAGGCAGATGAGTCGCCCGTCGACTCCCAGCGCCCCACGTGTCCCGGATTTGGAACAAATCATAGCGGATAGACGGAGGGCCCTACAAGCGGCGACGGAGGTCCGGCAGACAGACATCGACCTGGAGGAGGACCGAGGCCCCCACATCTTCACATCCGAAGATGAGGATCGGAGCGACGCCCACACCTCCAGGGACGGCTCAGCTTCTCCACCACTGGTAACTCCGCAGACGGCGGACACGCTCATCTGAGGGCTGCTGACGCGGACCGCGGTAAGATCAAGATACCTGAGCAAGTTCACCAACGGGAGACACCGTAAAGCCTCAAATAAGGTAATGGAGGAAGCACATGCATTCACAGAGGAGCGGTGTGGCGGGCGGCCAGGCCCTGGGCCCACGGCAGTTCCGTCGCTCCACCCCCTCGCACCAAACGAACTAGAGACAGTACGAGATGTATGGTTTGGACTTATTGTGCCCAGCAATAGGCCCCTTTAGTTGGGACTGTTTCCTGGAAGTTGTTATTAAGTTACCCCCTATCCCATTTTACCCTGATACCCTTATGGGAGCGGACAATTGGTCTCTGAAGGGACACATGTGGAGGGAGAGTACACAGGCGGGTGTGGCTCTGGTTGTGGGCAACCGGTGGTGGACAGACCGACCAACACGACTAACAATCCCCCATGGAGAAAACCCCTAATACAGACATTACGTTTATCACACTCAATGTCAGAGGACTGCACACGGCAAGTAAGCGCTATGCTGTCTACGCTTATCTAAAAAGACAGCAGGCCCACATAGCTCTCTTACAAGAGACTACCTTGACAACGACGGAAGCTGGCAGGTTACAGAAAAAGTGGAGGGGCATAGTGTGTACCACAGGGTACTCTGCATTCGCCAGGGGCGCATTGATATGGGTTAGACAGGGCGTCCCCTTTAGAGAGCAGTCCAGAGTGGTGGATAGGGAGGGACGCTATGTCTTATTGGAAGGGCAACTGGACGGGCACTCAATCCTGATAGGCAGTATATACTGCCCCAACGTAGAGCAAAACGTTTTTTGGACTCGCCTCACGAACACATTGGCACACCACACACATGCCCCATGGCTGTTAGGAGGGGATTATAACTGTGTCTTGGACACGACCCTCGACCGCTCCCGCCCCCCACCGCCCCGCTCACCGCTTCACAAACAAACGGAACTTTTCAAAGCGTGGGTGCAACACTGGGCACTGACTGACACATGGAGGGCGTTAAACCCCACAACGAAACTGTACTCATTCCACTCCGTCCCACACGACCTCCGAGTTCGCCTAGATAGATTCCTATGCTCGACTACCCTACACACCAAAGCTCGGCGCACGGACTACCTGGGTAGAGTACTTTCACACCACGACTCTCATATACTTACACTTAGTTGGAAACCACCCCACCCTACATTGCGGACATGGAAACTCCCTCGGGAATGCCTGACAGACCAGGTATTCACACACGAACATGGGGAACACTTACAGGTACATTTCACGATCAACGCGGGGTCAGCATCCTCTAGCCTCATTGAGTGGGACGCGCACAAAGTGACAGCAAGGGGCCACTGCATACAACAGGTAGTGGGGGTGCGAAGGGTCCTAGAACGCGCATTACATGATGCAGAAGACGCGCTGGCAACTCTACTGAAGGCGGACGACTGTGGAGAAGCGACCCCGGTGTGTGTAGCAGGCTCCAAAACTAAGTACACTGCGACATTGAGGGACCTACGCAAATATAACTTCAGGAAATACGCCACCAGGATACACCGGGAGGGCAACAGGGGGGGCACACTCCTGGCCTGGTTAGCTAGACAAGACCCCGACTTGAAACCATCACGGAAATCACCGACCAGTCCGGTCGACTCCAGACCTCCCAACTCGCAATTATGCAAGTTTTTTACACTTATTTCTCTCATATATACCAGGTTCCAAGTCAGGGAGACCCCCACGCGGTGGACAGTTTCTTGCTTGCGTTACCCGTCCCCCAAGTTTCGCCAATAATCCGGAAAGACCTGGACCAGAAAATAACGCGTACCGTGGTTAAAGCAGCGATAGGAGCACTAGCCAGGAATAAGGCCCCAGGCATGGACGGCTTCCCCCTCGAATACTACCATACATTCTCAGCTCATCTTGCCCCGCAGATGGCGGCCATGTTCGAGGACGTGCTCACGGTGGGGGTCCTGCCGAGTTCCCTCAGGGAGTCGATGATAGTCTCCTTCCTGAAACCACACAGGGACCCCCGGCTCCCGTCGTCTTACAGACTGATTGCACTACTCAATTCGGACTGTAAAATCTTGGGCAAACTACTAGCAATGAGATATGCCCAGGTCATACGCCAGCTGGTCCATCCCGACCAAAATGGGTTTGTGCCGAACCGCAACACTTCCCACAACCTCCGTAGACTATTTCATATCCAGGACGTGACGCATGAACGGTTCCCAAATGCAGCCTGCCTAATCTTAGACCTCGAAAAGGCGTTCGATACTCTCTTATGGCCATACCTGTTCGAGGTCCTCACGAAAAACAATTTTGGCCCACGCCTGACCGCATACACCAGGCTCCTCTATTCACAACTCACGTCCAGAGTCCGGATGGGAACCTACATTTCTCCAGAGTTCAAAGTGGAGAGAGGGACCAGACAGGGGTGCCCGCTGTCGCCCCTCTTGTTCGCCCTGGCGGTTGAACCCCTGGCGACATGCCTACGACGAGAGGGCGAAGGCTGGGGAATTCCTCTGGAGCACACGTGGCACTGTGTATCCTTAAACGCAGATGACCTTCTAATCTATGTTAGAGACGCCACGAGCGACCTGGCATGCATTTGGAATACGCTGGAGGAGTTTGCGGACGTATCCGGCCTCAAAGTGAACTGGGGGAAATCCTCTCTATACCCACTGAGCCCACATATGGCCCCGTTCGAAGCCCAAGTAGGCACCCAATCACTTACATGGAGCGCCGAGGCCCCTCGATACCTAGGAGTAAGGTTATACCACACCCCAGAGGACATATATGAGGGTAATCACCGCAAAGCCCTAGCCGGACTATGGTCAGCGGTAAGCTTCTGGAAAATACTCCCACTGGCACCTATTGGCCGAGTGGCCCTGGCGAAAATGGTTATGGTTCCCCGGTTGCTGTACCACTTCGCGAACCTTCCAGTGATTCGCCACGATCATTCTTCAAAGAACTGAACACTCTTCTGATGGAGCTGGTGTGGGGAGGAGGCCGGCGACGAGTGGCGCTGTCCACGCTCTACCTGCCTACCACGGAGGGAGGTCTTGGTGCGCCGGCCTTCGAAGCATACTTTCTGGCGGCCCAACTCTAATGGCTGTCCTACTGGACGGCGGGACGTCACACGGGAGAGACCACCAGGCCCAATGGCCCGGTGTCACAAGCCGCGATCATCCGAATGCTGCTACCGGGTACTAAACCCACACAAACTCGGCCCTTGCAAATGTCCATAGCCCGCACATGTATGATGCGCATCCACCGCATGTCCAAAGAGCAGCCGCCATATTCGCCCCTTCTGCCGCTGGTGGGCTTCCCCCGGGGGGATTCCTATTACACACAAGGTGCACTTCGGGTCTGGACAGAATTGTCGGTCACGGAGGTAGACTCCTTTTTTGAGGACGGCCAGTTAAAAACGTTTGCGCAGATGATGGAACAATATGACCTCTCCCCCGGGCAATTCTTACTCCATAGGCAACTACTAGACAGCACCCACAGGCACTGGAAACCGGATGCCGGTGAACCCCTGACGCACCCAGTGATCCACACGATTATGCACATGGGTGTGGGTAGACACTTGGTAACCTGGCTCTACAGAGCGATACGTTCGTTACTCCTTCCATCTCTCCAACCTCTACGCCAGAAGTGGGAGACAGACTTCGGTAGAGTGGTCCATGATAAAGAATGGAGCACGGCCTTGGAATATCCTAAAAAAGTCTCCAGAAACGCCAGATTCCGCAACACCGGGCCGCCTGCAGAGGTTCTTTCCAGAAACTCACTTCGAGTGTCCCCGCTGTCAATATCCAGGAGCGGATTTCAGGCATATGTTCTGGGACTGTCCCACCCTCCGAAGGTTCTGGGACACGGTCCATCGCACCCTCGAGGAGGTTACGGCCATTACAACCATGACCACATGGGAGGCATGCGCGCTCGGGATCTTCCGTGGACGAAAAACCGAGAAAACACAATGCCGCTTTCCCTCGCTGGCCATCCTCCTGGCGAAACGAGGAATCGCCATGCATTGGAGGTCCCCCATGGGGCCACCAGAAGCGGCATGGATAGGCGCGGTACAGAAATAGGGCAAGGCGGAGGAGGAGATACTCCGGGAGGAGGAGGTACGTGGACATCGCAAACACCCCATATCCCTGGAGTCTGCTCAGTTACTATATAAATTTACACAGGTGACACGCCCCCAAGAATCGCCCTCCGCCTCACAATCCCAGACACACCCTGCCACACCAGCCCCCACACTTCCATAACATTGCCATAAGCACCACCTGACCATCATAAGCAGCCGCGCCCAGCGACCCTTTAGCAACCGGACGCGAGCCGGCTACTCCCACCAAGCAATTGCAACATGCGACCCGAGAGCACGGATTCAGCACCCTAGCACAGAGACCCAATCGCCCCCCCCTCCCGCTGCCCCCTAACCTTTCCCCACCCACGTCATCCAGTTCATCCCTACGTTCTTGGGAGAGTTAGGAAGCTTAAGTTTGAAGGGGCATTCCCCCCGAATATGGTTCACTGGAAAGGCCGATAGTCAATGTCGCCACGACATCACGTGCTGTTGCGGATCCTGCCCACGTAGTTAGAGCCCCCTGCGACACCCCCACAGTAACAGCTACACTGCGAGTCCATCCCCTCATTGACACTAATTGACAGGTTCACGTGGACGGTACGACCTCCCCGCAGAGGGATACACGCGATCTGGTGGGAGGCCACGTGGTCCACACTGCTGAATTGCAAGGAAAAAGGTAGTCGAAAGACATAAGACCTCAAACTGGGGGGGGCCGCAGTGGGACTAACTCTAAAACTATGTATCAATGATCCTGCATTGCGATGTCCGTCTACTTTTACGATTACTGTCATGTTGATTGTATAATGCAACCTAAAACCCAATAAACAAATTTAAACAAAAAAAAACACAATAGCGACACTAATGATTGAAATAATAAAAAATAATTTATTAATCATCATAGTTATTTTGATAAATATAAAAAACATACATGTAGAAAAAAGTCCTACAGAGACTAACAATAAAACAACATTCTAACTGCATTCATTCAATACACAGGCATACCACATTAAAATGATCATATTGATATATACGCATGCGCATCCTCGCGCACATCATATTTCAGCGCGTGCGCAACTAACCTTTGTGACGCTTTTCCTAACGCATGCGCACAATTCTCCGTGTCATTGAATCTCCGCAGAAGTGCATTTCTGTCTCCTAGCAACTAAGTGTTTATGACGCATCGGATCTTCGGCAAGTGCATTCCTGTATCCTAGCAACCTAGGGGTCCATTATGATGTCGGGCGGATTGCCTCCGCCAGGCTGGCGGTAGCCACCGCCGGCCTGGCGGAGGCAATCCGCCCGACATCCATTGCCAAATTCCCCCCCGCCATATTAGGATGGCGGGGGGGACCGCAGCGGTGATAATCACCGCCCGCCTGTTTTCCGCCCCGGTGGCCTTGCGGCCGGGGCGGAATATGTTTAATATGGTGGCGGTGTCTGTTAGACACCGCCAGCCATATTACAATGCGCATTCTGGCATGCCTTTCCGTGGCGGCAATGCCGCCACGGAAAGGCAAGCGGAGTCCCCCTGCAGGGGCCCGTTGCGGGCCCCCAGGGACTCCGTGGTGGTGGGGAGTGCACATTGGTACCCCCCCGCATTTCAAAGTGCAACATGGCAAGCACCGCGCGTTGCCTGTCATGTTGCACTTTGAAATGCACAACGTGCACGTTTCACAAGGCGGCGGGCGGAGATTACTGCTCCGCCTGCCGCAATGGCAAAAATACAGGATGCGCCCGCCTGTGTGGCGGGCGCATCCTAATGCACATTTCGGGACCCCCGCCCTTGAGGCGGGCGGTCCCGTTTCCCGATAGGGTCCCCATAGTGTTTATGACACATTTGACTCTTTTCTTTACTTTTTGCTGCCGATGACTGTACAATGACTCTGACCTCAGAATGCCTTCCTGATTTAACAGTAATTGTGTTCTATTTAGCATTGGAAAGCTATGATAACACAATAGCTTGCCTAATTTTCTCTATTTGTGCTGAATTAACACAATTAATTTTATTTAAACTTTTAGTTTTTTTTTTCCACTTCTGTATTTTATCATGGAGGGTTTCAATGCTCCACCTCCATTTTTAGTTTCTTCTGGAGAACCTCCATTGGAATGGAAACAATGGAGAGAAGGTTTTGAGGCTTACCTTGAAGCTATAGGAGGTGAAAATTATACTGATAAGCGCAAATTGGCAATTTTAAAGCATTCTCTTGGTGCAGAAGGCAGACAAGTCCTTAGTCATCTACCTCCTTTGGCTATGGAAAATTCTAGTGAAGAAGAAAACGATGTATATGAGGATGCCATAATGCAACTTGACAAACAGTACATTAAGAAAGTTAATGAGGTTGTCGCACGCCACAAATTTTTTAGCAGACTTCAAGTGGCTAACGAATCCATTGACTCTTTTGTAAAAGATCTTAGAATTTTGGCCGCTAAATGCAATTATCAGGAATTTCATGATCAGATGATAAGAGATCAATTAGTACACAATGTTGCCAACGTCAAGTTACAAGAAAAATTATTAGATGCAAAAGATTTATCTCTTTCCAAAGCTCTCGACATCGCACATCGTTTTGAGGACATGAAATTGGGCATGAAGGAATTATCTGACAATAAAATGAAAGAATCCTCTGAGAAAAAATTATCAACTTCCGAAGTTCAAGTGGTCAAAAAGAAATCTGATAACAACTACAATAGACCTTCTTCTTCAGCTAGCCTCAACTTCAAAAAAGACGTAACATGTTTCAAATGTGGTTTTCCAGGTCATGTAGCAACTGACAAAAGATGTCCTGCCATAGGTCAAGTATGCAATTATTGTAGATCCAAGGGGCATTTTGCCAGAATGTGCAAGAGCAGGAATAAGTTTAGATGCAATTCTTCTGACACAAGAAGTGCCAAACCTGCTGACATTCATGAAGTTAATACGGATATTGATGAATATGATGATTTGTTAACTGTATATGAGATTGGTGAAGAAAAGAAAGATGCTCCTTTCTGCATGTTACAAATTGGTTCCAAACTTATAAAATGTATGGCTGACTCTGGTGCTAGACACACTTTAATTGGTGATGAATGGTTAAAAGAATTTCCACATGTGTCATTACTTCCCTCAGATATAAGGTTACTCGGTTATAGTAAAAAACCAATAGATGTTTTAGGTTATTTTACCACAGATCTTTCTTTTAAAGGCAAAACCATAAATTCTAGGGTTTATGTTGCTAAAGAGGGTTCATGTTTATTGGGTTGGCCTCAGCAAAGAGACTTAATGATTAAATTGGATCCCAATCACCCTCAACAAGTTCTGGGTTATTCTGACATCATCAGTCAAGTTAATTTAGTCACTGATAATAGATGGGAAACACTCTTTCCTAATGTTTTTTCTCCTAAATTAGGTTTATTAAAGAAATTTGAACACAAGATCATACTAAAACATAACGCTATTCCCAAAGTGCATAAAGTTCGCAATATTCCATTATCTTTAAGGGAGTCTGTCAAAAAAGAATTAGAAAGGCTCTGTGATCTGGATGTTATTGAGGAGATTGAATCTTCTGAATGGCTTTCGCCTGTTGTCGTCGCACACAAACCTAATGGCAAAATAAGATTGTGTGTCGACATGAGAGACCTAAATTCTAACGTATGGGTTGACAGACATCCTCTTCCCAATATTGGGGAGATGTTTTCAAAACTTAAAGATGCTTCCGTATTCACAACGTTAGATCTATCTAATACGTATCATCAAATAGCACTGCATGAGGAAAGTAAACATCTGACATCTTTTATTACTACTGAAGGTGCGTATAGATACAAAAGGATGCCCTTTGGGCTAGTTTCAGCCTCTTCAGTTTTTCAACGTATTATGCATAAATTGTTTAAGGATCTACCTAATGTTCTTTATTTTCAGGACGACATTTTAGTTTTCGGTAAAAACGACAAAGAGCACTCTAAAGTTCTCTATCAAGTGTTATCAATTTTACAAGATAGTGGATTAACTTTAACCAAGGAAAAATGTAAATTTGGCATGGAATCAGTTGACTACTTGGGTCATTCCATTAGTAACAAAGGTATTTCTCCTAAGCAAAGCTTAGTAAAAGCTATTGAATAGGCACCAGAACCTACTAATAAAGATCAACTCAGATCCTTTCTAGGATTAGCTGAGTACTATGGCAAATTTATCCCTACGTTTGCTGACAAAACAAAACATTTGAGAAACTTGATGAAAAACCATCAATTATTTGTTTGGGATTCTAATTGTAAAGAAGAATTTACTTTTCTTAAAAAATGTATTGCTTCTGCTCCTTCTCTATCTCCGTTTGATACTACTTGTGATTCTGTCATTGTTTCAGATGCTAGCAATATTGGCATTGGTGCTGTACTTATGCAAAAGCAGAAAGAGGGTTTTGTTACCATAGCATTTGCTTCTAGGCCATTGCAGGATGCAGAACACAAATACTCCACTTTGGAGAAAGAAGCCCTTGCTTGTTGGTGGGGTATTGAGTATTTCCGTAAATATGTTTATGGTTCTAGATTTGTTGTCAGGACTGATTATCGCCCATTTGTTTACTTGTTCACAACAAAGGGGAGTAACAAAGCGACTGCCAGAATAGCTAGATGGCAATATAAATTACAAGATTTTCATTTTCATGTGGAATATATCCCAGGAGCAAAAAATGTTTTAGCTGACTGTCTCTCGAGACTTCCTATTGCTGATGATAACGTTGTTGCTTGTGACGAGGATCCTGATAGGGTGGTCTCTATATGCGAAGTTTCTAATGGTTGTATTAAGGAAGAGGATTGGAGGATTGCATGCAGTAATGATGAGAACTACAAATGTGTTATGTCTTTTATTAGGAATGGTTGGCCCAACAAAACTGGTTTGTCTCAAGATATATTACCATATTTTCAGATTGTACAAGAGTTGTCTGTTCATAATGGCATTTTGTTAAGAGGTTTGAAATTAGTTGTACCACAGGATCTTAGAGAAAATATACTCAATATGGCACATGAAGGTCACCCTGGAATGACATGCATGAAAAGAAGAATTAGGTGTGAGTTTTGGTGGCCTGGTATTGACAGGTGCATTGAGAGAAAGGTCAGGTCTTGTGTGGAATGTACTGTTAGTGACAAGTCTCAGAGAGTTGTTAACTATCATCGCGATAGTGTCACTAAACCTTCTAGGCCTTGGGAATGTGTTTCAATTGACATTGCTGGTCCCATGAGTTTTGGACAGAATCCGATTTATGCCATTGTTTTGATTGATCAATTTTCTCAATTGCCAGAGGTGAAATTCGTTCCTCATGTATCCTCAAAAACTGTCATTGATTTTCTTAACAGTATTTTTGAAAAAGAAGGTTTTCCTATTTCCATGTTATCAGATAATGGTACACAGTTCACGTCTGCTGAAATGAAGTTATTTTGCAACAATCATGGTATCATTCACAAACGTTCATCTGTGTATTATCCCCAGGGAAATGGAATGATTGAGAGGTGGATTAGGGTTTTGAAGGAAGGCATACAACTAGCTTTAAGCAATGGTCAAAATTGTTATGATGCTGTTTAAAAACTTTTGTGGAATTATAGGAACACTCCCAGGAGTGATGGCGATTTATCTCCATTTGAGAAAATGCGTGGCAGAAAAAGCATATGTAACATGAGCCAACAATGGATGAGGGATCTGGTTAGTGGAAAGACCATGACACCTATGTCCAAGTTGAAATCTTCCGCTATTGGTGTTCCTTGCAGCATTGGAGATTGGGTGCGTGTTCGGAAATCTGGTTTCATTAGATCTGGTGAGTCTCGTTTTTCTGATCCTCTGCTCGTTGTCAGAGTAGGAAGACAAGTGGTGGAATTGTCTGATGGTAATGTTTGGAGTCTTTCAAAAGTTGTGAAGGTTCATAGGTCAGACGATGCTTCTAGTTCACAACAGTGTCAGGGGGATACCTTTTCTTCTCCTGTTTCTTCACGTGTTAGTGTGCCACGATTTAGTTTGTTTTCTCATGGGAACATGCACACATGGAGGAATCAACATAGTTTTAGTCAGAGGAAAAGGAGTTCTCCTGCATGGTGTAAAGACTATGTTATGTCGTAATAGTTTTATGATTTCCTGTGAACTATCTTTATTTTTGTTTTGATGCCTAATTTTGGTTTCATTCGTGATTGTTCAGTTTTACAAATATGTAATGTTCTTTAAAGTTTTTATTTATGTTTTGTTTCTTTTAAGGGGGAGATGTGTGGTGTCCTCGTGTGTCCTCGTGTCCTACGCTCATGTATGGAACTCGGAACACTCGGAATGAAGAGTGTTCCGAGAGCTCCAGTTGTAGCGGTTTGGATTACCTTCATATTATTGAAGGATTACTTCAATCCTCTTAGGGAGAGCAATTTAATGTAGCAAAACAGCTTGATGAACACATAATTCTTTGGGTGGTCTCCAGAATAACTTTAGGCGCGTTTCGACAGACAACTGCCTACATCAGGAGTTCCACCACCGAATGTTGTGCTCAGAGTTTTTAATCAAGGTCCATAGAATAAGATGCGAAATAGAATAACTTCTCAAGGTTGCAATCTGCCTATCTGAAGGTAGTAGGTGTCCAGAGTCTCGGACTGTATTAGACGTTGGTTGAGGTCAGGTAAAATCTTAAACCCTCAGATATGCGTAAAGACGGGTTGGCTTTATATATCAGCCTGCATAGGGTTAATGAATTCTTCTCTTGACGATTTCTTCTTGATAAAAATGATTCTGATCCCTCAACTGCTACAGGGATAATTCCTGCAGAATGGACAAGCTGCTAGTCCTTTAAAAACATGCTGACAGGTGCGTTTCTATTTGGTTGATGCAACGGGCAACTCTTCCCTAAATCCGGGCTACAGGCAACCAGTGACGCGGTCACAATTTACTGATCAAAAGACTTCTTAGGTACATTCTTGCCAGGCTTCCAGAGAACACTCAATAGTTTTCTTCTTATATCTGCATGTGCTGGTCCTAGAGAAAGCAAATATATTAAGTCTCATTATGTTATCTTAATTTTTCCCCTTTAAAACGCCCCGCTCTCCAATGCTAGAAAATATAGGAAAAGAATTGCTGATAAATTTACCTCTAAAGAGTTCCCAAATGTTACATGTTTGCTGTTGTGTGTTTTGTGTTGTTTTGTGTGGGAAAATGCTCTGCAGGTTCCATATTCTCACAAGCCAGATCTGTTCATACTAGAACAAACAACTGCTCTCGTGTAGGGTTAAAGAAAAACCAAAGGTGATGATGGACGGAGCGTTGACAATACAAACACTCACCCCCAGTCAACTGATCTGGGTTTAATCCATCACCGTTCTTTAGCTCACTCCGCCACCCCAGTTCAGACATGGTCATATGCAAATCAGTCTGACCCTGTGCCTCGTGGGAACAGTCCAGCCCGAACTGCCTCGTGTAGGGTTGGCAGAATCCTCCAGCTTAAAGATGTCACTCCAATACATACCTTCCAGTTTTTTATCGAGTTATCACTGTTTCTGAGTTCTTTCTTTCTGTTTACTTTTCAAAAACATTAACTGTTAAATTAAAGTGTTTGCATAAGATGTCATTGCCAGAGCTTTAGCTTCCTCCAGCATTTACTTTATCGTTCAGTCCCCACCCCATTCTCCTTCCAGCATCTTTCCACCCAGTGCCTCACTCTGAGTGCCCCAGTGGAGTAACTGAGTAACTGTGTCCCAAGAGTCCTAATGCTAGGGTACTGCTAACTCTGGAGAGGAGGTGTGGGGCTAACAGGTATTGTGGGTCAGACATAGTCCCTTCAGAAATGAGGAATTACAGGCAGCAGCAGTGGGGGCGTGGGGGTGGGGATTTTGACAGATGAGGGAACGTTTATTATTTATTTAATTTTCTCTCATTGTCGTCTGCTGAACCGCCCCCAACCCAGCCCCACCGCTCTTACCTGCACGGGCCGCTCCTGATTACAGGGTGGATTCATAATTCTGGTCCAGATTCCCTTGGTTAATCCTCATTTCATATGTGTACTTAACCTATACATTTTAGCTTCTTTCTCAGCCGCAGTCCCAAAGGTCAAATAAGCCAGGTGTGGAGCGTTTCTGAAGACCTTCTTATTCTGGTGGAGCTATTAACTATAATTCACATCCTCTGTAGTAACGCCTATTGAACTGGAACTCATATTCACCCTAATAATGGAGCTATATCCAATGTCAGACGCCAGACTAGTGTGAGGAATCCACTTGACAGTGACAGGAGAGAGTTCCCAAATGTTATTTCAAATGCACCCAGTCTGGCTGATAGCACAATCTTACCCCATATCGATTATGCCATGATCCCCCTCTTAAATAACTTTTTACTGCCAGAGATCATCTATCTGTCATATTTGTGACTTCTTCTTCCAAGTGACTATGCAAAATGTGCAATTACAATCGCAGTAAGTTTTAATTTGGAACTTATTTTTATGATTTGGTTGTTCCATTCCAATTTTCCCTTAACTAAATTACTAGGAAGAAGGCTGAATTTACATTACCACACCTTGGGTCTGATGTACTCCATTTACAAAAAGGGGTAGCAAATTGCACACTGACTTTTTGCTAGGATACAATATTTTGTGAGCTGACCAACGTACAGTAGGTCAGTTTACCAAATGCTGCCTCGCAGGGGGTCGTAGAATGGCCTGCCAAGTTACTATTTATTAGACTGGAATCACAGGGATGGTGACCTGCAATTATCTGAAAGACCAAAATCCGTATAATTGCATTCCAAATGTTTTTTTTTTCTTAATAGAAAACTGTGTCCTTTAAAGGAACCATGGTTGCTTCTAAAACTGTTGGACCACTGCCTGCTCCTCAATAGGCTGCCAACACAACGCACAAAGGGTAAGGGGTCTTTAGGGGACACTTCCCCATTGTGAATCAGTTACCCCAACACGGGAAATATTTGTATTTCGTCAATTATTTGCGTCCACACATATGGTCATAAACATTGATACATTCCTTTCTGAATCAGAAAAAGGGTGGGGATTCCCTTTTCACGACCCTCCGCCCCCCCCCCCCCCTTTGCTATCAGGAAAGGATCACAAAAGCCCTTTTACGATTTGGAAAGAATTGTACATCTCGTAAAAGGGCTTTTATACATAAAGAAAAACCCGTCTGCTCTCATTTTGTGAATTGCAGAGTTTGCAATTGTAAAAAGGCTTTGTAGATAAGTCTCTTTATCCCTTGATAATATCTACTCTGCCACCCAGGTGAACATAGTTGTTTTCTTAATTTAGCTCTTCCTGTCCATTATCATGATTTTAAATTTCTTGCACTTTTTTCAATTTATTTATCTTACAGTAATTTTAGACTGCTGTGAATTCTGCTTTGAGGATATTTCCATTCTGGCAAGAACGAAAGAGTAATTGAATCAGGGCCCCCATTACACCCCCAGGGCTACAAATATCCCCACTTTGGGGACATAAAAACAAGCGCTTAGTACGTCTCTCTTTGTATGATCTAGGTATCGAAAAAAAGAGCCCCAGCGAAGACTTTGCTCAAAACGTCTGAAATGGACATTGTAGACAAGCTTCCTCTACAGAGCAGAACCTACAGCATGTAACAGAAGGTACAACACTGATTCAAAACTGAAGTAGCAAAAGATACTAGAGGTTGGGGTTATTTAATCAAAACCATGGACTCACCTTCAATCCCCTTATACTCCTAAGTGCCTACAGAGAACCTCCAAAACCCTGCTGGAATATCCACATGCCCTTCCAATCCCTATCCACCCTCTCCCTTCCTCGGCTGTACGCCTGTCAATCCCTCTCCCCTCCATTTCCACTTATCTTCTCTCTTAATCAATCAATCAATCAATCGATATAAGTCTTTATTTGATTTAAAAAAGATTAAAAAAGCACAAAATAAAAAACAATACAATTAAACATATAAAATTCATGCAGCATCAGAAATATCAATCTCAATTCATTCATAATAACTAAAAACATTAAAAATCACATCATTCTATTGCAATCAATGCATTACATTAATAAAAGAGTATGGGTATGTTTCTGCTATGAATAGCCATCTTAAGAAAGCAACATACACAATAGCAAATATCAGGTTGTAGAATAGTATGTTTGCCGATGGCCTCCTGAGTCCTCTGTGTGGAGGTACATTCAGCAAACCTCTGCATGACAACCCTTTTATCATTCTTAGTAATAACATCAGGAGTACTAAACAATACAGTAAGACCAATATCAATGAGGGATTTGCGGACGTAGTTCAGGCAGAAAATGGAGAGCCCCTTATTCAGACTCAGACAGTCCTCAATAATTGCCCTGTTAAAACTTGCCTTACTATTACTCCACACGCTCAACCAGAGCAGGAGGGGTGCCAATTTAATACTATCTGAGATATGCTGTAGATTCAGTTCGAAGTGCTGAATAAAATTGGCACAAGAGGGAGGAAGGTACAATAGTCTCCTGCAAATTCTATTTTCTTCAACTTATATGGTAGGAGCTTTATAAAATTCCCAAACTCCAGCTCCATATGTAACAGTAGGAACACATTATATGTTGTATACTTTAATATAAAGGGAAATCGTGGATCTGCAATTCTTCTTAGCTAGACTAAAAAGACTTTCCACCAGGCAGGTGACTTGCCTGTGGCAAGAATTACTTCTAAAACGTTCAGCCCAAATAGCAGTGGCGTCACTAGGGTTGGTGTCACCTGGTGCGGGTAACTCATGGTGTCACCCCCTCACGACTTGCCGCATGGACCTCCTCCGCTGTAATAACTGTCATAAAAAAGCTGGAAGCAAACTGGAAGGTACAGATTAGGGTGCTATATTCCCTCCCCACCCCCAGTCTTTCATTATTATAATGTTGCGAAAAGGGGTCATTTTGATAAAAAAAAATAAACAGTTATTATTAAAGAGAACCCCCAACCACGGAATAAGATGTTGAATTCTGAGTTTGTTGCTTCTCCAGACCAAGTACTCCTAAACTATACTGTCTATCAGTATGGATGACCTGTCACTCATTACACCTTGTAGTTCTCTGTCTTAAGTAACATTCCTATACACTGAATTACACATTTTGAATGAGTGTATGTGTGTGATGTAAAGTGCTCTAACACCCTACACTGGTATGAGTGGCGCTATAAACCTAGTTAAATGCATCCGAGCTAATGTGGTAATGGAGAATTGAGGGGACTGTTAAAGGGGTGGTAGTAAGGGAATCCGCAGCAATGTTGTTTCATTGGGGGTCCAGCAAACAAACAAGCCGGCCCTGGATATAATAACATATGTACAGCTGACAAGGTGAGTGTACTTCTGCAATGGCCAAAGCCATACAACTGAATTGAATTACCACCAGTCTTAGTGACTGCACTGTTGATTGAGCGTTCGTCCAGTATTAACAGGCTTGAGAGCAGCAGTGAGCCTGGCTGACTGTAACTTATGTGTGCCTCAGTCTCACTCTCCTGAGGCTTGCCTGATGCGGAGAGTCTTTGACCGCTGACCGAACAGGTTACAAGGGCACTAGGTTGTGCCTTTCAATTTCTGGTGCTTTGCAGATATATTTTAAAAAGGTTTTAGGAGTTTGTCGTTGCTCAAATGGGTGTCATTTCTGATAATTGTATGTTTCCCTCGTCTTCATTGCTTGATTTTGCTTGTGAGAAAGTGTCAATCATAGTTGTTTAAATGTCACTCACAATTACACTGAATGAAATTATGAAAATGTCACACATAGCAATCTGAAACCTTGGCAGCTATGCACATTTCTAACTTAGTTCATACTGTTCATTCATATTTATGATATTTAATTTATAATTAAATTATATTTTTCTCTCACCGACTGCCTCCGGACGGAGTCCGGACCCAAGAAGTCAGTCCCAAATTTGAAGGAGTCGGGGAGACGACGGCGCTCGCGATATCAAAGAAGATGGTGGTGTAATTCTTTTATTATAGCACGCACTCCCCTGCGCTGCCGTCTTGTCTCCTCCCTGGCGCATGACTGCCGGCCGCCACGACGCGTCAGAGGAGAGGAGCACATCGCGCGGGGGCTGTCCCAGGGTTAGAGATATTGATGCGGTGCAGTGGAGGGCGGGAGGGTAGCTCCGAAAACTGGATTAATGTTTGACTTGAGCCGGGGGGGGCGTAATTCATCAATTCTCCTCCCCTTTACTATATTTAGTTAAAGAGTTGATTTTGAGTGGAGGGTGACAGGGACACTGCCAGTTGGGGATGGGCGTAAGCCGTAAGCAGGGGTGCAGGGAGGGATGGACCCAGGGACTGGGGAGTTAACACAGTTTTGTGGTTTGTTTGAGTTTTGTTGTTTATTGCATCGGGTGACAGTGCTGAAACTAGATGTCAGAGGTATGGGGTAAATGTCAGGTACTAGTCTGGGATCGGGGATGCGGGTGTTGAGCTGGAATGTTAATGGTCTGGGTGATAAGATAAAGAGAGGAATGGTGAATCAATTAATCAGACGACACTCCCTAGAAGTTGCATTGCTGCAAGAGACACATCTTGTTGGGAATCGGTGCATGGCCCTCCACAAAGGGGGATATAAACTTGTGGTGCATGCTGGGTTTACGTCGGGGTTTAGGCGGGTAGGTATCTTAATTAAGAATTCCGTACGATGTGGGTGACAAGGCGGGCAAACTCCTAGCGTGGTTGGACAAGAAAGAAAGAGTTAATCGTGTGGTGCCCGTGATTCAGTCTGCGAGTGGTGAGAATGTGATTGATCCGACCGCCATTGTTGATCGTTTTGCGGAATATTTCCGTGTGGTATATGCTCCCGTGTCTGTGAGGGATGTTGCCGACTCCCGCCTTCTTCTGCGTGATATCACTTTGCCCTGTGTCACCGACTTGGACCGTATTGCTTTGGACTCCCCTTTTACGAATGATGAGATAGCCAATGCAGTTCGATCGCTCCGTTCGGGCAAAGCACTGGGCCCGAACGGTTTGCCTATTGAGTTGTACAAATTACGCCCCGATAAGGTGGCGCCGTATCTCCGCGCCATGTTTCTAGAATCTCGTGAGCGGAACATACTTCCTTATGATCAGCGTCTGGCGACAATCGTCGTCATTCCCAAAGAGGGTAAACCGCGTGACCTCTGTTTCTCGTATAGGCCCATATCCCTATTAAATGTTGAACCTAAGGTGTTGGCTAAACTTTTGGCGACCCGTCTCCTTTCGGTTCTTGGGGAGTTGGTCCATCCGGATCAATCTGGCTTTATCCCGCATCGCAACACTGCTCTGAATTTACGTCGCCTCCACGGCGCGCTGGCGAGGGCGGGGCTTTTGACTGAACCGGCCATTTTGGCGTCCCTGGATGCCTCCATGGCCTTTGATACTGTGGAGTGGCCCTATTTATGGGCGACACTTGAGAAATTTGGATTCGGGTGCGAGTTTATTAGCTGGGTTAGGCTGTTGTACGCGGAACCTCTGGCGCAAGTTGTAGTGAACGGTAAAGTGTTGGCCCCCTTCTCCTTGGGCAGGGGTACCCGTCAGGGTTGCCCCTTGTCCCCTCTGTTGTTCGCGCTCGCTCTTGAACCGTTGGCGGCCTGGCTCCGTTGGGAACCGTCCCTTAAAGGTATTCGTTGGGCCCCGGATTTCGAAGACCGCGTCTCGCTTTATGCGGACGACATCCTCTTGTATCTTACTTCTCCTCGCAAGTCTTTATCTGTTTTATTTGACGTTCTTGCGTCCTTTGGCGCTAACTCAGGCCTCGTCATCAACTGGTCTAAATCCTGTGTATACGTTTTATCTGGTATCTTGCCTCCGTTGCCGAGTAGACTTCCTCTTCAGGTGGTCCGGGATGGTTTCAAATACTTGGGGGTTTTTGTTACCTTGGATCCGTCCCTTCGTTATGATCGTAATCTCCTTCCCCCGTTGCTTAGGCTCCGTTTGGACGTTGCCCGCTGGCGCAAACTTCCCCTGTCTCCACTGGGTCGGGCGGCCCTGTTTAAGATGATGTCACTACCGCGGTTTCTCTACGCTCTCCAGAATTATTATGATCCTATCCCCAAGACCTATTTTCGGGAGATTGAGAGCCTTCAGAGGCAACTTATTTGGGATGGGCGACCGCGCATTGCTCTCGCGAAACTTTCCATCCCGTGGTACGATGGGGGCATGGCGCTCCCCGATATTAAGAGATACTACTGGGCTTCCCATCTGTCCGCTATTAATCACGCTATGTTCTCTCCGGGTCGTAATCCGGCGTTTGAGATGGATAAACTTCAGCTTCCGGGAGGTGACTTTAATAGAGTGCTCTATTCTCGCTCCGCTGGGCGCCATCTTGTGGGACCTACTTTGACTGCTTTGACGGTGTGGCGTGCTGCGAATGTGAGCCTGGGCTGGGAGGATCGCTTGACGTTGGCGACGCCGCTTTATGCTTCAGAACGTCTGGGCGGTCTTTGGTCTTCCAAGGGTTTTGACCGTTGGGACTTGATTGGGATCTCTAAAGTGGGGGATGTATATTCTAAGGGTTCTGTGCGCCCGTTTCAGGCCCTCCAGGCTGACTACGGCCTGAG
Organism: Lissotriton helveticus; assembly: GCF_964261635.1. Lineage (NCBI taxonomy): Eukaryota > Metazoa > Chordata > Amphibia > Caudata > Salamandridae > Lissotriton > Lissotriton helveticus. Next base: position 257,370,370 of record NC_136061.1, read on the forward strand.
TAGTCGGGAATTCTTTCGTTATTTACAGATCAGGCACGCTTTGGTTTCGGTGTTTGCTCCTGGTGAGATTCCGCCTGACTCTTCCCCACTTGAAGACCGTATCCTTGACGAACATCTTCCTGATAGCACTATCTCCCTGATCTATAAAAAGTTGATTAACAATCGGACTGACTTATTGGCCCGACTTCGGGAACAGTGGATGGGAGATGGGTTGGAACTTGATGATGAGGATTGGCAATCGGCCCTCTCCTCTCCGAAGGAGGTGGCTATACCGGCTCGACTCCGTCTGGTCCAATTGAAGATCCTTCATCGGGTGTACGTGACGGGACCGCGACTGATGGTGATGGGCTTTTCCTCCGATGGACTGTGTAAGCGTGGTTGTGGTTTGCGTGCTACTTTCCTGCATATTCTTTGGGAGTGCCCGATGGTGGCTGCTTATTGGGTGGCTGTGCTTGATTTGATGACAGTGGTGACAGGGATATCCTTGCGTCCGGAACCTCGTCGCTGTCTTTTGAATGTTTGGGAGCCCACGGACTATTCGGTGGCACAGACTAGATGGGCCACCCTGGGCTATATGATTGCGAAGCGAGATATTGCGCAACTCTGGGGGGCCTCCAGGCCCCCTGCCCTCTCGCAATGGGAGGATAACATGGATTGGTCCATGTTCCGTGAGAAAACAGTCTATGTGGCCAGGGGCAGACCCAGGGCATGGGTGAAGGTGTGGGGTCAATGGAACGAATACCGTGGCGACATTTGTACTCCTCCCCTTGTGGACACTATCGAGATTACCCTATCTCCTTAGGCTAGCGTTCCCGGAATCTTCATATAGGGACTGAGCTGGTGTCTCCGGCTCTCCCCCCTTCTTCTTCCTGATCTCTGCCCCCCTCCCCCCCCCCCCCACTCCGCACTCCTTAGTGCTTAGGATATTGCTACTGCACTTCCGCTGCTGTCCCCCCCTTGCGTCCCTTGGGCTGACCTTCAGTGATACACTCTCGCCTTTCTGTATGTTTGTTCTTTCATATATATAAAACCTGTTTTTGTCCTGTATATAATGTGGAGTATTGCATTGTTGATTGACGGTTACCTCTGCGGGCATATATGATATGTGTCTACTCCTTTTTAGCGGCTGGCCCGTGTGGTTGTAGGCCCATCCTTGTACCTTTTTGCTTGCTCAAATAAAGGTTTTTAAAAAAAAAAAAAAAAAGAATTCCTTTCCGCTAGACATTCAAGCTACTTGGTCAGACCAGAGAGGTAGATAGTTGGGTGTCTCGGGCGACTGGTGGGTAAGACGGTTACCTTTTTGTCAATCTATGTACCACCCGGCCTCCAGTCTGATACTTTCAGAGACATAAGTGCCGTTTTACTGACGCTGCCCGTGGGGATGTTGGTGTTGGGAGGGGATTTCAATGCAGTACTTGATGGGGGGTTAGATCTTTGCCCGCCGCGTGTTCTCCCCTCATTGCAGAGGTGGCTCCCTGATTTCCTCGAAACGCTGGGGTTGGTCAATAGTTGGAGGATGCACAATTCACATCAGAAATACTTTACTCACGTATCTGCTGCGCATAATAGTATGTCAAGGTTAGACTACATATTGATGCCAGCTGCTCTAGCGGGTACAATTAGAGAAACACGTTATCTTGGTAGAGGTATCTCTGACCACTCTCCGGTGTGGTTAAAGGTCGAGGTGGAGCAACCAGCGGTGGGAAGTGTAGCCCCCATTGCGTCATGGCATCAGAAAGACCCGGCCATTAGAAAGGAGATACTCCAGATTTCAGAGCGCTATTTTCAAGAAAACGTGGGCACGGTCGACTTGGCGCAGACGGTGTGGAAAGTGTATAAAGTAGTACTAAGGGGTGAGGTCCTCTCCTTGGTGGCTGGAAAAAAAAAGAAACACCGGGCAGAGGTGACGAGGGTGGAGGCGGAAGTGACACAGTTAGAGAAACGCGTAGCCAGGTCGGCTGATCCGGGAGACCAGCATGCACTGAAGCTAAAGCAAGAGGAATATCAAAACCTCTCAAGAGAAAGAGCAGTTACTCATGATCGTGCCCTGCAAAGTCGGATCTATGAACATCGGGACATAGCCGGTATACTGATTGCTTGGTTGGAGCGTAGGGAGTGGGCCTCTAGGTTAGTTCCGGAGATAGAGGGGTCGGGATCCGATAGAGTCACAGACCCACAGGAGGTGGCAGAAGTGTTTTCTGAATATTTTAAGGAAGTGTACACCTCGGTGGGAGAATTCACAGAGGCTGATAGTGGTGAACTGTTCAAAGATATTGTCATTCCTAGTCTCTCAGAGGATAATAGGAACTATCTGGACTCCTCTTTCACAGATGATGAAGTCGCCCAAGCAATTACAGGCATAAAATCTGGGAAGGCGACAGGTCCAAATAGAATTCCGATAGAATTATATAAATTGAATGCTCACAAAATCGCTCCGTTTGACCGGGCTATGTTTCTAGAAAGTAGAGAGTTGGGACAGCTTCCATACGAACAGCGGGTGGGAAATATTGTGGTCCTACCTAAGACTTGCAAGGTTAAGACAATTCCTTCCTCCTATAGGCCCATATCACTTCTCAATGCTGAACCTAAGATTCTAGCAAAACTCTTCGCACTCGCGTTGGAACCTCTGGCGGCATGGGTCAGATGAGATCGGTCAATACGTGGCTTGCGGTGGATGCCTGGATGGGAGGATAAAATCTCGCTTTATTCGGATGACATTCTGTTATATATCACCAACCCCAGGGCGTCCTTAAGTAATTTTTTAGATTTTCTGGCCATATTCGGGAGGTATTCCGGGTTTGCCATTAATTGGTCAAAGTCGGTGTTGTTCGTTTTGTCCGGGGCACCGCCTGTGATTCCACAATCGTGCCCGATAAAGGTTGAACTGGTGGGATTTACTTATCTGGGTATATATATCCTTAGATCCGAAGGTGAGATACGACAAAAATCTGGGGCCCCCTTGCTTCGATTTAGGAAGGATGTGGAACGATGGAGGGCTCTCCCACTCTGATTGCTTGGGAGAGCGGTATTATTTAAGATGATGGCCTTACCTCGGTTCCTATACATGCTCCAAAACACAATGGATCCGGTGCCACTATCCTATTATAAGGAGATCGAGGCGCTTCATCAGCAACTTCTTTGGGAATGCAGGCCGCGTATAGCCTTTAGTAAGTTAACCCTCCCGTGGTATGATGGAGGCATCAGTCTCCCAGACTTGAGGAAATATTATTGGGCCTCACATCTTGCTGCGGTGAATCACATGATCTATGGGCCCCCGGGGATCCAGGCTATGCTATGGATCGTGGGAAGGCACCAGGAGGTGATATTCTTACAGCCTTACATGCCAGGCCCGGGAGGTTCACGTTGATGGGCCCGACAGCACACACTGTACAGGTTTGGCATGCAGCAACCAGAAGTTTGAGATGGGAGGGAAGATTGACGTTAGCCACCCCACTGTTCCGTTTGGAGAAGCTTTGGAACCTGTGGAAGACTAAAAGGTTCGATAAATGGGACCTCATCGGGATCAGCCAGATCAAGGATGTATGGGGGAAAGACGGAGTGGTGTCATTTGAATCTTTACAGAAGCAGTACAGCTTAAGCGTTACTGAACACTTCCGTTACTGGCAAATTAGGCACGCCCTTCTCGCTCATGGCCCCGTTGATGCAGACCTCCCGGAGGCCTCTCCTCTTGTGGATCGTGTGCTAGATGGTCACCTGCCGGAGAAGACTATCTCCTTGATCTATAGGAAGCTCGTAAATAATATGGAGGACCCATAGGGGGGGTGAGAGCTGATGGACTGGAGTTAGGCGACGAAGACTGGGTAGAGGCGGTCTCCTCCCCCAAAGTGGTCGCAATTCACATGAGGCTCAGACTGGTGGAGCTTAAGATTTTACACCAGTCATATATCACAGGACCTAGGCTGGTGCACATGGGACGTGCAATAAGTGGTGACTGTAGGAGATGGTGTCGATAGATTGGCACTTTCATACATATTATATGCCACTGTGAGGAGATACATACCTACTGGGCGGCGACACACGATAAGATTAAAGAGGTACTGGGGGAGGAGATACGACCGGAGGCCCGGAGGTGTCTGTTGAATGTATGGGAACCCACGGACTTGAATGGGTATTTGAAACAGTGGGTGACGTTGGCGTACATGGTGGCAAAATGAAACATTGCTCAGCTGTGGGGGCCAGCCAGCCGCCCCGGATTACTAAATTGGTTGAAGATCTGGATAAGTGTATGTTCAGGGAGAGGGCAGTGTTTGTGGCCAGGGGTTGTCCAGAGAAAAGGGGGAAGATATGGGGAGCATGGAACAGTTATCGCGGAGATTTGTGTACGCCCCCGAGGCGACAAAGGGAAGTAGAACCGGCTTCCCTTTGTCCCGAATTCCATAAGTGTGTAATTGTTGCATTTATATGAATGACAACCAACACCTCACAATGATGCCAATTGTTGTTCACCCAATGCTAATGTTATTTTTTTTGTTTTATTACAATAAAAGATCTTTAAAAAAAAAAAATACAAGAAGCATGTTTTACCTGCTCATTGTCACTTGAGAGTGTTCTTTTTAATGCTGTAACCAAGGTAACGTTCCTTTTTGTTTGCAAATTTTTGAAGGTCAATTATCCTTTCACATCTAAAGAGCTACATGTTATGTGCAATAGGTGAAAGTTACATTTAAATGTTTTTCCAGAATTTTTGTGTGATAACATTTATTCTATTTGTTGTTTTTATATAATCCTTCAGAGTTGATTAAAGGGGGCATTCGCGAACGTTATCGCAATGCATCGAAAACCATGGCTGCCAACAAACAAAGAAACATTCTAGAATGGCTTAAGAGAATTGCTTTAATATCTGCAGTCGATGTCGCCTTTGAAACTTAACAAGCTCACAAATCATATGCACAAGTCAGAGATTTTTTTAATGTGTCCCTGACGTTACCATGATGGGGGTGACAAGTAAATCGTAAAATAGGGCCGTAGTTCCTAAAAGCAAGCGATCCCTTCCTTAATTTGTGCTTCATCAGTGCATTGCATGTATACACTTACTTATTCGTTTTTGCTATGTGGAGGGTAACGTACAAAATTGTCACATGTCGCGGAAAACGCACTGCAAGATGCTGACTATAACAAACAACATTTTACACTCTTTTTAAACAAATAGTACCATTCGTCTATCTTGATCCTCCATATGATCTTTTCAGTACAAGGCATTTTGCTGAAACGTTCAAGCAGGTCCGACACTTTAATGTCATAGGAGATGGTGTCCAATAAAAAGGTTGTTGCCATAGTGGGGTGCTAGTGTGGTGTTGAGCAGGCATGGTGGAGGCAGTTGTCCTGTCTGCTCAGGTACATTTACTTCTATGTACCTTGTCAAATGTACTATTAATAACGATGCTCGTTAATGTTTGTGAAGTGGAGTGTTTAAGAGGCTTGGGGGTAACCGTGGAGGGAGATTATGGGGTATTTAGGGGTGTCAGGGCTCTCAGAGAATTAAAACAAAGGTTTATTGAAATTGAAAAATCATTCTTGAAGCCGTTTGAACGTATCTAAGCTATGAAGTGTCTGTATGTTGTACAAAACACGAGCTTGCAAAATTAAGTCTATCATTGAAACGTTTGCCATGAGGGCAGAGATGGGGTAACACCAATCATCCCCACCTTCGCCACCATCGCCAAATACTTGAAAATCTCCCGCCATGTATGAATCAATGGCGACTTCAACTTACCATTTTTATATAGCGCTGGAAGGATGGTGGTGGGGACCACTATTTCAGGGAGATACCAGAAATCTTGCATTCCTCCTTCCCACATGGCTTACCTGGAAATTCTTCTCAGGCCTGCCTCACATGCTTTGTATGCCAGGGGGAATTTCCTGAGCTCCAGAAAGGGCGGAATCGCTCCCACCACCTCAACAGTCAAAGACACCAAGGGCCATATGTGCTACCATCAGGGTGTACGGCTTGTAAATTGCGATTTTTAGCAACTCGCAATTTGCGAGTCACAAAACCTGCTGTACAATAGTGTCTGTGACACTGTTTGCGATTCCCAAATGGGTTGCAAGGGACCTGCCTCATTAATATTCATGCGGTAGGTTGCAATTTGCTACTCATTGGGAATGGCTGGCACTCACAGTGGTGGTGGCATGCTGGGGTTAGCAGACCAAAACAAAAACCACTATAAAGGGGGACAGGGAGCCAATAAAGGTCCCGCACTCTTGCTCCCAAGAATAAATATGTAGCACACAAGGGCGTAGTGACATAATACAGGAGGATAGTTTATCCTGGGGGAGGAACTTCCTTATTAGTAAATTGGGCCCTCAAACACCATGCTTCATCATTGGGTGTTTTTCTCCTCGTGGGGTCGGCGCTGCAGTACCCCATGGGCCCCGCAAGAGGGCTCTTGGCCGGAGATCTTTTAGTAGAACACCATAATGGTGAGTGCAGGTGTGGAACAAGTGAGTCAGTGTGTTAAAAATACCACGGAGGTACCCAGAGGGTGAGTTGAATTCCTGGGTATCCCGGTAAGGTTAAAAGCGATATCTAAATTGTAAATGAGTGGTGAGAGCCAGTGGTGTGAGTCGAGATGTTTCACACCTAATGGTCCTGGAGGGATCCATGGTGTTTCATCAGGACTGGGGGGTGGTTTAGTAAAAGAAAAAAATCTATCCCTCCCCTAACTAAGGTATGGGAGAATCGGGGTGCAGGTATCAATTGATCACCGACCAGTACACTCCTAGTAATGAGAGTGCTAGGAATAGTAGAGGATAAATCGTATGCGCTTATTTTTCTAAAAACTTCTAACTTGTAAGAGAGGGGGAAAAGAGAACAAATAGGCAGACCTTGGGATTTCCCACAGGAACTTTACTTTTGTATATTTTTACACATTGGTGAGAAAAAAACATGCTTGAGGTTGTACTGCATTTGCCATTTTACACGTGCTAAATTACATGTTGACCTCGATTCCATGCCATGCTCTAATCTTCCATTTTATTTCAGCGCACTTCCATTTTGTGCTGCCTTGTCCTGTAGTTACACTTAAGCAGTAACATAAACATGTTTTTCACGTTAACCAGTACAAATGGGTGCGAGGCATCTCGTGAGGATGCCTCGTGAGGTTATGGTGTACCTTCGAGTATTTTTCATGCATTCCATACTTATCTCTAGGACATAGGGAGGATGGCCGTACAGAGCTCCAAGGCCGTAAATAGGGAAAGGAATGTATTTGGCCTCAGCACAGCCCACACAGAATCTGGCCAGGTCTGTCTGGGCGGGTCTGATGCAAAGATGGGGGCCAGCACCTGTGAATAGATGGGCGAGAGCGCCTGCTAGAGGCTTCTCAAACAGGTTGATTTAAACTATAAAAAGCGGTGTCTTTGGGGTGGAGCTCAGGAACTTAGTCTTGGAGTGGACGCACTCGGCGTGACAACTTTGGTGCCCGAAGAGATTACTCCCTGAGCCCCGGTCTATGGGTTCCCGACTTGGTGTTCAGTGCTTGGCCCAGGGATGTTGAAGTCTCCGGTGCTGCAAATGAATCTGGTGAGGTGCTTTGTACATTAACTGTTTATATTATATACCTGTATTCACGGTTTCATATTTATGTGGTGTATTCATTGTTTATTGCCTTTCACTCGGTGCCTAAGAATTTATTAGCTTCAGTGACTTATTGCCTTTGCCTTTGATATTAATACGCAAGTGGGCAAAGCAATACATTTTGGCGTAGTTGGTAGCAGGATTCGTAAATTACGCGGGGAGAAACATGTTTAAAAAGACGAAAGGTGGTTTTGGTTCTTTGGCACCGAGTGAAATTCCGTTAGTCCCCATGCAAATTCCTGGATGGGAGGCGACGCCGTACTCCGCGCTGGTGCGTGTGTATTCTAAAAGCTCAGGATTAAATGAGAGCTGGTTTGACTGCCTGGGTGAAGCAACGCCAGAAGATGTTTTAAATTGTTTACAGAAGGTTCCTGTGGAGAAAAGTAAAGAATTATGTACAGTGGGTCGCAGAGGTTGGGTTTTATTGCATGCCTACCGTCAAGTTTTTGACAAATGTTTATCTCTGCAGCGGGAACAGTTGAGCTTAGAAAAACAACTTGTTGAAGCTAAGAATATTTCTACAATGCTTTCCTGTCAGAATAAGTTAGAAACATATCAGACGATAGCAGAACGGGCAGCAGTCCATGTTGCTGAATACAGATACAAGAAGAGGAGAGGCCGAGTGAGTAAACAGAAGGTTCATTTAGCGATTGCCAAAGCAGGCTTAGATTTTGACCCATCAAATTGGGACTCCAACATCTGGGAATCGACAGAATTATCCTCAGAAGGAGAGCAGCCCTGGCAAGGGGAGGGAAAAGACGAGGAAGGAAACAATACTAAGAGAGTGGAAGCACAGCCCATTCTAAGACGGAAACTTCAAATCGCTCCAGGGAACCCGGATGGAGTCATGTTAAATAGTTTAGAGGATTTTATCCAGCAAGAAATAAGTGGTCTTTTAGCGAGGTTTAGACAGAAGCCTGGTGAGACGCTATTAGCTTGGATGGTGCGCCTCTATATTCACTGCACTTCTGGGGTCATGTTAGCTGAGGGAGACGCTGCCAAATTTTGTACTCTCAGTACTGATCCCACTGTGCAGGGATATTTTCAGACCTTCCATGGTGATGACCAAACTACCCTGTTGCAGCTAGCTGCATGGGGGTGTGGTCACAAGTACCCCACAGATTCTGACTTGCCTGGGAATGAAAAACCATGGTTAACCCTAAGAGATGCTTCGCAGAGAATTAAGGAGGAAGGGATGAAGCTGGCTGTTCTTCTAGGTGAGGCGCATAATTTAATGGGTCAGTTAATGACTGTGTCAATGCGGAACAAAACCATTCGTTTGGCACCCCCTGCATACAAAGCTGTGGTAATGACTTTGTTAATTAATCAAACCGGCAATACCATAGGAGAAGTAGTCAAGGCAGTCCGTGAGCTGGGAGAGCTTGGGGAATGGGCCAAGCCAGACAGAGCTTCACGCCCAGAGTCCCGTACTGATAACAACCGAGTGACCAGACGTGATATGTTTTTAGCACTGTTAAAGGATGGGGTGTCAAGAAGTGAGATTGATGGTATTGAGACGAAAAGCATGTGGGAGATGTACCGTAAGCGTGGACTGGATAGGAAGGAGGGGAGTAGGCATGTGAATAGAAAAGATAACAAGAAAGTGAGTCGCAGAGAACTGGAGCCTGAGGAGAAGACCGAAAAAGCAGGTCAGGAGAGAGAGAGAGGGAGTGGGAATCTCATGTGAGAGTGACAAAAGAGAAAGGTTGGGACCGAGATTGCACAGATTCAGATGGGTACCGGGAAGAGGAGGAGTTGTTCCCTGAGGGTTACCCAACATTGTATTCAGATCTGCGCCGGGACCTGCGCCGGGCAGATGCAGAGCTGCGCAGGCGAAAATTAGATTAGGAAATTGGCCAAGCTCCGGTGCAGGGATGGGCTCGCAAAGATAATAGACCACATGTGAGGGTTGAGATCTATTGGAAAAATAGAAATGTTCAGGAGGTGCGGGCTTTGGTAGACACGGGAGCGGAGGCCACATTGATACATGGCAATCCACGAAAATTTAAAGGACAGTATTTTACTATCACAGGTTTGGGAGGACAGGAGACACCAGCAGTGCAAACGGTAATTCAGATGAAAAGAGGCAGACTTCCCAAGAGAGCATACACTCTTTTGATTGTGCCTATTCCTGAGTACATTATTGGCATTGACATTCTGAAAGGTATGACCCTATACTTAGATGACGGATGCTATCAGTTTGCGTCAAAGCAGTACTTCTCGGTAGCTGCTGTGAGGATGGGGCGCTTGAAGATTCCCCCAGTGAAGGTGCCCCAAGCAACAAAAGTGGTTCACATAAAGCAGTACAGGATTCCAGGGGGACATGATGAGATTACTGCAACCATTCGGGACTTGGTGGAGGCGGGGGTGGTGAGACCGATTACCACGGCGTGGAATAACCCCGTGTGGCCCTTGCGTAAACCAGACGGAAGCTGGCGCATGACAGTTGATTACCGCGAGCTTAATAAGCATATGCCCCCATTGACAGCCGTGGTCCCAGACACCATCACTTTGATTGAGAAAATTCAGAAACACAATGGGACATGGTATGCGGCACTTGATATTGCCAATGCTTTTTTCACAATTCCACTTGCCCCTGAGTGCCAGGAACAATTCACGTTCTCATGGGCTGATAGGCAGTACTCGTTTCAATCTCTTCCTATGGGGTATTTACATAGTCCCACGATCTGTCACCGGCTGGTGGCAGAGCATTTGGACGAGGTGTCAATCATTTCTGGAGTGTAACTTTGCCATTACATTGATGATGTGTTGATTCAAGGAGAGACCCAAGAACACGTGCAGGCCCAATTAGACAGAGTGGTAGAGCACTTGCAAAGCAAAGGGTGGGGATTAACCCCGAGAAGGTGCAGGGACCCTCTCAGAGTGTGAAGTTTTTAGGCATTCAGTGGCATCAGGGACACAGGAAAGTGCTGCCACAAGTGAGGCAAAAGATCAAAGAGTTTGCAGTGCCAAAAAACAGGAAGGAAGCGCAGCGTTTCATTGGATTGTTTGGTTTTTGGAGTCAGCACATTCCCCATTTGAGTCAGATTTTGGCCCCTCTGTACAAGGTTACGCGGAAGAAGCATGAGTTTGAGTGGGGGGAGGCACAGCAAAAGGCGTTTGAGTCAGCGAAGGAGGCTATACAGCATGCCTTGGATTTATGGCCCATACGAGAGGGAAGCATTGATTTAAATGTAACTGTCCAGGATCAATATGCAACCTGGAGCCGGTGGAAAAAGCAGGGGAGAAAGAAAGTGCCCCTAGGGTTTTGGACAAAGAAATTACCTGATGCTGGAGAGCGGTATACTCCTTTTGAGAAGCAGTTGTTGGCATGCTATTGGGCTCTGGTGCATACCGAGCAGTTGACCCTAGGGCACAATGTGTTTTTGAGACCTGAGATACCTATCATGCAATGGGTGATGAGCTCCCCCAAGACACACAGGATTGGGCATGCACAGGAGGCTAGCGTCATAAAATGGAAGTGGTATATACAAGACAGAGCACAAGTTGGTCCAAAGGGGACCGCAGTGCTGCATGAGCAAGTGGCACAGACTCCTGTAGCAGATGCAGAAATGTTGCAAGATGTACCTAAAGTGCGGTGAAATTGGGTGGACCTTTTTCAGAGTTGCCCGCAGAGGACAAAAAGCATGTGTGGTTTACAGATGGCTCAGCCAGATATGTGGGGACTAAGAGACATTGGAAGGCAGTATCATATAATCCTGTGACCAAGAAATTGTTGTCAACTACTGGAGAGGGGAGAAGTAGTCAGTTTGCAGAATTGTATGCGGTTTACCAGGCGTTAAAGCAAGAACTCCCTGGTACATGTCACATTTACACTGATTCATGGTCTACGCCTAATGGGTTAGCCACTTGGCTTCCCACATGGCATGCTCACAATTGGATGATTCACAACAGGGAGGTCTGGGGAAAGGAGTTGTGGCAGGAAATTTGGGAATTGTTGTCACAGAGTACAGTTACAGTGTATCATGTCGATGCTCATTGCTCGACTGACTCACTAGAGCATTGGTGCAATTCCTTTGCAGACAAAGAAGCGAAGATTCATGAAGCTGAGGTGGAGACGCAGGATTCTGATTTGGTGGGCCTGGCTAAATGGGCGCACCAGAAAAGTGGATATTTGGGCGAGCGAGCCACTAGCAGGTGGGCTGAAGGTAGAGGGATGTATATTCCCCTAGATTTGGTTAAGACTGCAATCATTCACTGTCCTGTTTGTCAGCATACTCAGCACAGACCAGTTCCACAGGTAGTGAGAGGCCAGTTAGGCAGGGGGAAGTTGCCAGGGCAAATATGGTAAATTGATTTCATTGGGCCGATGCCAATGAGTCGAGGATGTCAGTATGCATACACGGTGGTGGATACCTATTCTGGCTATCTCATCGCCTTTCTATGCAAGAGAGCAACCCAGTCTAACACTCTGAAAACGTTGAATTTGTTGATTTTATACTACGGAAATCCATTGCAGGTCCAAAGTGACAATGGGTTCCTCTTTACAGGAAAGATGGTGCAAGTTTTTGTGTGCATCACAACATTGAGTGGATCTATCACATACCCTATTACCCACAGGCAGCAGGTTTGATTGAGAGAATGAATGGTTTGCTGAAAGAGCAGTTGAAAAAGTTGTCTGATGGGTCATTGAAGGGGTGGAGGGATCCACTTGTCTGATGCATTGCAGATTTTGAACAACCGACCTCTTGCTGAAGCAGAGACTCCTTTGATGCGCATGTTGACCCCAGCTTTGCAGATTAAGCCCCATGTGGCCACAAACACGATTCTGTATTGGGAGACAGCTCCCGGAGCTTTGGCTCCATATCGTACCGCACCAGAGACTGCCGGTCTTGATTTACATGCCTTGAAACTTTATCGATTGCAACCACGAGACATTACCTTGATTGAGACAGGAATTGGAGTTCAAATTCCCCCAGAGCATTTCGGGCTAATTGCTCCTCGATCTGGGCTTGCCCTTAAAGGCATCCAGGTTTTAGGAGGGGTGGTCGATGCCGATTACCAGGGGGAGATCAAAGTTATCCTATTAAACAGTGGTAACAATGATCTGATTGTGCAACCGGTGACCGCGTTGTCCAAATCGTCATCATGCCGGTTTATGGAGGAAATGTCATGAAGGGGACGGCCCCAGCCCTTCTAATTGTGCGAGGAAAGGGCGGGTTTGGATCTACTGACAAGAACCCAGGCGGGAAATTGTGGGTGGAGTCCCCAAACAAACCTCCTGAACCTGCAGAATTGATTGCTAAGTGCAAGGATAATATCCTAGTCATCATGAAACCCGGACAGGAAAAGTGGGAAAATGTACCTGCTAAAAAATGTTATTTGCGAGAGTGATTATACCAGTTTGTTTTCTGTTTCTAGATCACAGAATGACTTGCCGCTGTGATGCTTGCGCGGTGTGGTCGGTGTTTGGGCGTGTCCAGAGGCGTCCGGGAGGGCCCGGGGATGCCAAAGGGGATCCACCGCCCGAGTCGGATGACAGCATTGTTGCAGCAACCGGATAACATCTGGACCTACTTGGCCGGGAATGTGCTGAACACTTCCCACTTCTGTATGAGAAATCTTCAGAGTACAGCTGATATAATATCCACCTGTCTTGTCGCCGTACCTACCCCTGCACATGTGCTCCTACACATCTTCAAACAAACTAACTTTGATGGGGTAGTGGAGGAAAGTGATGTTCGAACACATCTGAGTCTTTATGAGTACTGTCGCTTTTGCCCAGAGGTTAAAGATAGCCTCTGGAGGAACATGACGAGTATTGTTACTTACAATATCTCTACTGGAGATGTTTGCTATAAACTAACTTGTGACCCTGCCCAAATTGGCAAGTGTGGCCAATTGAAACTAGAGAAAAGCAAACAATTGACCCCTGATCAACAAACATTATGTCAGTCACGACGTGACAGTTTTTGTAATAGTGTTACCAATGATATGGTTTGTAATCACACAGTATTAGCCACTAGTCATGTTAACCATGTGAAATTACCTAAAGGATGGATGTTCTCGTGTGGTAATATTTCATACACTTACACACCAGCTAATATAACTGGAGGACCTTGTGCCTTATCACGATTAAGCCTTATGCTTTTTCCCATGCATTCTGTTACACGTATTCGCTCTTCTAGAGCCGCTATTCAATTACCTGAGGATTGTGACTCCGATATTGACTTGCTTTCTAGAACAGAATATACTAGTTTGGCTCTTTCCATTGTAGGAGTGCCAGGACTGTCCGTTTATAATGCCAGGACAATTGCAAAGCTTGCCTGTTTAATAGTGAAAAATCTCAATCATACTTCTGCCGCTTTAGCTGAATTATTATTAGATGTTCAAGGAACGATAAAAGCAGTTTTGCAAAATAGGGCAGCTGTGGACTATTTGTTGCTAAAACATAACCACGGTTGCGAGGACTTTGAAGGGCTCTGCTGTTTCAATTTATCTGATCATTCTACATCTATCCATGTACATATTAATGCTTTAAAAGATTTAGTGAAAGGGGTTACCCAAGACGTTGACCAAGGATGGTGGGATTGGTTGTTTGGATGGCTGCCTAATTTTGGACAGCTTAGGTATATCTTGGGTGTTATTATTGTCATTATTTGCATTTTTTTAACTCATTATGTTGTTGCATTCAATGCATTCCTAATCTTTTCTCCCTTTTTCATTCCAGATCCATAGTATTTAGGCCAATAGGGTATGATAGGTGAATCGAAGGTCAAGGGGTGGAATGTACTGCATTTGCCATTTTACACGTGCTAAATTACATGTTGACCTCGATTCCATGCCATGCTCTGATCTTCCATTTTATTTCAGCGCACTTCCATTTTGTGCTGCCTTGCCCTGCAGTTACACTTGAGCAGTAACATAAACATGTTTTTCACATAAACCAGTACAAATGGGTGCGAGGCATCTCATGAGGATGCTTCGTGAGGTTATGGTGTACCTTCGAGTATTTTTCATGCATTCCATACTTATCTCTAGGACATAGGGAGGATGGCCGTACAGAGCTCCAAGGCCGTAAATAGGGAAAGGAATGTATTTGGCCTCAGCACAGCCCACACAGAATCTGGCCAGGTCTGTCTGGGCGGGTTTGATGCAAAGATGGGGGCCAGCACCTGTGAATAGATGGGCGAGAGCGCCTGCTAGAGGCTTCTCAAACAGGTTGATTTAAACTATAAAAAGCGGTGTCTGTGGGGTGGAGCTCAGGAACTTAGTCTTGGAGTGGACGCACTCGGCGTGACAACTTTGGTGCCCGAAGAGATTACTCCCTGAGCCCCGGTCTACGGGTTCCCGACTTGGTGTTCAGTGCTTGGCCCAGGGATGTTGAAGTCTCCGGTGCTGCAAATGAATCTCCTTATTCAGGGCCTAATTCTAGCGAGATTGGACTACTGTAACGCCATCTACCTGGGAGCTCCTGAAGCCACCCTTAACACGTTGCAGAAAGTCCAAAACGCCGCCGCCCGTCTACTCACGGGCACACCTGCAAGATCCTCTGCCAAGCCAGCTCTCAAATCTCTGCATTGGCTTCCAATCAGAGAAAGAGTCGTCTTCAAGGCCCTCTGCTTGGCCCATAAAACCCTCAACAACAACGGCCCCCCCCTTCTCAAGGAACTCTTAATCCCCTATAAAGTGGAAAGAGATCTCCGGTCCAATGGAGAAAACCTTATCTCAGTCCCCAAAGTCAAGAAAGCCAAAACCGGTGGCCGTCGTTTCTCGGTCCACACGGCCAAACATTGGAACTGCCTACCACGAAGTCTGAGGAAAGAATCAAATTACCTCCAGTTCAGGAAATCCTTAAAAACTCTCCTTTTCCCACAAACATAATTTCGTCTAGACGGCTGAAACCCCCTGGAGAAACAGGTCAGCGCTGGGATGCTCATCGAGTTACTACGCGCTTTATAAAACCATTAAATAATAGGAATAAATAAATCTGGTGAGGTGCTTTGTACATTAACTGTTTATATACCTGTATTCACAGTTTCATATTTATGTATATAGTGTGGTGTATTCATCGTTTATTGCCTTTCACTCGGTGCCTAAGAATTTATTAGCTTCAGTGACTTATTGCCTTTGCCTACGATATTAATACGCAAGTGGGCAAAGCAATACAGAGGTGCAATATCGAACTCCCAAATTGCATGGTGTTACTCATTCCTCAGTAAAGACTGAATGACATGCATTTAAGTGCTATTAAAAACATACATACGGGGGCGTGGCTTGAGGCGTCAGGATGGCGGTCGCACTCTAAGAGTGCCCTGGACCCCCTCCGTCATCCGCCTCGCATCGGCCCACTTTCTCCAGCCATTGATGCCCCAGAGTCCCAGGATCGCATCCTGAACCCTACCTTCATCGCCTTGATCCTTCTGGGGACCTGCCTGCAGCCTATGCCGTCCTTGCCGGCCCTCTCCTCTGGGCGGACTTCATCTCCCAAAATGGCGGCTTCCTAGGCCTGACCTCGTGGCCGGGAGCCCAGGCTGATATCATCCGCCCTGCCCTCCCTGCGGCGGACTGGGCGTGTGGACTGCCCTTCTGCCCCCGGGCCGGTGGAGGAGAGAGGGCCGGCTCTGGAGTGAGGGGTGAGGGCGCGTGGGGAGCGGAGCAGCGCTCGCGGCCCCCTCAGCGACGGAGACACCCGGGGGAGAGTGCGGCTGGGCGGCGCTGGGCGTGGCGTCTCCTGATCGCCGAGCTGCGTCTAAACCTGGACTGGCCCGGGAAGACGGGCCCGAGCCTAGCCGCCTTGGGACCCTGGAGCGATCACTGAGCCCCAGTTGACTGGGCTGACGGAGTGGTTGTGGAGAGACCTGAAACCTGAGGCGTCCGGCGCTGTAGTTGGTGAGGAGGTGGGGGTTTTGATGTGTGAGCCCCCGTTCCCATGAACCCCTCGGTGGCCGGGTCGGGCCGCAGCGACGCGGGCTGGTGGGGCTGCGGACGCGGCCAAAGGCGGGCTTGAATGTTGTGGAACTGACGGGCCGGTCGGACTGCCCTGGGGCGTGGCCTGGCTCTGGGTCCGGCGTAGGCCCCCCTATCGGGCCTCAATATCTGCCCCCGCTGGAGCGCTCTTCCCCCCCCGACCTGCAGTGACTCTTCGCATCCCCCGTTGCCTTGGGGGGTGCGGGGGAGACGGGTGTTGAGAGACCCGCGATGGGGGGAGGTAGCTGGCCCGGGGCTTTCCTAACAGCGGTGGAGGCATTCGGCTGCTGGGGCAGGGACTGTAATAACGTGGCCCATCTTCATTGCCTGCCTTGGGGCCGGGGAGACGAGGTGCCCGACTCTGGGGGCGCGGCAGGCTTCCTGGTCCGCCTTGACCCCGCGGTCTGGAAGCCCTTCTTCATCCAGTAGCTGCAGGCCGTGGGGTGCACTACAGCTGGGGGTGGAGGCAGATCGGCTGTTGTGTCGGGTGGCGCACGTGTGTGCCTGTCCCCCCTTCCTCTCCCTTGGAGGCCTAGGACCTAGCGGTTGCGGCCTGTGGGAGGCCCGGGGGCTGTGAACCCACCGGGGTGGTCCCGAAGGCCGCCATTGCCACGTGGAGTGGGGTTTCCTTGGAAGCGGCTGCCCCCTTCGCTGTAGGGAAGTGGGAGGAGAATCAGCCACCATACCGGGTGGCGGGGGGTTGCGACGGCGGCGCCGGTGCGTCCCCCCCTTCCCCCCCGTTAAGTACCTTCACCTGCCTCTTTGGGACCATGGGAAGAAACCGCGCTGTTCAGGCCACCACCTCCTCCACCCAAACAAGAATGGACCAATACACCAAGCCTGATCGCGACCCAGCGGTCGAGTCCGTGGCCGCTCCTCGGGCAGCCGGAGGCGACCTCTCCGCTATCCTGCAGGCGATCAGAGCCTCACAGGCCTCGGTGGAAACCAAGATAGGGGAGGTGCGGGTCGATGTGGCACTGATTCGACAAGACCTTCGTAATGCCACGGCCCGCATTACAGAGGCGGAGTTTCGTCTTTCCAATGTAGAGAACGACGTGGGCACTCTCAAAACCCAAGTGGCCCGCCGGTAGGCGCAGAACGTGGAGCTGCATCAAAGGGCCAAGGACGCAGAAAATAGGGCCTGGAGAAACAACCTGCGCCTCCTGGGTTTTCCGGAGGGAGTGGAGAAGGGACGTACTGACGTATTCATCGAGGCATGGGTCCGGTCTTGGATCCCCAAAGAGAAACTTTCCCCCTTGTTTTACGGTGGAACGTGCTCACCGCTCCCTTGCTCCCAAACCCCCTACTGGAGCTCCCGCTCGCCCCATTATCGTCCGTATCTTTCATTTCGGAGACAGGGACGAAATCCTGGAGGCCGCCAGGGCGCTAGGTCCACTGCACTTCCAAAACTCCAAAATTATGGTCTTCCCGGATTACTCCAGAGAGGTGCAAACTCAACGCCGGTCTTATGACAAGGTCAAACAGAAACTCAGGACCATGGGCCTCCGCTACTGACTCCTTTTCCCGGCTCGCCTTAAGGTGTTTTTCCAGGACAAGACTTTCTTCTTTGACACCCCGCAGGCGGCATGGACCTGGCTTAGGGAGGAGCGGCCCCTCCTACCTCATACGGCCCCCTCCCCTGTCCGGAAAACAGCGCTCCAACCCGGCCAAGAGACACCCAAGGCGCAGCGGCGCCGCACTGGATCCAGAAGATGAGGCAACCACCGGGGGGGGAACTCTCAGTCACCGGGGGCACAGTCCCGACACTCCCCGTTTCAGACCTCGAGCCAGGGGGCTTCTTCCCTGGCCCTGGTGTCTTCACTTATCGACATGGGTAGCGCCCCATGACCAGAAGTCACTCGATGGAGGGCCATGTCGGACTCGGACCTGTCTGGAAGCCCTGTGATCCGTGGCTCTGGTGGGGAGGAGGGGGTGTGATCCGTTTGCGGGTTGCTTACCTCCACTCCCCCTTCGAGGCCTGACCCGGCCAGGGATTACCTTCACATTGTCATCCTGAACCTGTACCATTCTGTAACTTTTTGCTATCCATTCCATGTTTTGTTAATGTGGGCATTCACCTGTATATATGGAGGGGGGTCCTCCACAGCCATGCTCCTGGTTTCCTGTTGCTAATCGTTTTAGAGTAGCGTATCACCTCTTGATGGGGTAGTTAGTTGTTGGGGTTTTGGGGCGACAGATGCTTACACTTCAGGAGCGTAGGGTGGGGGAGTTGGGTGGGACTGGAGGGACGGGAGACCGTGGTTTCTCGGAAATTTGTTTTGTTTAGCCGCCTACGGGCCGCTGGTTGCAGTTCTCCTTGGTAGCTATGTCTCGCAGGTAGCTCCACAGCTGACACGCAGATCACATCCTCCACCAGTTTGTTATTTTTGGCCGCCAACGGGCCGCTATCGGGGGCAGCCGTTGGCAGTCGTGCTTCCTCCTCCCTTGGCTTTCACAGTTGACGAGCAGATCACCAATTTCCATGGCCCCTTTTCTGAGCCTGCATCTGGGTGGGTACCCTCCTCCGGCTGGGCGTGGTCCCATGTAGCTATCCGTCCCTCCCCATTCCATTTCCTCCGATGACGCACACTCTCACTAGACCTATCCACATTCTTTCCTGGAATGTTAATGGCCTCTTAGACCACATCAAGCGTATGGATGTCCTCCGTGCTGCTCACCGCCACACACCGGACATTCTCTTCCTTCAAGAGACCCACCTACTAGGTACCCAATGCAACTTCCTAGCCCACTACAGCTTCAACAGGGTCTGGCACTCCGGCTTCACAAGGGGCTCCAAGGGGTGGCTATTTTACTTAGGAAAGGCCTTCCCTTTACCCTGGCTACCGCCGAGACAGATGTGCAGGGCTCCTATGTGGTAGTCTCGGGCACCATAGAAGGACACCCCTTGAGCCTCCTAAGCATTTTCATTCCCCCTGCACTCCTGCCTCTGACACTTCATCATCTTACACAAGTGATCTCCTCCCTCCCGCAGGGACTTACGGTGGTTGGGGGAGATTTCAACGCCATTCTGTAGCCCCTGCGTGATACGACGGGGACCCTGTCCAAGGCCCGTGTCACCTCCGCTAAGATCCTATCAAGCTGGTCCTCAGCCCTGGGTCTCTGCGATGTGTGGCGGGTTTGGAACCCCCGTGGGGATCTTTACACCCACACGTCGGCAGCCCACCATACTCACTCCCGCATTGACCTTCTCCTGATGCTGGCCACAGACTGCCAGCTGGTTTCTTGTGCTGCGATCCTGCCCAGGGGAATCTCTGACCACTCTCCCGTCTCCCTCTGGCTAGGATTTCCTCCGACGGGTCCGCGAGCGATTTGGCGGCTGAACGCCTGGTTCTTGCAGGCCTCGGAGTTAGTGGAATCACTTGGTCAGGAGCAGCGTCACTATTTTTCCACCAATGCGGTCTCGGTTCCCTCGCCAGGGACGCTGTGGGAGGCTGGCAAGACCGTTGTCCGAGGAGTGGCCAGAGGGTTGGTCCACACAAAGCGATCGGAGCAGACGGCCCAGCTTGCACAGCTGGAATCGGGGGGATTCTTCACGGCAACTGGCAGCAGTTTGTGAGGAGATCCGCCGGATCTCGTTGGAGTCAGCCAAGATGCTCTGGCGCTCGTCGGTTGCTCGCGTTTATGGGTGGGGGGATAAGAACGGTAAGCTCCTCCACAACCTTGTGTCCTATCCCAAAGTCAATCGTATTATTCCCGAGGTCCGTTCCAACACTGGAGCCCTCCAAGTGACGTCCGCAGCCATCGCGCGAACGTTTGCTACCTTTTATGCGCACCTCTACACTGATCGTCCCCTGGGCGCTCCTCTGGCTGATCTGCTGGATGGGACTGGTACCCGATTGCCTTGTCTCTCTCAGGAGGCTGCAGAAGCTCTGGACCGCCCTTTCACCCTGGAGGAAATCCAGGGCGCCATCTCGCTCTTACACCCCTGTAAAACGCCTGGTCCTGATGGGTACCCTCAGGAGTGCTATGCGGCCTTTCGGGATATCTTGGCCCCCCATTTGCTGGACCCCTTCCGTCATGTGGCGGAGCCTGGAACATTCCCACCTGAGTCGGATGTGGCCACAATAGTGGTTATTCCAAAGACGCAGCCGCCCTCCTTGAGCTGTGCGGACTACTGCCCGATCTCACTCATTTATTATTTATTTACTTAAGAAGTTTATAAAGCGCACGGCTACCTCCAACGGGGGTGTCCCGGCGCTATAGACTGCAAGCTAGAAAGAAATAAGCTACTTATGAGATAGTGAACAACCAAGTTTTCAGTTTACTTCGGAACAATGGTTCAGACTCAACAAACCTAAGATCCAGTGGAAGGGTGTTCCAAAGTTTGGCTGTTACTACGCCTAACGCTCTGCCACCACTTCTGGTACGACGGAATCTGGGCACCACGAGGAGGAGTAGGCTGTTCGATCTCGGAGACCTGGCAGACTGGGACAGTATAAGTCTCTTTCTCAAATATCCTGGGCCTAACCCGTGAGGGCACGGAAAGCAAAATTCAGAGCCTTAAACTGGATGCGACGGGCAATGGGAAGCCAGTGCAACTTCTTCCGATATGATGCAACCGATTGACGAAAAGGAATGTTGCCAATCAGTCTTGCTGCGGCATTTTGAACAATTTGCAAGCGTTCAATTTGGTACAAGGGGGCGCCCGCATAGAGACTGTTGGCATAATCTAGATGAGATGTAATCAGGGCATGGACAATGGTTTTGCGGGAATCCAATGGGAGGTATGGAAAGATCTTCCTGATCATGCGCAGTTTGCCGAAGCAGGCTGCAGTGACCTTATTAATTTGTGATTTGCAAGATAATGCATTATCAAATTGAAAGCCCAAATTTTGAGCTGTCTGGACTGGAACCGGCGGAGGATTAAGTACAGTTGGCCACCACTGGATGGCAGGCAGTGCGGTTTTCTGGTTGAAAAATAAAACCTCAGTTTTATCGGTATTCAGTTTAAGGTGATTAGAGGTCATCCAGGAGCAGATTTTGCTGAGGCAGTGGCGAACATTGATGAAATTGGTGTCAGAGTGATCTCTAAATGAAAACACAAGCTGAGTATCATCAGCGTAGGAGATCACTCTGACTCCCCAAGATTACACCACCTCAGCCAGCGGAGCGAGATAGACATTGAAGAACAAAGGGCTCAAAGCAGAGCCCTGAGGCACTCTGCAAAAAAGAGGTTTACCCTCCGATTCAAAAGGTCGAAGAAAGACCTTCTGAGTCCGCCCTGTAAGGAAAGATCTAATCCAGGTCAACACGGTACCTCCAATTCCCATCTGACCTAACCGATCCAACAGTATCTCATGCGATACCGTGTCGAAAGCGGCAGATAGGTCGAGGAGGACCAACCTGGCCTCCTCGCCCCTATCCACACACTCACGAATTGTCTCCGACACCTCTAAAAGAGCGGTCTCGGTACTAAAGCATGTTCTGAATCCAGACTGCGAGTCGTGTAACAGTTGGTTGGCTTCCAGGTAGTCTGCCAGCTGTTTCTGGGCAACCTTTTCCAGGATTTTAGCTGGCTTAGGGAGGAGGGAGATTGGACGGTAGTTACAGAATTGCAAGGGGTCCGCATCAGTTTTCTTCAAAATCGGGACTAACATTGCCTGTTTCCATGCCATGGGAAATTGACCTGTACATAACAAAGCGTTCCAGATAGAAAGGAGTGGGCTAATCAATAAAGGAGCAAGATTGCCCATCACCTTGGCAGGAACCGGGTCTAGCGGAGACCCAGATTTGCATTGGACAAGTAGACTTAAGGCAGCCTCAGTAGTAAGCTCTTTAAAAGAATTCAACGAAACTTTCTGAGAGTCCGGGTCACTGATCGGAGGAGAGGCCAGAACAGGATTAAATGAAGAGGTTAAATGAATGATTTTATCCTGAAAAAAATCAGATAGCCCATTGCAAAGTGCCTGGCTAGGAGAACTCTGAACCATCATGGCGGGTGGGTTAACAAAATCCTTAACAATCTTAAAAAGTATTTTAGTAGAGTTCTCAGCATTCTTAATTTGCTGGGTAAAGAAATCTCTCATAGTGGATCGTTTTAATTTTTGAATTTTTTTTAGGGCTGTCTTGTAAGTCAATTTCGACTCAGGATCATATGTCTGTCGCCATTTGCGTTCCAACTGTTTACAGCGGCTCTTTTCCTCTCTCAAGGCGGGGGCGAACCAAGGGGCAGAGGGCCTAGATCTAGTGGAGGTAATAGATTTTAATGGGGTAATGGCATCAATAGCAGCTAAAAGAGAGGAGTTGTATTTCGCCACTTCTTCGTTCAGGTCCTTAGAGAAAGGGTCAAACTGATAAGAAAATAGAGGATCAACGGCATCACGAGTGACTTTATGCCATTTTCTCCCCCGTTCCCTATCAAGCGTAGAGGAAATGGGTATTGAGGGATGAGTAAGATCAAAAGGAAGTAGGTAATGATCCGACCAGGTAAGGGGAAGTGGGGGAAGCATAGAGATACCAGGATGATTCGTAAATATCAAGTCAAGAGTGTGACCTGCTATGTGGGTAGGGCCCTGGACTACTTGGGGCAAGGTAAGTCCTTGCAAGGTCTCTATTAAGTGGCAAGCTTGTGAACAAGAGGGATTATCAACATGAAGGTTAAAATCTCCTAACACAGTAAAGTGTGCATGTCTGAGGGAGAGATCCGCTATCATGTGCAAAACGGTAGTTAATGATGAAGCTAAGGCATTAGGGGGGTTGTATACTAAGATGCCAGCCAAAATCGTAGTCGCCGAATCTAGGATCGTGAAGTACATGGCTTCAATAAGCCCAATATTGGTTAATTTCTTAAAAGTCAAATTAAGGTGTGATTTTAGGATGACGGCAAGACCACCTCCGGTTTTAGCGTTATCTCGATTAATACCCGCCAATCGGTACCCTGAGGGAATGGCTAAGTGAATGTCAGGTTTCGAGGTGTCTTTAATCCAAGTCTCCGTGAGAAATAGGATATCCCAGGTGTGGGTGTCGAGTGACATCCAGATCTCAATAGCATGACGAGGAAGGGACCGGCAATTGATCAAAGCAGCCGAGGGAGGCTCGGGCAGTTAGCCGGATTCGAGTACTGGGGGAGCGTTTCAACCATGGAGTGAGAGTGAGCTCACAGAGTGAGCACTTGAAAGGATGGCCCTCTAGGCTAAATGGGCAGCAGCGAGCAGCTGGCGCACAAGTACCCCGTCTCAGCTCGAGGAGTTGGGTTCTAGTCCAGTGGATCTGTCTGTTGTAGGTGAAATTGGCAGGGGGACCGGCGCTGGTCGCGGGCCCGGCGCGGACGGACGCAGACGGGCTTGCCTTAGGTGCGCCTTCGGCGCGCCCGCTGCGCCCGCCCGCTGTCCCATTATTTTTAACCATACTGGAGGAGGTTGGGTGGCGTCCAAGAGCTGGACCGCTACCCTGCCTCCCTCTAAGATGGCGGTTAGCCCTCTGACACCCGGCGTCAGCGCCTCAATCGGCTGCGCCGGGAGGGAGATCTAAATACCGGGAGCCTTGGAGCGATGCAAATCTCGGCCACAAGGATCGGCAAAGTAGGTAGGTAGCTAAAACTGCACCATTAAAATATATACAACGTTAAAAAACTTACGATGTAATCAGCCCAGTGTGAGAAAATTAGAGGGATAGTAGAGAAACGCCCCTGGCTTCCGCCTCAGGGGAAAGTAGCAAGTAGTCTGCGTGTGAGCGGATTTTAGCGTCTTAAATAATCAGGGAGGGCGGGAGGCGTCCAAGAGCTGGACCGCTACCCTGCCTCCCCCTAGGATGGCGGTTAGCCCTCTGACACCCGGCATCAGCGCCTCAATCGGCTGCGCCGGGAGGGAGATCTAAATACCGGGAGCCTTGGAGCGATGCAAATCTCGGCCACAAGGATCGGCAAAGTAGGTAGGTAGCTAAAACTGCACCATTAAAATATATACTGCGTTAAAAAACTTACGATGTAATCAGCCCAGTGTGAGAAAATTAGAGGGATAGTAGAGAAACGCCCCCGGCTTCCGCCTCAGGGGAAAGTAGCAAGTAGTCTGCATGTGAGCGGATTTTAGCGTCTTAAATATTCAGGGAGGGCGGGAGGCGTCCAAGAGCTGGACCGCTACCTTGCCTCCCCCTAAGATAGCGGTTAGCCCTCTGACACCCGGCGTCAGCGCCTCAATCGGCTGCGCCAGGAGGGAGATCTAAATACCGGGAGCCTTGGAGCGATGCAAATCTCGGCCACAAGGATCGGCAAAGTAGGTAGGTAGCTAAAACTGCACCATTAAAATATATACAGCGTTAAAAAACTTACGATGTAATCAGCCCAGTGTGAGAAAATTAGAGGGATAATAGAGAAACGCCCCCGGCTCCCGCCTCAGGGGAAAGTAGCAAGTAGTCTGCATGTGAGCGGATTTTAGCGTCTTAAATAATCAGGGAGGGCGGGAGGCGTCCAAGAGCTGGACCGCTACCCTGCCTCCCCCTAAGATGGCGGTTAGCCCTCCGACACCCGGCGTCAGCGCCTCAATCGGCTGCGCCGGGAGGGAGATCTAAATACTGGGAGCCTTGGAGCGATGCAAATCTCGGCCACAAGGATCGGCAAAGTAGGTAGGTATCTAAAACTGCACCATTAAAATATATACAGCGTTAAAAAACTTACGATGTAATCAGCCCAGTGTGAGAAAATTAGAGGGATAGTAGAGAAACGCCCCGGCTTCCGCCTCAGGGGAAAGTAGCAAGTAGTCTGCGTGTGAGCGGATTTTAGCGTCCTAAATAATCAGGGAGGGCGGGAGGCGTCCAAGAGCTGGACCGCTACCCTGCTTCCCCCTAAGATGGCGGTTAGCCCTCTGACACCCCGCGTCAGCGCCTCAATCGGCTGCGCCGGGAGGGAGATTTAAATACCGGGAGCCTTGGAGCGATGCAAATCTCGGCCACAAGGATCGGCAAAGTAGGTAGGTAGCTAAAACTGCACCATTAAAATATATATAGCGTTAAAAAACTTACGATGTAATCAGCCCAGTGTGAGAAAATTAGAGGGATAGTAGAGAAACGCCCCCGGCTTCCGCCTCAGGGGAAAGTAGCAAGTAGTCTGCATGTGAGCGGATTTTAGCGTCTTAAATAATCAGGGAGGGCGGGAGGCGTCCAAGAGCTGGACCGCTACCCTGCCTCCCCCTAAGATGGCGGTTAGCCCTCTGACACCCGGCGTCAGCGCCTCAATCGGCTGCGCCGGGAGGGAGATCTAAATACCGGGAGCCTTGGAGCGATGCAAGTCTCGGCCACAAGGATCGGCAAAGTAGGTAGGTAGCTAAAACTGCACCATTAAAATATATACAGCGTTAAAAAACTTACGATGTAATCAGCCCAGTGTGAGAAAATTAGAGGGATAGTAGAGAAACGCCCCAGGCTTCCCCCTCAGGGGAAAGTAGCAAGTAGTCTCATCAACACGGAGATCAAGCTCTTCGCCACTGTCTTGGCTCAGAGACTCTGACCCCTCCTGCAAGACCTGTTCCACCCCGACCGGTGCGGGTTCATGCCGGCTATGGGCACTTGCCACTGCATCCGTCGTCTTCTCCTGGCTCTGGCCCACCGTGATCGGCTAACCCCGTACCTAGCACTGCTTTTTATAGACTTCGAGAAGGCCTTTGATACGGTGAATTGGGATTACCTGCAGGATGTGCTGGACAGGATGGGTTTTGGTCCCTCGTTCCTCCATCCGATTAAAGTTCTCTACACTAATTCCAGAGCCCGTGTACTCATTAACGGAGATCTCTCTGAGGCCTTCCCGATCCGGAGGAGCACGCGTCATGGGTGCCCCCTCTCACCACTCTTGTTCGCGTTAGCAATGGAGCCCCTGGCGGCGCTCATCCGGCAGGACCCACTTATCCGGGGTTGGGCCAGGGACTCGAGCCAAGTGGACAAGATAGCACTATATGCAGACGACGTACTGCTATATTTCGAAAGCTCTGGCCCCAGGTGCCTGAAGGTCCTTTCCAATTTTGAGCGGGTCTCTGGGCTTCGCCTTAACCCGGCGAAGTCCACTCTGGTCCCACTGCATCCCTCCAGAGAGTGCTATGACTGGCAGTCGGATATCCCCCTTAGGAGACATTCGGTCAAATACCTTGGCGTCTGGGTAGCTCTTCTACCGGAGCTTGAGTGGGCCTTGAATGTTACGCCTCTGGTCGTCAGGATGTAGGCGGATCTCAAGAGATGGCAGACCCTCTCCCTAAACGCCCTGGGCAGAAGCGCGCTCTTCAAAATGATGGTCCTCCCCCGTTTCCTTTACATATTGCAGAACATTACTATCCATCTTACGAGTAGTTGGTGTCGCGAGCTTGACGGCGTCCTCGCCCGGTTTCTCTGGGAGGCGGGAGACCACGCTTATCCCTGGCACACTGTCGTATTCCCCCCTTTGACGGAGGGTATGGGGGTGACCAATCTCCACCTTTACTACCTGATCACGAAACTCATCGTCATCCACGACTGGTATGCGGGCGGCTGGTCCAACCCTGCCTATTGCGTGGAACTCAGTATGTCAGACTTCACGCAGGTCCAGGCACTTTTATACGGTAGTCCAGTGCCACAGGCACCAGGTCACCAGGACAGTGTTTCTGGCCTGGCGCATGGCCCTACGTCACGTGAGGAGGGACCGGAAACTCACTTGACAGACGCCACTTTGGCATGGGTCCTGGATGCGGGCGGTCTCGTCCCTGCAGGGGTTCCGATGGTGGGACCTCATTGGAGTTTCAGTGCTCGGAGATGTTTGGGTGGGGGTCCTGTAGCAACGCCACGCCCTTCCTCACTCCCAACTCTATAGATACCTGCAACTTAGACATGCCCTCTATACGCATGTCTCACCTCCTGTCTCCCTTCCAGAGTTCAGCCCGCTGGAGGCTCAGGTGATGATGGGGAACCTAGGTAGAGGGGGAGTGTCCCGCATATACCGGTCCCTGGTAAATAATGGTCCCGCTTCTCTAGATCGGCTCAGGGCTTGGTGGGACAGTTGGCTGGGACCCCTAGAGGAGGCGGATTGGAGGGATGCCCTCATGGCGCCCAAAACCCTGACCACATCCTCCAAGTAGCGCCTGGTCCAACTGTATTACCTTCATGTGGCATACGTCGCCCCGGCACGTCTATTCCAGGCCAGGTTGAAGCCCTCTCCAGCATGCGCACGATGTGCCTTTGCCCCTGCTGATTTTTATCACATGGTATGGTGCTGTCCGGTGCCGTTTTGGAGGGGGGTGGAGCTTGAGCTTATGCAGGCCCTGGGGTGGGAGGTTCCCCATGATCCAATGCGTATACTGCTGGGGGTGTTTGATGGCTTGGATGGCTCTAGGATGGACAAGCGCCTTTTGGGGGCAGCTGCGGCGGTGGCCAAGAGAGACATATCAGCGCACTGGTCCCAGGCCAAGGCACCTACTGTGCAGAGATGGAGGAGGGGAGTGGACTGGTGAGGGATCCAGGAGGAAGCCCTCTTTGAAGCCCGGGGATGTCCTGAGTTATTTAGCAAAGCGTGGGGTAAATGGTTTAATATGATGCCACCATGATGATCTGTCTTCCTTTTAATCCAGGTATAACTATAATTACTTTATGGACTGCTGTGCTATACCCTGATGGACCGCCCCTCTCCTTGTCGGCAATCAGTCCTGACATGTTCCTTCCAATGATTATTGAGCTGCAACCAATTAATTTTTCCTGTTGTTATAAATCCAATAAAGTTGATTATCAAACAAAAAACATATATACACAACTGGCACACATGCACATACAGCTGCAGATATAGTGATATGTGCGCACTGTGACGCACATATCCTTATGCTGCGAGGGATAATATTCTTACCCTCCTATCGTAAGGACTGTGCCCCTTGGGTAGGAAGAGACGTCTGATTCAAGACTGTAGCATGAAATCTGTTAGTTGGGAAATAAGAGGCTCATTGTCAAGTCAAGAAGAATCGGGCCGCTTGGAATTATGCACTCACATTTCTCTATGAGGTGTTAGGTATGGTCACCTACCCCTTTGCCTGCTCGCACTGAAGGACATGACACTGGCCAGGAGCTGTTAATAAGGTTGTTCCGGGTGCCGGCAAGGGTGGCGTCAGTCCATTCCCACCTGACTAGGAATCCGGGGCTCAGTGGTGAAGGAGCACGGTTAGGAGGTATGTGCTGCATGCCAGTTCCCAGGGCTGCCATCTTTAAATGGTGAAAACGGTCGTTCGAGATTATATGCAGCTCCAAACAGTATGTGTTTTTAAGGGTAATGTAAGAAAAAAAGACATAGTTTGTGCACCAAAATTAACTGTTGTGGTTACAGTTGTATCATAGTTAATTTGTCTAAAAAACTAGATTTTCATATAAATACACTGAGGGAGAGAGTTCCTCAGATAATATTTTATACATAAATGCAAGGGCAAAGATATCCACAAGGTTGTGGCCATATTAGGAGTGTGTAACCACCAAAGCCCAGAGAAGATTTAGGGAAGGGAACCAGAGGGCCAGGTTACTAAGAGCAGGCAGCCTCCAACATATAATGTTGAGCACAAAAAGAGCCACTCTCAGTCAGGTGACCTAGGTGCTACAGTGTTAATTTGTGAGTGCAAGCATCTCACAAAAAGTGAAAGACTGGTCTCACACACAACCTGGTGTCATGCTTCATCATTGACCAGTCCTGGCCCTCTAAAAACTTGGTTTGATAGAGGGCGGGCATACACCTGACAACAGGGATGCACTTCTAAGCTAAGAGGGGGCCCTTACAAACAAAAAGTGAAATTAAAAGGCCATTACAGCTGTCAAACCAATTTTAATGTAACTGGCATCCATATGGTAATTGAAATGAATGGTCGGTGTACACGTGCATATATAGTGAGTGGCTATAAGTGCAACAAACGTGACACTCATCTGTGCACTTATTGGTTTGTGTAAACTGTAATCCACATTGCTTACCATAGAAATGGGATAAAATTGCCACATAGAAGTGCGAAGGAGAAAAACCCCTTTGGTCAAGCACTGTATGATAAGGACAAAAAATGCAAAAACAACCAGGTGAGGACTCTGAAAAAATCAATCTGGTTAAGTAAAACGTGGAGAGCTGAAGAACACAATGACAAAAATGCGCATTCTTTCACACACTTTCTCATACTCTTACTGTTCCATGGTGCGTCCTTCATGTCTACACCTAAGTCTATGCTCCTCGCCTCCTCCTTAGTTCAACCCAGCAGAACTGGACCTTCAGCTCTGGAGATGAGAGGAGCACGAGCGGAAGCAGCAGTGATGAGAGTACTGATGGCCACCAAGGGAGGTGACAGCAGAACTACCACCACCCAAGGATGCACCCACCAGCCACAGTTGGGATTATGGCAGCAACCTTACTATCCGCCAGGCTTTGGCTTTCCACAAGGTCCACAGCCTTTTTATACAGAGGCAGGGGCAGGGGAAAAGGAAGACAAAAAGACAGAATACAAGGGTACAATGGGAAGACCAAACATCATTCCCAATGGGAACGAGAAGCAGGAGGATAGGGAACGGCCCGTCGACGAGCGCAGAATAACAAACATTGTTAACCTCAGCAACTATACCCTTTCTGAAGATGAAAAAATGATCCTCTCAACAGGCCTGGGTTTCATTCATACGCCTATGAATGATCCTTCCACCCTTAATACTGAACAGGCACAATTATTTAGGAAAATAAAACTTTGCAACCACTTTGGGGACTCAAGAGACGAGCAGACTAAGAAGACCAGCGCAGGTCTCAGGAAGAAGTCCACGTTCGTACCTCCGACTCAAACCATTCCCTGTCACATATCAGTATTGAAATTGATAGTTCTTAAGGAAGTAGAAAAGATAAACTTCAGACAAGTCAAGGGCATCCAGAACCATACCAAACTGGAACGAATAGCACTTGAGGGACTCAAGAACAACACAGACCTAACAATCAAACCAGCAGACAAGGGAGGCGCCATTGTCTTAATAAACAAAACCATGTATCAAGAGGAGTGCAATCAGCTACTCTCTAACATAACCAGCAATGAGAGACACTTGGATGACCCAACATCACGCCTCACCATGAAGATCAAAGGTATGGTGGACGAAGCACTATGCAATAATTGGATTATAAATAAGACTCCCTGTTTTCCGTTTTTACGAATTCAAGAGGAGCAAAAGTATCCGGGGCAAACTGGTACATGCTAAAGATCCTCCAAAAATGAGGGAAGACCAGGTTACTCTTTGGAACACACAGAGGCCCACTGGACACTACGCCTGTGGAGGTTGTGTTGCATGTCCATTCACTGTAACTACAAAAGAAGTAGACCTTGGGACCAGGCAGAAACCCTTGGAAGCTAAACAACTTTAGCAATTGTAACACTTAAAATGTGGTATACCTCCTCACATGTCCCTGTGGCCTTATGTATGTGGGCATGGCCACCAGGAAGATCAAAAACCGCACTAACGATCACCGTAGTACCATACGGTGTAAGAAAACAAACACCAAACTAAGAAGGCACTTCTTGGATCATAATCACAAAGACAGTGAGCTCAAGTGGGTAGTACTTGAAGTAATGAAGAAACACAAGATGGACCTGGCCAGACCACTTAATATCAGAGAGCAGAGGTGGGTATATCGTCTTCGGACGTGGGAAAAGGGACTCAATGACTAAATTCCTTGGTTACAACTTGCACAGTAGTCAGTGACCCACAAACACACCGATCCAACCTATTCTTCTCTGAGATTAGAACAAAGGTATAGCTGGTCATTATAATAAAACTAGACGCTCAGCTAGATACACCGCATCTAACACAAAGTAGATTATGCCATTTAGAACCCAACCGAATGGTACATGGTTTTAGCCACATTGACAGACACAATTACAACAGGGTACTTGAATCCTGGGAGTGCGCTATCACTGTGATGGAATCTCTTCTTTCTTCTTTTTTATAAACTAAAAAGTTTTTTCATTCTGCAAATGTTTTTAATGACACTGTGCATAGTCATATTTTGACACAGATTTGTGTTACACAGACTAGCACTGATGAATCAAAGATGAATTTTCTTCCTTTAAGCTTCCCCTTGGGCATACGATCAATTATTGTGGAGTTTTCTTTAATTTACTTCCATTTTGCAGAAACTCTAGAAACTGTCTCCAGGGAACTCATGGCAGGCCGTGATAACAAGCGCGGTTTTTATTACTATATGAGTTTTCCTTGCAATTAGCTTTCATTTTTCCTTTCACACGCACATCACGCACACCCAGCAATACATTTACAGTGCTGCTAGTGCTTGCATGCATTGCTCCTAAACACTTCTCCTTCACACAGAGTGTAGATGGGACCACGCCCGCTCCTCCGTCATCGGAATGATGTGCCAGGCAAGCCCGTGGTCGACACCGGATGTCCTTTTAAGACCTCCTCCTTGTATATACTTCACTCCAGGCAGGTCAGGCACCATTTAGTAGCGTCGTCTGGTGACACTGGATCTTGACGAAACGAATGCCAATTACACTTACTTAGACCGCCAATTAACCAGTCCTCACCTGGTTGTTTTTGTATTTTTTCCCCTTATCATACAGCGCTTGACCAAATGGGTCTTCCTCCCTCACCCTCCTATGTGGTAATTTGATCCCATTTCTAGGGTAAGCAAGCTGGATTACAGTTTCCTCAAACCAATAAGTACACAGATGAGTGTCACGTTTGGTGCACTTATAGCCACTTACTATATATGCAAGTGTATGTGGCTGATTGAAAGTTTTTCAAAAAAATATTTTGACCTTGGTGCTATTTTGTATTGTACTTTTCTGTTTTTTTCTCTTACAGGCTTCAATGCATTAGCCGTTTAAGAGTTGAGCGTGATATAGATCACCCCATCTAGTGGAACCCTCTCACCACAGTCTGGTAAGAGTGGAGCCCATTTTCTGATTATTTAGGTCCTGATGAATGTCATGGACCCAACTGGGCCAACTGGCAGAAACATGTCAACCATATACACCACAGTGGGGGGACAATAGAATCCGCAAAACACCGACCATTCATTTTAATTACCATACACATGCCAGTTATATTAAAATTGGTTTGACATCTGTAATGGCCTTTTAATTTCACGTTTTGTTTGTAAGGGTCCCCACTTAGCTTAGAAGTGCTTCCCTGTTGTCAGATGTATGCCAGCCCTCTATAAAGCCAAGTTTTTAGAGGGTGAGGCCTGGTCAATGATGAAGCATGACACCAGGTGGTGTGTGAGACCAGTCTTTCACTTTTTGTGAGATGCCTTCACTCACAAATTAACACTGTAGCACCCAGGTCACCTGACTGGGAGCGGCTCTTTTTGTGCTTAACATTTTAGGAGTGTACCAATAGGTGTCAACTAAAAAGGTGGTAAAACTATTTTGTATATATATGCACAGAGGCAGAAAAGGCGCATAGGCAGTCAAAATGCCAAAGAGTGTTTTCATATGTTTGTGCAAAGAGGCAGAGGTATCTACAGAAGTTACGGCCATGTTAGAATGCTGTCTGAACTGTAGATTATATATAGGATACAATTCTAAAACTCTAGCCAGGCTATATTTAGTACGCTAGTCCCTAAACTAATGTGAAGCCTGGTCCAGTTGAATCCTGTGGGGTGTTGCTCAGAATGTACCTGCAAATGGCTATCATAGTGGGTATATGCGTTCAGGTGTCCTAAAAATAGTAAGGAACGTTTAGTTAACTGGTACACTTGGCCCAGGGGATGTCTTGTTCAGCCCAAGGACATGAGACCTGAGATTAAAAAAACAAAGTTGATCCCTAGAGAAGAGGGATTTGGTGTTCCATCTACTGTTAGCTTCAATAATTGTCCACCTTATACAGTCTGCTGTGTGGTTCAGTTCCTACAGCACATGGTGCTCCGATGTTCGGTAATTCGGATTTTGACCATCATTGTAGTCTTACTCACACACCTTAGTATTCAAGAACAAGTAATAAGGTAGATGAATTTGGAAGGAATTTGAGAATGAACTGTTCCCTTCACTCCATCTAATCTGTAATCAATCCCTTGTGACTGGGATTGTCCCAGCTCAATGGAAGCGGGCGTTAGTATCTCCTTTGCTATAAAAGCCCTCTCTCGACCCGGACTGCTCTAAAAACTATCGCCCCATCTCCCTGCTACCATTCCCAGCCAAGATTGTCGAACGTTTGGTTAGCAACACCCTCTTCAACCATCTGGAACGTCATCAACTACTAGACGTTGATCAATTTGGCTTCCGGCCCGCCCACGGAACCGAGACCGCCCTAATCACCGCTATGGACGAGCTTCAGAGGCGTGCAGACAGAAGGCAGGCAGCGTTTCTGATCCTGATTGACATGTCTGCCGCCTTTGACACGGTGAACCATAAGATTCTGCTGAAGCGGCTGTTTGAGGCGGGAGTAAGAGGGTCGGCAGTGCAGTGGTTCCACTCATTTCTGCAGGATAGGCAGCAGGCGGTGTCTATCCCCCCTTTTCAATCAGCATTTACTCTGATTTCACATGGGGTTCCCCAGGGCGCAGCAATTAGCCCAATCCTTTTTAACCTTTACCTCAGACCTCTGATTACACTAATTAAAAGCTTCAATATTAAAATTGTCAACTATGCTGACGACACGCAGATGATCCTCTCCTTAGAAGGAGAGGACTCTACATCTGTCGAGGTTTTCCACAACTGCCTGCGTGATACGTCTCGCTGGCTAAGGGACAACTCCCTTCAGTTTAACGCAGGGAAACCGGAGGTGCTCTTTAGCGCTGGAACTAAGATTCCCCAGCCATTCCCAGATAACTTCTGGCCCCCTGAAACAGGGACCTCAGTCCGGCCGGTGGAATCAGTCCGTAATTTAGGGGTCATGCTGGACCACAGGCTCAGTATGGAGACGCATATACAAAAGACTACTTCTTGCTGTTTTGCCATCCTCCGATCCCTAAGGAAAGTCCTGCCTCTCCTTCCTTCCCATGCTCGTGCCCAAGTGGTAAGATGTACCATCCTCAGCAGATTGGACTATTGTAATGCCCTTCTGCTAGGATCCCCTGGGTTCTTGCTGGATAGGCTCCAAAGGGTCCAATCAGCAGCTGCTAAACTGGCCTTGGGGCTTCCAAGTAGAGCACGCGGGCTGTCCTCTCTGAGCAAACTACACTGGTTACCAGTAAGGCAGAGAATACAATTCAAGGCCCTTTGTATAGCATTCAGGGCGCTCCATGGAATTGGCCCGGCTTCCCTACAATCGAAATTTGCCTGGTACACTCCAGCTAGGCAGCTCCGTTCTTCTGAGGCCAAGCTGGCAGTGGTTCCCAGATTCAAGAAAGTCAGATCCGGAGGCAGATCCTTCGAGGTAGCAGCTGCCAAACTTTGGAATACGCTCCCTGCCGAAATTAGGCATATTACTGAACTTCTTCCATTCAGAAGAAGGATTAAAACCTGGCTATTCCCCACGTTAACCGCACGATAATTCCTGCCCCTGTGTTTCACTTTCTTGCCTCCTTCTGATCTAGTCAGCGCCAGGATGCCTGCAATGGTGACAGCGCGCTTTACAAATGCCTAAAATAAATAAATAAATAAATAGGTTCTTAGTGTTGCAGTTAGTATGAGGCCTCTGATGCCATGGATGGGTTAACTCACATCAATCTCCTTGGTGGTTTTTGTGAAAGCGCACACTATACATGACTCACAGGGGTAATGTCCCATGACCTGGGGAAGACCCTAGAGGGTGGTCTAGGGGACCTTGGAGGGGTGGGACATATTTGGACAAGCATATCTCTTAGGTTGCTAGAATGTTTATATGCAAAGAGAGGGTCTGCCATCTCCAAGGTGTCTGCAGGCAGCCGCGGCCCGTGGAAGGAGTTCGGTGGGGCAGGGAGGCGATGTGGGGGAGGGGCAAGGTGGACAGTGGTAAACACCGGAATATGGACAATTGCAGATAAGTAAACAATTTAAAAAATGCATCGTAAAATGCGATGCAGCGCGCGCTACGAAATTCATATCATTTTTTACATTGTTTACTTACCTGCAATTGTCCATATTCCGGTGTTTACCACTGTCCACCTTGCCCCTCCTCCGCACCGCCTCCCTGCCCCACCGAACTCCCTCCACGGGCCACGGCTGGACACAGGTAAGTGTGTCTGATGGTTGGTTGACCTTGGTCTTCAGGAGGGAATTCCGATGGTTGTTTTTTGCTCTTTGTAGGCTTGATTGGAAATCCTGTGAGGGTAGTGTTGGGTGATCAAGTTAGAGCCCAGTGTGGAAGCCTGTGCGTTGTATTCCCTCATGGTGTTGCAGTTGCGGTGTAGGTGGAGAAACTGACCCACTTGTAGGTTGTCTCAGAGGGCTTTTGGATAATGACTTTTGTAAAGTAACTGACTGTTACTGTTTGTTGGCTTTTTGTAGTTAGTGGTGACTACCCTGCCTCATTCTCTTGAGATCAGTAGATCCAAAAAAGGTACTGAATGTTCCGACACTGTGCTGATAAATTTTAGAAAGGGGTTAAGTGTGTTAATTCACTTGCAGAAGTCTGTACAAACACATGCGTCTCCTTGCCATATGATGAGTATATCATCGCTATATCTTCGCCAGGTAAGGATATTCTCCTTGTATGGGTTGTCATTAGTGAGGATAGATTGACCTTCTATTGCTGCCATATAGAGGCAGGCTAAACTTCAAGCAAAAGTGCTCCCCTTGGAAGTGCCCTGTATCTGGTGGGTTAGCTGAGCTTTAAATTGGAAGAAGTTCTCTTTCAAGGCTACGGAGGCACAATCCAAAACGAAACTGGGGGGGGGGGGTTGGAGATGTCCTTAGTATCTCTATCCTCTGTCATCAAGATGGTTTCCAAAACATCCATGGTAGGGTCTTGTGGAATATTAGTATACAAGGTTTCTACTTCAAGTGTGACAAGGAGAGTGTTGCCAGCTGGCTCTGTTAAGTTCTGTATAAGATTCAACACTTTTGTTGTGTCCGTCAAATATGTAGATGTCTTCATCATTATGGAACTGTGAAAATGACCACAGAATTTGCTTGGTGGTTCTAATAGTGAGTCAATGCCAGAGACTATGGGTCTTGGGAAGGGTGTAATGATATGAGATCCTCGGTTTCAGATTGATCAAAAAATCTGCCTAATTTTTGGTAATCCGCCCTTCTAACTCAGCTGTAGTCACTAGCATTTTGATCTTCATTGTTAGCCTGGGAGTAGGATCAGTATCTATTGTGCAGTAATATCAGTTGTTTTTTTAGTTGTCGTAGGCATTCTTCATCGTAGGCTGTGAGGTCCTGTAGCACAGTAGCTCCCCCTTGTCAGCATGTTTAATTACAATAGATAGATCCTCTGTGATTCCTCATATGGTTTCCCTTTCTTGGTTGGATAGGTTGTTGTAAGGAGCATGGGGGTAGTCTTACCCACGTCGTTGAGAACTGCTTTTTAGAAAGTTAAAACTTTACTAGGCATCACCGCAGAAAGTAGATTGAACTTAGAATCATTGCTTAACCCTGAGTCTTCTGATACTGGAGGAGGTTTATCTTTCAAAAATGTCCACAATCTGATTTTATGAAAGAACTGTTGAAGTTAGCAGACCATCATGCCTGCGGCTACTTTTTGAAAGAAATCAGTTTTTTTTAATGCATCCTGTTTTCTTTAAAGGAAATCGGGATGCTTGTCACAAATAAAAATTAAAAGTTTTCTTTTCATTTTTTCAGAGTGGGCAGTGGTTCGTGGGACCACAGCCTGCTCTCAAAAAATGTTGGCGCCCCCATTCACAAAGGGACCCCTTCCCATTTGCGTATGACTGAAAATGTTTTGTGACGACATTCACAGTCGCAAAACATTCCTACATACCAGTGCGATTTGCTATTAGGAAGGGACGCCCTTGGTACAGCCCTTCCTTAAAGCGACTCGCAAACCCTATTTTGCAAGTCAGTGATAGGTTACTGACTCGCAAAATTGGGGTGGTACATTTGAAAATGCATTTTACCAGTCGCAAACAGGCCGATGGGCCTTTTGCGACCAGTAAAATGTGTTATATATCTGGCCCCAAGTTACAGAATTGTACATTCTAACAAAAGGAGAATCCCAGGAATTCCCTTGATGATTCGATGTGTATGTGTGATTCTAGTGTAGGAACCCCTTCTTCTGGGGGGGGGGCTCTGCACACACCAGGAAAGGTTAGACACTGGCTATATGCAAATCAGCTCTGACCCTGTGCCTCATGGGAACAGTCCAGTCCGAACTACCTAGCCATGTCTTTCCCAGACCGGAATCAAGCATCCAAGGACCGGTTTCTGGCTATCAGCCTTCATCAGCCTGGATAGCTTGACTCCAGTGGTGTGGAGAGCCTGGGACTCACGTCTGAGCATACCCAGCCCACTCGGGGTGAAAATTGCAAAAACACAGTTGATGGACAGAATGTAGAACACTGTCATACATTCACCCCAGTACAAGGATCTGGGCCTAAATCCATCATTTTTTTGCACTCCACACCACCCTGGGTTAGACACTGGCTACATGCAAATCAGCTCTGACCCTGTGCCTCATGGGAACAGTCCAGTCCGAACTACCAAGCCATGTCTTTCCCAGACCAGAATCAAGCATCCAAGGACCGGTTTCTGGCTATCAGCCTTCATCAGCCTGGATAGCTTGACTCCAGTGGTGTGGAGAGCCTTGGACTCACGTCTGAGCATACCCAGCCCACTCGGGGTGAAAATTGCAAAAACACAGTTGATGGACAGAATGTAGAACAATGTCATACATTCACCCCAGTACAAGGATCTGGGCCTAAATCCATCGTTTTTTTGCACTCCACACCACCCTGGGTTAGACACTGGCTATATGCAAATCAGCTCTGACCCTGTGCCTCATGGGAACAGTCCAGTCCGAACTACCAAGCCATGTCTTTCCCAGACCGGAATCAAGCATCCAAGGACCGGTTTCTGGCTATCAGCCTTCATCAGCCTGGATAGCTTGACTCCAGTGGTGTGGAGAGCCTGGGACTCACGTCTGAGCATACCCAGCCCACTCGGGGTGAAAATTGCAAAAACACAGTTGATGGACAGAATGTAGAACAATGTCATATATTCACCCCAGTACAAGGATCTGGGTCTAAATCCATCGTTTTTTTGCACTCCACACCACCCCGGGTTAGACACTGGCTATATGCAAATCAGCTCTGACCCTGTGCCTCATGGGAACAGTCCAGTCCGAACTACCAAGCCATGTCTTTCCCAGACCGGAATCAAGTATCCAAAGACCGGTTTCTGGCTATCAGCCTTCATCAGCCTGGATAGCTTGACTCCAGTGGTGTGGAGAGCCTGGGACTCACGTCTGAGCATACCCAGCCCACTCGGGGTGAAAATTGCAAAAACACAGTTGATGGACAGAATGTAGAACAATGTCATATATTCCCCCCAGTACAAGGATCTGGGCCTAAATCCATCGTTTTTTTGCACTCCACACCACCCTGGGTTAGACACTGGCTATATGCAAATCAGCTCTGACCCTGTGCCTCATGGAAACAGTCCAGTCCGAACTACCAAGCCATGTCTTTCCCAGACCGGAATCAAGCATCCAAGGACCGGTTTCTGGCTATCAGCCTTCATCAGCCTGGATAGCTTGACTCCAGTGGTGTGGAGAGCCTGGGACTCACTTCTGAGCATACCCAGCCCACTCGGGGTGAAAATTGCAAAAACACAGTTGATGGACAGAATGTAGAACAATGTCATACATTCACCCCAGTACAAGGATCTGGGCCTAAATCCATCGTGTCTTTTGCACTCCACACAACCCTGGGTTAGACACTGGCTATATGCAAATCAACTCTGACCCTGTGCCTCATGGGAACAGTCCAGTCCGAACTACCAAGCCATGTCTTTCCCAGACCGGAATCAAGCATCCAAGGACCGGTTTCTGGCTATCAGCCTTCATCAGCCTGGATAGCTTGACTCCAGTGGTGTGGAGAGCCTGGGACTCACATCTGAGCATACCTAGCCCACTCGGGGTGAAAATTGCAAAAACACAGCTGATGGACAGAATGTAGAACAATGTCATACATTCACCCCAGTACAAGGATCTGGGCCTAAATCCATCGTTTTTTTGCACTCCACACCACCCTGGGTTAGACACTGGCTATATGCAAATCAGCTCTGACCCTGTGCCTCATGGAAACAGTCCAGTCCGAACTACCAAGCCATGTCTTTCCCAGACCGGAATCAAGCATCCAAGGACCGGTTTCTGGCTATCAGCCTTCATCAGCCTGGATAGCTTGACTCCAGTGGTGTGGAGAGCCTGGGACTCACGTCTGAGCATACCCAGCCCATCCCCTTTTGTATCGCTTTGTTCGCCCTAAGTGTGGCAGGGTATGCTCAGACGTGAGTCCCTTGCTCACTTGGCCACTGGATTCAAGATAGCCTGGCTGATGAGGATTACGAATCCGAAACCAGTCCCAGGATGCTTGTTTCCGGTCCATGGAAGACATGGCTTGGCAGTTCGGGCTGGACTGTTCCCATGAGGCACAGGGTCAGACTGATTTGCATATAGCCATGTCTGAAATGGGGTGGCTGAGTGGGCTAAAGAATGGTGATGGATTAAACCCAGATCAGTTGACTGGGGGTGAGTGTTTGATTTGCTCAAACGCTCCGTCCATCATCCCCTTTTGTATCGCTTTGTTCGCCCTAAGTGTGGCAGGGTATGCTCAGACGTGAGTCCCTTGCTCACTTGGCCACTGGATTCAAGATAGCCTGGCTGATGAGGATTATGAATCCGAAACCGGTCCCAGGATGCTTGTTTCCGGTCCATGGAAGACATGCCTTGGCAGTTCGGGCTGGACTGTTCCCATGAGGCACAGGGTCAGACTGATTTGCATATAGCCATGTCTGAAATGGGGTGGCTGAGTGGGCTAAAGAATGTTGATGGATTAAACCCAGATCAGTTGACTGGGGGTGAGTGTTTGATTTGCTCAAACGCTCCGTCCATCATCCCCTTTTGTATCGCTTTGTTCGCCCTAAGTGTGGCAGGGTAAGCTCAGACGTGAGTCCCTTGCTCACTTGGCCACTGGATTCAAGATAGCCTGGCTGATGAGGATTATGAATCCGAAACCGGTCCCAGGATGCTTGTTTCCGGTCCATGGAAGACATGGCTTGGCAGTTCGGGCTGGACTGTTCCGATGAGGCACAGGGTCAGACTGATTTGCATATAGCCATGTCTGAAATGGGGTGGCTGAGTGGGCTAAAGAATGGTGATGGATTAAACCCAGATCAGTTGACTGGGGGTGAGTGTTTGATTTGCTCAAACGCTCCGTCCATCATCCCCTTTTGTAGAGTTTTGTTCGCCCTAAGTGTGGCAGGGTATGCTTAGACGTGAGTCCCTTGCTCACTTGGCCACTGGATTCAAGATAGCCTGGCTGATGAGGATTATGAATCCGAAACCGGTCCCAGGATGCTTGTTTCCGGTCCATGGAAGACATGGCTTGGCAGTTCGGGCTGGACTGTTCCCATGAGGCACAGGGTCAGACTGATTTGCATATAGCCATGTCTGAAATGGGGTGGCTGAGTGGGCTAAAGAATGGTGATGGATTAAACCCAGATCAGTTGACTGGGGGTGAGTGTTTGATTTACTCAAACGCTCCGTCCATCATCCCCTTTTGTATCGCTTTGTTCGCCCTAAGTGTGGCAGGGTATGCTCAGATGTGAGTCCCTTGCTCACTTGGCCACTGGATTCAAGATAGCCTGGCTGATGAGGATTATGAATCCGAAACCGGTCCCAGGATGCTTGTTTCCGGTCCATGGAAGACATGGCTTGGCAGTTCGGGCTGGACTGTTCCCATGAGGCACAGGGTCAGACTGATTTGCATATAGCCATGTCTGAAATGGGGTGGCTGAGTGGGCTAAAGAATGGTGATGGATTAAACCCAGATCAGTTGACTGGGGGTGAGTGTTTGATTTGCTCAAACGCTCCGTCCATCATCCCCTTTTGTATCGCTTTGTTCGCCCTAAGTGTGGCAGGGTATGCTCAGACGTGAGTCCCTTGCTCACTTGGCCACTGGATTCAATATAGCCTGGCTGATGAGGATTATGAATCCGAAACCGGTCCCAGGATGCTTGTTTCCGGTCCATGGAAGACATCGGGCTGGACTGTTCCCATGAGGCACAGGGTCAGACTGATTTGCATATAGCCATGTCTGAAATGGGGTGGCTGAGTGGGCTAAAGAATGGTGATGGATTAAACCCAGATCAGTTGACTGGGGGTGAGTGTTTGATTTGCTCAAACGCTCCGTCCATCATCCCCTTTTGTATCGCTTTGTTCGCCCTAAGTGTGGCAGGGTATGCTCAGACGTGAGTCCCTTGCTCACTTGGCCACTGGATTCAAGATAGCCTGGCTGATGAGGATTATGAATCCGAAACCGGTCCCAGGATGCTTGTTTCCGGTCCATGGAAGACATGCCTTGGCAGTTCGGGCTGGACTGTTCCCATGAGGCACAGGGTCAGACTGATTTGCATATAGCCATGTCTGAAATGGGGTGGCTGAGTGGGCTAAAGAATGGTGATGGATTAAACCCAGATCAGTTGACTGGGGGTGAGTGTTTGATTTGCTCAAATGCTCCGTCCATCATCCCCTTTTGTATCGCTCTAACCATTGAGCCACACTTCTCCACCTGTGTGTGGGACTATTCCATGGATTACCCAGGACCTGGTAGTTTCCGCCAGGAACTGTTTCACAAGGTGGTGTCAAAGGCCATGAAGTGAAACAGGGACACCAACATGAGGGTGCATTCACCGCCACCTCCCTGCTAGATTACACCCACCACTGATCAGCCCCCCTATAATGGAGGGCATTTACAGCTATTACCTTTTACGTAGTATTATGCATGCAGCCAAGGGGATGCAACAGGCTTGTGCCTTTGTGCACCCTCAGGGCCCTATGGTATTACAGAAGGGGCCGCAGATGCTTGTGCAGCCCCTGCAGTAATACTGATAGCGCTGATGCACATGTAGTGCCAGTGTAATCTTGAGAGGGTATTCCCTCATTTGTTTGGGGCCCCCATAAAAATTAGGGAATTTATTTGCTTTTGTGCCCCCACCCTATTATTGACATGTGCAAACAGGCCCTTTGGAGATGCACTGACATTGTGCCACAAAGAGTGTGGTGCACTATCAGTACGCCTCATTAAACAGTTGTCTGGAGCTTGAAAAGGGGTCCTGGGGACCCCCAGACATCCCCACGCAGGAGGAGCTGTCATTCACTGCACTTGTTTTCAGGGGGATCTCTATCCCTTCTTTTTTAAAGTGCAGGTGGCTGCCTCCGGCTGCTTGGAAGCAGCCTCCCTGTATTTCACTGAATGTGCTGTCCTCAGGACAGGTGCAGGTGTTCGGCTCCCATGAGGGCAGATCATTAATTGGAAAAGATCTCACTTTCCCTGTTTGCGCCCTGCTTAAAGGTGAAAACGTGGCGCAAGTAGGGACAGTGCACCCTGTCTAAAATACAGCCCTGCTGGCCATGGCGGAGGAAATGGTGTGGTGGTGACAGAGTTTAGGGCTTGGCTGAAGTGGTGCCTTTGTCCATGTCAATATCTAAGCCTTTGTAAACTACAGGTTATAGACTCCATTGCCAATGAGCTATATTAGGAGGTTAGGTCGCTGCTGTAGTGACCGCTGTTTGCCCTACTGGCCACAGATTGCGATGCTCGTAAAATGGCTCAGTTGGTTATAAGACCTCTCGCATGTTATGTTATGTTATGTTATGTTATGCTATGCTGTTCTATGCTATGCAACGCTATACTATGCTATGTTATACTACGATATGTTGTATTATGTTGTTTATAAAGCGCTAATTGTTTCTCAATCAAGGCATCCTGGCGCTAAAACATTCTGTTGTATCTTGGTCACTTCTTATTGTGTCATTCAAACAAAGTATTTTTAAAGCATTTCTAAAAGTGAGATATAACTTTATCCCCTTCAGAATATGAGAGAGAGAGTAAATCAAGCTTTAACTGCAAGATAGCTGAAAGAGCGGCCTCCATAACAGACAAGGTTGAAGCGAGGACATCTTACCTAATTGTCCGATGCTGACCGAAGACAGAACGCTGAAAAATACTGCTGCAATTTATTCTGGAAATACATATGTTTTCTTAATTGCCTGAAAAACCAGCCATATGGCCTTAAACTGAATTATTTTATCAACCAGAAGCCAATGAAGTGGCATCCATTGGGAGGAGGCATGCACCTCCATTTGTAGCGTGCCAACGTATGTATTATTTGCACCCTCTTAATTTAGGTCTTGTTTATTCCCAAGTAGAGGCTGTTGCAGTAATGTATACATGGCAGGGTAATAAATAGAATGTTGCATGTGTGTATGTGTGATAAATCTTAAGACTTTTTAAAGTCAGGTATTTCAAATTGTGCAAACCTAAGTCCAACAAGTAGCATATACTTTGACATAGTACATTCTTTTGTTAGTAGGAGTATCTGTGCTTATGCTGGTACACATACAACTGGTGTGTGTGTGCGTGTATGTCTGTGTGTAGTCCAGTTGAAATCAGATTACGAAAAACCGGATTGAGCCAGATTCCCTAATTTGCACATGCAGGATACACTTACAGGTTCAATTGGCCTTTCCTCTGAGTGCCTAACTACTTGTTGGTTTTAAACCTATATATGAATGAAATTGCATGAAGAGCAACATGGTATTCACAAACTTCCCTCCGATGCCATCTCGTTCTGAACAAGCATTGGCAAAGGCAATAGGTCTCCCCTTTGAGAGAGGTAGTGGTGTTTTTCTTTTTCTTGTTCTACAGTGGTGTAGCTATATAGTTAGTGTAGCAGGGGTAGTCCAGTATCATTAGCATAATGCAGTTACGTTTCTTTGGACCTGCTGTTGCGAATTGATAGAAGTTGACCTATTTTTTAGCATGCCATGCTTAATTTTGAAAGCTTTAAGGTAATAGAAGAATCCAGTGGCCATGCAAATACCAAATAACATACTTTAACTTAACCCAATTGCTTCATAATAATTGTGTATTCTAGTCTTGCACCTAACTGTACAGCATTTAACCCCACTGACATTCTTGGACCTGCATCTTAAAAAAGGATTGACAGCCACCAAAACAGTATTATCAAAATTATTACGCTACTCCATGAAAATAATCAGCCAATATTATAAAAATTATGAGTTGCACTAGCTGCCAACCTCCACCTCTAGTTAACCATATGGGCCTAAACCTTTCATGCTTACCTGGGTGCATTCTCCAGATGGTATGGCACTAATGTGACTAGGTGCCCCTGCTGCAGGGTATCCTTGTAAATCCTCATTGCTTCTTCAATGCCTGTATACAATGAGTACAAAGAGATTACTGATGGCTATTGTTTTTTTTTATTTTTTT
This sequence comes from Lissotriton helveticus, assembly GCF_964261635.1. Lineage (NCBI taxonomy): Eukaryota > Metazoa > Chordata > Amphibia > Caudata > Salamandridae > Lissotriton > Lissotriton helveticus. Next base: position 257,415,207 of record NC_136061.1, read on the forward strand.
GCAGTTTTATATAGCGCAAACTCGACCCAAAGTGCTTTACAGGAGCACCAGTTACATTACACAAGGACTGCCTGCTACGCCACATACAGAGACAAATGCATCCTGAGACTACTTAATTTTGCCAGCAAGCAAACTGACATTACAGAGACTAAATGGCTGCCTGAATCTATTGTAGACTACATGTGCTGCAAGACACTACCTGGAATGACTTAAGACTACAACCACTCCTGGTACCCTCTAGACAGCGGCAGAGGAGCGTCACTCCCTGCCAGGAAGTAAAAAAAAAAGAAAAAGAAAATGATAATAAGCCCAGGTTTATTATTGTTATATTTTGTTTCCGGCCGAGTCTTGGAGGCGGGCCAGAGGGATGATAGGCACCGATGGGGAGTGGCATGCACTGCTATCAGTGTGCAGGTCGGTTTGGCTGGCCGTCTCAGTAGTAGCAAAGATTTTCAGGAGCCATAGAAACCATAAGAGGTTGCCTGTGAATGTCAGAGACTCCTAGTCCTGACTCTTCGAGAAAGTTACCAGTATTCAGTAGAATTAGTAATCCTCCATGGATAGTACACACTGCAAGAGATTTCCAGAGACATGTATATGCAGCCAGCTGTTCTATAAGGGATGCTCTAGGGGACTTGGGCGGCCTGCTAAAGGAATAAAAGCAGGTACTAGACAGTGTCAATTAATACAAGATTACTGTATTAATTGGAATTAATAGAATACAAATTGCACATGTGTTCCTTATTGATCTAGCACAGGTCAATATCTGAAAAGAAAAATGGCTGCTGGTAACTTTGGCAAACTTTAAGATTGAGTGATAGGCTCGCGTTTTGATATTTGTCACTTTACTCATAAAGAAATTACAACAGTAGCGGCTGCTACCGGACGGGGGTGGTGAGGCGGCGGGATTGGGGGTGGACGAGAGGGATAAAAAAAAGAAAAGGACTCACCTGGAACGGCCGGCAGCTGACTCTACTCCATCCTAGTCTTCTTCAGCTTCCTTCTTCCTGGCTTCAGCCCCGGCTACTAGCAGGAGGTACCCAGGCACACAGGCTCCGCTGAGCCAATCACCACACTGCAATGCAAATTGGTCTGAGCACCATGGTTTGGTGTTAAGACAGGGACAGGGAGCCTGTGCATTTCCTCCTCAGGCTGTGTAATGCAGCGTAGGTGAACCTGCAAAAGGCGCATGACTGTTTGGCCGGCCAAACAGTCATGAGCACTTACGGAGAGCAAACCATTCCTCCCCCTGTTCTGGCCAGCCCTGCCCCTGACTGCAATAGGAAAAAAAAATGATAATAACGTTATGTTGTTATCATTTTTTTTCCTTTTGACCAGTAGAGCGATGCTCTTCTGTCTTAGCAGAGGAGCCGCCACTGAATTACAAATATATCAAAGCATATAAATTCCTTTAATATTAACTCAGAAATATACCTATTGCTCCCGTTTTTCCCAGGTACTGACTGTAGTGACCTGATGGCAGGGCACTAGGATCCTGCAGGACACGAAGTGGACACTGAGGGAACCGGACACCACATCCGGTCAAGGGTGTGGGAGGGGGCATTCATGACTGGGAGACCGAAGTGGGCAGACATGCAAGGGCACGGGAACAAGATCTTGTAACATAATAAAAAAGTACGATCCTTACCAGTATCCTGTGAGTCTGTGACCTAAGAACAGGACAACTGGCAACATGGCGGGATCCACAGGGCAGAAGTGGATTGGTCTGTGTCCCTGAGAAGAAGCGCAACAGAACCAGGAACCCACCCTGGTCCGCTGGCCAACTCGAAGAACACCGTGCGGAGTGGCGTGACATGGGGAAGCAAAGCGGAACCAGAAGCCCACCCTGGTCCGAGTAGTGCAGCGCGATGCGGGAGCCCACCCCGACTGCTGAGACATCGTTAAGAGCGCTGAGCATAAAGAACATCTGCCGGTGAGCAGAAAAGCAAAGATGCGCCAGCACCCAAGAGCGCTTGAAGGAGTCCAAAGCGAGAAGAAGAAAGCGCGCGTTAGTTCGAACGAAGCATCGTGGGATCAAGGTCGCCATTTTAGAGTCAGGCGGACCGGGCCAATCAGAAGCCAGAAACGAGCAGCGGCCATTTTAAGAGGTCAGGCAAGGCGAGAGTGACAAAGAAACCTTGCGAGACTACGGCGGCCATTTTGGAGTCAAGCGATTGAGCCAATAAGCCATAAACGAGCGGAGGCCATTTTAAAGTCAAGGGTCAGTGAAAAACATAGAATTTTTTTTTTTGCAAAGAGTCAAAAGAGGAAGAAAACAAAGTGAAATTAGGCACATTAAAAGGGAAACATAGGAACAAAGGAAGAAATAAAGGGAATAAGAAGAGGCAGAAGAGCAAAAGAGTGCTAAGGAAGAAAATGAGTGACAATGAGGAGGAGCAGAGCACGAAAGCGATCTTCCGCAGGCCGTTACCGTTCAGCCTATCAGAGCCGCAAGCAGGCATCAGGTGGAAAAGATGGGTCAGGAAATTTGAGCACTACATGAGCGCCACGGTCGTCACGGACAACAAGCAACTGCACCTACCTCTGAATCTCGCAGGGGATGAAATAGAAGATCTTTTACTGACATTCTCCACCAACCAGACCGCTGATTACAATGGAGTGATGCAGTGTCTCACACAAACATTTGACCCACAACGCAACGTCGATTTCGAAAAACATATATTCAACATGGCATGCCTGCAAGGAGAAGAGAGCCTGGACGACTTTGCAACGAAACTAAGGAAGCTGGTCGCATACTGTGAGTTTGACAAACTCGACAATGAGCAAGCAATAAGACTGCGCATCATCGAAGGTTGTAAATCAGTGGAGTTCCGAGCACGTGTTCTGAAGGAACCAACAACGCTGGAAAAGATATTGACGATGGCTCGCACGGAAGCACAGGCCACGGAACAAGCGAAGCAGATGGAGATGGGAAAAGAGAAGAGAGTGGCAGTAGCACATCGCGTCACTGGGAACTTCAAGAAGAAAGAATCCCAGGCGCCGGTAATACCAAAGAAATGCGAACAAACATGCTATCGATGTGTCCTTGCATTCCCGCACATCGGCGCCTGCCCCGCAATGTGTCAAAAGTGCAGGAAGTGTAACAGAGACAATCATTTCTCGAGCACGTGCATGACCAGACAATTCAGAAATGAAAGAGGCAGAACAATGAGACCACGGATGACAATTAACAGGTCCGCACGACACATGAAACTGCCAATTGCCGCTCCTCAGATGAGTCAGAGGAGACGGCAGCACCTGTGAGGGAGAAGAGACTATATCTGATGTCAGACGCACCAAGAGAAGACAAAGAGACAGAGCACGTTCACCTCGTAAAAAAAAAATGACAAATAAAGAAAACAGCCTCTGTAGACCTTGGGGTAGGAAACCACCAAGCAAAGTTCGTGCTTGACAGTGTAGTAACCTGCAACATCATGTGCATATCAGACTACCATAAAATGAGAGTGAAACCACTGCTATCACCATCGACCGTGGATGTGTTCATGTGGGGATCCCGACGGCCGGAAGAAAACAGGGGGAAGTTCAAGGAAACTCTAACATACCATGGCAAAGTATACCAAAAAGAAATACATGTGCTTAAGGGTGACATTCCAGCACCATGCCTGCTCAGCAACGTGACAGCCCAGGTAATGCAGCTACTGGCCTTGACAACCCACATGTCAGAAACTGAAAACATCCTACAAGAGTACCCAGCGATATTGAAGGGTCTTGGGAAGTTAAAAGGAAAACAGATAACTTTATATATCAATGAAGCGGTCAAACCGGTGGCCCAGCATCATAGAAGAGTACCAATTCACCTACAGTCACAAGTTGAGGAAGAAATAACAAACTTGCTAGCACAGGATATAATTGAACCTGCTGAAGGACCAATGCCTTGGGTGTCTCTGATTGTGGCAGTCCCTAAGAAGAACGCCTCAAAGATCCCCATCTGTGTGGACATGAGGATCCCAAATACCGCGATCGCAATGGAACGATACCCAGGGCCACACCTAAACGACATGATCAGCTGCCTCACTGGGGCCTGCCGGTTCTCGAAGCTGGACCTGTGCAAAGGGTATCATCAATTAAAACTGGACCACCAGTCCAGGTACATCACAACATTTTCCACGCATCTGGGCCTGTTCAGAGACAAGCGATTGAGTTTTGGAATCTCTTCGGCAGCGGAGATATTCCAGGAGACAATAAGACAAGTGATAAGACCAATACGGAACAGCCTGAACTACAGAGATGACATTTTGGTATTTGGAAAAACAGAAAAAGAACATGATGCAGCTCTACGTCAAGTGTGCGCACAACTGGAGTGAGCAGGTCTAACGCTAAACGAAGAGAAATGTGAGATTGGAAGAGGGGAACTAGTGTTCCTCCGACACGTCTTCTCCAAGCAAGGGATGAGGCCAGATCACAGCAAAGTTGAGACACTGAAGAACGCAAACCCGCCGACGGATGTTGCAGAAGTACGGTCATGTCTAGGCCTCGCCAGCTATTGTGTGCGATACATACAGGACTTCGCCATAGTGAGCACACCACTAAGAGAACTAACCAAACAAGGACAGAAATGTATCTGGTCTCGGAAATACAACAAGGCATTCGAAGAAATAAGAACAGCGGTGGTGACTGTGGAGCATCTAGCCTACTTTGACCCCCTACTGTGCACTGAACTGACTGTTGACGCCAGCCCAGTAGGGCTAGGAGCCATACTAGCGTAGCACCTGCCAGGGAGAGACTCACAAAGGAATATTGTTGCATATGCGAGTTAAAGCTTAACAGATGTTGAAAGGGCATACTTGCAACCAGAAAAAGAGAGCCTAGCAGTGGTATGGGCGTGTGAACACTACCACATGTTTGTCTACGGGAAGTCATTCACGATCATAACTGACCACCAGGCTCTAGCGACGCTAACAGAGCTAGCAAGAGAGACCAAGAAAGATGCCACGATGCAAAAGGCCATGGTAGAAGGCAGAGATGGAGGCACGTCAACAATAATTGCACCTGGGGAACAGGAGTATACAAGGAAGAAGTGGGAGCTCTTAAGAAGAGCCTTGAGGGACTGTCAGAAACGGACACCAGGATCATGATGAGAGGAACATGAATAGTGATACCCAGCTAACTCAGGAGGCAACTGGTAAACCTGGCTCATGAGTCTCACCCAAACTGATAAGCGAGAAAGTGTGGTTCCCTGACCTAGATCACATGGTAGAAGACACCATAACGACCTGCCACCTCTGTCAAGTAACAGGATCACAGGCCAGGAATGAACCTTTACAAATGTCAGAACTTCCAAGATCAGGTGGCCAACGTTAGCAGCTGATTTCTTTGGGCCCCTGGACACAGGCAACTACCTTCTTGTGGTCATCGACGAATATTCACGGTTTCAAATAGTACACGTCACATCGACATCAGCAACAGCAACACTACCCATATTGGATGACATATTTGCAGAATGGGGTTCACCAGAAACACTAAAAACAGACAATGGTCCTCCATTCTCAGGGGAATATTTCCACAAATTCATGACCTACCTGGGGATAAACCACAGGAAGATAACTCCGCTGTGGCCTCAAGCGAATGGAATGGTAGAGAGATTAATGGGAAACATCAAAAAGGCCATTCAGAGGGCAAGGCTGGCGTAAATATCACTTGGTCAAGCTCTGTTCCAAGTTCTATGGGACTACAGAAACACCCCCCATAACTCCACAGGAAGATGCCCAGCAGAGCTAGTACTGGGAAGAACAAGCAGAACGAGGCTACCACAAATATAGGCAACCGTCGCATCGGATCTCAGCGACATTGCAGAAAAAGACAAAGAGGCGAAAGAAAAGATTTAAATGATATGCGGACGCCAAGCGACACGCCAGCGTGCCAGATCTCAAAGAAGGAGACACGGTGGTAGTGTACCAGAGGCATTAAAGGAAATCTGACAGCTTGTTCTCCAAAGACCCGTTACTAGGGACGAAAGTAAAGGGACAAAGGATCACGGCAGAGTCAGACAATCAGCGGGTAACACGGAACAGTTCACATTTCAAAGAACTAAAAGAGGAAAAAGGGGAAGACCAGGACATGGTAGCAGCAAAACAAGAAGAGCAAGGGCCAGCAGAAGAACAACAGATGGAAGCAAGCCTGAGAAGAGTTTGCCGACGTCCAAAAAGACTAACAGAAGAAATGTGATGATGAGAGGCACACCGACCTGTGCCAAGGCAGACTAGCATCTATCTCTATCTCTATCTACACATCTCTGTGTTTCACTTTTCTCGTCATGTCTTTGTGACAAAGGGGGGAGATGTAGTGACCTGATGGCAGGGCACTAGGAGCCTGCAGGGCACGAAGTGGACACTGAGGGAACCGGACAGCACATCTGGTCAAGGGTGTGGGAGGGGGCATTCATGACTGGGAGACCGAAGTGGGCAGGCGTGCAAGGGCACGGGAACAAGATCTTGTAACATAATAAAGAAGTGCGATCCTTACCTGTATCCTGTGAGCATGTGACCTAAGAACACTACACTGACTCTTCCTCCTCGTAGCTTACCCTTAAAAGTGTTAGCCAATGAGAGGAAAAGGCCGGATTTGGAAGGTAGACCTTAGCACGAATCATGACTCAGAGGAGACGATCACTCACAATGAGTCATGGACGACTTCCTCATGGACACTTGATTGGCCACGCTGCTCCCTCCTAGACACACAAAGCACAAGTGTAATTTGAGTGATACTGAAGTCGGCCATTTTGCACCCTAGTATGTCTGGGCACTGATCTTCTGTTCTTCCACTAACAGACAAGCCAGTGGGGCAGCAGAACTTCAGGCTGTCACACTCTCCCTCCTCCAAATCTGGTGGGATACTGCCCCCAGAATGAGCAGCCAGAAATATTAATACCCCACTTTAAATAATATGTGAAATAGTGCTTCCTTTTCTTTTTTCCATTAATCCACTCCCTTCCTTCCTCCCTTCCTTCCTCCTTTCCTTCCCTTCATCCGTACAACTATCATCCATTCTTTCTTACTTTTTTCCACCCACCTCTCCATCATTTCTTACCCCATCCAACCTACTTTCCGTCCTTCTCCATATCCATCTTTCTATTTATCATCCGCTCATCTCTCTCCATCCTTTTCTCCATTTCTCCATCTATCGATGGTTTTTCATCCAGACGTCCTTCTCTCCATTTATCCACTCATCTCTGCAACCATCCGCCCGGCCATACTTGCCTCCATCCAGCTGTCATCCAGTCCTTCAACTTCTTGTCCATCAATCCATCATCCATATCTCCATTCATCCATTCATATCTCTATCAATCATTCTGTACACTATCTCTCATCTTTTACTCCATCCATACTTTCCTCCATCCATCTCTGCATTCATCGCCCATCCTCCTCTCCATACCCTTCCCCTCCCACGATTTGTGCGCTTTAGTTTAATTTCTTCCCCAAGCCCAGAGCTCCATGATACTATTCTCTTGACGTGACTCTTTCAGCTTCCATTTGAAGATTACAGTCAAAAGTATTGTAAACATCAATTTAGATACTGTGCATAACAAAGCCGCCCACCGACACTCACTCTGCTCATGCTGCTTGATGGCCCTGCCGCCCTCTAAACCCATATTGACGGGCTACCCTGCCCAGAGGCTGGCAGCAGAGTGGCCTGCACAAAGAGCTGCAGACAGAGAAGTCAGGTATCTGGGTTCATCCAAGACCCAGCAGCATCAGGCAGGGGCAGTGTGTCACACCACTCAGGTCTCCAGGTTGAGGAGTATGTTCATAGAGTATATAAGAACTGATAGAGCGCGCCTGATAGCGCTCACTTGATGCACTATTTATTAACATTTACTTGATCCATGAATCACCAAATATAGAGTGTACAGCCCAGTTCTCTCCATCTAAGGCCAGTGGTTCAGTGGTTATTAAGTGACGTCTTAACAAGTTATTTGAGAAAATACAAAAAGAGTGCAATCTTGAAAAACAAGTTTCCATGGCCTCATAGTAGACAAAGTGGGTTTGTAATCCTAGTGTCTGGATATGGAGGAAGTCCAAAAGTTTGTAAGCTTGGACTCAGGATGAACCACATCCAATTGGGTTTTCATGACATGCGTCACCTTAAGTTATAGAAGAGTGTCGTAATGGAGGCTGTGTGTCAGGTGGTGTGTCTAAGATGTTTGCTGGAATAATCTTAGCTTGATGCCATGCAGTGCTTGTTATTTTATTCACAATGCATTGGATTGATCTAGCAAGAGACTAGAAGCCAGTGCAAATTCACAATGCCTGGGGTAATGTGAACTTAGGGTCAAGAAGCAGGAGCAGTCGTGGCCAACACGTTTTTGAAATGTTTCATTGTTTAGGAGGAATTATCACACTAAAGTCTGTTTGTGTAATCCAGGTGAGAGAATTCAGGCATGTCGGGATGCAATAGCCATTGTGTTCGCAATCCTGTGGGAGTGATGCATTTTTCCATACCTCACCACCTCTACCAGTGACCACATGCAAAGTAATATGAGGGCCAGTGGTAGAAACAAGCAAAGTGGAAGGGTGTAGGAGAGAAAACAGAGATGCAGGACTTCACCACTCTAATTTGTCACTTTTGTTGCTCATGGATGTCTCGAGGTTGTAGTAGACATCTACTTTAGAAAGAGCTATCTTAAGTAACTTTTTATAGAAAGTTCTATGCTTAACTGTATTTGTGAATGGATATACTTTAGCAATACCCCTGTCTAACCAACTCTCTGTACATTGATGCGGAATTTGTATTTCAATAAAAATGAACTCACATAGTATTTCAAACATAAATTAACTAAAACTTCTCCCTACGACTTGACTAACTACCTTGAGCTTTGCCACTATGCAGTTTCTTGTGGAAGATCAGTGATAGTTTCTACTTGTCTTCCGCAGAACTGCAAAGTAATGAACTATTAATATTCTGTTGCTCCCTATTCTTGGCAATTCAAATGTCCATGCTAGAATTAGAATACGTTATCCGTGACATTCACATAAACATGAACCACGTAGTCCCATCTAGGAGTCCATCCTGTTCCATCACAGGATAAACGAAGTAAAATATAACAACCCCTTTCTTAGAAAAGTTAATAAAGATGTTCAAGAATTATTTGAAACTTTATTTTCATCAACAACTCGATTTTCCAAATACTCCTCTATATTCCCAGCAAACTAATTCATAAGAAGCAATAGGTCTTCACAAGGAAATCCGAGAGCCATGTAGCTAGGCCGTACCAATACTCTGTTTCAAGATTGCCTAGCAAACACACTGTGGGTCACAAGAGAAGATATACCCAGATATTCAAGATGTCAGCCGTCTCTCCTGAACAAGAGTTCATAGCCTTCTGGGAAGTGTAGTTCATTGTCAGAATGCTGCCAAGTAGTGCATCCTCAGTGCATGTGCATCTTCAGTCCAGATAGTGCCAATTTTCACCTTCACCAACCACATCAAATATAAGCATGTTACAGAAGTCCCATGGAATGATCAGTTCATCATCCACTTCAGCATCTCCAGCCACTGCATCATCACCTCCAAAATGAGCAACGCCCCCCTCAGGAGGTGGAACAAAATCTCAAAGACCAGCTAGGCGAACACCCCCAACACCTTCAACCCTTCTACGCTCACAAACCTCAGGGAGGGAAAAACTTGAACACCTGGATCACCAATTGCACGCATAGCAACGTCCTCATCAAGAGCAACATCCAGGGAAAATCCTCCTAAAAGGCAAGCTGGTACTCCCAATAACTCAGAACAGAAAAACAAGATAGCAAACATTTGGAGAGGAGAGGGCAAACCAGCACGGACACCTCTGACAGGGCAGCCTTCAAGAACTCCCTCAACCTCTACCACCGCCTGCTAAGGGCAAAAAGAAGACAGCCCTTGCCACATACATCGAAACCAGCATCAACAACACCAAGGAACTTTTCAACATTGTTAAGGAGTACTCCAACCCCGCTGCCAGCAAAAATAACATCACACCATCACAGGAGCTATACGACAACCTCATCCACTTTTTCCATGACAAGATCGCAACCATATACAGAAACCTCATACCACAACACACACCTACGGACTCCCTCAACAGATACATCAAAAACAGAAGTGGGCCTCTGAGCAAGCAAATGACAGACAGAAGAGACAGGGGAACAAATGCAAAAACAATAAAACATAGAACGACTGCCTGAAGGATTCAATTGGCGGAGTATCTTACCATACTTCAAGGATGCTTACCAAGTCATCTCTGAGTCATGGTATATCTGTATATATTCTACGTCAATTATGTTGATCTGACACAAAAAGAATGAATCATCAATGTCATCATCCAAAGTTTTATCAAAAATATATATTGTGGTCATATCAACATAAATATATATATATCTGTAAATGTCACAACGCAAGACATTCCAAGGGTCCATAAATATTAAGAAAGGGAAATACCGTACTCTCAGTAGTAACGATAGACATACCTCCACTGAAACTCAGACTCACCACCCATACAACTCACACCGCATTCGTTCAACGGACACCTGTACACATACCAAAAACCCACAGACCAACAAGACGATAACAGCACAAAAACAAATGATCACAAAATACGACAATATAAAACATATATAAAAGAGATTATTTTGCTTACAAATATGTAATAAATGTGAGTCTTAAGAATCATTGCTTGATATATCATACATTACGTTTACTAATAATCATGTCTTGTCATCTAGTAGTGCGCCATTTCAGTGGGGATCCACAATCTTGGTCACACCTTCTTCAGGGCGCTAACAACATCAATGAAAGGGCAACATGGGGTACATTCCGAGACAAATCTGGGTCCTGGCAGACCGCTCAATACTAACGCAGAGCTCCCCCATCGGTTTCTAAATTTAGATGGAGCTATGTCCATAGAGCTATATCCACAGCTCCAGCAGATACCCTTTATGGGTGGAAAAGAGAGATATCTGGCGGAATAGCACAGACAATAAGGCAGAAGCGGCTCAGAGTGGCCGCAAAACTAGCAGTGCAAATACACACATAGATAATGTCTGACTCAAAATCTCCAGGGCAACAATTTAATCAAACATAATCTGCAGAACTCCAAAGTGTGAATTGAGCCTGTCTGTCTCTTAGGAGATTCTGAATTGAGGAGCAGCTTCCAACTTCCTCAACAGATACGCTACCACCATAACACAACACGAACCACAACACTGAGCACCTGGAATATCCTCTCCAACCAGGACACCACCTCCACCATGAAATCCATTTAGTTGGGAGCTTAAAAAAACCATGCCTACACCCCATATTCAACCCCAAAAAGCCCCAGGCCTGAGAGCCCACGGGGGTGAAACACTTGCTGGCTGACCTCTCAACCATGAAGCTTAAGGAATGGCTTTACTTTTGAAGATATAAGAATCTTGATTAGCAAATTTTGGATGAATATTTTTCTGAGACTACCTATAAAAATGTTGCTGCCTCTGAATTATTGATTAACTTTTAAAGCATCTTTCAACCAATTCAGAAACAGTATACTACAGCTAAGAACTTGAGTTTTGTTTTTTATTGATTTACATTCGTTCGTATATGTGCCACCATGGACGCTAAAATTGCAGTGCATGCAGTTGCAAAGGAGACTTCAGAGTGTCGAAACCCCTTTCAAATGTGTCCTATTATTTAATCTTTGGGTTAAAGGGTACACCCAGAAAGGGGGTGTAGCCAATACACCAACGAAACCTCCGCACATCACTTATTTGGCTTTAGGAGGAGGTTCCATGGGGTGTGAGACCTGTACTCTAATGTATTCACTTAAAAATAAGATACAGAAGGGTGGCAAAGGTGCACGTTCAAGAGTTAGCAACTAAAGCAAAGAGGTAACTGATCTAGGTGGAGAGTTCCAGACCATCAATTATGCAATCCAAGAAATCCAAGAAAGCAACAAATATAGCGTTATACGTTTATCACATTACATCTCAGAATAGGAATCAGAGCCGGACTCACCAGCAGTGTGATCCTTCAGCTTTGGGTTATGTATGCCTTCCGGAGATGGTTGTCTCGCCAGCGTTTGCTCTCTGAATACGTCGTCCATTGCTATTTATTTTGCCCCTGTTTTTTTTTTTTATCTGGCTTTTCTTTTAAATTTGACCTTTAGGAAGACTTATGTTGTGCTCTTTCTCAACCCTGATTCACAATGGCTTGGTGCCATATTTATCAATCAGTCTTGACTCAATTACAACCAAGAACCATGAAGATTTCAAAAGTGTTTTTTGCCAGCACTGGTGTTTCTGCATTTGCAGTTACCTTGAGTGGTGTTCTACCAGCCGCATGGAGTGTCGGCTGTGAAAGGTGGGTGTGGGACTGCAGAGTTCAGCAATGGGCAAGGAATGTCAAACTTGGGTTTCTTCTTGGTGTGCTAAACTGACACCAAAAGTTTCAGGGAAAGGTGTGTGGATGAGTCTTATAAATTGCATTTTCCAAGACAGTAGTCTGTTGAGAAAATTCTATAGGAGGTTCCAGTTTAAGATGAATTGATATTTTCCTGTGAAGTCAGTTTCTGTCAGAGTCATATATAATGTGGCATTTCAAGTGATGGATGCTTCACTGCAGATTAGTACCCCTAATTTTTGTCATGTTCTTTGCACCTTTGCTTCTGTTTTTGTCCATTCTTCCTTGGCTCTTTCTTTTTCCTGATAACAGCAGGAGTTTGTGCCTTCTTAGTAACTTCTCTATTAATCTTCAACTTCAAGTAAGAACAACATGATTGCCAATGAGGTTTTTGTTTTACCCTTTGTGTTTTTGTTCTTGTAACTGGGTCCCTTATAAGGAGACATTTTGCACATTTCACAATATAGGGTGGCACCATGGCTACGGGGAATAGTTTATCTTTCCCCAGGCAATCAAGAAGGGGACTCAACGCAGACTCTCTTGATATCCAATCCTTGCCAGGAGTCAATCCAGGGTAGAAGAGTGCATTTTGGGTCACTCTTAAGGCACTTTACAAAGACAACATTTCAGTCATCAATCCGCGTCACTTTCATAAAAATGCTTCAGCAGTGCATTAAGACATGTATCCATCCCACTTTCCCACAACACTCCATCCATGAATTATAACACAAATCTGCCTCACTCTCAATCTTTCGTCCTATGTATCCCCACAACACACCAACCAGTCATCCACCATACCTTCTTTCACCCACACTGCCTCCAATCTTCCCTCTGCAGGGGTGGAGTCGCCCCAATGCTCACAGACCAGGAAAAAAAATATATAGTAACTTTGTTATTATCATTTTATTATTCTTTGCTATGGGACTGGGTTAGGGCGGGTGGGGATCCAAGGGGAGGAGTGGTTTGCACACTCCAAGTGTGCATGACTGCTTGGCCGGCTGTCTCGGGCCGGCCAAACAGTCATGCGCAATTTGCATCTTCCCCACCAGGCTGTAATGCACAGCCTGGTGAGGAACGTGCACTGTCTCCCTGTCCCTTTTGAGCGCTGAACCACGGCGCTCAGACCAATCACAATGCTGCATTGGAGCGTTGTGATTGGCTATTGGGAGCCTGGATGCTTCCTGGCACGGACCGAAGAATAGCAACAACGCGAAAGAGGAACAGCGACTGTTTTAAATCTTAGTGTTTTTTTATATTTTTATTGTCTTTTTCACCCCTTCCCTGCCGCACCAGTCCTGTTCCCTGCCAGCCACCACTGGTTGGGAGAGCAACACTACCTGGTTATGAGGTTATGAAGTCGACCTGGGATGCGCCTCCTACGGTTATATATGTTTTTGTAAGGGGTGTCCCTCCCACATGTCTCTACTCTAACATTTTGTCATAATTGAGGTGGCACCCAGATCCAATTTTTTTAAATCTCCCGATCTGTAGATCCTGTGGCATATTATCCTTCAGTGGAGTGCAGGCTGGAAAAGGTCTGTCGATGAGGAGGTGGCAGCAATTAGGCCATCTTATATAAACTTTTTCTTTTTAGGTCGAGCCTAGGCAGTGTGCAAGTGCTATCTTGCGACATGCTGTGTCTACTTCTTTGGGCTTTCACCACGCCCATCAAAGCCCATCGCTTTCATTCGTTCCTTGGCCTGCCTTTCAAAATTCCTTTGGTTTCTTTGGTAAATGCTTCACAATTGTCCCGCTTTTTGGCTGTTTTGTTCCCGCTCTGGAGACAAAGGACCCAATTCACAGAACTAACTAACTTACAACAAAATCTTAAACTTACTACTCATGGTATTCACAGAATGCACTTACGACTGTCCTAAGTTTACGTCCGCACTCGGATGGAATTTCCGCACCCGTAGTGTAAGCTCCACAGTGGAGAAGAGTGGCTCACTGGTTAGAGGCAGCAAACCCTGAAGCAGAGGTCGGACCCGGGACCAGGGTTCAATTCCCGATGCGGCAGGGTCTTGAGCCCAAATATCCACGGACTCGATAATTCTCGTTTCAGTGCCTACTCGAGTCACAGGTTCACACTCTGCAGCTTTGGGCATTAGCTTGCTTAATCTCCACTACGGCCCCCACGCGGCGGGATGCCTGGCTTTCACCTTGGAGATGCCAAGTACGGGTATCTCACAGGGAAAAACCAGGACGGGTTCCCAAGGCAAGCGCCGAGATGCCTACGGGTAATTGAGCGCTATATAAGAACGCTTAATAATAATAATAATAATAATAACACCTGGAGGGGAATTTCCACCAACGGGCCAGAATCTCCACTTTCAGGCCGGAATACCCACAATGCATCAGAGGTAGTCAATTAACACCAGATTGTGGGTATTCCGGCCCGGAAGCGTATATTCAATTACTCAATCAATCAAGGCATTTGTATAGCGCGCTACTCACCCAGAGGGTCTCAAGGCGCTTGGGGGGGGACGGGTTCCGCTACTGCTCGAGCAGCCAGGTCATGAGTTGCTTCCTGAAGGAGAGGTGGTCTTGGGTCAGGCGGAGGTGGATGGGGAGGGAGTTCCACGTCTTGGCCGCCAGGTAGGAGAAGGATCTTCCTCCCGTTGTGGCTCTTCGGATGCGGGGAACGGTGGCGAGGGCGTGGCTGGTCGATCGTAGCTGGCGGGTTGGAGTGTGGAAGGTCAGGCGGTCGTTGAGGTATCTGGGGCCTTGGTTGTGGAGAGATTTTTGTGCGTGGGTGAGGAGTCAGAACGTGATTGACAGGGAGCCAGTGCAGGTCTCTCAGGTGTCCGGAGATGTGGCTGTGTCGGGGGATGTCCAGGATGAGTCGTGCTGAGGCGTTCTGAATGCGCTGGAGTCTTTTCTGAAGTTTGGCTGTGGTTTGGCGTAGAGGGAGTTCCCGTAGTCCAGTCGGCTGGTGACGAGCACCTGGGTGACCGTCTTCCTGGTTTCGGTGGGGATCCACCGGAAGATCTTCCGTAGCATGCGTAGGATGTTGAAGCATGACGAGGAGACGGCGTTGACTTGTCTGGTCATCGAGAGGGAGGAGTCCAGGATGAAGCCCAGGTTGCGTGTGTGGTCCGTTGGTTTGGGTGGCTTGCCCAGGGCAGGGGGCCACCAGGAGTCGTCCCAGGCGGAGGGTGATGATCCCAGGATGAGGACTTCCGTCTTATCTGAGTTCAGTTTCAGGCGGCTGTTCATCATCCAGCCCGATGGTGGAAATTCCGGTCCGGGTGTGGAGCTTACACTCTGGGTGCGGAAATTCCAGCCCGAGTGCGGACGTAAACTTAGGACAGACGTAAGTGCATTCTGTGAGTACCGTGAGTAGTAAGTTAGTTCTGTGAATCGGGCCCTGAGCCTGTTAAATGGATCAGTTCACTTCTAGCCATTTAGTTCATTTTGGGGCACTACTTTTCCTTTTGACTTGGCTCATGGTGCCATCCCCTCACCACCTCCCAGCAGTCACTGCATTGTTCCTGTTCGTGTCAGTGCTTGTCAGTAACACTTCTCCATGTTGCTGGCCGCCTTCGCTTCTCTGCTGCTCGTGCTGTGATTTTGGATTGTTTTAATTGATTTGAAATGTTTAGCTCATGATGCTTCCTTTCTGCTCCCACCCGGCACTTCTCTGTCTTGCTGCTCCGCCCCACACCCCTGCCCACCTTACACTCTTGTTTTGTATTTTCAGCAGAGCAGATTTGAGCAAGCGCCGGTTTCAATTCTGTCTTCCCCTCCCAGAGCTTAGTGTAAATAGTCTGCATTCGCTTGCTGTAATGTTTTTGTGTCAGACCTGTCTTTTGCGCTCCATATTGTTGCAAAAGTTTAATACCCAGTGTTGAGATTACTGAGCTGTAAGCAGGGCAAGGTTGCGTCTATGTGCTTTTCATGGCTATTTGTTTATTTGATTGCACGGAATAAGCATGATATCCTAAAAGAAAAATAAACAAATACTTTTGAAAAATGCACGTGCTATCATCTTTCCGATAGAAGACACTTTTTTTGTACTACGGGTTGGCCTGTTCTAATATTTAATCTCAAAAACTTTGGCGGGCACCTCTGTGCTAGTGGCGTTTCTTTACTTTTCAATGTTACCTCAAGCAAAAAAAAACTTACCACTTTAATAAGATGAATACAGAGGCCCAATCTCTGTTGTTAATACAGTCAAGGAGCAAAATGCTTTTGTGTGCACCCGGTTGGCCTCCCATTGTATTCTGTTAAAGCAAATGAAAACTGAACATCCCATTTTTTTATTTTAAAGTTCCTGCTACAGCGCTCTAGAGCTTTGACGAGTGATTGTGCGCTTTAAAATAAAGCGCAAATACAAGATAATAACTTGTTCCAGCCTGGATTGGCTGACTAAGGAGACAGACACGCTTCCATGACACAACCACTTTCAATGACATTTTGCTTCAGCCTGGGAGCCATGCACGTGTCATTTGTAAACATACAACAGAAGACTTGGCTGCAGTTCAAGCTTCTGGCTTCTTGTCGCACTCGTTCGTTCAAATAACTTTATTTCGATTTCTCGAAGGAAATCATAAAAGTATACAGATTAAAACATAACAACATTAAACCATAATACATTTCCAAAAAAAGAAAAAGACATCATAATACATTATTACACAATTCTGATTTACACGATACAAATCAATAACGGTTTCTGATGGCAAGTGCTGCTCTAATGAAGCTTAATACAGCATTACAGATCTTTTCCGTAGATAATGATAACAAATATTCATAGCCCTCTTTGTAATAAGGCGTTCCAAGGGATAATAATAGTGGTTTAATAAAAGAATTTCTTGGATCTTTGTACAAGGTACAAAATAAAATTAGATGTAGAGTGTTTTGTGACACTTTATTATTACAGGGACAACAGGGTAAAATCGCCTTCCAGCCCCCCTGCTCTGGGAAAGCAAAAAGGAAGTGTAAGGTTCCAAGACGAAACCTAGTTAAATAAAAGCGTCCTTGCATTTTCAAAATGTATGTTAAATAAAATGGGCGCAGTAATTTTCCCTGAACACGTAGTACCTGTTCATTACCACCCAAAGATCCCAATTTTTGGCTATATGCTTTTTTAATGATGATTTTAGAGTCCTTTTTCAAGATATCACGGTTTTTAAACATAATATCTAACCCAATTTTATCAAAGGTATCTCTAACATATCGGAGCCAAGGGATTTCATCAAAGTGCTCAAGTTTAAGACAATCTCTGAGAATATCTTTTGTCAATTTCAAATCATCAGATTGCCAAACTTTAGACCATAATACTAAGGGTGCGATGTGAATAGTATCACAAACAAACTCCAGTCCAAGCTCACTATGACAAAAAGAATTTGATGTGCCCGCAGGAACGCATAATAGGCGTTTTAAAAATTTGTTCTCCACAATCTGTATTTTGTTGCAATTCTGTGTCCCCCAAACACCAGCACCATATGTTATAACAGAAACACATTTAGCCTGATAGAGGGATATCATTTCGGCAATGCGTCGTTGTCCCAGTTTACTGGCAAAACGGAAAAGAGCCTCATTTAGCTGTGAAACCTTCTGAACCCGGTTTAACAACAACGGTTCCCAATTCAGTTTTTTATTAAAAAGGTTGTCCAGATAATTGAAATTGTCAACTTTGTCTATGCCAAACTCCCTCACCTTGAAGTTGCGGATTTTCGCGTTCTTTTTTTGACCACACATCATGGTGAAGGATTTGCTAAAATTGACCCCAAGATCTAAGTTTCCCATAAATAAATCAAAGGCATTCAGACAAGTCTGCATGCTATTGGGAGTAAGGGTCATTAGCACAGTATCGTTAGCATATGACAGCATTGGGATCTTTTTACCATTAATCTTAGGAAAGTCAGCACCAGTTTCAATCAAAAAACTTTCTAGACCGTTTGTGTAAACCAAAAATAAAAAGGGAGCTAATATACAACCCTGGCGAACTCCTTCAGTAGAAAAGATATGCCTGGTTTTTTCACCTCCAGGACCATATCTAACCCTAACTGTTGTAGCAGCATGCAACCTACGGAGCAAAGTTACCAAAGGCTCCTCAAAGCCCATGACCTCCATCATGGACCACAATTTCTCCCTGCATACAGTGTCGAATGCACTGGACAAGTCCATGAATGCCAAACAAATAGAACTTCTCTTGGCACCCATGTACTTGCCCATAATCAGTGCTAAATTCAGGCACTGCTCAGTAGTGCCCTTCCCTCTTCTAAACCCATACTGTGACTCTACAATAATCCCTGATGATTCTGCCCAGGTTTCCAAGCGTGCCAATATTACTCTACCCATTAATTTACAAGAGGCATCTATTAGAGATATTGGCCTATAACATCCTGGGTTCGACTTATCTCCCTTTTTAAAAATAGGCACCACAACCGCCTCAGTCCATGAAGACTCATTACTATTACACAGTCTTAAACCTCAAAGTAGCTGCATTAAGATGCTCGTGGTGGTCAATTGCTCTGGCCGCCTCATTTTGGGAGGGCATGGGTACTGCTGTACACCGAGCTTTGTGAAAAGAAGGGGGCTTCTCACATTTAATTGATCCTCATCACCGTCCTTTGACGATGGATTGGCGGTACTGCAGTACTTGATTCACTATGTCCATCATCCTGGGAGCGCTGAGCCGCTCCCACAGGCTGACTTTCTTTTGCTGGACAGAGTTCGCGGGTGGATGGCTTGGGGCATTCTCTCCACCACAGCTGCCAGTAAGCCAAATTGTTGTTATAAGCCGTACTGCCCTGAAAGCAATGAAGGCTCTGTGGGCATGGTCTATTTGGTATTCAAGCCTCCAGTTACTAGGAGATGGGCTCTGCTCATGGGGTGAAGATGCACTGTGAGGCCAGATTGCCAATGTTAGGATGACTTGGCCATCCTTGTTGCCAGTGTAGTTGTGTGGCAGGAGGCGAAGTGGCGATCAATAACTGGGTAACTGGGCGACTAGAAAGTGCTTTGGAAGGAATCACAGTGTTCATGGACCACCTCACTCTGTACTTTAATAATCCCCTGACACTACACCTGTTGTTAGCATGCATGCTGGCACGACATATTCCATCGCCGCATGTCTCACATTACACACTACAGTTAGGAGACCCGATTACAGAAGACATTGGTCCACACTGAACTGCTTTTTGCTCGACCATTGGTTGAGGGTGAGGCCAATCTAGGCATGGTAGATTTAGTTTGGAGGAGCATAGTATGACTCCCCCCGGGTGCTGCAGCAGAGTTATCGGGTCTGGAGACATCGGGCTTATGGCCCAGAGCAGTATTTTCATCCCTCAAATCCTCATGGAGATAAAGCTTCGAGAGGGCTACTGCAACTCATACTGAGGTCCTTAATGTGGCATTTACAGTGTATCGTAAATCTTTACATGCTTTACTAACTTTCACTCACACTTTAGTAGTGTTTACATGTAAAAGAGGAATCTGTACACAGGGCTCGAATGTGCTGCATGGCTAAAAACTTACAAGGTCCCAAAGGCAAACCCTATTGGCTATGCCAATGCTTGACTTTCTTGAAGTATTTTGTAGTTTAGGGTTGAGGTGAAGGATGACCCCTCTCCCTGTTACCCCAGCATCACCCATCCCATCCTTCTCCATGTGTTAGGGACCCAGACATACTCTCTGATTATTGCTGGAACAAATAGTTCTTAGGTTGCGCTGCTTCACCTTATGTGCAGTTTTTCCAAAGCATTACCTTCACCTAGAATAAATCTAAAAGCATGACGTAGTAAAATAATTGTTTGCCTGTGTCAAAGATCTGTAACCCTTCAAATGTCAATGTAGTGCTAAAACATGAAATGTCATAAGGAATTTCAATTGAAAACTTTAGCTTTAAACACATCCTTTTGGTATTCCCCTATTTTCGAAAATATGCTAGGCATTAAAAAAAAAGTATTGACACTGTATGTAAGTGACATATGTTCTGTAGCATTGTAATTCACACCAAACTACCTATTTCAAATACACAACACAATTCCACAGCACACCTCCAATACACACCACAGATGGCATCGCAGATTTTAACATCATGCCACAGGATTTAACAGCACATCATGTAATTCAACTCCACAACATGCTACTCCGCAACACACAATACAATTCCACATACCATAAAAATCTCACTCTACATAATTCCATATCAGTCATTAGCATTTAATTACTATCCACATAGTTCTATAGTATACCATGCCACATATGTCCTGCACAACTCTACACCATACCCACAATCCTACATCACATAATTCCACAACAAATATTTTCAATGCAACCCATCTCTACATCGCTCTTTACCCAACCCTGTCATCTCTCTCCCACACACCCACTGTCCCTCTCATCTCACCCTCACCCTCACACTTCCACTACCTCCCTCATCTCGCAATTTCACTGCTCCCTGTAATCCCATCCGCATGCTCCCTATTTCCTCTCTCTGCTAGCTGTTCACACGTGCTACCTTCCTGTACCTCCTCGCACTGTGCACTGGTACACCTCTCGCCTCCCCCTCTGGGTGCCCCTCCCACTTGTCCCTCTCTATTTCTCTCTATCTCTCTCTGTCTCTCATACACACACCTCTCTCTCGCCCTCTCACGCACTCTTCCTGCCTCTCTCATATTGTTTCACTTCAGGTCTTCGAGCACAGTTTCTTTCACATGCCTTTTCAAGATTTCCGTACCTCAAACCCATGGTCTCCTCCTCTTCTTGGGGTGTCTTCTGCGTGCACAGGTGCACCCTTTTTATGCGTCTGTGGGTTTCTCTCCCCTTCCTTCTCTCTTTCTAACGCACTCGTTCTACTTCTCTGTCTGGAGTTCTTTCACCACTCTCTGCACAAACTCCTTATCCCTCTCTATTTTCCTTTCTATCTATTCGGTGCACCTCTCACCTCTATCTATTCACTATGCCACATAATTCCAGTACTCAAATACACTACACACCACACAATTCCACAACTAACAATTACAATTCAACCTGTATAATACCACTACAAACCACATACATCCACTCCACTGCAAACCAAAACACATGGGTAAAATACATTGTCATTTACAATGCCAGTAGCTGTAGCTCCCACAAATGCGAGACTGATTGCATTGCAAGTGCTTGTATTAAGTGTTATGAAGCTGTACTTTTTTGGCTCAAAGATCTGAACCGAATAAAGAATTTATTGATTGATTGATTGATTAAGTGTTATGAAGCTGTCTTGCACTACTCATGTAAAATAGGTACACATTATATGTAAAGTGCTCTTGCATCCGGGGGTCAGATGTACAAAACTCTTTTTGTGTGGTCTAAAAACCTGCAATTTGCTAATTTTAGGGTTTACAACCGCAAAAGGGCTTTTCTTAATGTGCAAAAGCCCTTTTACAAATTGAAAATGTTTTACTTTTAATTAAAATGGCATTAGCAATCCTTTCCAAATCAGAAATAGGAGGAAGCATCTCCCTTCTATTAGCAAATCAGAGAGGAATGTATCCAAGGGTTGTGACTGTAATTGTAGTCGCAAGCCATTGAGTTACTGGCCCCCAAGTTAGGCTTTTAACTGATTTATAAAAGGGAAGTTTTCCATCTGGCACACTTTCACCCTTGTGAATCGTGTTGGCAACCTTGTTGGAGCACCCTTGCCTACTATCACTGGCATTTTCCCGAAAGGGAAACCTTTTTTAAAGCATCACTAGTTCCTTTAAGGATCATAGGGCCTGATTTAGAGTTCAGCTGATGGGTTATTTGGTCACAAATGTGACGTATATTCTGTCAGCTGTATTACAAGTGCATTATATCCAGTGGCTCTTGTAATAAGGTGGACGGGATATCCGTCAAATTTACTACAGAGTAACCTGTCCACCCAACTTTAAATCTGGGTTATAGGCTCTTAAAAAACAAGCATTTACAAAGCCGATAGGTCTGTCATTGGATGCCAGTATTTTGGCTTTGTCGATGCTTGTTTTGTTTTGTCATGGTTTTGTGTAAATTGTAATCTTTGTGGGAGTTCTTGGGCCCTAAACAGTATATAAAATAAATGTCTGAAAACCCAAAATATTTTTTTTGCTCAAAAACAAACATTGCCATAGTAATCCCTGCCACTGAAGGAAACTGCTTTGTGTGTTGGTGTGCTCTTTGTGAAAGGGCAGAATAAGTTCTCTAAGGAAAAGGGGCCCCCTGTAATCAATAATATGGGGCAGACAGGCAGGGGAAAATTCAATACTTTAAAAACGCAGAAAAATGACTGCCCCCCATGTTTAATGAATAGGCTCAATTAGAGTCCTTAATTAACAACATACAAAGATGAGCTCACTGAAACAAACACATGACCACATTTTTAGGAAAATACAAAACATAATGTTATCTATTTTTCCTATTCAAGGATTTTTTCAAAATATTATTTCATTACACACAATAAATAATTTAGATAAACATTCCACACACTCCTACTTGCATTCAATCAAACTACACAACAACAAACACACTCATTAAACCACATCAAGCATTTTCTATCATCAGGCATACTCATACATGGTTCATTTGTTCAACACTCATCATACTTCCAGAGTCAGATGTAGCACAAATATTCTGTCCACACCAATCTCCCCACAGCAATGTGGGAGACCAGGTGATAAAATGTAGCAGGACAGATTACAAAAATGTTGTTGTGTAGTTTGATTGAATGCATGTAGGAGTGTGTGGAATGTGTATCTAAATTATTTATAGTGTGTAATGAAATAATATTTTGAAAAAATCCTTGAATAGGAAAAATAAATAAAATGATGTTTTGTATTTTCCTAAAAATGTGGTCATGTGTTTGGTTTCAGTGAGCTCATCTTTGTATGTTGTTAATTAAGGACTCTAATTGAGCCTATTCATTAAACATTGGGGGCAGTCATTTTTCTGTGTTTTTAAAGTTCAGAATAAGTTCACTCACAGTGAAGTTGGCCAAGGGCTGAAGTGGGCTGACTCACTGCCCCTCGCTGTATGCTGTGGTGGGTGCATAAAAATGTGAATGAACGAACAACCGAACAAATGGATGAAGTTCTAAAAGTATATTATAAATATATAAACATGTTTGACTTTTTAAATATTTATGAACATTTGAGTAAAATTGGCTAATGTTAAACCTAAAAAAAAATTCTAGTTTGAGAATGCAAGCACAGGGATGGTGGGCGTGCTGTTCCTTGAGCATCACTAGCAAAACACTGGGGGCTGCAAATAGTGACACGCCTATTTCAAATTTATTGGGCAGGTGGTTCGTGATTGTGATAGTAGCTTTTGCAATACAACCTATTAGTACATAGGTCATATCACAAGATTAAGGACTGGTCGCAAATGTTGGTGCGGAAATTGCACCACGTTTTTGTGACCAATCTTTTAGTCAGTGCTTGAAATGGAAAAAATAAAGCGCTAGGGTAACTGCTTGTCTCTGAGAAGTGCTGGTGCTCTCCAATTAAAAGTATAAGGTCTCTCTTGAAAAGTGCAGGTGCTCTCCCTCTCAAAATAAAAAAGTGCCGGTACTCAGTACCGGACAGTACCGCCCCATTTAAAGCAATGCTTTTAGTACACCTGGTTATAAAAAAACAAATAAATGAAAGCACTGCAGGGAGTAGAATCAATACACAGTAAGAGAATAGTAGCTGACGCGGCGTAGAGTGGCGGGAATGTATAATACAGTGTCCTGCTATAGCAACTTGCAAATCCGTTTGTTGACAAACAATAACGTCTAAAACCAGTGATGCCCAGAGTTATTTTTTCACTCTTGAGGCAGCTATAACAAGCTTTCGCTGCTTTTCAGTTTCCCTCTTAATTCCCAGCTGTGAGCACTAAATTGAATTAGCCACTTTGAAGAGGAACTCCGCGCCAGAGAAGCTAGCAGTCCCCTGCAGAGCCAGACACTCACAGACTCACTAATTACAGTGTCTTTTTTTTGTAATTGGTAAAAAAGCAGGGAGGGAAATGAACATGTTCCACTCCAGACAATGTCTTAATTGCTGTCCTTTCTCTGTGCTGATCAAGCACAGGCCAGTGTTAAGGAGGAGGCACGCAGTGCATTTTGGGCGCAGGGGAGGCAAGCAGAGGGATCCAGTGATCGGTGAAACTGCAAGGCTGCTAAAGGCATGAAACGCAGTGGCAGGGGCGATTGTCATTGGTTACTGAACAGGAAGGATAACCGAATCACCCAAAGTGAGCTATTGTGTGAGTATTTTCTAACCTATTTAACGTGCCTTATGGACAGAGGCTAATGGGTTTTCTGTGGTGTGTGTATGGGGCCTGGAGAATGTGCTTCAGACTTGGTCCAGTTACATAAGCAGCATCTTGCGCATGGTGCATAATGTGAAGGTATTATGAGGGATAGCTTCGCACGCTGTGTATTCACACCCTGTAGGACTTGTAGGGGCAGATTTTTTAAAAAAAGTCACACAATGCAGCGCAGCAGCCAAAAATGCTGGGCTGCGTTGCGCGACAGGGAGGGAGCAGGACAGCGCCATGTCTACAGAGAGATGGCTCTCTCTTCCCCTCTCCCTCACGCCGGTGCTAATTTCAGCTGCTGTGTGCCAGGGACACACCTTAGTGCCATAGCGCTAAGATGCGTGCCTGAGTCTAGCTTTTCCCACTTTGTATGTGTGCTGCACAGTGCAGCAAGCATGCAAAGTAGGAAAAGAAAGGAAAAATGAAAACAATTCTCCTCTTAATCTCTCCTTTCAGATGGCTTTAATTTTGGGCGTTAAAAGCTGTCTATATTTGTTTGAAGATATGGTTTTGCGTCAAAAGGCATGGGCAGTTGCATGGGAACGCCATGTACCCCCCATGTAACATCACCATGGTGCTAAGTAATGCAGAGCAATACTTTGCGCTGCTTTGCGTTAGTTGTAGGGTACGTTCCAACGCAAAACAAGTTTTGCGCTGGAAAGTAAATTGGTAACAAATTATTTTGTGCTGGTTAGCGTCACTTTTGTCACACCGACCCAGCGCAAAATGTTTGAAAATGTACTCCGTAGAGTAAGCGTCAACTGAATCCTGAAATTTAGGGAAAAGTTAAGTCTGTGCTGCCTCTGTGAGTTCCAGATAGCTGTCCAAAACCTCTAATTTCGTTGGCAGCCTGTTCCAGAGCTTGCACGACAGAGATAAAAGGTGCTCACTCCCCACTAAGGATGCTATTTTCATCAAAAAATATAAGTATTACTCGGACCAACAGAGCAGCCACCATTCATTATGGCAGAGCTTTACTCTGAGCGAAAGTCGTGCCAGCCAGGCTTCAGTGCAATAGTGCACGGCTGGGATGTGGTCAAGAGATTCTGCATGGCTTGTTGTGTAAAATGGTGCGAACCCAAAGGAATAGCCTTTGGGAAGAGGGTACATTCTGCTCTCCATCCTGAACAAATACGTGGACCCAAAGTCAGGGCTGGGATCATTTCACAGCCTTACCCACATTGAATGAAGTAATGAATGAATGAGTTATACACTTATAAAGTGTGCTGCCACTCCCAGGGATCATCCTCGTGCTGCAAATTTAAAACCAAAAACCCAGATGAGAGTGACCAAAAAAGAGAGGAAAAGAGGATAAATAGATAAGAGAGTGACAGAGTGCATTGGGAGATAAGAAGAGCCAGGTTTTTAAATGCTTCTTGAAGAGGGCTCCCGATTCAATGAACAGCAAAGGGCTGGGGAGCTGGTTCCATGCCTTGGACCGAGAAGGATTTACCACCTCGGGTTTTAAGTCTGATTGAGAGGGGCTTAAGAAGATTCATGTGCAAGGATCTTAAGGTTCTCTGGGTTGTATGGTGCGTGAATATGGCCATCAAGTATTTAGGACTGGTGGCTTTGAAAGCTCTAGAGACCAGTAACTGGGTCTTGAAGTAGATCCTTTTTTGTACTGGTAGCCAATTCAAAGTCTTTGGAGTAGTGGAAGTGGAACTCCATCTGGGGAGTTTCAGCACAAGTCTGACTGCCGCATATTGCACCATCTGAAGTTTGTGGAGTAGATATTTTGAGGATCCTGCGTAGAGACTGTTGCAGTGATAGAGGCTGGAGGTAATAAGGGCAAAATAACTATTTTTCTGGTAGCTAACAGTAGGAAATAAAAAAACTTTCTTTGGGATTTGATTAAGTTGAAGCACGTCCCAGAAAAAGCTGGGATTTTAGCACTTTTTTAGGTTTCTTGGCATGGTTGTCAGTATCCTCTGTATTTCCTCCCCAATGTTTGTTTCTTTTTTGTTTATCCACCTTGGTACCATGTAGTTATGTAGCAGTGCTTGATTTGTAAAACAATATGATAGGGCCCAAAGTTTCTCTCAGAAGCCCTATCCAATTTGATGGTGCCGCTTACCCAGGGTGCCTAGTCTTGATTCCACTTCATACCTCTTTCACCCATCACCAGAAGCTCCTTGCCCCTTTATCCCATTTTCTTTTTCGTTCATGCTTTCCTTCTTTGTTCAATGTTTTTCTGTCTTTCTCTTCCTCCCCCATTTCCCCTTTTGTGTTTATCTCTCTTTTAATCTGGATCAAAGTCTTATGAAAAAAGATTAAGTGCAGCTCCCCTAAAATTAGTGCCGGTGGGCACCACCTGCAACCACCATCTCAAATTTTGCACTATTATGTAGACAAAATGATATTCACACCAGCTAGAGTTTCCTGCTGACACAACTACTCTCCCTCTTTCTCTGCTTGATTCAAACCAAATCCTTCTTGTTTTGCACATCTGTCTTTGCTATCTCACTGTTTGTCAGTCACATGTCCGTTTTGATGTATTGGTGTTTTCGTGGCACACTGTTCTACTGGTATTTCTATGAAAACACTTCACTTAGCACTTATTTGAATATTTATTTCCCTTTTCTTAGGAAATATTTTTGATCGAACAGCATTTAGCGCTTCATTTGGATGCTGGTCGGAAGGCCGCCAACAAACTGACGTTGGCAGTCCATCTGGCTGACAGCCCTTTGGTCTGACCATCAGTTTATGATACCGGCGGTTGGACCATTTGCTGTCAGGGGAAATACTGATGCCTCTGACAGTATATAGGATTCCGTCAGATGGTGGTGGGACTCCTAGATCCACAATGGAGGCAGTGCCTGAGCTGGCACCGCGGTAGGGATTAGGATGTCTGTTTCCAACTGTCTTTTCATAGCGGTCCGACCACCATGAATAGCCTGCCAGAAAAGAACTTTGGGGGCCCCAAGCAGGGCCCGTATCCCTTGGACCACTGCTAAGTGGCCCGGTGGGCACATGTAGTGTCCCCCCCACTCATTCATGCATTGTGTGCCAGGAACCACACAGTGCATGGATGTGCACAAAGTGCCTTTTCCTACTGCGGTTGTGATGCAACCCTTTTCCTGGGGTGCAGCGCAAGCCACAGTAGGAAAAGGCACTTTCTGACCACCTGCACAGTGGTCTGATCATAATAGGGCAGGTGGAACTGCTGACCCTTTGTTAGACAGACACCTGCCCGTGGCGATGGCCATCGGACGCTCATCCGACCGCCATCATAATGAGGGCCTTAGTGTCTGCTGGTATACAAGTCAAGCACTTGGTTTTAATCATCAGATTAGTTGTACTTACAAATATAAAACAAGCCGTGCTTGGTGGCCATCGACACCATTGCATTTAGGCTACATATAACCGTTTGGACATTTGATGATATGCAAGTTTTCTAAACAATTGGATCAGAGCAATGCCCAATGGTCATTCACAAAGCTATTATGTACACACTTTTCACTTCATTATATTTCCTCAATGTGTGATCACCACGACCACTGCACTGTTTATTCTTCATATGCAGCTACTACAGATCTGAAGATTAAAAACATGTATTCTTCACTGTCCAGTATAGCAAATCAGGAGCCGGGTGCAAGCTTACACGTCCTCACTCCATAGACCACAATATACAAAAAAGAGATAAAGGATAGTGCTTATTGGGATATGAACACATTTGGGGCTGGTTGCTGAAATATAGGGTTTCAAAATCAGGCTTAAGGCATGAAATGCACACTAAATTAATTCAACCAGTGTGTTAATCAACCAGTTACAATTTAGGTAGTGTGCTTAGACTAATTGTCTAGGGAAGTGTGATGTAATGTATCACCCCATATGTCAGAAGGATGGGGTCCCCTTTAGTCAGTTCCTGAGAATTAGACGGAACTGTAGTGATAGACGAAGCTTTGAGACCCATGCTGAAGCGTTGAGACAAAAACTGACACAACGTGGCTACCCCAACAGACTAATAAGAGAGGCATACAAGAGGGCAAAGTAAACAGAGATAGCCTATTTGAATCCAAGAATAAAAATAACCAAGCAGGACAGGGGATTGTCATGATGTCCATTTATAATGGAATGAGTTTTAAACTCAAGAATTTGATTAATAAACATTGGTCGTTATTAAACAAATCTGGCAGCATACCGCTCAAAAAACCTACCTAAGCATACAGGCGTAACAAAACGATCAGAAACCATCTGGTGCAAACATATAGAGAACCTAGACATAGCCTCCAAAAGAGCATAACAGGTGGAAGCACAATAAAAGGGAACCTACCATGTGGAAACTGTACCCATTGTAAAAGCATCCTAAAATCTGAGAAAGTAGAATTAAATGGAATCACACACTACACGAAAGAGCATGTAAATTGCAGGCATGCAAATGTAGTTTACTTAATTATTTGTCCTTGCTCCAAGGGGTACATAGGAGAAACAGGACGCGAAATGCCGAACACCGGTCAGCCCTTAAAAATCATAAAAAGAATGCACCCTTGTGGAACATTGGACAAGAAGTAGCCATGGAGTAGAGTCATGGAGTAGAGGACCTAAAGTGGTTTATTTTAGAAAGGATCAAACCATCATTTAGAGGTGGCGACATGGAAAAAAAACGAAAACAAAGAGAGCAATTTTATATGTCGAAATTTAAAACATAGCACCAAGGTCTGAATAGTAGGGAAGAGTGGGAAAGAATGATCAGATAATTGTTTGGGTAACAGAATAAGGAAATACTGTATATATATATATAATGACATCTGTAAGAAGATCTTGAACTCTGGGCAGATCTACACGAAGGAGTCTTTACAACAGTAACGGTATGCTAATGTCCGTGTCCGTTGGCCCGCTGTACAGTGTATAAAAAGTGTTTTGAAGAAATATAATTATCATGGGTAGTTGCTTTGAGAACAAATGCCCTTAAGCTGACTCATAACGATGTGTTGTAACAAAATATGATCTATTGTATGTTATGTTTCTTACAATCAATTTCTCTGATGATCATTAAACCTATGGATCGCTCATGATTACCAAAGTCGAAGATCGTTGAAATTTTGTATAACTATGTATTGAATAAGAACATTGTCAGACTACAGGATTTATGAGGTCTAGGATGTGTTTTAATGTTGGGAATTCGAAAAGCAATGACCAAACATACTGTGTTATATATATAGAAAAACTGTATATGTGTAACTATGAATATGTTTTTTTTTTAAAAAGTCACCCATCGAGTACTAAGTGATTTAGAGCGCAGACGATACTGTTATTTGTGCTTAAGTCAGATCTATCGTTTTTTCGTTTTTATCAAGTTCAAAATTTGACTGGGAGTAAGTTTTTAAAATAACACTAATCTACAATACTGGTGATAGAAACATAAACTCTTACAATGTGTATATTTTCTTATATGCACTGTCAAATTGGGACAAAATTGTAAACAAATAGCCATAGGACTACAACAATGGCGGGCGCAGTAAATAATGCATCAACATCCTGTGATGCACATACACGTGGTCAGATCACGTGACGCGGAAGCGCTACGGCCCGAAACTACAAATGCAATTAAAAGCACGAGAATTACCTCTAATTGGATAACCAACCAGGCCAATTAGTCAATCTAAAGTTGGGCGTGGGGTATATATAGGCGGAGTAAAGATCCCGCAGTCATGCCATTTAACCATCCGGGAGGAGGCAGACGCGGACGATCACTCTAAGCATAAGGTAAGGAAATATGCCAAAACGCTCGGGTGATGGGGATGAGGCGAGACGCCTGTGGGTTTGAGTTAAGCGCAGAGCCCAGATTATCAGTATTGTAGCTCTCATTACGAGAATGCATTTGAACTGCTAGAGTCACTTAAATGAAAAAAACATGGGAAAATAAAACCTGTGTGTTTACTTAACTCCGTTGAAGCAATAACTATTTAATAAATAGGAAATAGTCATAAGACCGGATGGTTTATAGACACTACATCTGGATGTTATAAGTAAAACA
Organism: Lissotriton helveticus; assembly: GCF_964261635.1. Lineage (NCBI taxonomy): Eukaryota > Metazoa > Chordata > Amphibia > Caudata > Salamandridae > Lissotriton > Lissotriton helveticus. The sequence goes on from NC_136061.1 coordinate 257,445,802, forward strand.
GAAATGAAATGAAATGTCAATTTGTAGAGCGCCATTGCTGCCCTGGGGCGTCCAAGCGCTAGCAGCCAGAATTGCTTAAAAAGAGGGGAAACGCTGAAGGATTTATTATGGGGAATTGAACAAAAAATTCTTCAGCTGTTTCCGAAAAGAGAAAAGATTAGGATTGGACCTAAGTTGAAACGGAAGAGAGTTCCATAGCCTGGCGGCGTTATGAGTGAGCATCCTGCCGCCAGCTCTTGCCCTTTTTATTCTGGGGATTATAGCCATGCATGCCTGGCTAGAGCGCAGATTTCTGCTAGGTTGGTACTGTTTTATTAGGTCCTGGAGAATAGTCGGTCCTGTGTCCCAGAAGGCTTGGTGGGATATACACATCGCCTTAAAGGCAATTCTTTGTCGCACTGGGAGCCAGTGCAGACTGCTCAGTCCAGGTTTGGCTGACAGTCTGCGCGGCAACTGGAGCAATGTGCGAGCCGCACAGTTTTGCATGATCTGAAGCTTGCGCAGTGTATATTCCGGGGCACCGAGATAGAGGACATTGTTAAAGTCCAGACGGGACTGAATCAAACCCTGAATGGCCACCTGCTTGGCCTCCATCGGCAGAAGAGGGAGGACTTTCCTCAACATCCTGAAGAGACCAAAGCAGGTAGCCGAAAGTTTTGTAGCCTGGGTGTTGAAAGATAAGGTTTTGTCCAACCAAACCCCAAGGCTTTTTATGTTGTCCTTGGGTGTTGGAGGGTCACCAAGACAAGGGGGCCACAAGGAATTAAAAAGAGTGGGGTTTGCAGGACCCAAGAACATCAGCTCTGTTTCATCCCCATTAAGCTTAAGGGAGGAAGAAGTCATCCATCCCTTTACTTCCTCTAGGCATTTTGCCAGCCCACCTGAGGATGGTAGGCCCGGCTCCTGCGCCAGGGAGACCACTAGCTGAGTGTCATCCGCATAGGAGATGATCTTGATGCCATACGGACGGACCACCTCAGCCAGTGGTCTCATGTAGATGTTAAAAAGCGTAGGGCTTAGGGCAGAGCCCTGCGGTACTCCGCACCTTAGTGGCTTGCTTGTAGATACCATGTCTCCATCAAAGGTTTGAAAAGACCTGTTGCTCAAAAAGGATTTGAGCCATCGCCATGCTCAGCCAACTATTCCGACACTTGAACAACGGCTCAGCAAGGTGTCATGATTGACCGTGTCAAATGCCGCACTTAGGTCAAGGAGGATCACTGCCACTGATCCCCCTTGATCCAGGATCTTTCTGGTTTCCTCGGTGACTACCAACAGAGCAGTCTCTGTCCCATGTCTGGGTCTAAAGCCCATCTGGGTGGCGTCTAGCAGATGGTTATTCTCGAGGAAGCGCCCTAGATGAATATTAATGTGCCTCTCGAGAATTTTGCTCACCCAGGGGAGCAGAGAAATCGGACGGTAACTGCTGAAGTCTACGGGGTCCAAGTTGTTTTTTTGTTTAGCAGAGCACGCACCATGGCCCGCTTCCAGGCAGGGGGAACGGTACAGGAAGTGATGGAGGCGTTCAGGAGGTTTAATATGATTGGTAGGATGACCTGCGGTGCCAACATCATGACTTCTGGGGGTGCTGGGTCACATGGAGACCCAGATTTCCATGTGTCCAAAGGGTCCATAGGGTCCAAAGATTCAGAATCTAATAGCGGGAAGTGATCTAGGGTAATCAAGGATTGCGAAGGAATATCCCCCAAGTTTGTCTGACCCTGATCTATAGGCACTGGTGCTATAGATGGAAAAAAAGAGAAATAGAATAAGTTAACTTTCTGGTGGAAGAAATCTGCCAAGTCATTGCAGTGGGCCAAATGCGTGCTAGGAGAGGGAAGTTTAGTCAGATTCTTCACAATTTGGAAGATTTCCCTAGGCTTGGACTTAGCTTGCATAATTTTGTCTGAGAAGTACATAGACTGGGGTGATTTAACCTCAGCTTTGTAGATTTTAATTGCCTCTCTGCATTGGGCTTTATCGTCCACTGAGTAGTTTAAACGCCACCGTCTTTCTATTTTCCTGCAGTGGCGTTTTTTTTCCCTAAGGGCCTCTGAGTACCACGGGGCGGTTTTTTGGTAGCGTTTCAATGTCGCTTTATGAATAGGGAGGGTGGCCTCAAGGGATTGCACAATCCATTCTTCATATTCCTGGTTGGCCACACCTGGGTCCTCGTTGAAGACTGGCTCGGAAATCGCGAGTCTATTAGACCACGCTTCTACTGGTAATCTGGACCAGATTCTGGCATTCCGTACAGTTGGACCGGGGGGAAGAGGTGTGAGTGTAGTCCAGATGAAAGGCACAAGGAGGTGGTCAGTCCAAGGAAGTAGAATTGGTGACCGAACCACTAGCTCTGTGCAGTTGCTGAATATTGGGTCCAGCAAGTGTCCCTTAATATGTGTGGGGGCCTCCACTCGTTGAACAAGCCGTAATGCCGCTAGATCATCAGCCAGCGCAATGGCAGTATGATCTGAAGCAGCATCAAAATGGAGATTCAGATCCCCTAATATTGTAAAGTTAGAGGCAGAGGTGATTCTTTCAGATACAATGGAAGGCAGGAGCGTATGAAATTGTTTAAAGGGCCCCGGGGGGGGCGATATACAACAGTACCTGAAAAGCAGATGTTGGGGGAGAATTCCATACTAAATGCTAAGCTTTCACAGTCCGGAATAAGTTCAGTAATTACTCGACAATGATACTGTTCTTTGTATATGATGGCTATACCTCCTCCTCTCCCTTCAGGACAATCTTGTCGAGTAATTTGATAACCTGAAGGAAGGGTGGTAACAATATCAGGGTCTGAGTCTGACATAAGCCATGTTTCAGTAAGGAATACTGCATCTGGCATACGATCTTCTAAGAGAAGGGCAAGTTCAGTCCTATGTTTTGGTAAGGATCTGCAATTAAGCAACAGCATGCAGTAATCCTGTTTTGAGGTCCGTGGTTGTATGGGCTTAAGAATCTGTTTGCACCCTGAGCAGATCTCCGGTATCTCTGGGGCCTGGCAAGAATGCAAGCAGCCTTTAGTACCCATAGGCCTCATACTTAGAAGGACTTCCGCACTGTAATACCTTCTATTTTTGGGCTGAGATATAAGGGACATGGCCCTTGGCCCGGTCCTGGTGCGGACGGGCGCGGACGGGCTGCGCGAATGGGAGGTCGTCATCTTTTGTGCGTTGTGGAGGAGGGTGGGAGGCGTCCTAGTGCTGGACCGCTACCCTTCCTCCCACAAAGATGGCGTCCACCCTCTTTGCCTCCCGGCGTTAGTGTCTCGATCGGCTATGCCGGTTCAGAGGTCGGGTGCAGGGAGCCTCGGTGAGACGTGAGTCTCTCACCAAGGGGTCCGAGGTATTTCGTGAGTAAAACGCACCGCTAAAATATTTACACTATAATATAATAGATAAATATAAAGATAAATATAATAGAAGTATTGACAAAAACCTCTTTATGGCTGTAGGTGCACTTTCAACCGTACATCGAGGACAGAGTGGAGGCACCATAAGAACACGGGTGAAATTTTAATAAAACGCCCATGAAGAATCGTTCTCCCACAGGAGCAAAAGTATGACGAGTATGGCCCTGTACTAGAGAATCACTATGAAGTAACAACATCGCTATAATTCTAGGTAAGCTAATCAGCAGCTAGTTGGGAAGAGAACAGGGGTAGAAGGAATACTTACTAACAGACGACCTATACTCATGAGACTATCCATGTTATTTTATAAACACAGGAGGACGTCCTGCTGAACCCCTGAAAGAAGGACCAAAAGTTAATTGCTGGTCGAGTTCCAATTATTTGGAAAAATATATACACTAATAAGTAATATCCTCTAGACCTTGTCAGTAGACCAATTTCGTTTAGATAGAGTATAGAAAATCCACATAAAACTACCTATTATTAATTGTATGTATTTATTTTCAGATTTGATTGTTTTTAATTTTGATCTGTCCTGAGGAAGGTGTTCCCAAATTCAGAACAAGACACCGAAACGCGTCGACAAAGGACCTCATTGTAACTGAAATTTGTTTTAATGAATTTATATTGTGTGTTTGTTAAATTTTGAGAGTATTGGATTCACTGTGATTATTGTAAAGATATTTTTTTTGTATGAAAAACTATGAATTGAGGCAATATGCCTGTTTTTAATAAAATCAAGATAATATATGCAATTTAGTGTGTGGACGTTGTATACTTGGGGGTTATCTAAACTGTCTGACAAGGTCCTGAATATAGTCACATTGAAGAACACAGAAAGGATTTTTTTCTTTTTTACTGTAATGTAATTGAGCCTTATATTTGTATATATTTGCTGAGTTGAGCATAGTCTTTGCAATCATTTTTGGTCATACCACATGTAGACAAATAGTATAATTTAACTAATAGTAGAACATAAATTCCATAACCTGTGTGTTTATGTATTCTGAGAACCGGTTGGACCTCAGAAATATAACTGGAGATAGATTCTCAAAGAAGTTTTGTCTAAATCTTAACACTCCTACCCTTATGAGCATTACCTATTTTCTCCAAAAATTATGCAGTTCTCATTTGGAGATGACCATTTATACTGGGTGTAGTCTCAAACATTTTTGTGGAAAGGACCATTTATACTGGGTGTAGTCTCAAACATTTTTGTGGAAAGCACGGCATGCCTTTAGTGAACATTGACTTCCCTCCAATAATGCAAGCCACCATTGTCTTAGTATGTTCCTCTAGAGTCTATGCCAATGGCTCCCTCCTTTGAGCGCCTCTTTTAATACTTCGGAAATAAAACACAATTCATAATGCAGCTACCAGACAGCTTCTCAACCTACCAACCACAGCAGGCATCGCATCCTTACACTGATCACCTGTGGCTAGGTTCATTATCTTTAAAACAAAGTTAATCGGTCTTCAAGCATCACAAGGGATTGAACCAGACTTCATTCAACACAAGTTCTGCGTCTATCACCAGACAAGACCACAACTTTCCAGTTTTACCTCTCTTTTCACCATCCCACCCTTCACAACGTTCTGTTTTAGCAGAAGCGCACTCTCTCTCCAGGGGAGCAAATTTCTGGGACACAGTCCCTGCACAAATTATAGTAATTGATAACAACCTTCCAGGAACATTATTTCTCTACACTAGCAAATCATGTCACCGCATATAAATAGGACCGAAGGTTCCATGAGCAGTATCTGACAGGACCAGCAAGATAGTAGAAGCCTGCACTACCGCCCCAATTAAAAACAATCATATTCTGCTGTGGATTCTGCATTCTTACATGTAATCAAAGGTGAAGATTTTTTTTTTGTTACAGCATTCAGATTTTTCATGAATTATCTGCGTACACCCACAAGATGTCCTTGTTTCGAAAACGTTGGGAATTGAGAGGCAACAATATGTCTTACTTATGTATTCACCACCCTTTGTCAGCCTCGCCAAATAAAAAAAATATCAAATCGCATTTTTACCAAATTTCATGGGCCTTTTCACAAAACTGCTGATTTCGCAATTTTTTTGCAAATCGCGAAATCCTGGAGGGTCTGGTTGAGGTTTTGACTGTATAAGTCTGTGGGCCCCTTCAAGGTCACAGGTTCAAACTTCATTGTGCCCCAAATATATTTTTATCGCTCTGAGGTTGATAACATAGGTACCACTGAGTGGTTAAATAATACCACTATTTACAGTGCAATTTAACAAGATTGAGGTTATCAGTGTCAAAAAGTACAAATGTGTTGTGTATGTATCTGTATCTGCAGGACATAACTAAAGTTGGTCCTAGCAAACATTTTCAAACCAGCCCCACATTTGCACCTTGCAAGTGCTGCAAACGATCACAGCGAACTACACTTTCACTCGAGAGAGAGAGAGAGAGGTTTGATAAGAGTGGAGGGCTTTATTTTTCCCACCTATTTGTTTTTTTTTAAGAGGGCCTAATCAATGTGTTTTACAAATATATTTGCTACAAAAAACCTAAACTATGTAGTTCTGAAGAGGAAGTGATAATCTCTTGAGACAGGAATGTCCCAAACATGGTATACAGTTGTTTTCCTCTGCCATGAGTGCTCCACTGCGAAATTCTGGTATCCTAATTTCTGATTTTGATCCTACACTACTAAACAAGTAGGTGCACAAAGGCCTGTCTCTTGACATAAGCGAAGTTCTGTATCTGTCCTGTTGCCCGAAGGAGTGTACCAAGAGTTCCATCACTGAGAGAGGGCTACTGTTAGGGGTTTGGTTCATGGAGTGATGGTAGCAACGTACCATGTTTTGTGAATCAATTTTAATGACCATACATTTTTACCTGTCTCACGGGAGTGGAGGCCTACTGGCCTACTTCTTAAAGTTCTGCTTCAATGTGCTAACCCAGATCCTAGGGGCCCATTATGATGTCGGGCGGATTGCCCCCGCCAGGCTGGCGGTAGCCACCGGCAGCCTGGCGGGGGCAATCCGCCCGACATCCACATTCGTTTTCCCCCCGCCATATTAGTATGGCGGGGGGGACCTCGGCGGACGGAAAGACAGTCCGCCGCTTTTCCGCCCCGGCCGCCTTGCGGCCGGGGCGGAAAAGGAATAATATGGTGGCGCCAGCCATATTATGATGGACGTCTGTAGGTGCCTTTCCACGGCGCCACGGGAAGGCATGCGGTCTTCACTCTGGGGGCCACCTGCGGGCCCCCAGAGTGAAGGAGAGGTGGGGGTGCACACGGGGGGGTACCTCTGGTACCCCCCTTCATTTGCATTAACAAAGCGGCAGGCCGCTTTGTTTATGCAAATGCATCAATGCATTTTTAGCATTTTGGCGGGCGGTGCAGAGAGCGCCCGCCACAATGCTAAAAATGCAGGATGTGCCCGCCACTGTGGCGGGCACATCCTAATAACCCCACGGGACCCCCGCCCTTATGGCGGGCGGTCCAGAATTCCGACAGGATAGCGGGCGGACAAAGTCCGCCCGTCATCCTAATGAGCCCCCAAGTGTATGCTGTGCATGTTGTGTTTATGGCTGCATGGTACATGCATTGTATGCATAAGGGAGCAAAGTGTTAAAGATCTGAGGGGTCCATTTTGGATGCCACTTGCCTTGTGTAATAGATGGATGTGAGGTTGTCTCCCAGACAGTTGAAGTGTATTGCAGACCTTATTGAAGCTGGATGAGATCTAGACAGTGAAGTGGGACCAGATGGGACTACAACTAGACATCTAAGTTAATTCTATTAGGATTTATGTTGAGAAAAGCTGGTGATTTGATTTCCTGTAGCACTGCTTTTAGGGGGCGAAGAGCGGGACTGGGGATGGTAACCATCTGGTTGTGTGTTAAGGGTCCCATCCTGCTATAACTGCTGAATTTCCATGGGATGGTCCTTATATATATATGGTTTTCAGTTGTTTGTACATAGAGAACGTGCCTTGTGAAAACTTCTTCCCTGTACCTCTTGAAAGTTTTTTGCTGCATGTGTTGCATTGCACAATTCTTGGAACACATTTCTTTTCTCCTGAAGGGATGGAGAAATATTTTCAAACATCTGAGGAATTCTTTGAAGGTGGTAAGTTTTCTTCTTCTTTCTGCTCTTTCCCTTCTCTTCTATGTTCGCCAGATGACATCCTGACTTTAAAATCCTGTACTTTTGATGGAAAGCGAAAAAACAGGATGAAGCTTTGGTTTTCAGTCTGTCTCGAGAGAAATGTTAAACCAAAATAACTGATTAAGGGTGTGTTTGCAATGTGGATGAGCGGAGACTTACTGTATCTGATGAGAGGTTGAGGTTTGAGTGTGTTCCTGAAATCACGGCGGATTCGTGGTAGCAGTAGGGTGGATCTGAAGTTCAATAAAATGAATTTTTTTAAAAAGACTTGTTGTATTGCATTTATAGAAAGACTGTATAAGTTACCTTACATTGATTTGTTGATTTGTTACTTTTAAAATGTATAATAAGAATACATCTGTAAATAAAATGTCTTTATAAACTTGTAAAAATGTATATTACAACACTGGAAAACATCCTTCACAACGAGGGCATTGCATCGCAATGCCTTTACATCACGAGCATTACAACGCAAGTCGTTACAACTACTTGCGCTGGATGGTGCTCTAACATAACAAATAGTATGATTTACTCTTCCAACACCTTCCCTACTGTATGTAGACTGGTGTTGGAATAGTAAATCATACTATTCCTAAGTCCAGCGCTCTCCAGCGCAAGTCGTTGTAACGACTTATGTTGTAACAAACGCGATGTAAAGTACTGCGTTGTAAATGTATGCGGAGTAATGTCATACATTCTACTACATTGAATGTATAGGTGAAATTGTAGTACAATTTACATTAAAAAAACTGAGAAATTCACTGAAAAACCAAAGGTTACAGTGACATTATAGTTAGGAAATAGAATTAAAAAAAACCTTATCAATTCACTGAAAAAAACGAATGTTACAGGGACGTTCCAGTGAGGCTCAGATTTTACACACAAAACCATACAAATTCAGCAGTTATAGTTACCTGAGCTAACTTTAACTTGTATTTAAGGAAAAAATTAGTTCACATGCCAGCTTTCCTGAATCTAAGAACGCCTTGAATGTAACTAACAACGCAGGAACAGGCACTTAAGGAAGGCAAGGATTGCAATAAAACATAGCTGTCTTGTGGTCAGGAATGTTATTCTCCTTAAAGAGAGGGATCAAAAAAAATCCTATAAAGGCAATACAATCTGCAGAACATTAAAAGCAGTGTTGACTGTGCAGATGGATTATCACAAGGACACAAAGCGAGAACCATGGGATACTTAACAGGGAAAGCCACCAGATAATGCAGTGATTAGAGTCTCAACCGGTTCAATAAGGTACGGTGATAACTATCACATATCCAGATAAGATAGGGTTAAATCACTGGACCAGTATCTAGATGACAATACAAACGAACTGTGCTTTTATCCGATTCAGCACAAGCTCTAAAGGTCCTTGTCCAGTTACAGAAAAGGTCTTTAATTTTCTGATGGGTGGCTGACGGAAGGGCCTCAGGGCAATTATAAAAGTCAGGGAAGCCCAGTATGTTACTCATTTTTTTAATATATTTTAACCAGGGAATATTAAGGTTCGTACAATCCGTGATCATGCTGCAACAAAAGTGTGCTTTAGGTTTGACCCAGATTGCCAACCACAAGAAAAAAGGATGTATTCTAATGAGGTCAAAAACATAACTCTCACTATGATGCACTGCCATGTTATGTACTTGTGCTTTCATATTCGGCTGATAATTTTTTAAGGATGAATTTTTATTGTATTTATTTTGCATGTATTTTTTTATCTGTCTTTTTCAGCCGATTAAAGTATATTTTGACTTTGACTAACTATAACTTACGCCTGCAATGCATTATGACCTCACATATTACATCACTGATTACATCTCAAATGAGTTCACTGATGACATCTGCCAGCAAAGTAAACTTCAATATACTTCATAAAATAGCATTTAAATTTTTTAAGATAAAAAGACACAGGTGAGAGACATACAGTACAGAGGTCACTGTAACCTTATCAACTACTACACGCGCGTATTGTTGAAAATGCATTTCTCAGTGGATAGTCCTGTCTCTTCTGAACCACTACTCTAAACACTAATGACCAAAGTAAAAATGTTCAACTGTATAGGGTAGTTTATTGCAAACCACCACAACTCCATTCGTGAACCTGGAAAGAGGTTTTAGTACACATGTCAGATTTACATAAAACCGTACAACATTCAATCAGTAGAGAGGTCTTAGAGGACAGGCCACTGCGTCACAAATCACTAGGAAAATTCTTCTTCTTCAAGAGAGGCGTGAGCAGAGAGGTGAGTCTGCTGTAAATGTCTACTACACTGAGCCATTAACCTTGAGAGAGGTTTTAGTGAAAAGATGAAATGTATTGCAATCTACTACTGCAGTCATTCATCGTAAAGGAGAGTGGTCTAAGGAAACTGGTCAGTGTCATAAAATAGAAGTATCCTCGGTTATCATTGTGGAGTGAAGTCTCAATGAACAGCTTAGACTGTCTCAAAGCACTATCATACACATACATCAGCAGGGCTTACTTCACTGATGAATAGTACACCCACTTTAAAATGGGATTATAGATCAGATGACATATGTTAAAAATAGTTTCACTCATTAGTAGTACAGAAAGAATAGTAATCTAACTTATGCAGTAGCTTAGTATATATCTTTAAGTCTCTGAAACTTTTATGAAACACACTCACTAGGTGATGTCATCAGTGATGTCATTTGAGATGACATCAGTGATGTCACTCACCATGTCATTGTCATGCCCCGACTTCCCTACAACACTGTACCTTTAAAGCTATCACTATTTAAGACACCAAGACCCACAGAATGACGCTTTACGTTCTTGCGTCTAGCTCCTTCCGTTGTGGGTTCCGTCCCGTTTCTGAATTGCCTGACTTCCGGTTTGGTGAATTTGCTTCCGTCTACGCTGGTGGAGTGATTCCTGCCCTCTCGTCTTTTTTGATGAGCTTTGGCTTTCATTGCTCCTTCAGTATTGTTTGTGGTTAGCTCTTGTCTCTCTCCCTGACGTCAGCTTATGTGGCGGTTACAGTTTTTGCTGTAGCGTGTTATTTCCCCTTTCCTTGAGTCCCGCCCGGCGGCCGGGTTCTTCTCCGCCATCCGGCTGGGCTCAGCCTCTGTTCTCCTCGCGTGCTCCGCCCGGCGGCTGGGCTTGGTCTCCGCCGTCCGGCTGGGCTCCTGTACAGTTCTCATGTAGTTTAGTTAGGTTCCCTTCTCCTCCCTCCTTAATTCTTCCTGGTGCTTCGCCCGGCGGCCGGGCTTGTTCCCGCCATCCGGCTGGGCACTGCGAAGGTGGTTTCATCATCCCTCACTATTTGCTGGGTTCCCTGTGCACGTCTTCATTTCACCCATTCCTTGGACAACTTCAGATGTATTCTGGGTTCTTGCGTGGACCTGAGTGTGGTGCATGTTTCAGGCGTCTCTACACAGAATCACAGTAACAGCGCTGTGCGCTGCATTTAGATATATATATGTTGATTTTGTGACTATTGTTGAAGACCTGAATGTATGTTTTGTTTGGTAGATTTTAATGCAACGTTCAGTGGTGTTGACTCCAGATCCTTACCATATCCATAGGAATATTAGACGTCTACCAGAGGCCTACTAAAAACATACAGAGTGAGAGTTCACACATTAGATTCTTGACACTTACCAGCGCAGGGCCAGAAGAAGTCATTTACCATTGTTTTTTCTGTCACCTTTGTAATAGCTCAAGACGAACACCTTATTTTATCCTACTTATCAGTTCTGCAATACGAGCAAACAAATGTGGTATGTAGTGATCAAAAATATAATATAAGAAAGGTGTATATGTATATTGTGTTTACTCTAAGATAGACTGTATTCTTATCTTCCTTTCCAGCCTACCTGTTGCCCAGTATCCACACTGAGTTGCCACACATCCACTCCGAAGACCACCATCAAGCTCTACTATTTCTCCCCCAACCTTTCCTTGCTTTGTCTCCCTGTTTTCCCCTGGCGAGTCTTTCGATACTCTAGTGTTTGATAGAGTCGGAAGGCCGTAGGGGAAGGCTGAGGATTACTCTTCAGATTCCTGACGCTCCTGCGGAACCAGTTTGGAAATCATTACAGTCATGGGTGATGTAATATGTGAGGACATTAGCAGTGTGTTAGTTAGCTTAGGTAACTATAACTGCTGAATTTCTATCATTTTGTGTATATAATATAAGAGGCTAATTATAATGTGCCTCTAAGCTGTAGTTTTTTTAGTGAATTTCTGAAGCTTATTTAATTCTATTTCCTAACTATGATGTCCCTGTAACCTTTTGTTTATATATATATATATACACACCCACACACACACACACACACACATACATACATACATATATATATGTGTATATTACCTACTGGCGGTCGCCAGTAGGTAGTTATAGTTAGGACCTAGTTTCCATAGGAAATTCGCAACATTCTATTGGGAATAACTTTGGCGTCGATGGACGGAATCGGCTGAATTTCTCCAAGAAAATGGCCAACTCCGCTCCGCTCCTTCCCTGAAAGTTTGGGGGGGATTCGTGAAGCGGGGGCCGAGATAAAAGGGGGGTCCCAAAACGTGTTTTCCCCATGTTAATTTCCATAGGACGGTTGGACTCACTTTTAGCCCGAACGGCTGAATGGATTTCCACCAAACTTGGCAAAATTGTAGGGACTGGTAGCCCGATGTGCCTTTGCTATGTCTCAAGATATGTGCTCCAGTGGATTTTGAGTAATTTAGGTTCAAAAAATATATATATCTATAAGCGAGTACGTGAGCGGAAAGCTGATTGGCTCTCGGGTGTCTGTCAACATTCCAAACAGTCCGGAGCGGCTGCCATCTTGTGTCTCGGTAGGATCGAGACACAAGAGGTGGCAAAAACAAAGGGGGAAATGACCAAAAGGGGGCAGGGTAGACCCCCCCTGACCCCCTAGGTTTGAGGTTCGATTTTCGCGGGGGGAGCGCCCGGTACGCGCACCGGGGAGCGTACCATGGGAAAAAAAAGAATGACAGAGTTTTTTAAAAATGTAGCATTTTTTTTATAAATTGGAGGTCGTTCTAAAAAGAACTGTTTTTTTAATTCTTTTTGTTGTTTTTATATTTTTTTTGGGAACATTTTTTACTTTTTTTGGCTTTTATGAACAATTTTATATATTTTTGTAATTTTTATGGGGGCAAACAAAAAACAGGGAATTGTAAACGGCTCAACTGGAGCAAAAAAAATCAGGAAAAAATTAAGGTTTCTTTCTGCAGTTGTGGTTGTCTCCAGCACGGTTGATGAGTTTGATGCTTTGCTCCCCATAGGAAATTGTAGTCCCGCAAAATATACAAACTATTTTGGAATCTCCAAACTGGCGTTGGATGTTTGGGACCATCTCCCTTGTCTCTGGACCCGATGGAGTGGGTTGTTTGGAGGTGCTCGGAGAAGATTGGGGAGGGTTTCTGGTCAGTTCTCTGACCTCTGCCGCAGCATAGTTGTTTGGGTGCCTGCGTTGCATGTGGCGAAGCATTGTATGGTTCTCAAATGAATATTTTTTTGCAGGGTTCCCCCTGGAAAGTACAGTGCCACAGATGAGATATGTCACTTTTGCAGCATTTACTTTCTTTGCACCCCTTGGGATTTTAAAAAACTCCCACACAAAGTGCTCCTTAGGTTTATAGGGGGGACTATCTTCAGGCAGGAACTGCCTCTCCTTCTTCTCCTCCTCCTCTTCTTCTTCACCACCAATGTGGTGTTGTGGGGGTCCTTGTGGTGGTGGTGGTGGTGGTGGTGGTGGTGGTGCAGATGCTCCTGCTCCTGCTGCTACTGTAGCCATTTCTCAATGAATAGAAGCAGGTCTTCCTCACTCAAAGAACAAAGTGAGAATGAGGAAAAAAGGTGGGGGCTTTCATCATTTGGAACACAAAACTGTTCTGAACCAATGAAAAGTGTTATTTTCAGGTCACATGACTAGGGCTTTCATCATTTGGAAAACAAAACTGTTCTGAACTAAAGAAAAGTGTTATTTTCAGGTCACATGACCCGACGCGTTTACGCTACGCGCCCAGGGGCGTGCACCGGGGCGCGCCCCGGGGCGCGTATCGTAAGCACGTCAGGTCGCGCCCGGGGGCGCTTACGTTGCGTGATCGTATGCGCTCGGGCGCTTCCGGGTGCGCTTACGCCGTGCGTCATAAGACGTATCACGCGGCTACGCGATACGTCACGATGATGTTTTCGTTCGCGGCAATAGCACTAACGGGACGCTCACCGGTACGCGCACCGGGGCGGCCGCAACTGCGCTTACCGGTGCGCTCACCGGTACGCGCACCGGGAGCGCCCCAGGGCAAAACAAAAAAAAAAGGAAAAATATACATTAAAAAATTAGTATTACATAAATATACAATATAAAATTCATTATAAAAAATATTATATTTCATAGCTATAGAGATTTGCTATTAAAAAACATTTGAAATTCACTGAAAAAAACATAGGTTTGAGGCCCTATATATAGTTATGAATTAGCATTTACAAAACCTATGAAATTCACTGAAAAAACCATAGGATTCACACCAGTTATAGTTAGGAATTAGCATTTAAAAAACCTATTAAATTCACTGAAAAAACCATAGGTTTCACACCAGTAATAGTTAGCTGGAAATTTTACTGACATAAAACCATTGAAATTCCCACGTTATAGTTAGTTGGACTCACTATAACTTGCGCGCCTGCAATGCACTGCTGATGACGTCACATATTACATCACTCATGACATGGTCAGTGACATCACTGATGACATCACTGATGGCACCATCCTTGTGACAGAGTGACAGACCTCCTTTCAGTGTAATGTAACCCTTGAAACACATATTCAAAAATAGAAACTAAATTTTTCAAAAAAATGGAGATACCATACCAGTTACAACAACCACTTCAGTAATTCCACCATCTATATACACATCCACTCATTCACCAACAGTTCTATATAGTCACTCATACATATACTCACTCATCATATGTACTGATACACCTATACATCCTGTTACACACCGACAGTCATCCAAAAGTTACTCACACACATACTCACACATGCAAATAAAATATTGAACATCCATTTATTTGCATATACAGCTATATACACACACTACCACCTTACTTCTAAGGAAACTTACACATACTTACTCTCTTAAACAATCACTTATAGAAACACTAAGGGCCGGATGTAGGTAAAAAATATTTACCGATCCTTAATTACCGATATTTACCGAATCGGTAAATAAGAATCGGTAAATAAGAAGGGGGGGTATGTAGGAACATCCAGATGTTCCAATTACCGATTCGGTAAGAATCGGTAAATAAGAATCGGTAAATATAGAATCTGTAATTACCGATCGGTATGGGCAATGCATTCCTATGGGGCAAAAGTCCCATAGGAAAGCATTGGAAATACCGATCGGTAAATACAGATCGGTAATTACCGATCGGTAATTACCGATCGGTAAATACCGATCGGTATTTCCCGCGTCGGCCAGCAACCAAAAGTGAAACTCAACACAAACAGCCAATCAGGTGCAACCACCCTCCCCCTTCCTGGCAGGAAGTGTGCACACAGGCAGCTGCAACTAATTAGAAGGTTCTGGAAAGGCAGTTGGAGCAGAGAGACTGGGAGCAGCAGCAGCAGCAGGCAGAGCTCGTGAATTGAGAACACTTTAAAAGGGAAAGCAGCAGGGAAAGTGAGCAAGCAGAAAGGAAAAGGAAACTTAAGTTCAGTAGCACTGAATTACAGGTGCTTGTTGAGGAGGTGGTGAAGGTACACCACAGACTGTTTGGAAAACTGTCCCTCACTGTGCCAGAATCCACAAAAAGGAAAACATGGCTGGACATCCTAGATAAAGTGAATGCTGTGGGAGTGACCACCAGAGTGACAGAAGACTTAAAGAAGAGGTTCTATGACCTAAGGAGCCTCACAAAGAAAAAATTGGCTGATCGCCACAAACAGTCACAGAAAACAGGTGGAGGAAAGAACACAGCACCCCCACTCACCGAGCTTGAGGAGCTGGTAGCCACAACCCTGGAGACTGAAAGTGTCCATGGACTGGGAGAAGTGGACAGCTCGGCTAAATCTGCAAAAACAAAAGGTAAGATGCATGCACAGCAATCCCCCTCCCACCCCCATCCATCCCTCACCCCTTGCAGCTCAGTTACCCCAGTCCCATGGTGTGTGTGCAAAACTGTAGCAAAGCATCATGGTACATGTAGTCAGTATTTGAAAGACATAGCACTGTTACCAACAAGTAATTTAAATGTTTGCAGACAAAATGAAGGGCAGGCAGCATGTTCAAAGTGCAAATTGATATGTTTAATTGTAGTGGCTGTGACACATTAGCACCTAGCTGATATGTGCCCATATGTCCACAGGTCACACATCTAGAAGGCAGTCCGAGGAGGCAGAAGGCACGGCACCCCAGAGGGATGACAGTCAGGATCCAGGGCCCAGTGCATCCCAGGACACAGGGGTTCCGAGTGGGCAGCCACCCTCCCAAGCAACAGACATCAGTGAGGAAATGCATGGATCCCCAATTCCCTCACAGTCACCACTATTGGTGTCATCACCAGAAATGCCTGCATCCATGGAATTGGTAACACCTGTTGCACACCCTAGCAGGAGGCATGTTGTTTCCCCACTGCTGCAAATGGATATAGGTGCTGAGGAAATGGTGGGTGTAGAGTCACATGACTTGTCTGAGGCTGACATCACTGCCACACTGCAGCCCGGCACAGAGCCTGTACCACCTACCACTAGAAGGCGCACAGTCCAAGGAAGGGGTGCAGGTGCACGTGGGGAGGGGTCCAGTGTCTTCCAAGGCCTGGAGGGATCGATGGTCAAGATCCAGAGGATGCAGGGCAAGGGCATCATGGCCTGTCAGAGACAAATGCGAAACATGAACAATAACATTCAGGACATTGGCAAGGGCATACAAGAGCTTGTGGAGGTGAACAAGTGCATGGCAACAGGCATACAGCAACTGTGCACTAAACTTGACTCTGAAATTGCTGCAAGGCACAGGGACAAGCAGCGAGCACAGAGAAATCCTTACACCGCCTGGCAACAGCCACATCCCTGCTATGCAGGCGTAGCATCAATAGCCAGGAAGTCCTGACTAATAATACCAACCAGTTAACAAGGGGCATAGCTGGAATGACTGGTGCGCTGGAGGCCCTACTCAATGCACAAAGTGCACGAAGTTCTGCTCTTGACGTGCCGGACAGTGAACCTAGCACCAGTAGGAGCAGCACAGCTAGCCCACATGGTGGTGAGCCAAGGAGGAGCAGCAGGCGACAGGGTGAGGCTACAGGCCAAACGCCCAGTGTACAGGCTGAGCCACAAACACCTGGCAGTGCAAAGCGTGGCCGAAAATGAACATTTGTTACTATGGCCTACTGCCTGTGGACATTTGTTTCTTTAGTTGTTAAAGTTAAATTTGCACATTGGTGCCATTTAAACAAGCCTAGTGACAATATGCAACTATGGTGGGTGGGTTCAAGACCTGTCTGAGTGTGTTTGCTCACTGTGAGCATTGATGTCAAATGCTTACTGGTGCTCTTTTTTGCTTTACCATCTGTTTATGAAACCTAAATAAACAGAAGCTTGTGCTTTGACTATAGCTCAGTGTCTTCACTTACTTAGAAATAGTTGCGTGTAATCTCCTCACGTCTTAATCTGCCATCACTTGGTGTTGACACTCCTGCAGGTTGTCTTTCAGGCACAGCATTGTCGTCGTCGTGATCCTCATAGTCACTTAACTCCACCTCAGTCCCCTTCTTAACAGCCAGATTGTGCAACATGGCACAGGCAGCAATGATCTTACAGCATGTGATGGGGGTATACTGCCTTGCACCTCCACTCTTGTGCAGGCATCTAAACCTGCTCTTCCATATTCCAAATGTTCTCTCAACAACATTGCGTGTGCGCTTGTGTGCCCGGTTGTACCTCCTTTGGCTGGGTGTTGAGGGGTTGAGGTAGGGGGTTAGTATGAATGAGCGAAGGGCATATGCACTGTCTCCTGGAAAGAAAAGGGAATAAATTACTCACATGCATACATGTACTGCTAATTGCAGTAGGTCTAATAGGTGTTGCACACTGTGTCTTACCTAGGAGGTAGCCTTCACCAAATTCCCCTGCAGTCAGCCGGTCATAGATGCCACTGTTCTGAAATATATATGAATCATGGGTACTTCCCGGGAATTTAGCTACGAGGTCTGTGATGTAGTGCTTAGCATTGCAAATCACCTGCACGTTGATGGTGTGGGTTGATTTCCTATTGCGGTAAATGTATTCTGTGGCAGCAGGGGGACAAATGGGGATGTGTGTGCCATCAATGCATCCGATGATATGGGGAAATCCTGCCATCTGGTAGAAGTCCGATTTGGTTTGAACCAGTTCTGCATGGGTGGATGGAAAAGAAATGTAATGGTCCATCCTGTGCAACATGGCGTCAAGGAATCTGTGAAAAAACCTTGAGAGGCTGCTCTGGGTCACCCCTCCCGCCACAGCAACCACGCTCTGGTAGCTCCCTGACGCCAGCAGGTGGATGCTGCACAGCACCTGTACATGTGCTGGTATTGCATGTGCCCTTGGGGTGGGGTGCTCCAACAGGGGTTTGAGGTCCCTGATGAGCTCCATGATGGTGTCTGGAGCCAACCTGTACCTTTGCACAATCTCTTCCTCTGTGAGCATGAACAGGGTCACCCTCTGCCTGTAGACCTGCTCCTGTCTCAGCCATTCCCTCTCTCCTTCCTCCTGTAGCCGTAGCCGTCTTGCAATTACATAGAATGCAGCCATTTTGCAAACAGAATTGCATTTTGGGTCCTTTTTTATAGGCTGTACCTGGTTAACACCTGATTTGAATCCATGGTAAATACAGACTCTTAAATACCGATTTTGGCCCAAAATCGGTATTTCAGAGCCTCCCTACATCTCAAACTTTTACCTATTCTTAATTACCGATTCGGTATTTTACCGATCGGTAACGTTACCGATCGGTAACTTTACCGATCTGTAACTTTACCGATCGGTAACTTTACCGATCGGTAAATGTACCGATCGGTACCGTTACCGATCGGTAACTTTACCGATCGGTAACTTTACCGATTCGGGAAATTTACCGATTCGGCCTATTTTCTGTCACCTACATGCCGATCTCCAGATACCGGTCGGTAACGGCCGAATTCGGCCGTTTCCGACCGGTATTCGGCTACCTACATCCGGCCCATACTTATTTAAACAGGAACTCTTACAATCTCTCACTCTCACATATACTCACTTATATACATCAATACTCACATATACTAGATTAAAACATATGTAGTTACTGATAAAGACACTAGTGACACAGTTATTCACTCACTAACACACACATATACACACTCATCCACCCATACAGTCCTGCACATATGCTGTCTTCAAAACACATACAAACAGTGAGTCAGTCATTGATGCATCTATGTGTTAAGTAATACCCCCACCAAACCATACAGACCTTTACATATACATATATAAAACATATTTATTTTTCAGAAAGACACACATTCACTGGATGGTGTCATCAGTGATGTCATGAGTGATGTCACTGACCATGTCATGAGTGATGTAATATGTGACGTCATCAGCAGTGCATTGCAGGCGCGCAAGTTATAGTGAGTCCAACTAACTATAACATGGGGATTTCAATGGTTTTATGTCAGTAAAATTTCCAGCTAACTATAACTGGTGTGAAACCTATGGTTTTTTCAGTGAATATATATATATATATATATATATATGTATACACATACATACATATATATGTGTGTGTGTGTATAATATATATATATATATATATATATACATTCATACATATATATACATAAATATATATATTTAGAATTCACTTACCTTATTTATACTTACCTGCATGGTAAAGGCAAAGGTGTAGTAAAGGCATATGTATGCATGTTAAAGGCATGTGTTATAAAACATGTGGGGTAAAGGCTGCTGAACATTCCAGGTGGCTGATCTCCTTGGGTAGATCTTCCTGGAAGCGCACACCAGCATCACCAAACAATATTTCATTATTAGGTTGTAGCCTACCAAACTAAACACATCTTGGGGACATTTGGAATTCATTCCGTCCATTAATGACCAATGGCGTTGTGGCTTGCAACTCACGTTTTCTGCCTTTCTATTTGCTTGCTTTATTTGTTTTAGATTGTCCAGTTTGAGTTTGTCCCTTTCGTTGCACAAACCTTGTTTACTAACTTGCTTTCTGTTAACAGGCCTTTAAATCTTGTACTTATCTTGTCATATTTGCTGGGTATCCAAAGCAGAGGTCAAATGTCAAGCTATCTCCCAAGGGACCTTAATGATTACTTTTCTTTCTTTGACTTAAAAGTGAGAGAATGTATGTGACAATTCTGCTAAGAAATTATGTAAGAGGAGCGGGTGTAGGGTTTTATTTTTCTAGCACACAAAATTAATTGTGCTGATGTTTCCGAATATATCAGAATTCGTACAAATAAAGCACTTTTCTCTGTAATTCTGAAGTGCGGTGGAGATGAATACGATCACTATGCAGTCTGTTATGTAAAATATTTAGATTGATGTTTACAATACTTTTGACTCTAGCAGGTCTCCAAATAGAAGCTCATAAATACAGTTCAAAAGAATAGTATCATGGAGCGTTGGAGCTGGAAACACATGGAACAGAAGAGAACTAAGGAAGTGATAAGGTACGAAGAAAAGGTTAAATAATGGATGGAGAGAAGGATAGGTGCAGGAAACCTTGGTCGAGTGAGGGACTAGACATAGATGAGTGTATGGAGAGATGGATGGATGATAGATGATGAAGGATAGATGGAGAGGAGGTTGAGGAAAGGATGGAGAGAAGAAGGGATGTATGGAGAGAAGGGTAGATGGATAATAGAAGATTGGAGAAAAGTATGGATGAATGAGGGAGTGGATGGATGCTAAGACGAGTAGATAGACAGAGATAAGGATGGCTAGATGGGAGAAGGGTAGACAGGTGGATAAAGGAGTAATAGATGGAGAGAAACATAGGCGGATTATGAAGAGAGGATATAGAGAAGAATGAAGAGTAGGGTGGATGGAGGCAAGAAAGGATGGAGAAATGGTGGAGAAAAGGAAGAATAATGATTGTTGAATGGATGAAGGGAAGGGAGGAAGGATGAATTGATAAAAAAGACAAAAAGGAGACTTCAGACATGGAAGAAAGAAAAGAATGATAGTAACCCTTCCCGAATGATTGCTGGGCTTGCCCGCTTCATTTGCTTGATCAGAACTATATTGTGATATGGTTCTAAGTAAGGGTATTTAATGTTTTTGGCTACTCCCTTGTTAGTATCCCAACACAACATTCTGATGGTCTTAGAAGGAGATAAAAGCAAATCCTATGTACAGAGGCATAATCGTTCTCTGTATACATGCTCTGCTTGACGCTACTGTAAAGGGGTGCAGATTGGTTTTGCAATTGTCATCTGACAACTTCACCTAAAATTCCTATGTGTTGTCAATATCAGTAATGTTCCAAGCAGTACAAACAACTTTCTTTTTCTTGCCTGCTTCCTCTGGTTTATTTCAGCACTTAAAAATGCTAACTCATTAAAGCTGAGTGACATTATTGTGTAAGTGTGGCGGATGGTCACAGATGTTTCTTCCACAACTCTCACTTGTCACAGTCCCTACATCGTGACCAATGCCCACAACTCAATTGGTCTCCCAAGTTCTCATCTACAAATCTTTTTAACGTTTTCAAAAAGCTTTTTCCCTCGCTTGTCCCCAAGAAAGAATTCCAGTAACCATTGTGTTTGTCTTTCTTCTTTGAAGGTTCCCCCTTTTTTTTTTTTTTTTTGTAAACAGGCCTTTTATTTTTTTTTATTATTTAAACAGTTTTATTGGCTTTTTCAGTGTAACAGTACACGTAAAATTAGTTTTCTTACATGCAGGTAACATACTTTGGCATCTTCATGGTATACCGTCATTACTACATTTGGTACTCAGCGAACAGCAAAAACCATTACATCAGTCACGTGCCAATAGTCTAGATGCGGCCTTCGGAGATATCTCCCCCTGGGCATAGCCTATGTGCTGTGTGCATGGAAGACCTCCAAAGGTCCATGGCAGGGCTGCCTTCCGTCTCCGGTACACCTACCAGACGAACGTTATTGCGCCTTGAGCGGCCTTCTTGGTCGTCCAGTTTGGATTTCAGTGTGGCGTTGTCTTCTTCTAGTTGTAGGACTTTCCGTTGAAGCTCCGACGTGTCCTTTACTATTCGGGTGGTTGTCTTTTCCACTTCTACGAGCCGGTCCGACATCTTCGCGAAATCCGCCCTTATTAAGGAGACATCTGTTGATATTGTTCCCATCGATGATTGCATCGCCTTCAGCGTCGCCATTACATCCTGTAGAGTGACCCTTTCGGTGTCATTATGCGTTCCACTGTTCTGGGGCGGTGAGCGCTGCAGGTCCCCTCTTGTGTTGTCCGGTGGATCTTTTTGGTACGCAAACTTGTCCAGTTTAGAGGCCTGCTGGCCCCTGGTCCCTCTGCCAGTCATAGCGGATGCCCCGGGATATATACAGCCGAGGATGAGGGATGGTTGTGCAGTGAACGCACAGTACGCTTGCAGAATGGATGTTGCTCCGAGTTGGGTGGGGTGCTAGGGACTTGTTGCCTGTGTGCCAGTACGCTGCGTGCCTTATCTGTAATGTCGGCCTATGGCGGTGGCCGAGTTCAATGCTGCCCTCAGCCCAATTTCGCCGAGGTCGCCGCAGTTTTAAAGGTGGCGTAGAGTGTGTGGATCCCTGATCTGGTCACTTCGTCCGGTCCGCTGCGGTGTAGTTAACGATGAGTGACCCTGTGGGCGTTTTTTGTCTCTGGATGGGTCCCCTCGTGAATTGTTTTGCCTTGCAGGGTGGTCCGCTGTTTGTACCCCTCGGCCTGCAATGCTGCCGGCGGCCGCCCGTGGGCCACAGCCGAGTCCCGTCCGTCCCTCCGCCCTGTGGTCATACTTGCTGGGCACCTCCCTTCCGATATCGTCCGTCTCGTGGTACACCCGCCTCTGGCGTCCGTGATTCAGCTCAGCGCTGACGCGGTTGGGCTGCGCCTCTACTGCTACGACAGCGGTTTAGGCAACGGAGCTGTCGGACATACCTTGCCGTGTTCGGGCGCCGGCCTCCGGCTCCGACCGCAGGTCCCGACGGTGCAGGCTCCTACTTTAGTCCCCGGCTCTTGGCGCCAAACCAGGCCCCGACGTTCAACACGGCGTCGCTCCTCGTACGCCGATCGCCCAGGAAAGCTGGATAGTTCTCCGTGTATCGGATGTGTAGGAGGTTCCGATGGTGCTATTTAGTGTCTGCAATGACACGGATCAATGGACGGATTTTGTTGGAGACGGCTCGTTAGCTACAGAGCTCCGCTATGCTGCTGCCATCTTGGTTGGTAGCTAGCCATGCCCCGGAAGGTTCCCCCTTTATTTTATTTTTTACAAGTCCCTTTGTTTTATTATTCACACATCCCGGTGGCATGTCTGTAAATTACTGTCTTCTGTGCCTTGGCTAAGCTCAAGCTAAGGCAGAGACATGTATAACCTTTCTGGATTTGGATTTTTTGGCCCTGCTTCCTTGAGACTGAACTTGCTTAGACAACAAAGAATTGGGTCGCAAAACATTGGTACATGGCTTTGCGGTCGCAATTAGTAAGGGAATTAGCGTGTCACTAAACACTATTTTGAGAGTTGGAATTAATTTGCGACTCGCAAAATAGTGTTTGTACATTGGCCACAGGTTTTTAGCATGCGCAAACGGGTCGAAAACCTATTTGAGCCTGCTAAATACCGTTGTACATCTGACCCCAGAAGTCTAAAGGTTTGGCAACATACCCCTGGAATGAAATACATGGGCTAAAAGCTTCATATCTGCTAACATGGGCATCTGCTGAAGCGATTTACTTAGGGGTCCAGATTACATCCTCTATGGCTAAAATGGTCTCCTTCAACTACTTCCCCTTACTAAGGAAAATCAGGAAAATATTGCAGTCTTCGCACATTTGGGGGGGGGGGCTGCAAATTATAAAGGTGGTTATTTTGCCAAACCTACTCTACCTATTTCACATTAGCGCTACCACCTTGACTGATGTGGCAACTCCAGAAGGCCTTGAATGGCAAGACGCCCAGGGTTGCATACAGATACGTGTGGCTCCCGGTAGTGAGGTGTTGGGCACCCCTGATTTCTGTTATAATCAAGCAACCCAGCTATGCTATTTTAAAAGTTGAGGAAGATTGAAATGGAGAAACAATGGGGTTGGGGGCTCTACTGTAACTAGATCCATCCTAGAAATCTAGGACATAGATAGCAAAGGAGGGAGCAATATTACATTTCTTTTAGCTTTCACACCTACATGCTTCAATAAGGATTTTTACCTACACCTTCAAATCTACAACTTTAAGAAATGGATGGAGCAGGGTTGCCACATGGTCAGCTTTCACTTCAAGATTGGGGTGATCAAGTCTCCTGGAAGATCTTAAAGTTGAGTTTCACGTCTCAGAATTCGCACACTTAAGCTGTCCTGCTGCAGATTCATCACTTGTCCAGGTGGCCTCGAGGACTCTTATGACATTACAAAAATGGATGTAGTGAGTCGAACATGAGAAGACGGTTCTGTCAACTTTCTAGAGAATCCTCTTGTTGAACACAACCTCGAGAAAGACCCCAGAATACTGCCGATGGGAAATGAAGCTTGACTGGACTCTGGACCAGTGTTTCCGAGGACCCCTACCGGCCATGAGGTCTACGCAGAGTGTCTGCAACAGTTTTGCTAAATTAAATAATATTAAAATTAATAAATTAAAATGAATACACTATATTCAAATGAATAAGCAAAATGTAAAATCAGAAAAAAAAATATATATCTGATTGTGAGATAAACAAAATAGTTCAATATCCGAGCAGGTGTTTGTTGTATACTTGTTTTTGTACTTATGTGTATTGTTTGGAGGTACAAATCATAGAAAATTGCGTAGGCGGGTGGTCCCCAGATTCCAATAATGGCTCAGTGAGGGGTCCCCGGGATCCAGTAATAGTTCAGTGGAGTCCTCAGAAGCCAACAGGTTAAGAACTGTGACTCTAGAATACAGGGAATGGGAAGCAAACACCCTCAGCCTCTATGTATAGAATGTCAACATGCCTTTCTTGGTCAAAGCTAAGAGTGATGGAAGGAAAGTTTATGTCACTGTCTTTCCCTTATTTAAAATCAGTAAAGAGGGAGAAGGTCAGCACCCTAATGACAGCAATTGCACGGATTAACAAAACAAGGGGACTCTGACTTCTCGCACATCTTTGGTGAGACAAGCAGATGAGGTGCATAAAAAAAGTAAGGCAACTTTGATCCTGGGTACAACTGGGGAGGAGCTAGTGATTGTGCGGGCAAGATCAGAGATGTGGCTAAAAAGAACAACATGTCTCTGTTTTGTTCTCCTTTACTCACAGGTAAATGCATATAAAATATGATGCACACATCTTAAATGAAAAATACATGCAATTTAAACTAATCTGTGGTAAATGCATTGTTCTGGTAGGAAAGCTCAGTTGATTAATGCAATCACTTCGGATGTCAGTGGGTGTAATACGAAGGCCCCTGATTTGAGGTCAAGGTCAATTCAAAATAAACCGTTCAGGATAGGCTCTTTATTAAGGGAAAATATGGAAACTGTTTTGGTAAATGTAAAAAATCTTAGGAACAGATGGTTCCCGCCCAATTTTCCCTCAGAATGAGACTTATACCAATTGCAGTTAGAGTGGGGTATCTTTGGGGGGTGGGGTGTTTGGGGCTAGGATCAAAGACAGGAGAAAGGGCAATAGAGATACCCATCTGGTCGCTGAATTTTAAGCTAACCTGCAATCAATATCCGCTTTCATGCATGTCAAAATCGTGTGATCCCAACCAAATATTCTATTTCACGGAGACTCCTGTTACTTTTTTATCATATATGAGCACACTTTTAAATACTTTAGTTAAGGATGTATGCTGTACAAGAACTTTTATTTGATTTAATAGACTATAATGTTACTCCATTAATAACAATAATCTGGACAACATTTAGGCTTTAAATGACTATTGACTTACCTCTTAGTTCACTAATGGCATTGTTATAGGGGGTAGCCATGAATGTTGTAAAGAACTATCACTGTTAGTAAATGCCTGTCTATGCAGTGATATAATCTGATGTACTAGCGTGAAATGCTTCTGCATCCTAAAAAATAAACTTTTTTGAATTTTGAAGAGATTGTATCATATTTTACATTATGTTTGTTGCACAATATACATGCCTAATATTTCCATGGCTCGGTTCATGCACGGACTCTTGGAGCCAAGCCAGAGCCATGGCTTGGCTCTTGCTCAGCTTGCCCTATTAATTTGCCCCCATGCCCTCCTCTATTTGTCACTCTGGCTTAGTACATGGAACTGTTAGTCACTTGATACAATGATCTGTAAAAGGTGAGGACTAGAAACATGGAACCCTACCCACATGCACCAATTTGACAACTCTGCCAGCCGGGCTTTATGTATCAGAGACAAAGAAGATTGCGTGCAGTGACAATACATTTACAATAAGTGATCCCAGGGCGGGGATCCCAGGCCACTGTTTTGCAAGTGACCGTAGTCATGAGTTTCCAGGGACAACTACCAGGTGCAGATGGGGCAGGCAGGGTCGTAGCTTCAAAGGGGATGTGACACCCCTCAAATGTATTCTCTGATTGGTAGTTGTGTCAGTAGGCCCTGAATCATTTCTGGGATGTATGTGTCAGTTTTTCTTATTCTCATTTGACTAAGAGATTTTTACCTTGTTCAGTTTTTGGATTGGGGTCTCAAATATAGATAGTGAACTGGGATAGCAAAAAAGTAGTAAATCTGCACCCATAGAAGTACTTCTGCACATTTGCTACTTTTTGGAATTGACACACATTGTTAAGTGTAGGCATGGAAAGCTGCACCATTCTCACGTTTCCAGGCATACGTCTGGCAATCAAACACCCAAAGATGATGGGATGAACACTTGAAAATAATCTAACCAATTACAATTGCTCGGGGTAGCCCACTGCGCCACTCTAGACAGAGGCTGAGCTAATGCAAATCAGTACTAATACTGCTCCTCATGGAAATAGTCCATCCCAAACCTTGGCCCTCTCACCCGTCCACCCTGCAGCTCACTGCTTTTTTTAGTAAGAAAATTTGAGATTCATCCCTACACCCCCATCTTACTGATATAGCTACACCCCTGATTGCAGGTCCCCTTGACTGCCAAATCACACAGCAGAAAAGCACCTTTTTAGATATTGTGCAGTAAGGTGTCATGCATTAGAAGTTTTGTGCCTTTTGAAACTGTGATAGGGAGGGGAATAGGTTGTCATAGGGATGCTTTGCTCTTTTTCAACTCACCAGTGCTCATAGCACAAGCGCAATGGTAAACCCTTGTTTGGGTTGTCCCAACTAGAGCCAATCCTTCAGCCCAAACCAGCTCGGGCCTTGCTTAGTATTCCCATTCCTATCCATGTATCCCTCACATAAATAGTTGAACTATTCCTCAATTTCGAGACTGATTTCTAAATTTGTTGCGAAAGAATCAGAGGACATATTGTTCAAATGTAATTTACACTGGAAAGTTCATTCGGTTCACTTTATCCCTGACTTATAAATAGGGCTCCCAGTTTTATGTTTTTTTTAACATTTCCATCTGTATTTATCCATACTTACTTTTAGCCTATCTTATTGGTATTTATCCATATTTATTTTGTGTTTTGAAAATACATGGAGTCATACAATGGTATATTTCCACATTTATTTAACTGATGAACATGCACTCTTACTTTCCTTCCTGTCACGTTTTAGCAAACAAAGCAGCCAAATATAGCAAAACACTACACCTTCAGGTAAATATGAGCATTATATAATACAAATATATGTTTGTTTGTTTTTTTTTTGCAGAGTTTTATATAGCGCGAACTAGACCCGAACCGAATCAGGTATCAGAGCGCTTTACATATTTTTCCAGTTACGTTACATTTTTACGTTTTCCAGTTACTTTCATTTTTTTAGGCATTTTTTACCATACACCTGCATTTAGGGAAATCACAACCTAATTTTATCTATCTCATGCTGCCTATCTGCTCAGCTGTTATCCTAGAAATCACGAAAAACAGCATTGAGAGTCACCCACAAGAAGTACACTTTTCCGCGTGTAAAAATAAATACAGTCAGAAAAGACATTGTTTTCTGTCTGTAAATATCTGCAAAAATCCATAAAAACAGAAAACCAGGAACCTTACTTATATATTAGGCTAAATATTTTGAACCAGGAGAAATTACTGACTATTTTACTGAGCTCTAGTCCAGTTATGGGACAAAGGGAAATGTAGCTGGACAATGCACTTTTTTTTTTTTTAGACTAACGCTAAAGGAGCAGCCCAGAGTCAGACTGTTAGTCATGGCCATCAAATGCCTGCTAGCTCATTGTATACTTGATTGTATTGGTTTAGCCAGTAAGTTCATCTTTTAAAGTTTCAGAATTAATTTTGTTCGAGGTAAAGTGTCAAAAGTCGCATAAATGAGATGCCAGTTTTGTGCAGCTTTGTAATGCTCTGAATTAACCTTTATAGAAGCGTTCGGATAGGGGCGCGGGGATCCTGCTACTGGAAATTACTGAAGGGTTAAAAGTTGCACCGGCTGACCAAGTTTGACTGACTCCCAGAAGAGGCTTGACCATTCTTTACAACACATTTTCTACCTTCTAACTTCATTCCTCAAGGGTTTTTCAGTTGCTACTACAATCTCATAGAACAGTTTGTACGCATTGTAGACTCTCTAACCCATGAGCGTATCATGTATTGCCTGCAAGGTATATGCCCCATCCGAACACATGGGTCTAATAGGAAATATCAGGCCTGACTGGTTTGTTTTTTGCAGAATTCAAAAGAGGACAGTTTTTTTAATATGCAAGGTACTCTTATTGTTGCAGATAAGAGTGAATGAAATGTATGGGTCTGTTTCCATCATTAGAGGAAGACCCGTAGCCATAATGTTAATTTCTTCACCTAAACCATCCCCTTTGCTGGAGTTTAGAAGTGAATGAGCAATAAACAGCCCTTTAAATTTTGTTTTTATCTTGTCACATTTGTTGTGCATTCAAAGAGAGACTTCAAATGTTAGGCTCTAACGTCTGAGGGAGGATGGTGCTTAATTTTCTTTCTCTGACTCCAAAGTGAGAGGATTTATGTGACAATCTTGTTGGGTACTGGGATTCAAAAGGAACGGCTATACTGTTATATTTTTTGTAGCACATAATATTTAAATACCAGTAAATTAACGGTACAAATATTTCAGAACATATCAGAATTAGGAAAGCACAAATGAAGCACAATTTTATGTCATTCTGAAGTGTGGTGAAAACAAATATTTTAAATGCTTCAGTTCCAAGAATGCTTTGGAGCCGTCCTCCACCACAGTGCTTGTGTGCGAAGGGCGGCTCAAGCCATCATGGCACACAGGGCATGTTTCCGTTGTAAGGCGACCCTTTTTTTTTTTAGCCTCGGCTGGGAAAGAGCTTCCCCAGAAGCACAAGGCATTTTATCCAATGTAATAACCATCGATGCGCATGGCGCGCTGACGTCATTGAAAGTGAAATTTAAATAAGCCGATCAGCTCATTTCACTCTCACTGCTTAGGTGCTCAGAGCATATCTCAATGCCTGAGCACCGAAGCACACAGTAGAGGTATCCTTGGAAAAGGAAGAATCTCTCTGTTCCAGTGGTACCTTTCCCAAGTGGATCCCTGCTTGTGGATCTCAGCAGGAGGGCGATCCCCAAGCAGGGATCTACTCCATTAGCAACCAGGAATTAATATTTAGTTGCGGGGAGTGGCGCCTTGGGCAAGGGTCACTCCCAATTATGGGAGCATTATTTTGGCCATTTTCTTACCCAGCCATATTTTTAAGCTGATCAGCCCTAAGGGGGGCAGAAATCACTAGACACCAGTGATTTTGTAAGAATGCATGTCAGGGAGCAGCCCCTTGTGCAAGGGTCGCTCCCCATTGTGGGGGTATTAATTTGGCCAATTTCTGCTCCCCCACCCCCGCTTGGGGCAGGACAGACATTTTTTGGTTTGATCTGCTCCCATGGGTGTGTGTGAGCTAGGGTTTGGCTGGTGGTCTGTGTATACTGGAGCTTGGCTAGCGATGTGTGTGCAAGGAGTACCGTTGACCCTCGTGTGATCCATTTCTGTCACTGGCACTAGGTCCAGGAACTCAAGTGGGGTAGTGTTTTTTTATCGGGACATATGGTGGAACCCTGGGTGGTAGCAAGTTCGTGGATCCTATAACATTCCTGTAGTTTACGTCACAGAAATGTAAGGAAATGTAGTGTTTTTATTCAATGTTTCACCTTTACAGGGTATTCTGGGTAAGAAAACATTGGGGGTTCAATGCAAGTTACGCCTCTCTCGACTCCCCTGGATATCCTCTTTTCAGAAATGTCTGGGTGTCATCGGTTTCCCTACATAGTTGCCGACCCTTACCGCATTTTTCAGTTTCCCCACAAAATATTTTGGGCCCTTCCCTGTCACAGGTGCTTGGCCCACACACTCCAATAAGGAACTTGGGAGACCTGGGGAAATGCTGGGTAGTAGGATATCTGAGCGGGATCAGTGAAACCCATATCTTTCCCACACAGAAATGTGAGAGAAATGTGCCTTTTTAGCAAAAATTTGAGGTTTGCAAAGGATTCTGGGTAAGAAAACGTTGGGCAATCCACACAAGCCATACCTCCCTGGTCTTCCGTGGGTGTCTAGTTTTCAGAAATGTCTGGGTTTGATCAGTTTTCCTAGATGGCAGCTGAGCCCTGGATCAAAAACACATTGCCACCTTGCAAAACCAAGTTGTTTTGTAATAGATACTTTTGTAGTCCCAACAATACGTTTTGGGCCCTTCCCTGTTGCGGGAATTTAGCCTACCCACACCAGTGAGGTACCGTTTTCCTCAGGAGACTTGGGGGAGAAATTTGTGGTTCCATGCAGATTCCAGGAAGTTTCCTTACAGAAATGCAAGGGAAATGTGTTTTTTAGGCAACGTTTGAGCTTTGCTCAAGCTGGAGAGAGCACTGTAAGTCACCCCATCCTGGATTCACCTGGATATCTCCAGGTGGTGGCTAAACGAGGGCCCAAAATTCACCGCTACATGCTCTCCAAAAAATGGGTCAGTTTTGAGTGGAAAAATTAAATCTATTCATGTGTTTTGGGGCGTTTCCTGCCTGCGGGCCCTGGGCCTATCCACACAAGTGAGGCACCATTTTGTATCAAAATACTTAGGGGAATGCTGGGCAGAAAAATGTGTATGGCTCCCAGCAGATTCCAGAACTTCCCATCACAGAAATGTGAGGAAAATGTGTTTTTTAGTCAAGGTTTTAAGTTTGCAAGTGATTCTGGGTAAAACAACCTATTCCGAGCCACGCAAGTCAACCCATCCTGGATTTACCTAGATGTCTAGTTATAAAAAGTTTACAGGTCTGCTAGGTTTCCCTAGCTTCTAGCTGAGCTAAGGTCCAAAATCCACAGCTAGGCACATTACAAAAAAGGGCCTCTTTTCAGTGGAAAAGGTGTCCATGTTGCATTTGGGGGCCTTTACTGTCACGGGCACCACCATACCAATACAAATGAGGTAACATTTTTATCAGGAGGCTTAGAGGAACACAGAAAAGTAGAACAGGTGTTATTACCAATTGTATCTCTCTGCATTTGTGCCTTCCAAATGTGAGCTAGGGTGTAAGAAAGAAGACATTTTGAGAAATTCCCTCTAATTCACATGCTAATATGTGTACCCACAAAGTCGGAGCTCTGCAGATAACCACTGCTTCTAAACTCCATATTGTGTACCCATTTCAGAAATACATAGGTTTCCTTGATTTCTATTATTCAATCTACGCCACTCCACACCACTCTGCTTCACTCCATGCCATTCCACTCTCTGCCACTCACTCTACTCTATGCCATACAACAGCACTTTACTCCACTCTTATCTATGCAATGACACTCTACTCCATTCTATGACACTCCACTATACAATACTCTACGTTATTTCACCCTGTGACACTCTGCTCTATGACACACTACGTCATGGCACTCCGCTTTATGACACTCTACGTCACTCTACGTCACCCTACTCTACAACTCTATTTCATATTAACTCACTTCACTCTTCGAAACTCCATGACACTTTATGACACTCCACTCTATGACACTCTACTCCATTCTACGCCACCCCACTCTATGACACTCTACTCTATTCCAGTCTATGACTCTCTATTCCATGTTACTCAACTCCACGCCACTCTATACCACTCCACTCTGTGACACTATACTCCACTCTATGCCACTTCACTCTACAGCATTCTACTCTACTCCACTCTATACCAGTCCACTCATCTCTATAACATTCTACTCTATGACACTTCACTCTACTCTACTCTGTGCCACTCCACTCCATTCTATGGCATTCCACTCCATGCCATTCCACTCTATACCATTAACTTTTAGCCACGCTGAATACCTGTCACGCTGGTGTACATCACTAAAACACATTGGCAAAGTCAATAGCTCTTGCATGGGCGACATGTATTGGCTTTGCCAATGCATGTTATTATTGCCCACATTGTGCTTGTATATAATAAAACAAGTTATTAGTGTACGGTTTAATAAATGTTTGACTATGTTGTGCAGTGATGGGGACATTGCAATGCACCTGAATCTACATATACCATGTTGGGTACCCCTACATCACATTGCAGTTATCATCACTAAAATAGTTATTGCCACACTGAGGATTGAGTTGTGCCAAAGAAGCTTAAATATGCATCATTAACCCAAGTTGATAATAACAGAACTCTCTGCCAAAATTACCACAAAATTTCAGAACACTCACAGTTATAATCCAAATTTACACTACCCATCCTGATGACATATAAAGAGAACATGCTTGCATACACCCCAAATGAGACAATAAGCTGGGGGACTAGACTAATCTTTCCAGGGAGAGCAGGTAGGCAGGCTCTCCACTTGGGGTGCAGGTTAGACAACCTGTACCCCTGAACTATAATCCGCTGTCCCCATCACCAGTCACATCAAGGCCAGGGTGTATGTCAGAAAATTGTTGCCTAAAATATTGTCAGACATAAACATCATGTCCTAAATATAAGTTCCAACAAGCATTTGCAATGCAATAGGTCTCGCATTCACGCACGTTTGAGCTATTGGCATTGTAACTGACAATGACTTTTATTTATGTTTTAGCTTTTAAAACATAAATAAAAGGCATTGTCATTTAGTGTTGTAAAATACACAGACACAAAGTGTGAAGTGAAAGTTACATATGGTCCAAGCTTTAAACACTAACAAAGCGCTCCAACACCTTTCACTCTGTGATTACACTGTCTTGGCTCAGGAGGAAGAACGGTAGGGGTGGGCAAAGTTCCTGCCCTATCCATGATTTTAATGTGCAGTGTGGCATTGCCTAATGTCATTGCTATCTTTGGCCTAATAAAAACACTCCTGCTGTAATAGGTCCCTGGCTTCACCGCCTGGTGCAGGGTGGGCTGTGCTTAATGGCAGGCATGCAGGGAGGGAGGGATGGTCTCAGCTGCAGCTCTGGTCTCGTACAGTGCCTCTGCTATTACTAGTGAGTGAGAGGCGCTGAAGTGGTGATATTGTTATTGATGGTGGTGGTATTGGTGGTGGTGGTATTGGTGGTGCTGGTATTGGTGGTGGTGGTGGTAGCATTGGTGGTATTGGTGGTGGCTGTTTTGGTATTGCTGGTGGTTGTATTGGTTTTGGTGGTTGTGGTATTGGTGGAGGTGGTACTGGTATTGGTGGTGGTGGTACTGGTATTGGTGGTAGTAATAGTGGTGGTGGTGGTATTGGTGATGATGGTGGTGGAGGTATTGGTGGTGGTGGTTGTTTTGGTGGTGGTGGAGGTATTGGTGGTGGTGATATTGGTGGTGGTGGTATTGGTGGTGGTGTTATTGGTGGTGGTGGTATTGGTGGTGGTGGCGGTATTAGTGGTGGTGGTGATATTGGTGGTGGTATTGATGGTGGTATTGGTGGTGGTATTGGGGTGGTATTGGTGGTGGTAGTGGTGTTGGTATTGGCATTGTCGGTGGTATTGGTATTGGTGGTGGTGATGGTATTGGTAGTGTTGGTATTGGTGGTGGTAGTATTGGTGGTGGTATTGATGGTGGTAATGGTGGTGGTATTGGGGGTGGTATTGGTGGTGTATTGGTGGTGGTATTGGTGGTTTTGGTATTGGTGGTGGAATTGGTGGTGTATTGGTATTGGTGGTGATGGAATTGGTAGTATTGGCAGTGGTGGTATTGATGGTGCTGGTATTGTTGGTGGTGGTGGTATTGGTGGTGGTGGTAGCATTGGTGGTGGTATTATTGGAGGTGGTGGTATTGGTGGTGGCGGTATTGGTATTGGTGGTACTGCTTTTGGTGGTTGTGGTATTGGTAGTGGGGGTGGTGGTACTGGTATTGGTGGTGGTGGCACTGGTATTGGTCCTGGTGGTATTGGTGGAGGTAGTATTTGTGGTGGTGGTGGTGGTGGTGGTGGTGGTGGAGGTATTGGTGGTATTGTTGGTGGTGGTATTGTTGGTGGTGGTATTGGTGGTGGTGGTATTGGCGGTGGTGGTATTGGTGGTGATATTGGCAGTGGTGGTATTGGTGGTGGTGGAATTGGTGGTGGTGTCATTGGTGGTGGCGGTGGTATTAGTGGTGGTGATGGTATTGGTAGTGTTGGTATTGGTGGTGGTGGTATTGGTGGTGGTATTGATGGTGGTAATGGTGGATGGTTTTGGGGGTGGTATTGGTGGTATTGGTGGTGTATTGGTGGTGGTATTGGCGGTTTTGGCATTGGTGGTGGAATTGGTGGTGGTATTGGTATTGGTGGTGGTGGAATTGGTAGTATTGGCAGTGATGGTATTGATGGTGCTGGTATTGTTGGTGGTGGTGGTATTGGTGGTGGTAGCATTGGTGGTGGTATTATTGGAGGTTGTGGTATTGGTGGTGGCGGTATTGGTATTGGTGGTACTGCTTTTGGTGGGTGTGGTATTGGTATTGGTGGTGGTGGTACTGGTATTGGTGGTGGCACTGGTATTGGTGCTGGTGGTATTGGTGGAGGTAGTATTGGTGGTGGTGGTGGAGGTATTGGTGGTATTGGTGGTGGTGGAGGTATTGGTATTGGTAGTATTAATGGCGGTATTGGCAGTGGTGGTATTGGTGGTGGTGGCATTGGTGGTATTGGTGATTGTGGTATTGGTGGTGGTGGCGGTATTAGTGGTGGTGGTGGTATTGGTGGTGATGTTGGTGGTGATATTGGTGGTGTTGCTATTTGTGGTATTGGGGGTGGCGGTATTGGAATTGGCGGTGGTATTGGTGATGTTGGTATTGGTGGTGGTATTGATTGTGGTATTGGTGGTGGTATTGGCAGTTTTGGTATTAGTGGTGGTATTGGTGGTGGTGGTATTGGTGGTTGGATTGGTGATGGTGGTATTGGTGGTGGTGGTAATAATGGTGGTGGCATTGGTGATGGTGATATTGTTGTTGGTGGTAGTGGTGTTGGTGGTTGTGGTATTGGTGGTGGTATTGGTAGTGGTGGTATTGGTATTGGTCGTGGTTGTGGTGGTATTGGTGGAGGTGGTGGTATTGATGGTGGTGGTATTGGTGGTGGTGGTATTGGTGGTGGTGATATTGGTGGTGGTGTTGTTGTTAATAAAACAGGTTTGAAAACAACCCATCAGGTGGCTTTAGTACAGATGACATGGAACACAGTTGTGCTGTTGTCAGCTTCAGCCCACTAGCACGGGATTATGTGCTACCTGGAATTCACATGACTTAATTTGCTAATTATTTCTAAATCCATTTTACTTGGGGGGTGGAGGGGGGTTGAAACAGACACGAGATAATGCCAGGTCAAAGTGATTGAAAGCAGGCACCTGTGTTAAGGGGGTGGCCATGCTGCTTGAAAAACATAAGTGTTTTCAGTTGAAGCAGTGCATGTCCGGCCTGCTGTAATAGAAACTCAATAAAGTAAATAGCGCTTACAGACTAAATAACAGGTCCTGTGTAACAACCAAAGTAAAAGGGCCATTCGCCGTGGGACGGTACAAATGAAGATAAGGCGTACTAAGGAGGGACTAACAAGCCTATTAACGAATCTGAAGCAGCATTTATGAAAGACAATGACACAAGCCAATGAAAAATATGGGAGTTGAGTGGGCGCAGCTTCTCTCCCATACTGTACTACAGCAGTCTTGCAGAGCGAGTAATGCATGCGTGCTGCCGGTAGGCTCAACCTAAAAATATAGTCCCACTGTTAAGATTTTCTATTATTACTTCCAATGGGGTGTTATTTTTGTAAACAGCAGTTAAGACATGAGGGACAATGTACTAATTCATTTTGCAGTTGCAAACCCTGTGGTTGCAACATAAAATTTCCATTCCCCTTTACGGATGATTTGTCACCTACCTTGAGGAGTTGGTAACTCTTCAATGGTTTGTGACCAAAATTACGCCATTAATACATCTTATTGTGATTTGAAGTTGGGGGCACACCTCTTTTAAATGACATCCTAACTGCTATTCGAAAGGAGCCATAAAACTCCTTTTGCGATTTGTAAAAGAGTTTAGTATATAGAAAAATCCAATCAATATTCATGAGGAAGGTTGTTCTGTGACCCTCTACTTCTGGACATTTTGCCAGGCAACCTACCTGTACATAGGTCACATCACAAAATTACAATTAGCAAAAAGTTGGCGCACAATTCGCACCCATATTTACCATCTGCCTGTTAGTAAATGGGGCTGATGATATTTATGTCACATGATTTTCTGACAATTATATTTTAGAACAATACCCACGCCCTGATATCAATAGCCAACCCCCTTGCTCATGTGTACACTGTGGATGTACTTGCTCCTCTTAGCAGATCTAAGCTTTTCTATCAAGAGCTTCTGGAGAAAAGGGGGTCCACCACCAGTTGGCCTGCAGACTTTTGCTCACTTTTGTTTTGCTCACTGTTTTACTGTGAGCAAAACAGTTAAGTAGTTCAGATAAAGGGACAGGACATTGTGGCAGAACTTTTTCAAACCATGCAGAGAAGTTTGCCCCACAGTTTCTGCTACAGAAGAGGTGTTTTGCTCATACTTCCTGCACTCTATCCTTGATGGTTTGTCTCGAGTTACTCGCACTTTCCCAATCATGAAATCCTACCTTACAACCTCTTGGTTCGCCCCTAAGCACCTCTAAAAAGAAATGCATTTTATGGCTCAGTGTGCTGAGGAGATGCTGTTGAGAACAACAAACAACAGAAACAAGGGAAACTGTTTTACCAGAGTAGTATGTACGTCCACTTTGAGCCACTGTAAGCTGACAGGAATTGAATCCTTAAGAGAAAGTGGGCCCTTTTAAGTCGCGCTTACCTGACAGCTTTTAGCTATTTACAGGCAAAACTTTTTGTGGACTATACCAAAACCTTACACCTTACAGTGGGCTTAAAGCTTGTCATTGGTTGGTTTAATTGTCGTTCTCATTTGCTTGCTTCCTATTTGATGGTTTAGCCTTCTTTTTATGCTTATCTCTTCTCTGGAAGATTGCTTTTCATAATGCCGATACAGGCAACCCTCCCCACCCATCATGAACATGTTATGCATAAAAATAAATAATCATGTACAACAAGTTTGTTGGAAACAGTTTGCTGCAGGTTTATTCCATACAAAAGTATGCCAATGTGGTGTGTTAAGTTACGGGCGATCCAAGGGCAGGCAGCGGTAACTGACCTAAACTGCCCTGCCCGCCTGAAGAGCCAAAATGCACCATGTCCAACCCACTCGGTGCTACCCGATATGTGGGGATTATCCCCCTTAAATACTGTGAACCACCACTTTACTCATGCCTTTTTAATGGTGGAGCGTTACAAGGCAAGCCCCCGGTTGTTCAGGCTTACAACGGCCCGAAGGACTAGCTGGCGCAGACGATTTTTATCCCGGTTTCTGCAGTAAAGGCTATGTACGGACTGGTTAAGGTGTTCATTTGTGTTGCAGGCGGAGTTACAGGGCGATCTGGAGGCGAAATGGTACAGAAGGGTACCTCTTCAGGAGCACAAAAGGGGACTTTACGGTAAAGACCCCTTTTGTGCTCCAGAAGAGGTACCCTTCTGTACCATTTCACCTCCAGATCACCCTGTAACTCCGCCTGCAACATAAATGAACACCTTAACCAGTCCATACCTAGCCGTCCTCACCAGCCAACATGCCGGGTATGTGGTAGGGAGGGATAGGACGTGACCAGACAACAAAGAGCGAGGACTGGTGGCTGGGGGCAGGTATAAATACCTCGGCCCTACCTCAGCGCCCTCAGTTGATGCGGCCCGGGGCCGGGCTTGGGGACTCCTTCCCGGGGTCCCCACAACTAGAAAGGTGGTGTTGTGCCTAATGTGGAACTAAGGTGGCTGCCCTTTTGCGAAAGCACCCTGTAGTGTGCCGCGGGAAGCCTAATTGATTAGCTAACTTGTATTTAGGGAACTACTTTTATTTGTCTTTCTGCATTGCATGAGATGCACATTTTTTTTCTAGGTCTTTCCATCATGTGCTGCTTCTCCCCCCAAAATATGTCCTCAGGCTGTGTTACTCTCCCGCTCTCCACTTCTCTCTATCTTCTGTGTTGCTTTTCCGTTTGATGTTCACCTGCCACTATAGGTGCTCCGTGTTCCTCCCTTCACCCCACCCTAGCTTTTTTTTGGTCCCGACTATTCTATCCCACAGGGATAGATAGGCGAGAGTATAGTAGGCAGTTCAAAAACTCTACCAAACTTGCGGATCATGTCCAGTTCATGTAAGTATGCGCATGCATGCCATCGCCAGCCACATCACACCACCATTTGTCTGTGCCTCGCATCAGAT
The DNA here is from genome assembly GCF_964261635.1 of Lissotriton helveticus. Classification (NCBI taxonomy): domain Eukaryota; kingdom Metazoa; phylum Chordata; class Amphibia; order Caudata; family Salamandridae; genus Lissotriton; species Lissotriton helveticus. The sequence goes on from NC_136061.1 coordinate 257,484,355, forward strand.
CAAAGGCTGCCGCTCCCCCGCCCCGCCCCCCCCCCTGCATATCGGCCACCATTTGTCTGTGCCTCACATCAGACTTCAAAGGAATGCGCTCCCGCTCCGCTCCCCCGCCCCCCGCGACAGCAATGCCGAGAGCTTGTTGTTGTTTGTTCACCCCCATGGATCACCATGATTACTTGTGGCATACAAACTTCTCCCATTATAAGCTCTGCATGCAAGTGTTTGTGTTTCCTTTCCCTTAATCAGCGCAGCGCCTCTTCACGGCCGCCCGCTTCATCTTTCACACCAGACCACTTACATTTTTTATCGTATTTCCTGATTAGTGCCCACATAGGTACATGCAACAATGCGCTAGTCCTTCCATCTTAAACTTGGTTTTCCTTGCATTACAACCAAAATAAACAGAGAGACAACAGAGGAATTTCTATTTGCGAGAGCTGACTCTGCTCTGATGCTCCACGACGTGCTGCCACTCTGCACTACACATTAACTGTGGCCACTGCACGGTGTCGGCAACAAAAGGCAGAACCACTCCTCCTATAAACGTAGCACATCTGTGCTGCTTCTTCAACCATGGCCTGGGCTTTAATCAACATGCAAGCATTCACATAATGTATGAAATCACCTTTATTTAGTTTCAGCTACAGGCCCCCTCCCCCTACCCCCGCAGTAACAGATTTGCTCTCGGCGTGAGGCGATATTTTGGGTTTTGTTTTAGTCTAGCTTCCCCGCATTTGTTAGCCTGCATTGTTCTTCACGCCACATACTGCTGCACACCTCACACTGCTGCACACCACACACTGATGCACGCCACACACTGCTGCAAGACTCATACTGCTGCACACCTCACACCGCTGCATGCCTCACACCGCTGCACGCCTCACACTGCTGCACGCCTCACACTGCTGCACACTTCTGCACGCCTCACACTGCTGCACGCCAAACACTGATGCACGCCAAACACTGCTGCAAGACTCACACTGCTGCACGCCTCACACCGCTGCACGCCTCACACCGCTGCACGCCTCACACCGCTGCACGCCTCAAACTGGTGCACACTGCTGCACGCCTCACACTGCTGCACGCTGCACACTGCTGCACACCACACACTGCTGCACACCACACACTGCTGCACATCGCACTGCTGCACACCTCACACTGCTGCACGTCTCACACTGCTACACGCTGCACACTGCTGCATTACTCACACTGCTGCACGCTGCACACTGCTGCACGCCTCACACTGCTGCACGCCTCACACTGCTGCACGCCTCACACTGCTGCACGCCTCACACTACTGCATGCTGCACACTGCTGCACTGCTGCACGGCACACTGCTGCACGCCGCACACTGCTGCACGCCGCACACTGCTGCACGCCACACACTGCTGCAAGCCACACACTGCTGCACACCTCACACTGCTGCATGCCACACACCGATACACACCACACACTGCTGCACGCCACACAATGCTGCACGCCTCACACTGCTGCATGCCGCAGACTGCTGCACGCCTCACACTGCTGCACGCCTCACACTGCTGCACGCCTCACACTGCTGCACGCCTCACACTGCTGCACACCGCACACTGCTGCATTACTCACACTGCTGCACGCTGCACACTGCTGCATGCCTCACACTGCTGCATGCCTCACACTGCTGCACGCCTCACACTGCTGCACGCCTCACACTGCTGCATGCTGCACACTGCTGCATGGCACATTGCTGCACGCCTCACACTGCTGCATGCCTCACACTGCTGCACGCCGCACACTGCTGCACGCTGCACACTGCTGCACGCCAAACACTGCTGCACGCCTCACACTGCTGCATGCCTCACACTGCTGCATGCCTCACACTGCTGCACGCCTCACACTGCTGCACGCCTCACACTGCTGCACACCACACACTGCTGCACGCCACACACTGCTGCACGCCTCACACTGCTGCACACCACACACTGCTGCACGCCACACACTGCTGCACACCACACACTGCTGCACATCGCACACTGCTGCACGCCTCACACTGCTGCACGCCTCACACTGCTGCACGCTGCACACTGCTGCATTACTCACACTGCTGCACGCTGCACACTGCTGCATGCCTCCCACTGCTGCATGCCTCCCACTGCTGCATGCCTCACACTGATGCATGCTGCACACTGCTGCACTGCTGCACGGCACACTGCTGCACGCCTCACGCTGCTGCACGCCGCACACTGCTGCACGCCACACACTGCTGCAGGCCACACACTACTGCACACCTCACACTGCTGCATGCCACACACCGATACATGCCACACAATGCTGCACGCCTCACACTGCTGCATGCCGCACACTGCTGCACGCCTCACACTGCTGCACGCCTCACACTGCTGCACGCCTCACACTGCTGCACACCGCACACTGCTGCATTACTCACACTGCTGCACGCTGCACACTGCTGCATGCCTCACACTGCTGCATGCCTCACACTGCTGCACACCTCACACTGCTGCATGCTGCACACTGCTGCATGGCACACTGCTGCACGCCTCACACTGCTGCTTGCCTCACACTGCTGCATGCCGCACACTGCTGCACGCCAAACACTGCTGCACGCCTCACACTGCTGCACGCCTCACACTGCTGCATGCCTCACACTGCTGCACGCCTCACACTGCTGCACGCCTCACACTGCTGCACGCCTCACACTGCTGCACGCCGCACACTGCTGCACGCCACACACTGCTGCACGCCTCACACTGCTGCACACCACACACTGCTGCAGGCCGCACACTGCTGCACGCCTCACACTACTGCACGCAGCACACTGCTGCACGCCACACACTTCTGCACGCCACACACTGCTGCACGCCTCACACTGCTGCACCCCACACACTGCTGCACGCCACACACTGCTGCACGCCTCACACTGCTGCACTCCTTACACTGCTGCACGCCACACACTGCTGCACGCCTCACACTGCTGCACACCTCACATTGCTGCATTACTCACACTGCTGCACGCTGCACACTGCTGCACGCCTCAAACTGCTGCATGCCTCACACTGCTGCATGCCTCACACTGCTTCACGCCTCACACTGCTGCATGCCTCACACTGCTGCACGCTGCACACTGCTGCATGCCGCACACTGCTGCATTACTCACACTGCTGCATTACTCACACTGCAGCATGCTGCACACTGCTGCACGCCTCACACTGCTGCACGCCCCACACTGCTGCACGCCTCACAATGCTGCACGCATCACACTGCTGCACGGTGCACACTGCTGCATTACTCACACTGCTGCACGCCTCACACTGCTGCACGCCTCACACTGCTGCACGCCTCACACTGCTGCACGCCTCACACTGCTGCACGCCTCACACTGCTGCACACCGCACACTGCTGCATTACTCACACTGCTGCACGCTGCACACTGCTGCATGCCTCACACTGCTGCATGCCTCACACTGCTGCACGCCTCACACTGCTGCACGCCTCACACTGCTGCATGCTGCACACTGCTGCATGGCACATTGCTGCACGCCTCACACTGCTGCATGCCTCACACTGCTGCACGCCGCACACTGCTGCACGCTGCACACTGCTGCACGCCAAACACTGCTGCACGCCTCACACTGCTGCATGCCTCACACTGCTGCATGCCTCACACTGCTGCACGCCTCACACTGCTGCACGCTGCACACTGCTGCACACCACACACTGCTGCACGCCACACACTGCTGCACGCCTCACACTGCTGCACACCACACACTGCTGCACGCCACACACTGCTGCACACCACACACTGCTGCACATCGCACACTGCTGCACGCCTCACACTGCTGCACGCCTCACACTGCTGCACGCTGCACACTGCTGCATTACTCACACTGCTGCACGCTGCACACTGCTGCATGCCTCCCACTGCTGCATGCCTCCCACTGCTGCATGCCTCCCACTGCTGCATGCCTCACACTGATGCATGCTGCACACTGCTGCACTGCTGCACGGCACACTGCTGCACGCCTCACGCTGCTGCACGCCGCACACTGCTGCACGCCACACACTGCTGCAGGCCACACACTACTGCACACCTCACACTGCTGCATGCCACACACCGATACATGCCACACAATGCTGCACGCCTCACACTGCTGCATGCCGCACACTGCTGCACGCCTCACACTGCTGCACGCCTCACACTGCTGCACGCCTCACACTGCTGCACACCGCACACTGCTGCATTACTCACACTGCTGCACGCTGCACACTGCTGCATGCCTCACACTGCTGCATGCCTCACACTGCTGCACACCTCACACTGCTGCATGCTGCACACTGCTGCATGGCACACTGCTGCACGCCTCACACTGCTGCTTGCCTCACACTGCTGCATGCCGCACACTGCTGCACGCCAAACACTGCTGCACGCCTCACACTGCTGCACGCCTCACACTGCTGCATGCCTCACACTGCTGCACGCCTCACACTGCTGCACGCCTCACACTGCTGCACGCCTCACACTGCTGCACGCCGCACACTGCTGCACGCCACACACTGCTGCAAGCCTCACACTGCTGCACACCACACACTGCTGCAGGCCGCACACTGCTGCACGCCTCACACTACTGCACGCAGCACACTGCTGCACGCCACACACTTCTGCACGCCACACACTGCTGCACGCCTCACACTGCTGCACCCCACACACTGCTGCACGCCACACACTGCTGCACGCCTCACACTGCTGCACTCCTTACACTGCTGCACGCCACACACTGCTGCACGCCTCACACTGCTGCACACCTCACATTGCTGCATTACTCACACTGCTGCACGCTGCACACTGCTGCACGCCTCAAACTGCTGCATGCCTCACACTGCTGCATGCCTCACACTGCTTCACGCCTCACACTGCTGCATGCCTCACACTGCTGCACGCTGCACACTGCTGCATGCCGCACACTGCTGCATTACTCACACTGCTGCATTACTCACACTGCAGCATGCTGCACACTGCTGCACGCCTCACACTGCTGCACGCCCCACACTGCTGCACGCCTCACAATGCTGCACGCATCACACTGCTGCACGGTGCACACTGCTGCATTACTCACACTGCTGCACGCCTCACACTGCTGCACGCCACACACTGCTGCACACTACACACTGCTGCACACCACACACTGCTGCACGCCTCACACTGCTGCACGCCTCACACTGCTGCACGCCTCACACTGCTGCATGCTGCACACTGCTGCATTACTCACACTGCTGCATGCTGCACACTACCGCATGACTCACACTGCTGCACACCTCACACTGCTGCATGCCTCACACTGCTGCACGCTGCACACTGCTGCATTACTCACACTGCTGCATTACTCACACTGCTGCATTACTCGCACTGCTGCACCCCACACACTGCTGCACGCCACACACTGCTGCATGCCTCACACTGCTGCACGCCTCACACCACCACCACATCACTCAGGGACACCACCATATCACTCTAGGACACCGCCATATCACTCTAGTGTGGTAAATAAATAATTAATTACCGATACTATTTTTCTATACACTAACTATAACAGATAGCTCAATAAATAAGAGGCAGGATCCATGATATCTGAGTCAGAATGGCTTTAATCGGATGGCTCGAGCCTAAAGACCATGATGTGGCATGCAATGGAATGGAATGGCAGCTGCAACGTCTCATTAACATTACATTGTATATATAGTAAAACAGTACAATTGTATTGCATACAGTAGGCGTAACAAGTGACAAACGTAAGATAAGAACATATGGGCGTACAAAGAAGGCGTGCACAGAGTGTGCACGAAGACATGTGATGTAAACGTCACAGAAGTGTCATAAATGGGTGGATACATGGAGGGGGCTACCTGGGCAGCTGGAACCTTTAACCTACTGGTGCGCGCAAACGGACCATGACGTGTAACTAGAGAGAGCTGGGGGCTCTGACTTCTGCGCCAGAAGAGGAGACTAAAGTCTGGGATGTCAGGACGACATGTACCTATAGCATATCTGATATCTTGTGTTTAGAGAACATGTTGATAGAATCTAAAAGTCATCAGGGCAAAGGCTACTTGACACTAAGGCTGGTGCATGCATATATTTCTTTATGTATTGCGTGTGCTATGAATCTTCTATGGATACTAATTCAGTAATTCTCTTGCATGGAGACAGAAAGACTAGACTATAGATGAAGATGTTTATGCGGTTCGTTAGCTTAGGAATGTGAAGCCGGGGAGCTGAACTGATAACTAGGGGCATAACATATTCTTGGCAGACAGGCAGGCAGGCCAGGCTGGGCACCGCGCTGCTTGGCAGAAAATAAGTGAAGGGTCAGGGATGCGGGAGGGGCTGCATCGCTCCTCGGAGTGGTTTCAGGAGACTTGAAGCTTGAATCTGATGTCCGGGCCCTATGAGGCCTAGAAACGGGGACAACTCGATGAATTAACGTTCACAATGTAAAACGTTGGCAACATAGGCCTAATACTTGTTGCTTTCGGGGAGACTGGATAACTGGCATACTAACGTTGGACACAACTATAATTGCGTCTTTATTCGGTCAAGAGGGTAAATATGCATAGCGATCATGCACAAATAGCATATAATGGGGAACACGTAGGGACACATGACAGGGCAAAATTCAATTTTCCTCATTCCCTCCTTGTTCCCTACGTTTCCTTCAGGAAACATCAATATTCATGATACCATCTATCTGTTCATATAGCATCATTTGCTCGTCTCGAATCTTCTTGGAATGGGACTTAGGACTTGGAATACAAGAGGTAGCGCACAAGCCGCAAATCGCAGGGCCACATTGTAAACATAGGCAACAACTGAATATGATCATTACTACTATTCCTAGGAATGACAGTACTTTCCATCCCCAGGCAGATATTATACTCCAGAGCCAACCGGACCATGTCCAGGTGCCTGGATTCTGGTGCAACTGATGGGCTATTTTATGAAGTCTGGTTATAGCTGAATAAACAGACGGTGCGTTATTAGGAATGAAAATGCAACAACTAGATCCGATGACTCTACAAGCTCCACCCCTATCGGCCAGTATGACGTCAAGAACAAGGCGGTTCTGAAGAACGACAAATCTCATAGCAGATTGCTCTTCAGTTAAGTTACCTAGAGCGGAAGTAGTCTCATTCACTACTGCTTCAAGGGTTCTGGTTAACCTACGTATTAGCTTACTATTCTGGATAGGTCCTATGAAGAAAAAGAAACCTTTATTGAAGTCTGTATATTGTTCTAATGCAGTTTCAGTTTGATCGACAATTGGGGACTCGATCTCCCTTCTATGTCTGACGTGTACTAGATGTGTATTTCTGTGATAATCGGATGGGGCTAGAAAAACTGGTGGCAGTAGGAAGGCAATGTAACATGTTCCATCCCAATCTAGGGGCAGACGTACATATGCGGTCTGACCACATACAAAATACGAATGACGTGAGGCTTTGAAATTAGATTTCCCACTGTCACTATACTTGACCACAGTAGTACAATCACTATGTCCTAGATGTACTGAACCATTCTTTCGGACACATAATTCGCCTTTCACTGGTAAAACTGTAATAGCAGGCAGATCTGGAGTAGTCTCGGATTGAACATTCAAAACCATGAAATTCGAGGAATAATTACCTAGATCATATACTTCATTTTCTAGATCTAACCCTGTTCTATGGGAAAGACCTTCCTTGTCTGGGAAACATGTTCTATTCAAAAGGGACTTATCGTCTAAGGATGATGTTAACGTAAACCATGCTCCACACGAACCATTGTGTGAAAACGGATAGGGAAAGACTGGCAGAACTCCCTTCGGTGTCTGGAAAGGGGGGAGTCGACCACACACCCAACAATTAGTGGCATTGCTAGTCTGGTGTGAATAGTGTAACATTCGTATGAAAGTATTGTTGCGCATTGCAAGTCGGTAGGATAACTCGTGAGGGGGTAGTTCACTAAAAGTGTGTTCTACTGTATCAAGAAAAATGTACATGTGAATCAATAGGAGGAAAATATACATGTAAAACATAACTTATGCATGTAACCGTAAGACTTAGAAATAACATAAACAATAACGTAATAATACATCTGCTTCGCAGATTTTTACAATAACGTATTTTCTTGGAGTTTCGTCTAACTCTCTCACTATGGGGGTCTATCTCATACATGTCAGGAACCTGTCTAACCGCTTCACCCGAGAGGGACTTAAACAATTAAACTGTCTGACTTGCTAGACCGGAGCTTTAATTTATACTCCTGCTGCGGAGTTTTCTCTAACAGGGGGAGTTTAGAGTCAGTATCTGGGCAGTCCTTGAAAAAAGTCTTCGGACGGAGTCCATGAAAACGTTTAACGTGACTGGAGTGGAGCCATCCCTTGCGGCCCTCCACTTTGACGGCGGTCCTTGTGGTCATCAGTACGAGTTTCGGCTCTTTCCAGCGGGGCTCCAGCGGACTTGAACGATCAAAGTTTCGGATCAAAACCAGATCACCTGGAACGACCTCGTGCGGTTTCACCTGGGTGTTGTCTGGAAAGGCAGCCGCAACCTGTGAACGACAAGAGAGTAGTGCAGACATCAAGGAAGCTAGGTAATCTGTCAGCATATTACTGTCAACATCAGTAATTTTACGTGGCATAGGTGTACCCCACATGTTCGGGGGACGACCGAATACAACCTCGAAAGGTGACAGACCTGAACGGGAGTGAGCGACCATTCTCATATAAAAAAGGGCGACTGGCAGAGCTACCAACCAATCTACGCCTTTCTCGGCACAGACCTTCGCAATGCGTATTTTCAGAGTTTGATTATGTCTCTCGACGAGGCCGGCTGCCTCGGGGTGTCGTACACAATGGAACTTCCACTGGTACCCTAACAGAAGAGATACTTGTTTCATGAGTTCGGATGAGAATGGCTGGCCGTTGTCTGAATACATGACCCTGGGCAAACCATAGCGGGGGAAATACTCACGAACCAACTGCCTGGCAGTGGTCGCGGCAGTGTAATCTGGGACTGGATATGCTTCTGTCCATCTGGACAAAGCGCATACAACTACGAGGACATACTTGAAACCTCGACATCGATCCATCTGAATATAATCCATCTGGAGGACTTCAAAAGGGTGGTCAGGAGGATGGAATCCACCTTGTTCCACCGGAACACCTTTACCTGGATTGAACTGACAACATATCATGCAGGTACGTACTTTCTGCTTGGCTGCTGCTCGTAAATGCTTGTTAAACCAAAGGTTCTGGATGCTGTCTAACATGGCTTTTTCTCCTAAGTGTGCTGGACTGTGTGCGGTGTTAATAATGACTTGAACCATAGAGTCGGGGAGAAACCATGTGGCTTTTCCCTTCGTCAACCATCCCTGATCTGTCTGGACCCCTCCTTGTTCAGACCATTTCTTGATTTCGTCTGGGGTAGCATGTGTCTGTATGTCTAGTACGTCTTGTGTAGGGTCCTTTACTGTCATGCAAGTCGTCTGGACCGGAACGTCTGTCTTTGTCTTGTTAACTGGAATGCCTGGAGTCTGAGCTGTAAGCTTGGCGGTTCGATCTGCTAGATCGTTACCTTGGGAAATGGTGTCAGTGGCTTTCGTATGGGCTTTGCACTTCATAATGGCTATAGCTGTCGGTAAATGTATTGCATCTAACAGAGCTTGAATGAGGGGGCCATGCTGAATCTTGGCTCCATGAGAGGTCATGAAACCTCTTTCTTGCCAGAGTACTCCAAAGTCGTGAACGACTCCGAATGCATAACGTGAATCTGTATGTATGTTTACTTTCAGGTTCTTGGCTCGTATGCAGGCTTGGGTCAGAGCGATGAGCTCTGCTGCTTGAGCAGACAGGGTGTCAATAAGATTTTTTTCTATAACTTCAGTTTCAGTAGTCACTGCATATGCGGCTACTAATTCTCCTGTACTTGTTCTCATACATGAACCATCCACGTAAAGTGTCAGGTCCGGATCAGGTAATGCAATGTCCGTCAAGTCTTGTCTTGGCTTGGTCATGATGTGAATAACTTCCACGCAGTCATGTGTGGCAGGATTCGATGTATTCGAGGGTAACAGTGTAGCAGGATTTAATACGTTGCAGCGTCTGATTTCTATGTGTGGCTGAAACAGAGTCAGTTCATAACCTGTTAAACGTGCGATTGTCAGGTGCTGAGTCTGTGTTCGGTTTAAAAGAACTTCCACGGAGTGCGGAACTTGTACTGTCAGGGAATGTCCTAACACTATGGAATCACTTTGTCTGATAGCTAGAGCTGTGGCTGCAACTGACTTGAGGCACGCAGGCAGAGCCTGGGCTACTGGATCTAATGTGCTAGAGAAATAAGCACAAGGCTTGTGTTGTCCTGCTTGATCTTGTGTGAGAACAGATAATGCTGTACCATCACGTTCAGTAACAAAAAGTGTAAAAGGCTTACTGTAGTTTGGTGTCGCTAACACAGGCGCATTACATAAAGCTTTCTTTAACTCGTTAAAAACAAGTGTATGTTCCTGGGTCCAAGGGAGGACAGTCGATATGGCTGCCTCCTGTGTCGTTAACTGTATCAGTGGTTTGGCTAGATATGCATACTGAGGAATCCATTGTCTGCAGTAAGAAGTGAGGCCGATAAAAGCTCGTACCTCCTTCTGTGTCTTGGGCTGTGGAAGATGTGCTATTAACTGGATACGGTCAGGTGTCAACTGTCTACCCCTCTTGGACAGTAAGTGTCCAAGGTATACCACTTGCTGGACACAGAATTGCAGTTTGGAAGGGGACACCTTGTGCCCCATGTCTGCCAGGAAATACAAGACTGTCAGTGACGCACGTTCGCAGTCACGTTCTGTACGGGCTGTGATCAATAGATCATCGACATACTGGAGCAGGGCAGTGTCAGTTGGCATGTGAATACTGTCTAGTTGTCTTTTAAGTGCTTGACTGTAAATACTAGGACTTTCTGTGAAACCTTGAGGTGCACGTGTGAATTTATAGCTTCTTCCATTTAAACAGAATCCGAAAAGAAACTGGCTGTCTGGATGAATGGGGACACTAAAGAATGCGTTCTTGAGATCAATAACAGTAAAGAACGTAGCTTCAGAATCAATGGCAGTCAATAGGGAGGAGATATCTGGAACCACTGGGTACTGGGGTATGATACACTTATTAAGTTCTCGAAGGTCAATCACTAATCGATAAACTGGAGGTGCATTTGGAACAGTACGTTTAAGAATCGGAATGATAGGAGAATTACATACATTGGAGTCAGTTTCTACAACTACTCCTTGAGCGATGAGCTCGTCAATAATTTTCGATAAGGCTGCTACAGCCTCAGGGGGTAACTTGTACTGTCGGATTCGTGGCAATACAACACCTTGTTTCAGAGTGACACGATATGGTGTAATATGCATACAACCTACATCAGTTGGACCTTGCGCCCATAAATGCTGTGGTACATTCAGTAATCTTGGATCAAAATCACGTAACACATAATGACCTTTAAAATCTCGTAAAAACAATCTCACTCCTTCTGGGGAACAGCATATAACTGCTCCTAATTCTTTCAATGTTTTAATACCAAGTACATTTTCGGGACAGGATTTCGTAAGTAACAAGTCTGTAGTTCGGGACAATGGACCAACTTCTAGGGAAACTGGTTTCGATATTTCATTAACAATCGGCTTTCCTGAAAATCCCAGGGAAACATTTCTTGAGCCTGAGAGTGGAGCCCCTGGAACCTCGTCATGACTGATGTTAGTCCTACTTGCCCCTGTATCAATCAGAAACTTTCTGTCTTTCTCTAATACTTGACTGTGTACATAGGGACCCTCTTGATCTACAGGAACCTCGATGAGAGGCAAGCCAACCTCCCTCTCTAGGCTGTTTCATGAATACTGCTGATATTCTGGATAATCTGACTGTGCGTACTGGTACATCTGTTGTGTAACGTGTTGTGTGGCAGCTATAGGCTGCGGTACTGTAACTGTCTGTTGTGCGTTCTGCGGTGGTTGTGTATTTTGCGGAACATGTTCTTGTCTAGGAGGACGTGGTCTCTCTTTCGTCTTACCTGTAGCTATGTTATGTTTCAGAACTGCACATTCATTTATGTAATGACCTGGCTGTTTACAGTAATTGCATGTCCCTTTAACGGGAGCTGCAGAATGACTAGTTTGACTCGGACCCTTCTTCTGACTATCTGATGGAACAGACTGTGCAACTAGTACTTTCATTTTCGTGTCTTTCATACGTCTTCTTTCGTGTTCTTGCTCTTCCCTGATTCTATTCTGGTGATACTGTAACATCTGGAGCATTTGGGACGGGGTATTAGCTTGCCATGTACTCTCGACTTTCAATACTCTATTTTTAACTTGCGGTAAAGAATTCTCAACTAGTTTAGTAACAAAAAGATGTGGATACGATTCACTACTTGTTTTCAGACCGCTATTAATAAATGAAACATTTCTCGAATCTGGAATAAAAACCACTAGTGTCTTCGTCCTGTTTCTGTTTACAGGCTGAGATGGCATCCCAGTCTTCCTTTTTCGTGGCTAGTAATCTTGGCAAGACTTGTATTAACAGTTCGGGCAATTCTTTGGCTTTATCCCCAAGACCAGTACCTGGGACTCGTGTGTTATCTTCGGTCTCTAACGCGGTCCAATCTATCTTTTTCTCTCCCACCTCCCATTCTTTTTCTTTAAGTTTTTCATATATGCCCGCAGGCAACAGGACCTTTAACATTTTGATGATATCAGGATACGTGTATTCTCCCATATGGAGCATGTCTTTTAATTCACGGTGGAACCCTGCTGGATCTTTATCGTGACAGGGCACTAACTTTTTCATTTCTAGTAATTCTATTTTCGTTATAGGGGTGTAAACAAATACTCGTTCGAGCTCACCCCCCGTTCCCTTAACAGGATGCACTTCTCGCAACGGATTCTGTCTATCTATGTAGAATGGGGGTGAAACAGAAACGAAATGCGGAGTCAGGAACGTTCTGTATTTGTGGCGCTGTTCTAGAATGACGTTAATTAAATCGGTACCTAGACCTCTCCATCTGTTTAGGAGTAACTCGTTCAGTACATTATATAAAGGACCTGGATCAGAATGCTGACTCTCATACAGTATGATGAGGTGCTGGATCATGTACATACCCACCAGTCACTGCTCGGCTGGCGGAAGCTTCAGAAACATTTGAGCCACTACTTCGTCTGAATACGTGGTAGAATCACTAGTCCATCGTAATGCTGATCGGGCGAGTTCTTGTTCATGCATGGTACTAAGTTTACTGTGACCTATTCGTAATTTCAGAATTTTATCGGTAGCCTGGAATAATTGTTCAAGAGAACACTGTTCTGGTACGGGAGGAGGAAAAACTTTCTTGTAGTCTAGGCGTGTGTGTCTATCGGAAGGTCTCGTCCTACCTACATACGCTATTCTGGTGGGATTCTCGTTGTCTACCTCTTCGTCTGAAGAGTCATTCTCTTTTTCGGCTACTCTCATTGCTTCCTCCTTTTGGTGTATACTTATAATTTCTTTACGAATCTTCCTGTACATAGTTTCTATACTATTTTGTGTCTTGTGTTTTCCTTCTGCTATATTGTCACTCCATCTGGTCAGGACTCTCATCTCTTCTGGTTTTTTATCAGGATGATCCTGTTCTCTTATTAAACAATTTATTAAAAATTGCAAAAATCATGCCTTGAATCTCGACTTTTCTGTGTACCATAGCTTCGTGAATACTTTCTGGTTTCTCCCCTGTTCGGATGAAATGATATATTCTGTCTAGATGTTCTTTCATATTTGATATGGTAACCAAGAAGCTTGCAACTCGTCGTAAACGTATGGAATATATTATCATACTATCTTCGCCTGGTACTGGATCATATCTACAATCAGATCCGCACTCATTGAAATACTTTTTGAGGGCTTCGTACGTAGTCACTTTCGGGGTACGTTGTAACGCTGCATCTCTCAGCGTCAGGCGTTTCGTTTGAGGCGGGGTGATAGGAATACCTCCCCCTGCCCCTCCTGAACTGGAATCGTCAATTAATACTGAATGTGCGGCTACTGGTAACGTGACTGGTAAAGCAGGCGTACGTAAAGTGGGTTGGTCCTGGGGTACTGGCACATTAACAGGACCAACGACTGGAGGCACAGTAATTACATTAACAGGAGGTGGAAGTTGAACTGGCGGAGGATTCGTATTAGCATATTCTGGGACAGTGTCGTCCAAATAGGAAGAAAGGAATATTTCAGCCGCGGTCGGTTTATGACGTAGCTTAATCGGGACCAAGGGTGGCGGTAAATTACAGGGTGCTTCCGGGGTTGCTTTAGGCAAACCCTCGGCGAGAAGAGGATACATACCTTTAATAAGGGCATTTCTCTGTCTGTCTGATTGTTCTGCTCTAACTCGTTCACCTTCTTCTAGTAATTCCCTTTCTTGGGCTTTTTCGGAGGATTCCCTACTTAATTCTGCTTTTCTGAATTCTTTCTCGGTTCTTTTATGGGATTCTTTACGCCACAATTCTATGGCATCTTTCTGGGATTGTCTGGCTTTCTTTTTCCATAATGCCTCTTCTACTCTCATGATGCACTCGGCATCCCATGTTCCTGAAACAGGCCATCTATATTTCTCTTCAAGATGTTTGGTGTAGTCCACCCACAAATCTAGATACAGTATGGCATCTAAGCCATGCTTATGATACATGAAATGTCCAGGACTGTCCCTGGGAGGGACAGGAACTGATTCTTCGAGTAACCCTTTTCTGGTTTTTATCTGACGTAACTTCGAAAACAAAGGCATATTTGAACCGTACTTGGACTTGAACGCAATACACAATGAACACAGTAATGAATAGCAAAACGATCACTCATACCACGACATCAAAAACACATTAATACCAGTTACAACAGATACTACCTAATACATTGAAAACATAATACTTGAATTTCTCGAGAACAGACTTACTAGAATTACTGGATGCACTGCTAAAACAGTACAGAACATACCGGTCTCCTAAAGAGACACGTCATACCGTATCCACCTAGGTGAACACGTCGGACCGGATCTGTGTACCCAAACCCGTCGGACCGGGCACAAATTAATGAACCCGTCTAGATACCCCCAGCAACGGTACTCACCGGGAAGCAAACTGAAGGCCTCGGACTGGACTGGACTGCAACGATGTCTGGTTACTGCTACGCACTACGCATGCGCCTCGGGCTTCGGAAACAGGTGGGCCTCCGGATACCTCGGACCTTGCTCTCTCGGCTTGGGCTCTGGTCGGGATGACCCGCCTTCCTCACCGCCTCGTCTGGATGCCGGACCGCAGTCTCCGTCTCCTCCGTGGGCCTGAGGGAGACTTGAAGCAGAAATATCTGCACGTGCACAGTAGGGTTCCGTCACGGCTGTAGAAGGGTCAGGGGGCCTGCGTTACATCGCCGGCGCGTGGGGAAGGGGCTCGTACCTGTTCGGGCGCCATTTTATGTGGTAAATAAATAATTAATTACCGATACTATTTTTCTATACACTAACTATAACAGATAGCTCAATAAATAAGAGGCAGGATCCGTGATATCTGAGTCAGAATGGCTTTAATCGGATGGCTCGAGCCTAAAGACCATGATGTGGCATGCAATGGAATGGAATGGCAGCTGCAACGTCTCATTAACATTACATTGTATATATAGTAAAACAGTACAATTGTATTGCATACAGTAGGCGTAACAAGTGACAAACGTAAGATAAGAACATATGGGCGTACAAAGAAGGCGTGCACAGAGTGTGCACGAAGACATGTGATGTAAACGTCACAGAAGTGTCATAAATGGGTGGATACATGGAGGGGGCTACCTGGGCAGCTGGAACCTTTAACCTACTGGTGCGCGCAAACGGACCATGACGTGTAACTAGAGAGAGCTGGGGGCTCTGACTTCTGCGCCAGAAGAGGAGACTAAAGTCTGGGATGTCAGGACAACATGTACCTATAGCATATCTGATATCTTGTGTTTAGAGAACATGTTGATAGAATCTAAAAGTCATCAGGGCAAAGGCTACTTGACACTAAGGCTGGTGCATGCATATATTTCTTTATGTATTGCGTGTGCTATGAATCTTCTATGGATACTAATTCAGTAATTCTCTTGCATGGAGACAGAAAGACTAGACTATAGATGAAGATGTTTATGCGGTTCGTTAGCTTAGGAATGTGAAGCCGGGGAGCTGAACTGATAACTAGGGGCATAACATATTCTTGGCAGACAGGCAGGCAGGCCAGGCTGGGCACCGCGCTGCTTGGCAGAAAATAAGTGAAGGGTCAGGGATGCGGGAGGGGCTGCATCGCTCCTCGGAGTGGTTTCAGGAGACTTGAAGCTTGAATCTGGTGTCCGGGCCCTATGAGGCCTAGAAACGGGGACAACTCGATGAATTAACGTGCACAATGTAAAACGTTGGCAACATAGGCCTAATACTTGTTGCTTTCGGGGAGACTGGATAACTGGCATACTAACGTTGGACACA
Source organism: Lissotriton helveticus (assembly GCF_964261635.1). Lineage (NCBI taxonomy): Eukaryota > Metazoa > Chordata > Amphibia > Caudata > Salamandridae > Lissotriton > Lissotriton helveticus. The sequence goes on from NC_136061.1 coordinate 257,500,891, forward strand.
ACTATAATTGCGTCTTTATTCGGTCAAGAGGGTAAATATGCATAGCGATCATGCACAAATAGCATATAATGGGGAACACGTAGGGACACATGACAGGGCAAAATTCAATTTTCCTCACTAGGACACCACCACATCACTTGTGGACACCACCACATCACTTGTGGACACCACCACATCACTCTGGGACACCACCACATCACTCTGGGACACCACCACATCACTCTGGGACACCACCACATCACTCTGGGACACCACCACATCACTCTGGGACACCACCATATCACTCTGGGACACCACCACATCACTCAGGGGCACCACCACTTCACTCAGCGGCATCACTCAGGGGCCCCACCACATCACTCAGGGACACCACCACATCACTCACAGACACCACCACATCAATCACAGACACCACCACATCACTCACTAGACACCACCACATCACTCACTAAACACCACCACATCCCTCACGGATCACCACCACTTCACTCACGGAACACCACCACATCACTCAGGGAACACCACCACATCACTCTGGGGCATCACTCAGAGGCACCACCACATCACTCAGGGACACCACCACATCACTCACAGACACCACCACTTCACTCACAGACACCACCACATCACTCAGGAACACCACCACATCACTCGGGGACACCACCACATCACTCTGGGACACCACCACATCACTCTGGGACACCACCACATCACTCTGCCCCACCACAACAGCATCACTCAGCACCACAACAGCATCACTCAGCACCACAACAGCACTGTCCTTGTTTGCTACCAACAAGCATTGCCATAGCCAATAGGACTCACATTAGAAAGTGAAGCTATTGGCTTTGTGAATAACAATGCTATTAATGTATATATTTTCAAAGCCAACACATATTTAAAAAAATTGTCATTTACAATACCAATAGCTCACACTTTCCTAATGCGAGACCTGTTGCATTGCAAATGCTTGTTTCTTTTAGTTAATCACCATCTCATATTTTAAAGCTTGCCTGCTGCTCCCCTGCCCATTCTACGTTGCTTCCACCTTCACTTCCATCCCCCCCCCCCCACACGTCGCAGTCTTTAAAATGTTTTTTTCAAAAAAATGTAAAATAACTCTTTGGGAGGGCTGACAACTTCCTTTTGATGGGGCAGGTGGGGGGTCACTCGGCTTTCAGAAATATGCTTTTGTTAAAAGTGAAAATGAATTTTGTATTTACTGCACCAAAGAATACAATCTTAAAACGGTAACAAAAAAATGCCAACGTCTTCCAATATGCGCACGCATGCGCAGATGATGCATGCTGATGTATACGACATGTATTTGTAGATCGCACACCTATCTTGAGAGCAATGAAGCGCTGAACAGAGGGCACGGCTAAAGGGAAGCTACAGATATGGGAGTCAAGACAGAGTAGACATACACGCTCATTTGCACGGCGCGTCATTTCGGCTTTTTTCGTTTACGTTTTTTTTTTTGCTAAGACTATTTACAGCAGTTGGTTAAAGCATTGACAAAGCAAATGGGCCACGAATGCGAGACCAGTTTGCTTTGCCTGTGCTCTTCTTCTTGGCTCCAATCGTGCAGTATTAAAGCCGTGAAGAACAAGCATCTGTGCTGTTAAATTTTGAGTCCCACATGAAACCAAGGTAGGCGTAGGACTATGGTCCGTTTTCGCTGATAAATGTTTCCCTTTTCAGATTGTTGCACCGCGAGCTTCAGCTATTATATCGGGTAATTTGTTCCACGGATCTGCCCTCTGGGTATAGAAAGTATATTAGTCTTCAGCGGAAATCCAGGCACTTGTGTATTGATCTGCACAAGACCTGCCACTGTGACCCTCTTGCATCCCAGTTTAAAAAAAACGCATGCAATACATTTTTCTTCAAAATGTGCTCTGCAGAACCAAAGCGTCCTCGCCTACTACGCCTTTTCATTGGATTGAAACACTTTATATAAATACATTTTACTTCAGATAGCCACTTGAAAGTAGTATATTGTCAACTTACGTAATCAAGGAATTTAGCTTTCAAGGCGGGAGACTACTAGCATGTATCTTTAATTGTTATCGCAATATAATTGCATTTATGTAGTGCTTCCTTCATACACCTACTGTGGAGTACCAAAGCGCACTACTGGAGATGTAACACTCTACACAGTGGGGGAGTGCTTGCTTAGAAGAGTGTCGGCCTTGTCACCATCCTATGGCATGCGTGGGAAGAGTTTTTGTGTTGTGCGAGAGTGCTGGGAATCGGTCGCACTGTTTAGTGGTATGAATAAGTGAGAGCTAGGCTGAGCTCGGGTTATATTAGCTGGCTGTTATAATTTACTCTCCAGGCCCCCACATTGATTTCATGGTGATTACTGAAGATATTTCAATCCACCTCTTGGACTGTATACAGAAGCTAGGCCCTTCACATTATAGGTCTTGTGGGCCTGGGGAGGAGAGGGATGGTCATAGAGAGGACAATAAACAGAGGAGAGAGAGCCGCCTGTACAACCTGCTCGCCAGTTATTCCCTATAGCAGTGATACTTCACCTGTTGTTCGGGGATCCTAGCGGGTTCGCAAAACCTACTCAAGGGATCCAAGACTGCTTAGAAAATTAAATATTATTAACAGATTAATAAAGTATATGGAAATAATAAAGCAACATGTAAAACCGAAATTTTTAAAACGTGATGGAATTTGAAATTGGAGGCTGAAAATTAAGTTAAATGCTCAGATAGATTCATGGGATCAGTGTAAGTGACACAAGCAGAATATACTATGGACAATGAGTTGCCTCCAATGAGTTTAGAAAACATCCAACCTTCCCATTAAAATAAAACAATTGAGTTCTTTTTATATTTCTTGGTGAATTAAATCAAATATTTAATCATTTATATATTTGTTTGACGACTGCTTTTTTCGCTACTTTTTGTGTGTATTGTTTTGCAGTTCAAATCATCAAAAATGCCTATGCAGGGGTCCAATAATGACACAGTGGGGGTCCCTGGATCTAATAATGGTGGAGTGGGAATTTCCCAGGTTTCAGTAATGATTAAGAGGGGGTCCGCAGAAGGCAAAAAGGTAAGAACCATTGCCCTACATGATTATTACTCCTTTCCTGTGTCTGGTTTTGATAATGGCGAGGGATGTTGGCGGGACCTGTAAGAATGGGCCTTACTAAAGTCCTCCAGGATTCATGAAGCACCAGTATGTGGATGACTGGTTTTGATCTGTCCCTCCTGTTTCATTGCTCTGACTTGAGACATTCCTGATTCTGCACTTACCACACATCAATAATGTGAACATGTTTAAAGATGCTATGCTGCACATTTTGTTTTGCATTGTCTTGATAATTGAATAAACCATTTTTTTTTAAAAAAGTCTTCCAGAATGCCAGTTGTCCGTGACAGATCTCTTCACTCACTGGGTGCTTGTGCTTTTTGGCATCAAGTGGCTTGGTTTTGGTGGGTTGATGAGTTTCTCTAACACTATAAGGGTGCCTTATGGTAGCTCTGGATTGTTATAGTAATCACAAGCAAGGCTTGAAAAGTTTTATCAGGAGCATAACCATCAATCAGTCTACCCTGATTAGAGACAGCCGAGGCAGTTGCAATGTAATTGTTATTGTATTTCTATAAAACTTACCACCCCTGACGAAGCGCTGAAACACTTTTCGGTGAGTAACACACTTTTCTGGAACCCAAGGTGGATTAGTGGTAGATTAGTAGAGGGAAATGTAAATTGTTATTGGAAGTGGTGGGCATGTGCACCTGATAGTTGAATGAATAGGATAAAGGAGGAAAGAGTTTGGAAAGGGTTATTTGGAAAAGATTATTATTGGGAATGGTGGACATGTGTGCATGTTAGTTGTATTAACAAGATAAAGGAGGAAAGAGTTTGGAAAGGGTTTTTTGGGTGTCCTTAGTAGTATGAGTGGTTTAGGATGAGTCAGAGAGTGGAGGTAGGGGAATAGTTCGAAAGAGGTTTTGGATGAGTAATAGCATAGTAGTTTGTGGAGAGTTGTAAAGGGTTTTTCCTTCGCAGTGGGTGGAAAATACATTTATGGAATAAATACCCACAAATAAAAGGTATACATACTTAGAGACTTTAATATATTATGCATTTCCAAAATAGTTAAAGGTTTGTTTTGGGAAATGTTGGCTGGCTCACCCAAAACTAGCACCAGTATCGTAACATTAGAAGTTGTGCAAACAGCATAAAAAGAAAACGTCATTTAATTTAAAAAATGGAGGCTGGGTACATATAAAAGATGTTAAATTAAAATGTGTATAAATACTATTAATTCAATTATTATTAATATATATTTATTATATGATTGTCTTAATTAGATATATTCATGTATAGTTGTGCTTCCTGTGACATTTGTGCACCACTGCCATCCAGCCGGCACTGAGTAAAGTCGGAAAAACAAGTCTAACAGTGGCACATTCATGCTATGGCTGGTTTGTACAGTACTTCACTGACTTAAGTCTCTTCCTGGAGCTAAACTTCAGTAGACCTTATAATTTCACAGAACAAATGGTCAAAAACAGGGTACATAACGTATTAAATGTAGCTGGAAGGTGAAGGTATCCCATTAGATTTAAATACCAAGCAGCAGTTTGTTCCAAGCTAGGGCCGCTTGAGCTAAAAACACGTTTCTACAAACACTCAACATTTAGCCTTGGGGATGGACAGTAGCAAGGCAGCTTAGTAATGCATCTTTCTTGACGGAACATAGTAAAAAGCCAAGAGGGGACTAAACATACTTGCTGTCAAACAAGTATTTGCAAGAGTTTAGTCAGTAGAGTAACGTTCCTATGCCCCTACATAGGACCACTTCTCATTATACTACTTAAGCTCATCCTACTACCGAAGCTCAAAACCTCTCAGGACACCTCACACCCTATGGAATAAGTGTATAATTGAGATGCTGATTTCACATGGTCATGATAGGCTCGATTAGAAACACCGCCATTTGTTTCTTAACACCTTGCGCTCTAGCGGTTTTCCCGCTGTGTGCTGACTTTTGCGGAAGTCCGCGTTACATGACGAGCTCAGCTCGTCATGAGTGTACGAGAGGCGTAACTCATGACGAGCTGAGCTCGTCATGAGCGTCGAAGGGGTTAAGTTGCCTTCTCTTTTACACATGTTGACTTTTGACATACATTTGCATGTGTGACAATGCCAGAAGAACATTATCTGAATCTGCACAGCTTACATTTCAACTTCGTAGGCACACTATCACAATACCTTGAACACTCAGTACAAGTGATAAAGTTCACTGTGCAAATATTATTTAGTTGTCTAAAAGACGACAACACTATCCAACTACAATAAATAATTAAGGCCTGACAGGGGTTGCAACATGGTCACATGGGTTCTATTGTAATAAATACACAATCACATCCTTGTTTTGGCAGAGGAACACTCAGCTGACACTGTGGGGTTACTACAATTCAGAATTCCAGCTCAGCTGGTTCCTGTGTACCAACACAAGGGATGTCCAGCTCTACACCAAGAAGGAAAGCCTGAAGACACTTATCCACAGGTAACAGGGAGTTAGTCCACCTGACAGGGATTAGGCAGATCACCCACCCTAGGCAAAACTAGGTTAGGGAGTGCTACGTACGAGCACAATTGTACACAGTACTTATGTGTCTGCATATATTCATAGTCTTAGCACAATGGTGGAAATGTTCATCCTTTTCACTGTTCTTGTAATGCTAATTACGCTAAACTGCGTAATTCTACTTATAATCGCAACACATATATTTTATGCAAGAATCACAATGCTACAATAAATAATGCAAAGCTTTGCTGAGTATTTCCTGTGTTCTTTGGTATGCATAAGAGTCCAAACATGAGGGTTCCAAATCTGTTACCACAATTCCTTGGGGGATCAGGGTTGGCATGTTCTGAGGTTGCACACAAATTTGCTACTCTGTAAGGTTGGGGGTTTGGATGGTGCATTGTGAGGTAGCAGGACTACATGCCAACTTCGCCTGAGGTGGTGAGGGGATTCAGGCTCGCAGCATCCCAACGTTTATGTTGCCTAACAAACTGAGTTTTACCACACTTGGTACAAGCTGTAAAACACTGAAGTACTTGCTCTGGCCTCCTTCATGAAATAATACCTCCCTCCATCTCCTAGCTCTCCCTCCCAAATCTTAACTCTCCTCTTCCCTCTCACATTCCCCTCTTGCCAACTTCCTACATACAAGAGCTTGTACCCTCCACAAGTTTACACTATATCCCTCACCCATATCAAGTATATCACTTCCTTCCATGCTCTCGCAACAAATTACCCTCTTTGCCATATGATAACTTTCTATACAGCATTAAAACCTACAAATAGTATGCCACACACACTCGCTCCATACCAAACACTTATCCACAACACCCACTTCTCAAACCTGGCCACTGTTCACCACATTGTAACAGATACTCATGTTACTCAACCACCACCACTTTGGGTCCTTTGCTCTTCTTTCCCCTTTTGCTGCTTCCACTCTTTTGCCCTTCTGCCCACTTCTTGCTTCTTTGCTATTTCTGCTTCCTGCTCCCTTGATATCATGACCTTTTTGGCTTTTCTGTTTATTTCCCCATGGTGTTGCTCCCACTCGCTTGCCATTCTGCTCATTCCTTGCTCCTTTGCTATCTTTGCTTCTGGACCCTTTTTCGCTTTTGCTCTTTTGCCCTTTTGCTGCTCCTGCCCTTCTGTGCTAATTATTCTCTCTTTTAATTTCTGTGTCATTCTGCACTTCTTGCGTCTTCTCTCCCAATTTCTGTTGCTCTTACCACTGTCCCAACACTCTCCCCCTTCTCCTGCCTCCTCCCGCCTCCCCCTTCTTACCTATTCCTGTAGTGAGGGCTGTGCCTTGTTGTGCACATTGCTATGTTAGCATAGGCTTATTAGAAGTTTAAACACCATTTTTACCTTTTGCTGCTTTTGCACACAACACTGCACATAGCTGTTGTTGTAAGTTAGGCTGCGGGAATTATTTCACATGAGAAAGGCTTGTTTTCGGCATCCCTAGACTTACATCGCGACCCTATCCTGCACAGTGAGTGCTAAAGCCTCCAAAGTTATCATAACAAGGTAGCTGTTGTTCAGGCTAATCGGCTCACGTTCATAACATACATGCAGCTGCGAGCCAACAGAGATTCTGGCACCTTTAGTATTACACTGTAAGCATGATTTAAGGCACTTGGAAGAATCCCATTTTTCCAGAGAGACAGAGAGCTTTTGCAGATCCTGATGTGATTTACTTCTGCTGATCTTGGAGGTATGGGGTCCCCCACACAAGCACAAGAGACCTTCTACTTTTTATAAAACATAGTTCCTAGCTAGGGAGAGTGATTCACTAGGCACTATAAGACCTGTTTTCACCATCATTGTAATATGATTTCTTCTTTTGTGTTGTATGGGATTGTAACAATGCTGATCATATTATTTCTAATCAAATGTCTGCTTATGTTAGCAAAGATACTGCATCTTAGAGCACGTCGTTAAAATAAATATTTTAACCTTTCCCGTGTCTCTTTTTACTCCTGTGAACTGGTATGAGAATAACAAACGAAAGAGTGTTCTTGATTCCCACCATTCCTGAGTATAATATAAGTCACATGTTCTTGGTTGTCTAATCATTGGTTCCTTTGCTATAGGACGAAGAGCTAATGTGACACTGATGCTAGTCAGTTAGGGTTTTTAGGTACTGAGGTGAGTGTTTTGGTCCACCACAATTCACTGAGGTCTTGGGTCTCTGTGCACAGTTCTGTGTAGGAGCAGAATCCCTGCAACATGGTGCACCCAACTTAGTGGTCTTATTTTGAGACTCTCGAGTAGTGCTTATATCAGTCCACGAACACCTCACTATTGTTTCCGGATGACAGTGGTGACGGATAAACCTACCTATAGTTACATAGGTCTTTTCAAGCTTAATAATTTTAGAACGGTTTCCATTGAATTACTACCCAGTTGTGCTACATTACTTAGTATTGTCCTTTTTCTCTGCTTTGGCTTTATGGGTGATGTTGAAATACCCCAGCATAGCCGGATGGCGGTCAGCAATCATTTGCAGACTTATGCCGTCCCCTTGGAGGGCATGGCAGTTGTTTTTGTGGTGAGTGCTGAAGCAGCATACCCATTGAGATTTTCTACTCTTGGGTTACATTTCCTGCGGTGAATGCAGATTCTAATACATTTCATGTTTACACTCACACTGTCGTGCCTATGGAGTACACTCCATATAGGACACAGGAGATTCCGATTTCTGCTTGGCAGCACCACGTTTGGTTTAATGGCGCCCTTCCCCACTCCTTAACGGCGGTTCAATTAGGTCCTTTGTTCATCCCAGGCGCTCTTGGCCTGTTTTAGCTGGATTTTTCCGCGCACCCCGTGACGCGGTTGTTCCCGTTGGTGAATTGAGGCCACTTTATACCTCTGCTGTAGAGGTTATAAGGGCCTTGGTTTAATACATTGCCCGCAACTTCCAGGGTGGGGCACCGGGTGTTGCGGCGCATCCAGTTGGACCGGGCGGGATGAAGATTAGTCCCGTCACGGTTAATGCGGCAAGCGCCCCCAGGATAAGGATGATATGCCTTATTGGCTTGCTGAGAAATTTGACCAACTGGAGGCAGTGTTTCCTAATATGACTCCTGTGGAGAAACACAGGATTCTTACAATTAGTTTGCAGAAAGACTTAGTACCGGAAGTGACTGATTGTGCCACATGGGGTATGATTTTTGCGGCAGTCTATGCTAAGTGCTTCGGCACTCCGTCCATGGCAGTCCTGCCCTCTGTCATTATGCGTGTTCAAGATGAGCACGGACCGGAGGCAGTGGTTGAGTTGGGAATGAGACTCATTGGAGTATTTGACGTAGTTTCCGATCTTGTCCTTTCTAATGTTAAGGGAGATGCAGTAAGCTTCCAGGTGTCTAATGCTTTGCGCGATGTCCCTGATGCCGAAAAACCCATCAGTTACCAAAAATTATTACTGCGGCTTATAAGACCATTGGTCGTAATAATTTGGGTGTTAAGCCTTTTGCCAAAACAGGCGGCAAAGTCTGACAAAGACAATTGCCGCAATGTTCCAAAGCAGACTTGGAATAAGAAAAATCTACTCCTGAAACCTCGTAGATTTCGGAAAGCGAAAACTTACAAACGCTCCTTCTCAGGAATGGCACCCAGGATCTGGAATGCGCTCCCTCCTGAAACAAGGCTAATCACCTCCACTGCACTCTTCAAGAAAGAGGTGAAAACAATGCTTCTGGCCAAGATCTCCTGATCGCTACAGATGTTGGGTCAGAGACTCTGCATTGCTTGTATCGCTGCTCTGCCTATCCTCGACTTGTTGGGGGCACTATTACGCTACTCTATTACTACCGACCAAGATATGATACACGTTGGTTTACTGATCCACCTGTACGCCATGGTAGTGGGATCAATGACCTGTGCTGCTATATACTACTCCCTTACCTGATCATATATGGAGTGGTTTTATGTTTGTTTTTTCATCCATGTTATTACCATGTTATTTACCATGTTATTACCATGTTATTACCATGTTACCATGTTACCTACCTGATCATATATGGATTGGTTTTATGTTTGTTTTTATCATCCATGTTATTACCTTGTCACTGATTATTATACTGTTCCCATTATCTCTGTTTACTCTGTTGCCCCTTCCCTGTCTTTGTGAAGCGCTCTGATATCTGTAAGGATCTTGTTCGCGCTATATAAAACTTTGAATAAATAAATAAATAAATAAGAATAAAAAACAGGGGAAACGGCAAAAGAAACAGGGGTCCCGTCCCGCTTCCCCAATACCTGCGTCTACTGAGCGCACATATGAATTGCACGACCGAACTACTATTAAGTCACCTGATTGTTTTGAGGTTCCTGATCAACGTTCTCCTCGCTCTTTGCAGGAAACATCGGTCTCACCCACCGGTGGAGGAGACGGCGTCAGAGGACGGAGTGCAAAGCAAGAGCAACCCTGCAAGACAGACGGTAAAGGCAAGCAGGACGACTCTACACGTCAAGGACCCCAGTTTCAGAAAAAGAAAGTTGCTGCTTTATCAGCAAGATATGCCACAGATAGTGAGAACACAGCTTCGGAATCTGACGTGGGCGCTGATGCTACTAGACAGCACGGCGGAAATTACCATTGTGCGGGAAGCATTGCGTCCACTTCTGAAGGTGACTGCAACGGACAAGTTTGTTGTTGTTGAGACGGCTCACACTAGAGTGGCTACCCCTGAAAGACTTTATGTAATAGTCCTTTTATTTGAAGGTACCATACAATGTACTGTAAAAGGTGTATTTTGGGAGAATCTAACTACTACCTATGACATTTTGTTGGCGGAAGCCGATTGGCCCCCACCTTTTGTTTTAGCTGCTTTGCAAGGGGAGGAGGTAATCCTCCCTAGTTTCGCGCACACTGTGCCGAAGGAGCAGGCCCTGCAGTTTGCAGAAGAGTGGGCTCAGGTGCTTGCACCGGCTTTGTACCGTACTCACTGTGGCTGGGACAAATTTTACCCCCGACATGAGATATCATTGCGGTCTATGCCACAGCCTTAACCTCAATACCCCATGCGGAGTGAAGCGAAAGCTCCCGTGGCAGAAATCCTTGAACAATTGGAATATCAAGGTGTTATTGAAACGTGTGTGTCTCCAATGAATAACCCTCATTTTACTGTGACAAAGCCTGATGGCTCGTACTGTTTAGTATTGGATTACCAGCACTTAAACTCTCACTGTCTAACCTGCGCGATACAGAATTAGTAGTCAATGGACAGTTTTTATCCGTGGTGGCAAATAACGCCAGTTCAGACGATTGGCTATGGGCTATAAGAACAGTCCAGGCGTCTTTGCCGCCCGCATAGTCTCTCTCTTGGAGAGACTCGACCCAGATGCATGTTCGTATGAGGATGACATTTATCTCACAGACGACGAATTATGGCCGCACCTGTGTCGCGTTGACTGCATAATTTGTCGGTTTACGGACTTAGGTTACAAATTTAACTTTGCAAAATCTCACATTGCTGAGTACACAGTGTTGTTCCTGGGCTATGAGTGTAAGAGAGTAAGGCCTGCTTCCTATGGTTACCCCCACTTTTTGCTGTGTTTCACTGGTTTTTCGACTTTAGTATGGCTGTGGCCCTGCTAATCAGGCCCCCAGCCTAGCGGTTCTCTCTCCAAATTGATACCATGTACTTTAGGTACATACCAGATTGGTTACTGGGTCACCCTTGTGAGCCCCTGCATATGGTACCATAGGTACCCAGGGCATAGGTGCACCCTAGGCCTACCAGGGGCTGCAGCATGTATTGTGCCACCCCTGGTTAGCCTTTCAAACTGACACCACAGGTCTGTACTTACAGCCTGGGAAAGGTGGTGTAATCATCCCTTACTTACGACATCCTGCGAGGATTGCGTTTGCCAAGGCTTGATTTAGCACCTCACTTCTTGGAGGAATGCGCACAGCTGCGCGCTCCTACAAGACTGAAGAAACTACATTCTTTACTTGGTTTTTTAAATTTCGGGCGTACTTACATTCCCGAATATGCCTCTTTATGCTTTGGTACAACCTACTTTTTCAAAATCTTGCTGGCTGCCTGCTCATTCAGCCATCTTGCAATCTTTTCAGGCTGATCTTCTAGAATCTAAATTCTTATTGACTCGTGATAACCACACCAACCTGGTGATAAGAATCGTACCTGGGGCGGTGAGTTTCACGTACCTGACTTTTACAGAGGGTGACACAGTCCCTATCGCTTACAAGTCACACTTGTACACTTCAGCTGAGTTGCGGTTTTCCATTGTGGAATAAGTTTTGACAGCAGTGCAAATGACGATTCTGAAGGAACGTGCACTGTCGCAGGTAAAACGCATTTTGGTTGTTACTCCGTATCCTGCCCTGGAGGCAGTGACGAAAGCCAGTGTAACAAATTCAAAAGCTTTGCACCCTAGGCGGATACAATGGGCTACGTCCTTGACATCTTCGGATGTCACGTTCATTTTTTACTCCTCTTTGCAGACTCAGGAGTATTTACAGTATGATTTCGTTCATCCTGCTCCTTTGACCATGCGCCTCCTGGAGGATTTCCATTGTATCATTTACACTGACGGTTCGCACAACCTATTCTTTGGCCTGCGCAAAAGTGGGTGGTACTATGGTGAATGCTGAATTCAAGTCCGATGTCGTGCATACACAGACATTAGGAGACTGTACCGCCCAATTGGCAGAGCTAGGTGCTCTGATGCTTGCGTTGGAGTACGCCGATCCTAGTGTGACTACCCTTATCGTAAGTGATTCCTACTACTGTGTACAGTCTTACAATGACAATTTGTTCTTTTGGTCTCAAAATGAATATCGTGATTCCAAAGGTAGCACAATAAAACAAAAAATGATCTGGGTTCGAGTGGCTGAGCTTAAAGAACGGCTCCCACTCGTGTCATACTCTTGGTCACCAGCGTGTCGGAGTTCACGCTGTTGGCAATAGTCTTGCTGATGAAGCAGCAAAGAACGCAGTAGCGACATATGCAGTTGCAGCAGTTACACGTTCCAAAAGTAAGATTAATGATGACATCTTGGCAGCTATTACCGCAACAGAGAAGGGAGGTAATTACCCTAGAGGTTTCCCTTCCAAATACTCTTATCACTTAAGTCCTGATAAAGTTCCTTATGTGAGAATTAACGACGTTGGTGACAGATTGATTCCCAACGCGGACCGCAGGTCCACACTGATTACAGCCGCTCACGAGGGTATGGCCTCTGCTCATGCCGGCGTCTCTGCAACTGTATCACTTTTACAACAGCGTTACTGGTGGTGCGGATTGTACAAACAAATGCATGATTATGTTCTTCATTGTGACATTTGCCAGCAGATTAAACCTTCTACTGCTGCACGCCCACCCCAGACACAGTTGTATATATCTAATACACCACTGGGCTGTGTTTATTTAGATCACTGCGGTCCTTTCTCCTCAGATACTGCCTATAAGTACATCTTAGTTGCAGTTGATTCTTGCACGCGCTTTGTGTGTGTGTGGCCCCAAAGGAGTGCTGATTCTCGAAATGTCGTAAGGGATTTGCGTGTCTTTGTGGGAATTTTTGCATGCGGTACCTTCCACTCGGACCAGGGTACAGCGTTCGCCTCTAAGGCGTACAAGGATGCCATGCGTTCATTGGGGGTCCAAGTCAAATTTTCATCTCCATACCGGCCTGAGGGCAATAGCGTTGTGGAGCGTATGAACCGTGACTTAAAGCAATCCTTGACAGCTAGGGTTTTAGGTGCAGGCCGGAACTGGTTAGCCCACCTCAATAGCGTTCAGCGTGCACTTAATAATCTCCCTAGAAGGTCTCTGGGTGGGCGGTCCCCATACGAAATGCTCTTTGGCATCAAAATGTTTGTTCCGGACCTTGAGGGTCTAGACCAGGCGGTGTCTGCCACTCCCATTGATGTAGATGAACATTGTGCTGTTTTCCAGAATCTACAAAAGACCCGTGAGAGTCTTGCAAAGGAACATTTGCCCTCCACAACTGATGCTGCGTTGCAGATTCCGGGAGTTGGCTGGCTACCCCGAGTTGGTGAAATGGTTCGAGAGAAGATTTAGAACAAGAAGGAATTCGGCCCCTCGTATCGTGCTCCAGTTCATGTGCTTGGTGTGAAGGGTACAAGAACAGTCATTTTACCTCCCTTTCCTGGTCGAAAGGAAAACAGATATATCTCCATTGACAATGTCAAACTACACAGAGTAGCCGATTCTTCTTAGAATGACAACTGCAGTCTATCGTCCAGCTATGCTGTGAAACTCTGTTTTGGCTCCGGCACCTACCACCAGGCCTGACATTGCCATTGAGATGCCTACAGTTACAAATCCTTTATTGAACCCACCGGCTGGTGATCCCTTTGATGATACTGAGTACACTTATCCCACAGGCTTATCAATGCCCGATTTGCAGACCTGTGTGGCTAATCAGTTTTCATTTGACACTGACTCTACCACATCAAAGTCCCCCTTAAAAAAGTTTCGATTTTTGCTGTTTGGTTTAAAAAATATTTTTTGATTCCTCCCTGGACTAACATTTGGCTGGTGCTTTTTAAAAATGTTGTATTCATGTCTATTGGATTTGTGGTGTATTTTTTCCGTCATGTCAATGGTCACTATGTTAAAGAAAGATCTACAATTAGAATGATTGATGGAACTTTGGCACCCCATTTCTCATCACACATCATGAAGAGGGACCAGACTTTTGTGAATATCACTGCTTGGCCTGTCTTAGATGGGATTGTATGGGATGCAGTTACATTTCAGATACATGGTCCCACAGAGGTTATTAATGTCCCTAATGTACTTTGTGTTTCAATGGGGGATGTGGTTAAACAAAAAAATACACTCTGATGATTGGGATATCCAAGCCATTGAGGCTTGGTTTTCTGATTTGAAATATTATGCTGCCTTTGATGCTGAAGATTTGTATTTAGATTCTGCAAATTACGCTGACTTGTTTTCTTACTAACACTATGGCAATCATTTTCTGCACAAAGCAAACACATTTAATAATGTGGTTGCTTATACACAATGAAAACATTTTCCCACTCCTGTTGAAAGCAGCTCCAAAGCTCTTTTGAAAAAGTTTTCTTACTTTACTGATTTTAATCAATTCAATGCTGATGCATTTTATTTTAAGTTGACCGCTAAGTCCTCTTCCAAAGTTAGACTTCCCCACACACATTTTTTGCATTCCAAGTCCTTTATTGAGCAATTGGCTATTGGGGGCTATGAGCTGTGGAAAGATACTATTGATCTTATCTGTTTGGGGTTCTGAAAATTGGCAAGTGCCAGGCACTGAGTCTTTGCATCGTGCATGTCTCATCCCGAACCATATGTTGTTTCTGAATTCGTCTATTTCATAAACCACCTGCTTTGGGTTGGCAACGTCTAAAAAATTAAAAGCTCCTTCTATTCCTGATTTGGGAGAATACCCCGAATGGAACGATCACACCAGTAGATCCCTTAGTGATTTACAGACTCTGTTACTAAATTAGTCTATTAACATTTCCAGTTTGGATCCCTAAGGCTGGTTCTTATGGCAAAAATGTGCAGATTCATGCCAGCATCGTTTTCTGGGTTTGGCCCCGGGCTATACAAAGGTTAGGGTCGATCCCCGTTTTGAGAGTGACCATTCTGTCACTACCTATTCTGTAGGCAAGCTATGTCAGAACTGGCTCAAACACTCCACTTTAGCGTCAGTTAAGCTTCATTTGTCTAAATTGACTGACAATGTTGATTTGAATGACTTTGTGAAAGGTCCTGCAGCAGGCAGGTCCACAAGATGGATTTATGCCGTTTACAACAAAGTTTGGAAACTGTCCCAAATTGAAGCTGCTTCTATGTTAAGAGCTATTGATCAAGCTAATTTAGAAAAAGTGCTTGCAGTTGTAGATAATAGCATTAACACACTTTCTTCCCGAATTTACACATTAGATAATATTGTTTCTTCTGTCGTTGATATTATGCAAGATGAAGTTTCAGTTTTGTACCATGGTCAAAATCAATTGCGTTCTATTATGCAGTTTGCATAGACTTTACAAATGTTAAAGGCTGGGAAAGTGCCTTGGGACTACATGAACACTTCCTCACTATTTTTACCGTTTAATTTGACTGTCAAACAACAATTTATGTCAATGAAAGATGCAACATTTTCACTATTGCATATCGAAAAATTAGAACATTTACCGGTTTCTGTGGCTAAAAGTAATTCTGCAGTTTGGCTTATTCATGGGTTAATAACGCTACCTTTTCCACTGTTTAAATTTGAAGCATGCATGAAACACTATGCCATAGGCAGGTATGAACCATTAGGTAGCGCATATCTCCATGAAGTTTGGTCTCTGCCCTATAGATGCTTGAGGGAAGGGAAGGAGGTTTATTTGAAAGGTGAAGATGGCACTTCCAAACCCGATCACTCATTGGTCTGTAGGAATATACAATTGCACGGCTGGTGTAATTCAGAAGCCCCAAATTTGGCCTGTATTTTAAAAGGTACACCCGCCCCGGCTATTACACCTACTTTTACCTTGTTAGCGAACGGTAGATATTTATCAATAAATAAAGAAGATTGCTGTGGCATTCTGGCAAGGATACCGTACATAGTGACTGTCTCCCAACGTGTAGTCTGTTGTAAGAATGTGCTGTTTCCTCCTCCGCATGGGAAGCTCGATATACCAATCTGTCCTTCCATTCCGACCTTGAAAGCAGAGTTCAACAAGATGAGCAGAATAAGGGCTTTTTTGTCACAAAAAGAAGTCGCCCTTACTTCTGCGCATGAAACATTCGTCCTTCACATGGCTAATACTCATACTCAGGTACATGCCTTAATCAATACAGATCTCCCCCTGCATTTTGGGGCGTTGATACACACTATATTCAATGCCTTTTCGACCACAGGCTTGGCTCACTTTTTTAAAGTAGTAAGTTCCGGCCTTGTGACTTCATTCCAAACTATATTTGGTGTGATACCAGCATTTTTTCATTCTATTATTTCCAGCGTCTTTGGAGGTTTATAGTTGTTTCTCGCTTTGGCTGCTGGTGCACTGCTGGTAATTTGCTTTCTACAAATTGGTTGCACATTCTGTGCCCCACGAAAATCTGCCCCGGCAGCTCCAACTTCGTAACCGGATGCTTGAATACTATGGATCACAACCTCTGGCTACTTTGAGTGTGGCGTATGGTTTATCTTTCCGGTTACATGCATGCAGCCAGTTTTCCACTGCCTGGATTGCAATTTTGAATGGGCTCTGGATTTGTGTCTCTGCAATACGGTGTCTCCTAAACCAAATTATGATCTACTAATGAGTCCCTTAGTTGCTCATGAACCAGACTGTTCTGGTGTCGGGATTATGGCCTGCGCAGCTGCGTATGGAGTCCTAGACAATTGGAATATATGGTTTGCAGCCCATGACTTTTTGGCACGCAGTTATCTCGAAGAACATCCGAGTTGTCCTCTGATGGTGCTAGAGGCTCCGGCTGTTGAAGAACATATGTGTTCCTTTCCATTATTGAATTGGATGGCTGAAATGTTCACTGCCGAGAACAACGACTTCATATTGGAGGCGGTTGCAAGGTACTGTGCCTATACGCCTTTGGACTGAAGCGCCCATATTTTTTTCTCTTCTGCTTCATAGACACGTACTGGACTTATGGATTTTTTCCTTCATTTTATTTTCTCTACGCATTACATGTGTTTCGCCAATATAAACCCCTGTTGGGTTTTAAATTTTTTTTATGGTTACTAATTCGGACTTTACTCCCAATTATCCAGTTTGGCTAAATTTTTAACTTGGTTCTGTCTCATTCGAACTTGAACTCTGCGTCCTTCAAAATTGCCCCCCCCTATTGTGCGTTCTCCGATCAAGGGAGGGTGTAGTGAGGGCTGACCCTTGTTGCGCACATTGCTATGTTAGCATAGGCTTATTAGAAGTTTAAACGCCATTTTTACATTTAGCTGCTTTTGCACACGACACTGCACATAGCTGTTGTTGTAAGTTAGGCTGTGTGAATTATTTCACATGAGAAAGGCTTGTTTTCGGCATCCCTAGACTTACATCGCGACCCTAGTCTGCACAGTGAGTGCTAAAGCCTCCAAGGTTATCATAATAAGGCAGCTGTTGTTCGGGCTGATCGGCTCATGTTTTAGACATAACATACAAGCAGGTGCGAGCCAACGGAGATTCTGGCGCCTTTAATTTTACACCGTAAGCATAATTTCAGGCACTTGGAAGAATCCCGTTTTTCTAGAGAGTCGGAAAGCTTTTGCAGATCCTGTTGTGATTTACTCCTGCTGATCTTGGAGGTATGGGGTCCCCCACACAAGCCTAAGAGACCTTCTATATTTTATAAAACATAGTTCCTAGCTATGGAGGGTGATTCACTAGGCACTATAAGACCTGTTTTCTCCATTATTGTAATATGATTTCTCTTTTTGTGTTTTATGAGATTGTAACAATGCTGATCATATTATTTCTAATCATATGTCTGCTTATGTTAGCAAAGATACTGCATCTTATAGCACGTCAATAAAATAAATATTTGAACCTTTCCCGTGTATCTTATTAATCCCGTTGTGGACTGGTATGAGAATAACAAACGTGTTCTTGATTCCCACCATTCCTGAGTATAATCTAAGTCGCATGTTCTGGGTTGTCTAATCATTGGTTCCTTTGCTATAGGACGAAGAGCTAATGTGACACTGATGCTAGTCGGTTAGGGTTTCTAGGTACTGAGGTGAGTTATTTGGTCCACCACAATTCACTGAGGTCTTGGGTCTCTGTGCACAGTTCTGTGTAGGAGCAGAATCCCTGCAACACTCCAAAACCTTCCCGCCTCTTCTTCTTGCCTTCTCCTACCCGCCCACTGCCCCCATGCTCCTCCCACCTCCAAGGACATACTTAGTGGTGGCTGTAGTGTAACCACGCTGCTGGTGCGCTGAAGCGAAGCCAGACCTTACCTGGACTTCGCCGAGCATCAGAGGCCCTGGGCCATCTGCTCCCTGCAGCTACACCATCTCCACACCCACCTGCTTGCCCCAAGACACCACCACATCCACTGTACTGCACAGCACCTCACTCCACATAGGTACTTTCACTTTCACTAACTGCCACTTCAGCTGCCATTACATACCTGCACTCACTCCCCGCACAAAGACCATACCACACACAGCACCCACACCACAACAACTCTGATGCATGCTCCTCAACACTCGCTTGCTCAGCAACACGCCACTGAGTTTTTGGACCAAATCGACACTCACACCCCGGACCTCCTCTTTCTCACCCAAACCTGGCACAATCCATCATCGGCACCTGGCATCGTCACAGCCATACCAACAGGGTACAATACCTCGCAGCAGGACTGACTCCACAAACCAGGAGGAGGACTCGCCATTGTCCACAATGAGGCCATCAGATGTACCACATTCATGGACTGCGATACTCCATTCTTGGAACACATGCACGTTAAGCTTCAGACAGATGCAAGAACCACAAATGAACCCTCGGTTCCGACCTCCTGGACCATGGACCAGATCATCACTGACCTCCATCAGGTCCTAAGAATTCATTCTTCTGAGTGACCTCAACTTTCACCTGGACGACCCCACTGACTCCAACTCTATCGGCTTACTTGAAAGCCTGCAGAACAGTGGACTGTGCAATGCCGGACACATGTTGGACTCCATCTTCAACTCCAGCGACAAGGGTAAATTCAGCTATGCCACCCCTCCTACATTGACAGACCTCTCCATCGCCCACTTCCTCATCACAACACCATATGCCACCCCACCAGAAAGGCCAAACACGCCGGGACGTAGCTGGAAGAAAGTAATATAAACAGACTGGCTCAGCATCCTCCATACCAAACGATCAGACACCACCAGCATCTAGTGAACAACATAAGAAACTTCAACAGTTAGAACATGAACTGCGCCAAAAGCTTGGCACATCTCAAGAACACCAAATAACCAACACGCAAATCAGTAGGTGCAATGACCTCCTCAGGGAATCCAAGGACTATTGCAAGCACATGGAGAGTAAATGTAGAACCAGTCGAGGGACCACCGCCAGAACCACCTACAAGACTACACTCAAAAACTACAACAACTGCAAAGAACTATTTTTCATGGTCAAAGAATTCACCAACCCTGCAGCCGCAGGAGCCACAACCAACACCACCATCCCATTGCAAAAACTGTGCAACTACCGCTCCGACTTCTTCCACAACAAAATCTTCAAGATCTTCAGCAACTTCGATCCTGAGCCCCACCCAAAAGACCTCATCGACCAGTTAACCACCAACACCTAGGACGAACACATGACTGACTGGAGCCCACTCACCAATGAAGACTCAGCCGCTATCACGTTGACAGTCCATTCAGGGACCTCGACAGATCCCTGCCCCACCACATCAACAACCTAGCAGGAACCCTGGTCAGCAACACACTCACATCCATCTTCACTCTTCCATCAAAGCCACCACCTTCCCAGAGACCTAGAAATATGCGCAAGTAAAGGCCCTCCTCAAAAAAACATAGGTCAACCCATGAAAATTCAACAACCGTCGTCCCACCTCATTGCTACTAATACGTGCCAAAGTCATAGAGAAGGCAATCAACAAGCAACTTTCCAACCACCTTGAGCTCCACCAAATTCTGGACAGAATGCAATCAGGATTCCACAGCAACAATACCCCCAAAACAGCCCTCATTGTGGCAACAGACGACATCTGGACCATCCTCGACCATGGATAAATCGCAGCACTTATTGTCCTCAACCTCTCTGCAGCTTTCAACACTGTTTCTCACCACACACTTGTAGCAAGACTTCATGAAACAGGATACAAGGACCAGCGCTCAAGTGGTTCTCCTCATTCCTCACAGGAAGAACCCAACAAGTAAGACTCCCATCATACACTTTAGATCTTAAGCAACTCATCTGCAGAGTCCCGCAAGATTCATCACTCAGCTCCACTCCATTCAACATATATATGACACCCTGGCTAACATCATCAGGGCACACAGAATCAGCATTGCTTCCTACGCCAATGACACACAGCACATCTGATCCTTAACAGATGGCACCACCCCCAAAGGGATGAACTTCACTAACTGCATGACCAGTGTGGCCAACTGGATATGTGAGGAGTGCCTAAAGCTCAACATCAACACAACGGAAGTACTGATGTTTGGGAGCAAGAGCTCACCTTGGGACTCCCTCTGGTGGCCTACGAAACTAGGAACAACACCAACCCGACAGACCATTCATGAAACCTAGGACTCATCCTGGACAACAAACTCACCATGACATCACAGGCCAATGCTGTTACCTCCTCCTGCTTTCACATCCTATGTATGCTGCAGAAGATCTTCAAGCGCCTCCTGCTGAATTTTAGACGTACCATCACGCAGGCCCTCATCTGAAGTTGACTGGACTACGACAAGAATCTCACGCAGTCTACACAAGAACATCAACCCACCTGCTCCACAAACTCCAAACCATCCAGAACACAGCCGCCAGACTTATCCTTGACCTCCTTCGCAGCTCCCACATCACACCACATCTCAGAGAGGTCCACTGGCCCCCTATTGAAGAAAACGGGCATTTCAAATTTCTCACCCATGCATTTAAAGCACTGCATAACATAGGACCCACATACCTCAACCACTGTCTACACTTCCACAAACCAAGCAGACAACCTCACTCAGCATCACTCTCACTCGCACACACCCCACAGCCCCAGAAGCAGAACTGGAGTTCACTTGTTCTTCTACATAGCAGCAAAGACCTGGAATTAACTTTCACAGCACATCAGGGCCTCTTCCTCACTTCTTGAGTTCCGCAACAAGCTGAAGACCTGGCTCTTCAATTGAACACTATATATGCGCAACCTGCAGAGATGGCCTGTAATCCGGCTCAGTCCCACCCCTTCGCACCTGCGCAGGGCTAGGATACCCTCACAGGTGACAAGTCATGCTCTAGAAATCAACATAACATAAAATTTAATTCAACACATCAACTACAATGCTATACGTCCTCAAAACAAACCTCTACATACCATATCTTTTAGTTCAACCACAATACCTTAAAACATTTCCAACACATACACCCACATCACCAAAAGCCTTGGACCATAGACCCAAGTACACCAATCTCAAACCTCTACTAACCAAGTAAACTCATCATTCACATTCACTCACCCAACACTGTACACAGGCACACACACACATTCACACTCAAACTCACATCTAAAAGCTACAATAAGACACACCACTAATCATGTGTACAAAATGCCTTAAATCCACAAGGAAATGGATGCCAATTAACCCAAAGAACTTAATATCAGGAGCCCACATTCATCAATGTATTACCTGTCATTGTAACCTTACATCAATAGTGGTATGACCTTTCCAAAATGAGTCTGTTTTGTCTCTGCCCTGCCTATGATGCATGGTAACCTGTGTACGCTTCAGTTGCATCCACAGAGCCTTGCAGACTACTTTGGATTCATCTGTGACTTTAGGTCATTGGGAAGTAACTGGCGGTGAAATCAGTGTTTGAGAAGCTAGAAATTGCTTCGAACTGCATTGCGCAGCTGCGGTCTATACCTCAAGAATTTCCATAGCTCAAGCTTTGCTTGTAGCGAGTTCCTGGTCCAATGGATACCCTGTCACCATACAAACTCCTCTCTCTCTCTCTCTCTCTTATAGCACGTTAGAGTAAATTGTGCCCATTCACAAAGGGGTCCAGTGTATGGGCATGAGAAACAGCTGTAGTCTCCCACCATAGCTGTTGGACGTGTGGACTCTTTTGAATAGGGGAAAATCCCTTTGTGCAACACTCATTTATTGAGATACAATGATTATTACAAAGAACAGTAAATACTCTCCCTCTACCTCCTTCGACCCAGTTATTTCCCAGTACATCCCTCACGCTATGAAAAAGTATAGCTTTTGTTGTAGGACATCCTGCAGCTCCCTGTATCAATCAAAGGGTTGCTGACTGCTCCAAGTCATCCTGCAATGAAGCTGCTGAGTACCTGTAGTAATTGATGGTAGAAAAAAGGATATTCAACATTTAAGGGATTGCGGATCAGTGGGGTTCATGTATTTAGACATTTCCCTCCTGTCTGCATTGTCATGAGTTATCTTTTGTGTGGAAAGTAGCTGCAAGAGTTTGTGGTACAACTGTGGTATACCTGAAAGATCTTTTTTTTTATTTTTATTTTTTTTTATTTTTCCCAAAACCTTTATTGCACTTTGCATATTACACAGCGGAATGCCTACAACCCTGCGGGCCGGCCGCCATTGTAAGATCGTTACTCACAGCATACAACAGCAGAACGAGTATTTAAGCAAAAATCATAATAGTGTTTACCGAAACATGCTGTGTAAGAAAAGTGCAGTACTAGCAAATAAAACATTCGGAAAATGCGGTTTTGATGGTATTTTTCGCTTTTTCTGTTTGTAAAACAACAAACTAGTAACATTAACCTGTTAGGAATGACAGTACGTTCTGCTACAAAACAATACAGTTCAAGCTAGAAGCGTCGTTTTGGAGGACAGTAAGTCGAACCACATTTCCCAGTGCCTAAATGTGTCCAGTATTCAATACATTTTCCCTCATTGCCTGACCCATCATGGTATACCCTGCAGGAAACCTTCACGTGTCTCTAGCCCTCCACCCCCACTATTCTCAACCCTCATCACTTCCGTCGTCGGAATCTTCCTGGTCATCCTCGGGCAAGGGCTCACAAATATCCCCTCTAAATACATTCCACTTTAACCAAATCTTGTTCCATTTCCCCGGGCAGGCTCGGCTGGAATATATTGCTCTCTCGGTCAACATTACTCTGTCCATGGTCCGGCACCACTGGGACCTAGTCGGCAGGTCTGCTGCCCCCCATCGCTGTGCTATGTCGCGTTTCGCCACCATGACCCCCGCTGTGACCCAAAGTTGTTCATACCTGGACAGGTCAGTAGGTTCCCATATATTCAGTAAGCACCTCCTCGGGTCAGGCAGTAGGGATTGGTCTAGTGTTTGTGAGAGTGTGCGGAGTATTTGTCTCCAGTACTCCTGGATTTTGGGACAGTCCCATATGGTGTGGAAGAATGTGCCCTCCTCTCCGCATCCGCGCAAACAGTAAGGATGGGGCGCACGCTGTATGCGGTGCAGCATAGTCCTTGTGTAGTAAACCCTGTGGAGGATCTTAAATTGTATTAGTCTCATGCGTGCAGAGATGCCCACCTCCCTAGGTGATCCAAGTGCCGCATTCCAGTCGTGTTCATCCATATCGTGAATGTCCCCCTCCCATTTCTCCTTCAGGTGGAGTGTCGGATCTGGGGTATTATTAAGCAATTTACGATATGTGAGGGACGTCGCTTTCTCTAGCATGTACTCAGTAAGGAGGCGGTCTTCCAGAGGAGAAGACTCCGGTAGTGGTGTGCCGGGTGGCAGGACTGTGAGCAGTGCATGGCGGATTTGAATGTATCTGTAAAGTTCCCTGTCACCGAAATCATATAGCTCTTTTAGTCGGGCAAAGGGAATTACCTCCTCCCTCTCCCACAGATCCCCTACTGTGGTGATGCCAATCGTGTCCCATTGTGCGAACCCCTTGGTGTTTCTGAGATTGCCCAATGCCCGAGAGTCCCACAGTGGAGTCATCTTGGTTATCTTCCCCTTCCAACCCAGGGCCTCCGTTGCCGTGTGCCATATTTGAACTGTTAGTTTCGTGGGGCCTAGTAGTGCCCGCATCTTGCGGCGGTCGTACAATGGACCTAACAAACTATTTATGCCCAGTTGTGTCCTGTCCGAATGGAATGCCGGGTCAGTATGCGGCACGTGGATCCACTGATTAATTGGCTTGAGGTGTGCAGCCCAGTAGTACAATTTCAGATTTGGTAGTGCGAGACCCCCGCTATACCAGTCTCTGTGTAGCTTGGACTGTGCCACCCGTGCCGGGAGGTTACCCCATAGAAGGTTGGAGACCAGAGCCGCCACTTTCTGGAAGAACTTAGGTGGCACAGGATATGGTGAGTTCTCAAGGACATATAAAAACCGCGGTAATGCCATCATCTTGTAAAGTGCCGCCCTGCCCAAGAGCGTTAACGGCAGGCCCGACCAAAATTCTACATCTCGTTTAAGCCGGCCCAGGTGTGAATTCAGGTTCTTATCCATGAATTCTGCCGGGTCCCTAGTGACATGTATTCCTAGGTATTTAAAGGACGTTCCCGCCAACTTCAGTGGGCACGCATTGTCGAGATTCGGGGCTGGACCTTGCAGAACGTACACTTCAGACTTGGCCCAGTTTAGTGTATAGCCTGAGACACTGCCCTGTGTGTCGCAGATGCGCAACAACGCTGGTATGCCTTCATCGGGGTCGGTTAGGTATACTAACATATCATCGGCGTATAAGGACAGCCGATCTTCCCAACCCCCAGGCCATGTTATGCCTTTAACGAGGGGTGAAGCTCGTATGAGGGTTGCAAGGGGTTCCAGAGAGATGGCAAACAACAAGGGCGACAGAGGGCACCCCTGCCGCGTGCCCCTTCCCAACGGGAATGCATGCGAAATATGGCCATTAGCTACCACGTGAGCCATTGGGTCCGTGTATAGCAGCTTGACCCATGCAAGAAAGCGAGGGCCAAATCCCATATGTGTCAGCGTCTCGAACAAGTATTCCCACTCCACCAGGTCAAATGCCATTTTGGCGTCAAGCGTTAGAATCACTGCTGGCGATTTAATGGTGTCCGTTCTAGCCAGTACCCCATGTAGTCGCCGCAGGTTCAACGCCGTGTTTCTGTGCGGCATAAATCCGGACTGATCCGGATGTATGATCGATGACAGATGGGGCAGAATCCTTTGTGCTAGGAGTTTAGCCAGGATTTTCACTTCCGCGTTTAGTAGGGAAATGGGTCGATAGGAGGAACATTCCTCCGGCGGCTTACCCGGCCTGGGGATTGTTACAATAGTCGCCACTCGCTGGTCCAGCGGAAGGGAGCCCTTCTCGAGACTGTCTCTGAACATCCCCAACAAATGTACACTGAGGGTCTCCGGCATCGCCTGGTACCATTCTATGGGTATTCCATTCGGCCCCATCGCCTTGCCCGGGTTCAGTGCCCGAATGGCCAGTTGGATTTCCTCCACAGTGATATCTGCCTCTAAGTCACTCGATGCCTCTGGTGACAGTGTTTGGACCTCAATCGGAGCTAAGAGAGCTCTCGCGGTTTCAGATGTGTCTATCTGTTCCGGGGCGTACACTTGTTGGAAATGGGCCGCCAGTATCTCTGTGATGCGCCTAGGATCTGAATGTGGCACCCCATGCATGTCTTTGAGCCGCTGTATCCCCCTGGAATTGGTCTCACGCTTATCCAGCCATGCTAGCATTTTCCCTGCTTTGTCCCCCACATCATAAATTCTATTTTGAGTATCTGTTATGTATCCTTTAACAACCACGCGTAGGTGATCGTTATACAACTGCTGTTGGAGAGTGAGTGCGTGTAGGGTGGAGGGAGAGGGGTGTAGCTCATGAGCCGTGGTCCGTTCCCTCAATGCCACCTCTAAAGCGGCCAATGCCTGGGATTGCTGCCTCTTGTACCCGGTTATAGTGTTAATTGCTTGCCCTCTCAGGACCGCCTTATAGGCTTCCCAGAGTGTCGCTGAGGAGCGTACTGAGTGTACATTTTCAAGAAAGTAATGTTTCGTGGCACGTTTAAGGGCCTTGCGGACCTGCGGAACTTTAAAGTAGGATGCATGAATGGGGTAGATGCGTTTGCGTGTTCTCGTTTGCATGGTGAGGTTCAGTGTGAGGGGTGAATGGTCTGAAACACCCCGAGGGTGTATCACTAGGTTGTCTACGTGGTGAAGGCCATCACCCATTGACAAAAAGTAGTCGATGCGGGATAGGCTTCCATGCACTGCGGAGAGAAAGGTGTATTGTTTTGCGCCCGGGTGCAAGTGTCTCCAAACGTCAGTCATTCCCATGGCCGTTGCAAACCGCCGCAGGTACGTGTCCCCCCCTGCCAGGGCCGGTGTGGGGTGCTTATCTAGTTGCGTGTCCATGACTGCGTTGAAGTCTCCCAACAGGATAATCTCACCCTCCGGGAGAGTCAGAAGGAAGTCCCCTAGTCTCGGGAGGTGTACCGAATGCAATGCCGGCGGAATATATACTGACACAAGATTGAAAAGTGACCCCTCCCATTGCCCATGTACGGCCGCGAAGCAGCCTTGGTCATCTGTTTGAGACGATAGAGGCATGAATCGTGAGTTCTTTTTTATTAGAATGCCGGACCCTCTGGAACCGGACGTGAAGTCAGAATGAGCCCACATTTTGTAACCCCGTCTATCCAGAGCTTTTCTAGCCCTCCCTACCAGGTGAGTTTCCTGCAGCAGGGCCACGGTAGGTCGTAGTCGCTTAATAGCAGCCAATACCAACCCCCGTTTAACCTTGTCCCCCAAACCCCGTACATTCCATGACATCAAGGACAGAGTTGGGCATTGTGTATCGGTGGATTCCGTTCCCCCTAATGGTGCTATGTTGTTAGCCATTGGGGATTATGAGGTATGAGATGGAGCACACAGGAGGTACCAGTGGTCCGGTAGTTGCGCCACCGCACAGTGAAGAGCCTAAAGATGTCACGGGGGCCCCTGTCTGCGTGTATTGAGTCCCAGAACAGTGGAAACATCGTTCATGCCTATATGAGTACAGGCCCAGCAGGAATAGTACAAAGCAATTCCTCCCCCCCATTCTCGTGCCTAACTGGGTCAAGCGGTCCGATACGTCCCTTGAGTGGTAAGGTGTAGTACTCGGCCGTACATATGTGTTCCTAACAAACAATTTCGTAACCGTAAAAAAACAACCCGTCTCCCTTCCCCCCCTCCCTGCATCCCTGCCTAACGGACTTTCAACTGCCCGCCTCCCCAACTGAGCAGAGTGCTTAACCCATCCCACAACCAGAGTACTTGCGTGTAGGGGGGAGAGTGTCTCCCCGAGCAGGCGGCATCCCTGCGTGCCTCAGGGGAGGTCATGCCAGTGTCTTCGTGCAGCAACTGAAACGTGAAGTCGATGGTCAGCAGTTGTGGTCAGCGTAGATCCCGGGGGGAGGGTCACCCCTCTCCGTCTGCCCTTCTTGTTCCGCGGGAGGGAGAGTCCTCTGCCCCCCCACCTCGACCAGATGTTTGCGAACCATGTCTGCTGTCGTCTCTGCGTTCGTGATCCGGTCTGTGGTTCTTGCGTTGCCGGCCCACCGTGTGCCAACCTTCCAGCCAGTCCCGGGCAGCCTCGGGGGAGTCAAAAAACCACACCTTTTTGTCCGCAACAACTCTTAAACGTGCTGGGAAGATCATCGAGTACGGTAATTCTTTCTCCCTCAACGTTCTTTTAACTTCCAGGAACGTTTTTCTTTTCCTAGATACCTCAGCCGTGTAGTCAGGGAAAAATGCAAGTCTCGAGTTTTGGATTTGAATGGCAGGTGCCACCCTTGCGGCCTGTAGAATGGCATCTCGGTCCCTGAAGTTAAATAGTCGTGCTAGTATCGGCCGTGGTGGGCCTCCTGTCTTCGGTTTTCCCCCCGGAATGCGGTGGGCCCTTTCCACCGAAAAGAAGTTTGAGAGTCCCTTAGGTTGAAGTCGGGTTTTTATCAAGCCCTCCACGTAGAGGTCCATCGCCCCCGTATCTTCGGATTCCGGCACGCCTAAGATTCGGACGTTGTTGCGTCTGGAGCGACCTTCCTGGTCATCCAGTTTGTCCCTTAGTATTTTGTTGTCGGCTTGAAGTCGCTCCATCGCCGTTTGCAGTTCAGACACGTCCTCTACCAAAGATCTGGTGACGACCTCCACTTGCTTGACCCTCTCGTTCATTTTTTGGAGGTCCGCCCGTATCAGGGTGACTTCAGTGGCGGTTGCCCCGACCGTCGTCTGCACCTGGGCCAATGCCGCCAGGACATCTTCAAGCGTGGCCTTCTTAGCCCCATCCGTGTCCGCCGCTTTCCCTGCGTTCTTGCGTTGTTCTTGGGGCGGCGTTTGCCTCTCATACGCGAATTTATCCAGTTTGGCTTGGGTGGAGGTATTTTTAGGGCCCCTGTTTGACATGGTGATGTGTGGCGTTGGCGGCGCCGAGATCCACGATATGTCAGCGTTCGCGCCGTCCACGGCCGCACCAGCAAAACACTCCCGTCGTGGGCGCAGCGTTAAGTTCACAGTGAGGGGGTGAAGAGTCCTCCCCTCAGGCGTATAGCAGTTAGGGGGCACCTCGGTTAAGTTTTGCAGAGTGTCGGCAAGGGCTATGCCAATCTGTGCAGTGCTACCCTCTGTGGCACTAGGAGCAAGGCGGTCGCT
This sequence comes from Lissotriton helveticus, assembly GCF_964261635.1. Taxonomy (NCBI): domain Eukaryota; kingdom Metazoa; phylum Chordata; class Amphibia; order Caudata; family Salamandridae; genus Lissotriton; species Lissotriton helveticus. The sequence goes on from NC_136061.1 coordinate 257,529,787, forward strand.
CGATCCCCAAATCCCTGTTGAGGCTCCCAAAAAGTCTGGTGGCGTGCCGTGGGTATAACTGGCGCCCGAGCAAAGCACCCCACTCTGTGCGCTAGCCGCCGGGAGTTCCACTATTCCTTCCGGTGCCTCCCCCGCGGATCGCGCGCAGAGGGCCGAACACGGTAATGAATGGGACCGTCAGGGATCCGCCGGCCCCCCACGTAGTACTCCGGTGAACTGAGGCAAGTATAGTCCTGTGGGGAGAGCCTCTGTCAGGTGCCGGGGTGCCGCTCGTGCAAGGCGCGAATGAATGGCGGCGTCACTGCCGGTGCCAGAAGTCCAGAATGCGCCCCCGATCAGAGCAAATGGAGTTGTATGGCTGTTCCAGGCGTCGCGGGGGGCTGCACTTACTTCGGGACTATTGGAGGCACGATTGCGGGTCTCTCGGACTACGCGTCCGGTAACCGACACTTCCTGCCGCTCCCCCGCCGCTTCAGGGTAACTTCCGGCCGGCCACCCTCTCTCCGCAACCCCGCTGCTTCCAGGCTGGCAGTAGGCCCTCTGCACCTCCGGTCTCCGCTCCGTGTGCTGAAGCTCGTCCAGGCTGCCACCGATTCCAATTTTGCAGCGTTGGGTGCCGCACGGACTCCGGGTCCGATCCTCTCCCGCCAGCACTATAAAATTCAGGATTAATGTGACGGATAGTCGTGGGAAGCCGCCGTTACTCGGGAGCCTCTCTACGCTGCGGCCGCCATCGTCGGCTGCTAGCCACGCCACCTCCTGAAAGATCTTTTTTCTTCCGATGTTGGGTGATCAACATCTTGAGTGCTCCCATCAATTGAACTATCAACTCTCTCTCAACTGCACCGAAATTCTCTTTTTGAGTGCTCAGTCTCAAATGTAGGCCGCCAAGATCATCAGTAGGAGGAAGCAGAAATGGCACTTCAATGTGGCCTCAGACCTCTTTCCAGAATACCTTAATGAATGGGCATTCTCACTAAATGTGATTTGTGGTTCCAGAGACCTTTCCAAAGCTCTAACAGAGATATAAGACTGTGTGAAACATTTAGTGTAGGCCTAGTGGCATAGTACAGCAGAAACACATCATTTTGTATACTGACACCTTACGTGCTATGTTTGTATATATTATAGGAAACTGCGCTCAGAGATCTGACCACTCTTCTTTGAAGATATCTCTGTGCAATGTTCTTAGTATATCCATGTATGTCTGGTTGGACTCATCAACAAAATGTTACGTATAATGCACATTAAATCCACTGCAGTCGCAGTATTCTCTTGCATACTTCTCATATGCAGTTAGGGGTCAAGTGATTGCCTCCTTCAGTGGGTAAATGGATTAACTGCAGGTACAGCAATCTATCCTTCTCTGACACCCCAAACTCTGCCTTGCCTTCAACACTTTGCTCAATTTGCACGAAGTGCCCCCAGTTAAACATATCTGCAGCGGTTTTATAATCTCTTTTCCTCAACTGCAAAACATTGTCTTCAACCAAGGGTGGTGTTAAGTACACGTTGAAGTGTAGTGCTGTACTTGGCAATGCTAGTAATGTTGTGGTAACTGGTTCAGGAGTTTTGGGCCACACAGGGGTTAATTGCACTAGTTGTGTCAACTGGAGCATTTTACCACTGACACCCCATTACCACCTGATCCTCAGAGAAGCAAAGCCATTACAGCCTAACTCATGGAGGTGGTGTGGGGTTATAGACCTAGAACTTAGTGTAACATAGCGTAGCAGGTCCTCATGCCAGCTCCCCCTGTGACTGTTCTACTGTCCAGGTTGCCCGCAGTCCGCGACCCTCTTCTGCCTGTCTACCTGCTGTCCTCTGTTTGTGCCTCCTCTGCTCGTTTCTTGCTCTGTTTTGCCTTTTCTGCTGTTTTTCTGCCTTCTGTTTTGCATTTTCTGCTTGTTTTTCTGTCCTCGGTTTTGCCTGTTTCTACTCATTTTTCGGCCCACCATTATGCCTTTTCTGCTTGTTTTTCTGCCCCCCTGTTTTGCCCTCTAGTTGGCCTTTCATGCTCGTTTTCTGCTCTTTCTTCTGCCCTCTTCTGCGCTGATTTGCCGTTTTCTGATTTGCATTTTCTGCTTGCTTGTTTTTACTGCCCTCAGTTTGCCTTTTTTCTGCTCGTGTCTTCCTTCTTCCCGCTGTTTCCTCAAGAACTGGCTTTTTGGCAGAGACCTCGCACCCCAGCACCCAGATACCCCAAGTCTCCCGCCATAGCTATTGGGCGTGTGGACTCTTTTGAATAGGGAAAAATCCCACCAAGGGGTGACAGTGCCGCTCTCTACAAATGCTGATTGATTTATAACATAGTTAGCATGTACTAAATAAATTCCCAACTTCAGCTTTATCCTTGTCTAAAGAAATGTACTTTACTCTACCATCAGCACAATACCATGCATAAAGAAAACGTAGAAAAATATATTGACATATTTACTACAAGATAATCAGAGGACTATTGCTACCAGTAACCAGGTTATCCCATGAGAGGTCCACTAGTGGTGCACGCTAGCCTCACTCCCATAGCCTCTTCCTGGCTCCGTAAAGCAACCTCATAGTCCAGGAACTGCCCCTTCTGGCAGCTGGTAACCTTCCCTGGGTCACCCAACTCTCTCCAATTCTGAATGTCTTTTAATCTGGGTTTCTTTTCAGTTGATTGTATGTTCTCCCCTTCCATAGCTGCCTGATGCTGCACATGTACACAGGCCCGACCTTCACTTGCAAGCTGCCCATTGTTGGTAAGTGGAGGACAGAGCAACTTTGGTGACTTGGGGGGAATGTCCGTTGCAATCCTTCAGCTCCACAGGTGATGCAAGTATCAATGGTGATCGATTCAGGCGCTTGCACTGGGTCAACACAAAACACCTCTCAAATGATTAGAGGGTTCATGTCAAACAAGCCTTGGTGCTGGGTCGCTTGGTAAGGTTGTTGTGGGAGTCTGATGGGGGACGTGACATGCCACCCAGTGCCCATACACCAGGATTCCCAAATCATAGCTTAACTGATATAGGTACCATCAAAGGAAACATGTAGACTGCTCTTCAATCGAGAATTTCATCAGTGATGCTGATTCACATTAACGACCCTGCAAGCCATTGGTTATGGCTTGTCGGGAACAAGACAATTCTGCCTGGATTCAAGCTGGAGGGGTACCTTTTCCGAGGTAACACATCCAGAAGACAAGCCTCAGGGCTACTAGATTACACACCGGGGGTTGCACAAGCAGGAGGTAAGGGACAACATGGCTTCCCACCATTCTGGGGGATTTGGCTCCCTCTTCACAGCTCACTCAATGCTTCACACTTGCACAGCTCCTTCTTTCTTCCAGCTGCTGAACTTGAGGCTTCTGTTCTAGGTGGCACTTTACTGTGGGGACTCTTCCAATTACCCCTTCATCTCAGGGATGGCCTCTTCCATCATACCCCCCAAGCATTATACCTACCAACATTGTAGAAAGACTTCGAATCTTTTTCCCTGACCTGAAAAAGGAGCTGGCTTTACAAAAGCACCAATCCCGGAACTTATAATTTTTTCCCCATCACATGCTATGGACCAGCTAGAACTGGTCAGTCAGACATCCTTGCAACACCGATCTAGTGATGTGTGGCCAGATAGATTACCGAAAAATGAGCCGTTTGCGACCACTAAAAATGGCTGTAGCATGTACTAACCCAATTTTGCGAGTCAGTAACCTATTACCGACTCGCAAAACAGGGTTTGCGAGTCACTATTAGAAAGCGGCATACGAAGGCGTCCCTTCCTAATAGCGAGTTGCAGGGGGATATATGATTGTTTTTTGTGACCACAAATGCTATCGCAAAACAATAGCAGTTAAAAAAATGAAAAGAAAACTTTTAATTGTTTTCTTTTAAATGCATTCTGTTTTCCTTTAAGGAAAACAAGCTGAAATTGGAAAAGAAAAAGTTGATTTAAAAAGCAAGCACAGACATGGTGGTCTGTTGTCCCCAGCAGGCCACCAAACCTGTGATTGTAGGCCGTTGACAATGGGTCGCAAATTGCAAGTCGCAAAATATTGCAAACACAGAATGAACGTACATCTGGCCCATGATCCCGCATTTATACTAGCTCAGAATACCAGAATTTTGCATTCCCCTATCCTGACTTGTTGGTACTCTGGCTTCAGAGAGTGGATTTTATGCAAACCTAGCTACATCTGCATTGTCTGATACATGTCATTGTTATGAAAATATAGGCCGGAGGATGGAGTCAGGGGCGGGAAACGGCCATTACAACGCGGCCGTTTCCACGAATACATTAACCACGCATGCATTACAACGCATGCGTGGTTAACACGAAAGCCTTTACCACGCATACCTTTACTACGAGGTGTGTAGTAAAGGCATATGTGGTAAAGGTTCAAAATATAGAGGAAAAAGTTATGCGTAGATAAACCATTCCGTTGTAACGCATGCGTGGTAAAGGCATGCGTTGCAACGGAATTCGTTGAAAGAACATATAACCGTCAGGGGCCTGCAAGATGAATGGCACATAAGAAGCTGGACTTCCTTTAAACCCCATCTGTGCACACCACCGTTAAGAATGTGTTAGTCTCTATTCTGTTGTGCATCAAACAATGGAGTCTGAACTGGTGGGGAGATATTAAACAGTCGGCAACGGTAACTATCTTGACGCCTGCAAAGGCTGCCTGGCTCCCTGGCGTATCCATTATTTAATGCACAACAGAATAGCGAATAACGCAGTATCGTATGAGATCCCCAGGCTTTTTGACACGCACACCCCAAGCGTCTTGACAGTGACATATAGTTTTTTGTTTTTTTATTTACATTTATTTATTGAATATATTTCCAATACAAAAAACTCGAGACTCATATACAATTGCTGATCATCACTTAAGCACCTCTGTCATTTACACACTGTTAGTTAATCACATCAGGGGGCGTGGCTTGGACGCCGATCGGGATGGCGGCGTGAGCTCGTAGCTCCGCGCAGGATCCCGCTAATTCTCCTGTTTTCGGAACCCTGGACGGCCCGGAGACGACTCTCCTGCCCTCTGAAGTGTGAGGGGACAGCTGGGTGCACTTGATGAACTGCTGGGGGACTGCCGCCCCCGAGGAGACCGTGCTGAAGCAGCGGCTGAGGTGTTGCCGAGGGTGCGAAGAAAATGGCGGCGGGGAGGTCGGAAGGCCCCGAACTTCAGCCCTGAGCCGAGTTGTCGCCGACTGGCGAGGGATCCTGGCGAGAGATCCTGCAAGCCGCTGACTGGGGCGCTAGGGTCGGCGGGACTGTGATCTGAGGCCGCGGTGCGCTGCCTTGGCTCGTCCGGAGCTTGGGGACCCTAGCTGGATACCGTCTTGGGACTTCTCCTCTTCCCCTCAGGCTCCCGTGGGGGCGGCCGAGTGGAGTGGGCGTCGCAGGCCGTGGCTCTTGTGCCTGTGAGTGTCGGTGGAGACATTGCACTGCCGGCGACCGGTACTGCCCACGGGCGCTGACGGTAACCGAGCTCCTGGACTTGTGACGCAGCACCCTGGAATGGCGGCGACGAGTGGGTCGATGGCCGCGGGATGCACTGAGGGGGACTCGGCAACTTCCACCCAGCTGGGCGAGAGTCCCTCCTCGGAGCTCGATCGAGACCAACGGCTGAACCAGCGACTAGATGCCATACTTGATGCGATCGCCTCGACTAAGGACGTGTTGCACCAAGACATCGCCCAAGTGGCCGTGGGCCTGGGGCTGCTGCGCGCAGATCACGCGAAGCTAGCGGACAAAGTTAAGGACCATGATAAACTATTGCTGGACCTGAAACCGTCGGTGGTGGCCGCGGAACATAAGATCACTGATATGTTGGCCCGGTTGGACGCGTTGGAACGGAGGGCGGAGGATGCAGAAGGCCGCAATAGGCGGAACAACGTGCGGGTCGTCGGCCTTCCGGAACGGATTGAGGGGGAGGATGCAGTGGCCTATATGGAGAACTGGTTCCGCACTGTGGTGGCGCCGGAGGGGCTCACTCCTTTCTTTACGCTAGAGAGGGCCCACCGGGTACCTGCTCGCCCACCGGGGCTTGGTCGCCCCCCCCGCCCGATGGTGGTGAGACTCCTCCACTACAAAGACCGGGATCTTCTCATTCAGCGGGCCAGGATGTCGGGCCCCTATGACGTGGAGAATAGTAGGGTTACGATCTTCCCGGACTACACCCAAATGGTCCAGAAAAACCGGGCGTCGTTCCTGGCAGTGAAAAAGGAGCTCAGGGAGGAAAGCATTCAGTACTCCTTGCTCTACCCAGCTAAGTTGCGGATCATGTTGGATGGGTCTACGCACTTTTTTCAGACTCCGGACGAGGTTTGGCAATGGCTGGAGTTGTACAGGGCGGGTACGGACAGATCGCATAAAAGCAGGCGAGATGAGCCCAAGCAGCCCCGGGTGAGACAATCGCAACGCATCCGATCCCGCAACAGGCGCCAACGGGAGAGGCGGGAGGCCCAAATGGCGGCGGAAAAGAGGGATGCACTCGCAGCGACGGCGGCCATTACAGGGTCGCAACAGAACAGTGAACGTGCGGACACTGACTCGGGAGGAGAAGGCGGCAGGTCGGGAGAGGAACTTTCGGAAGCGGACAGTTCGAAGGGGCCGGAGGTGACCCCACAGACCTCGGATGGTATCTTTTGCGGCTGACATTGGGTTGGATTGAGCTAGATCGGGACTTCATGGTGGGGTGGTATCCTGTTGATAGGGGGCCGGGACGCCGGGAGGGGGGGATCTGTGCTTCAAGAGGGATGGAGGCGCGGGGCGTGGGCTCCGCTCGCTGAGGTCGGCGGTGACTCACCCCCCTTGGGCCCTTAAGGCCGCCTGTGGTGGAGACCACAGGGTTATGAGTGTGAGAAGTTGTTTCAAGGTTTGGATGGGGGCGGACATTGGGTTCGTGTGCTCTGTCCTGGGGAGCGGGGTTTGGGAAGTTTTTCTGTTTTGGGTGTGTTTGGGGGGGGGCAACTGCACTGGGGGGGTTATGAACATTCGTTATTTGATTTGGACTGTACGAAGTTGGAATGGGGACATTACCTAATCTGAAATGCCTAACGTGGAATGTCCGGGGGCTGCGAACTATGGTGAAGCGTCATAAGGTCCATGCATATCTTGTACGCAGGGGGGTTCAGATTGCTATGCTTCAGGAGACTCATCTCACTAAGAAGGAATGTACTGCCTTGCAGAAAAGATGGCGGGGCCAGGTGTTTGGCACCACCTACTCAGCGTATGCCAGGGGGGTGCTGATCTGGGTGAGGGCGGGGATACCCTTTCAATTGCTGAATCAAGTAGTGGATCCGGATGGCCGGTTTGTGGCGGTGGAGGGGAGGTTATATGGCCGGGATGTGGTTTTCTGCTGTGTGTATGCGCCAAACACTGATCAAGCTCGATATCTTGATAGCCTCTCAGGGGCGTTAGCCTCCTTCCTGGCGGGCCCGATAGTGCTAGGGGGGGACTTTAACTCGATTACTGATGTGGCTCTGGATAGGTCCCATCCCCCTCTGGTGGACTCCCCGGTGCGCAGGCTGACCGCGCACAGGAAGGACTGGCAGGATAGGTGGGGGCTGCTGGATGTCTGGAGGGAGCGGCACAGGGAGACCAGGGATTACTCCTTTTACTCTGCGCTTCATGACCTGCATGTCAGGATTGACTCGGTGCTCTGTGGTGGATCCCTAGCTCCGTTGGTCTCCCATGCGGAGTACTTAGCTAGGACTATCTCAGATCATAATCCCCTATTGGTGCACATTCAGTGGCAGAGGGAGCGCTCAGTTATACCAACGTGGCGGCTTCGGCCGGAGACACTTGAGGATCCTGTCTTCCAAGACGTGGTTCGGCAAGGCATTGATAGCTATTTCGGAATGAATGCGGGCACGGCCACGAGTAGGTCCATTGAATGGGATGCAATGAAAGTGGTGGCGAGGGGAGTGTGTCTGGGCAGGTTCTCGAATGCTCGCACGGCTATGTTGAATGACCTCGTGACAGCGGAAGATAGGTTGAGGGACCTGGAGCGCCGCAGGCCGGCTAGACCGGACTTACAAGCCCAGCTATTAGAAGCGAAGGAGGTGGTTGCCACTGAGACGGAACGTTTGCGATGCTATGACTATAAGCAGTATATCGTCAGGGCGCATGCGGAAAGGGACAAGGTGGGTACCCTCTTGGCCAGACTGGCCAACCCGGAACTTAGGGGCTCCCCGATCCTCGGCATTCGCACTGCGCAGGGGGAGATGGTGTACAACCAGGCAGCGATATTGGAGTGCTTTAGGGGGTACTATGAGGAACTGTACCAGAGTCAGCTGGAGGTGGGGGTCCAGGACATTGTGGAATACTTGGGGGAGAGGCAGCTTCCGGTCCTTGCTGAGGAGGACTCGAAGGAACTGGGCGGCCCGGTAACGCTCACGGAAATACGGGCGGCCATAAAGCATATGGCCCGCAACAAAACGCCCGGGGTGGACGGATTACCGATTGAATTTTATCAGCTGTATGCGGATATTTTGACACCCAGATTGCTGACGGTGTATGCTGAAGCATTCGAGGCTGGGGCGCTGCCCGGATCCATGCGGGAGGCCTTGATTGTGCCGCTCCTGAAGCCAGGCCGGGACGCAGCGGACGTGCGGTCTTACCGCCCGCTGTCCATGCTGACGGTGGATTATAAGATTCTGAGCCGGATACTGGCCACCAGGCTGGCCCCGTATATGACGGGCCTGGTACATAGGGACCAGGCCGGGTTTATACCCACGAGGAGCACGGCGCTGAATGTTCGCCGACTGGTGGGGATAATGGACGCCATCTTGGACGGGGAGGGTGCCCCTGCGGTCCTATCTGTAGACATCGAGAAGGCCTTTGATAGTTTGGAATGGCCGTTCCTGGACGGAGTTTTGGAGAGGTTTGGTATGGGCGAGGGGTTCCGCAGGTGGACAAGGGTCTTGTATGCATCGGCGACGGCGAGAGTACGTTTGGGCGGCCTGGTGTCTGCGGCGTACCCGGTGGGCAGGGGCACGCGGCAGGGGTGCTCTCTGTCTCCCCTGTTGTTTGCTCTGGCAATGGAACCTTTAGCGGTCCATGCGAGGTCGGGTGTCGTGTACTTGGGGATAGCCAGGGGCGAGCAGTGGCATTATATATCGCTTTACGCGGATGACTTGCTCCTGTACCTGGCTGACACCTCCCGGGCGTTGGCCGGTGCTATGGAGCTGCTGTCGGAGTTCGGCCGGCTGTCGGGCCTTAAGGTCAATTGGGCGAAGACTTGTGTGTTCCCGCTGCGAGCGGGTTCACCTGCTCCTGACGGAGACTTGGACGTGGTGTGGGAACCATCTTGTTTCACCTATCTGGGTGTTCGCATTTACCACGCTACCGCAGACCTATTGGAGGGCAACATTGGTCGTTGTGTCCGGGCACTGCGGGGCAGCTTGTCTTTCTGGTCGACCCTCCCGCTGACGGTTCTAGGCAGGATTGCCCTTCTGAAGATGGTGGCACTCCCCCGCTTTCTCTATTATTTCCGGACGCTGCCCATATGGATTCCCCAAGGGGTTTTCAGAGACCTGAGGTCGATGATTATTGGCTTCCTGTGGGGGCATGGCCGCCGTAGAGTGGCCCTGACCACGCTCCTCCGCCCGAAGATGGAAGGGGGTATGGCTGTGCCTGACTTTGAGCTGTATTACCTAGCGGCACAGCTGCAGGTTCTAACACAGAACGTGGCTAGGGTGTTCAGGGGTCCGGAGGAGGACCGGGATCGGGGGATGCAACGCCATGTGTTGTCCTATATTATCATGCAGCAGAGGCTTGAGTTGCGGGCCCTCACCGTGGAGGAAAGGACGCTCCGTTTGTGTTGGCAGAGGAGCCTTCGGAGAGCGAGGGCTTCGCGGCCTTATGCACCGGAGATTCCGATCGGCATGCTGACGGCCTTGCCGCACGGGGGTGATTGGTCCCCGTTGCTGGCTTGGGAAGAGATGGGATTGCAGGTGGTGGGCGACCTGTACATAGATGGGGCGTTGGCACCGTTTGAGGTGCTCCGGGACCAGTTTGGGCTGCCTGACGGGGGGTTCCTCCTACACGCGGCAGTGGTGGCTGCCGTACAGAAGCACTGGAAAGGGGGGCTCGTAGAACCAACGACGACTATGGCGTGCCAATATGTGGTGATGGCAGCTGGTACGGTTAAGGCTGTGACGTGCCTCCATAATAGGATGCTGCATGAGGGTCTGGAGCCGCTCCTGGGGCTCAAGTCTAAATGGGAGGAGAGTGTGGGCCGCCCCATACCGGATACGGCGTGGGGACACATCCTGCGGCGTACGTGGAAGGGCACGAGAAATGCGCGCTTTCAACAAGTGCATTTCTATGTGCTTCATAGGGCCTATTTAACCCCGGAGAAATTACAGCGGTACTTCCGGGTGCCGGATGCCCGATGCCCACGGTGTTCGTCTTTGGGTGCGGACATGGATCATTTGTTTTGGGGGTGCCCGCAATTGGGGACCTACTGGGCAGAGGTAGGGGAACTCCTGAATGAAGTGTCTGCCAGGGAGGTGGACTTTGATATGGCGGCGTGCCTGTTGCTCTGGTTCCCGCACACCAAACGCACCAAGGTGACGAGCAAATTTATTGACCTGGGTCTGATACTGGCGCAGAGGGAGATATCGTGGCACTGGAAGTCCAGGGGGGGGCCCTCGCTGCGTAGGTGGAGGAATGAATTGCTGCGGTGGTCTGCTTGCGAGAGTGTGCTCCGGATGAAACAGGCTGTTAAGTTGGGGAATGAGAGGGTTCTGGATGCGGCGCGTGCATGGGAGCAGGTGGTGCAGGCCTTGCGTGACTCTATGGTGGATGACGGGGATGGAGAGAACTGAGCCGGTGGACACCACGGGGCGCACACAGAAGAGCTAATTTCCGCGCTGTGGTAGATCCATCCAACTCGACAGGGCGAGGGGTACTCCTAGCAGTTGCCAGGGGGGGGGGCCTTGGGGGGGACTGGTTTATGGGATTTGGGGTGGGACGGAAGCCATTAGGGGGTGGCTAGCCTGGGTGCCTAGGCTCTATTAGGGAGGTTGCGTGCTGTGGCAGTGGGGGAGGGCTGGGGGAGCGGCCAGGCGAGTTGGGGCGGGGGCGCTTAGGGGGAGCCCCGAAGCGCGGGAAGTTACTGCATTAGTTTTGGGATGGCTGACGGAGATTTTGTTGTGGGGGGGGGGGTAAAAAGCAGATACGTACGATGGCTTTTCGACCATGGTCCCTGTGGGACTTGCACTGTGATTTTCTCCTATTGCTTGGATCAACATGCCGCCCGGCCTCCGGGATGCGGGCTGAATGGCTGTGTACAGTTTGGATTTATTATTGGACAGTGGGGTGTCGCGGGGGCACGGGTTGATTGTTTGTATCCTGTGGTTTCTAACTCTGCAATAAAAATATGTTTAAAAAAAAAAAAAAAAAAAAAAAAAAAATGTTAGTTAATCACATCAGTAAAACTTCTAACAGCGTCCTCCTGATATCTGCACCATTGATGTTGTTTTCTCAATTTACACTGCATACAGGTTGCTATCATCAAATCTATATAATCAAGACACAGTTGGCAATTCAGTCACAGGCATCCTCCTCTTTTAACATTACTCAGTAGTCTGCTAATCTGCAGGTTCATCCTCAATTATTATTATTATTATTATTAATAAGCGTCTCCCGTCCCTCCATTTCAACCGTGCTCTTATTCGCTACAAATGTTTTATACAGTGTCCAGAAGTTTTTAGGTCTATTACGAGGTGGCAATAGGTCACTATAAGTTTCCGATTGAGTGCTGCAGAATAACATATCTTTTGACCACTGTGTTATCGTGGGAAGAGGACCTTGCATTCAGCAGACGGCAACGCATCTTTTAGCTAACAGGAGGCCCATATCTATCAGCCTGCATTTCGGTTTAGGGAGTGTTTTGGAGTAATCAACCAATGTGAATATTGGGTCAGGGGTCATGGTTAATTTAACTATTCGGTTTAATTCTACAAAAATCTGCTCCCAGAAGTTGGCAATCCCGGGGCACATCCAGGCTGAGTGGTAGAAGTCAGCAATTGGGGCATTACATCTATCACAGATGGGTTCCTCTCTCAAGCCATATCTGTGTAGACGCTCCGGAGTGTAATAAACCCTGTTTAAAAACTTAAAATGTATGAGTCTGTGTTGCCCGTTAAGGGAAATGCGCTTATGTCCATATTTCGGCCGTGATGTCAATTTGTAGGTCGCGCTGCCAGGCTAGTCTAGCTTTAGTATATGAGAATTTTCTATTAGCCATCACGCTTTGGTAAATACTGGTAATCATTTTCTTGGGGGTCTGTGATTTATTGAGTATGGTCAGAGCTGGTAATTCCGGGGGTTCGGCCATATCTTCCCCAAGCAGTTCCCTAAGTGCGTGTCGCACTCTGTGGAATTGGAATTGGTTTAAGAGGGGCGGTGGTGCTTCAATCCCTACCATATCTTCCAGACTTTTGGCCTTCCCTCCATCAAATAGGTCACCCACGTGTTTTGCTCCTAGCATCCCAAGCGCCCTTAATACTCCCCTATCCTTACACGGTGGGAGCCATTCACACAATTCCAACTTTGCAGCTGAGGAGTACATGATTGCTCCCGCTTGCTGTTGTAGTAAATAATGCCAAGCATGTGTTGGTTTATTTAGTGAATCAAGTAGCCCTGTACGTCTATCTGCTTCTGTAAACAGCAAAGCTGGCAAGGGCTTAGGGTCGGCCACTACTGTCTCTATACGTATATGTGGTACATCAAATAGGCCGTGTATCCATTGGTATGCCAACGCACCTTGTGCAGCCCTATAATACAGATCCATATCAGGGGCGTCTAGTCCCCCCATGGAATACGGGAGGGTGAGTATTTTCCAGCTGGCACAGGCTTGTTTCCCCACCCATGCAAGGCGAGTCAAGAGGGTCTGTTATCTATGAAAAAAAACACGCGGTAGCACCATGGGAATGTTTGTAAAAAGGAAAAGGAAACGCGACAAAGCAATCATTTTCATAATTGACATCCTGCCTATTTGGGACAGTGGAAGGTGTACCCACCTAGCTATGTCGTCTTCTAGTTTATCAATAGATACTCCATAATTTTCTCTAATTACCACTTCTGAGTCCGTGTGCGTCTGGACCCCTGAATATCGCACTGCATCCGTAGTCCACTGTAGTGGGTAATCAGGCTCAACAGGGTTAGTGGCTGGAGTTAATGGAAACATAATGGATTTATCCCGATTAACGCGTAAACCCGAAATAGCACCAAAAAGTACCACTTCTCGCAGCACAGGGGAGAGATTAATTTCCGGATGGCGGATGTACAATAAGGTATCGTCCGCATAGGTGGAAACAATCAATCCATATCTAGGGAATTGTATGCCTCTATGAGAATGGTACTCTCGAAGTGCGCAGGCCAAAGGCTCTGCGGCAAATGCATAAAGGATGGGGGACAGGGGGCAGCCCTGTCTCGTACCTAAAGATATAGGAATGGGTCTTGTGACAAGGTCGCCTATTTTGATACGATACGTACTTGCGGGAGTAATATAGTACTCCAAGGAGCTGTATAAAAACCATTCCCACGCCCATTTTGATGAGGACCTGCTTTAAAAAGGACCATTTGACAGAGTTGAATGCCTTCTCCATATTGAAAAAAAACGCTATAGCCGGGACCTCAGGTTTAGTGTGTTGCATGGCTATGAAAACCGTCCGCAAATTATACGTCAAATTCCTGCCCGGAACAAAACCATCTTGTTCCAGGGCTACTAGAATGGGCACCAACGGAACCAGCCTGTTCGCTAATATTTTTGCAAATATTTTTGTATCTACGTGTAATAAGCAAAGGGGACGGTACGATGCACATCTATCCAGAGGTTTACCAGGTTTGAGGATGGCAACTATAACTGCTTCCCTCATAGATGGGGGCATTGTCCATGTGACCCACATATCATCATACAGTGTAAGCAACTGTGGTAGCAATAATTCCAGAAATGCCTTATAGAAGGCGACCGTAAGGCCATCTCTCACTGGTGCTCTCCCTGCTCTCATGGTGGATATGGCAAGTATTATTTCCTACCTTTCGATAGGCCGCATCAAAAATTCCCGGTGTGTATCTGTTAACCATGGTAACTTAATGTGTGCCAGGTAATCTAGTATCTGCTCAACCAAGCCTCCACCCCTAGTGGCATGTAGTTCCGAGTAATATTTCCAGAATTGTTCCGCCATCTCCCCTCCGCGATCAAAGTCTCCCAGTCCTCCATCGTGAGTTCAGGATCTTAGATTTGTCTCTTCTTTGTTTGAGTAATTGCGCGATCACTGCTCCAGGGCACTCCCCCTCTCCATATATACGTGCCGTAGCGTATTTACCCATATGTTTAATTTCTGTGTCCGCTTCTGCGTAATATTTCTCACGCATTTGTTTCATAGCTTGTGCAATATCCTCCAAGGGTCTAGTAAACCTTGCCTGTTCAAAGTATCTAATTTTCCCTCTAAAGTGGTTAAGCGGGTTCGGATTGGCTTAAGAATACCCGCGTGCTTAGATATAGTTACACCACGTATATACACTTTAAAGGGTCCCACACTGTTTGGAAAGATTCAACGGAGCCCACATTCTTCTCAAAGAAAATCTCAATAGCCTCAGTCACTTCGTCTTCATACACTGTGTCCAGTAAGGAATAGGGAGGGAAACTCCATGTAAAGGGGAGTCTACGTGTCTTCGGTTCATCCAATACCAGCAGCAGTGGGGAGTGCTCAGAGTACGTGCGGGGAAGGATCTTACATGTGTTCATATTTATGGACAGCTGCCTGTCTATAAACCAATAATCTATCCTAGTATGTATGTTATGATACGCCGAATAATGGGTGTATCTCCTTTGTGTTGGGTGCCGATGTCTCCAAATATCAATTAGATCATAGAGCAATAGTGCATTCTCCATAGCTCTAGCTGACACTGATATGCGTCTCTCAGGCCCTCCTGATCTATCCAAGGCAGGGTCTCTAATAAAATTGAAGTCACCCCCCCATAGCAGTCGTCCACCCTCTTGGGACCCCACTATGTTAATCAATTGTCTATAGAAGTCTGGGTGGTCATGGTTTGGGCCATACACATTAACTAAAATTAGTTCCAGGCCTTTCCCTTTGCATCTAGAGACTACAAATTTAACTGCTGTATCTGCAACCAGCGGTTCCAATTGAAGGGAGCTTTTGGGGTTCACCCATGTCATGACTCCTCGAGCATGAGTGGTAAAACCTGATGCATGGATGTTGCCTAGTAATCCCTTAGTGCGCAATATAGCGCTGTTGAGTGGGAGGTGTGTTTCTTGCAACAGTGCAACGTCAATATCATGTCTAGTCAAATATCTCAGTATTTTACGGACCTTTCTGTGATCATTAAGACCTCAAATGTTCCAAGTTAGTGCACTAACAGTGCCAGGGCTAGCTGTTTTTTTGAGGTTTGCTTCATCTGTCATAAAATCGGTGTGTGTAACAGTGTCTTGTCGATTGTAACGAATGACCAGTGTGTACATCATTCACAGATCCAGTTCGCCATCTCACAGTGGCGCTTATAATTATGGAACAACATAGCAAGTGTGATCGCTAAAAATCAAACATGGCTTCTGAGCCCCGATACCCCCCAAACCCCCACCCACATGAAGGCCCCCCAATCAGGACCTGACGAAAAAATACTCAAAATTTCCCCATAACTGAACATATATGACACCGATTCTGTTCTAGTGGTAACAAGCCCACCCACCAAAAAAAAAAAAAAAAAAAGAACATCAAAAAACAGTTACCCCTGGTGTGGTTCACACTCGTAGGCAGAGGCTGCCGACCCTATCCCTTTGGTTTACTGTACAACAAATAACAGCCCTCTGCACTCACACAAGCAAATATCAAGCAATAGCAAAGGACACTTGCCCCCCAATCAGTAACATAACAATAAAATCGAAGACGTTTTCAATTCCGTATCAACATCAGTTATCTAAGAATAATTGTCTCAGTGTATCCCCACCAAAACCACCATCCCCTCAAGTCACCCAGCAGACGGTCCCAGCAATATACACTAGCAGCAGACGTCTACCCCCCAAGAACATGAGTCTTATCTGTGTGAGAGTTGTGCAGATCTCAGTCCTGCTGTTCCATGGAGCTGCCAGTCGCTCCAGTCGAGGCCTCCCTGCTCGGGCTGTGGTGCTGTTCCCTGGTCCAGTCTTTCATGGCCTTCTGTAACACCTTGGGGTCCATAAAGATGTGTGACCTGCCCTGCCGATTGACGCGCAGTCTGGCCGGGTACAGAATTGCATAGTCAATGTTCCGCTCCCTTAGCTGTTTCTTGAGGGAGGCGAACTGGCGTCTCGCCTCCTGCACTTTCATGGTAAAGTCTGGGTATAAAGAAAGTTCAGACCCCTCATATCGCATAGGTTGTTTCTAAGTGTGAGCGTTAAATCCGTTACGCCCACGGATTTTTCGGATTTTTGGGGAATCCGCAATCCGCGTATTTTACGGATTTCCCACAAAATCCGAAAAAAAAATCCGCGCGGACGTAACAGGTTGAAAAGTTGAACCCCCACTCATGTAACTAATTTACAATGGCGCCAGCAAGCTGCCAGCGCCGTTGTAAAATAGTTACAAAGTTAGCTTGCACAGGAACCACTAGATAAAACGAAGCAGGTGCTGCTTTATTTTATCTAAGTGCTTCCTGTGCAAGCTAACTTTGTAACTATTTTACAACGGCGCTGGCAGCTTGCTGGCGCCATTGTAAATTACAGCAGCAGCTCACCCAAGGGACCCCTGCGCCCTTCGGGGCGATTGCATAGTAACACACACATGGTCGCTGTAGACAACTCTCTGGCATTTTAGGAAGCTGTAGTATAGTAAAAGCACTATACATTACCCAACGAGGTAGCACTTACTGATGATTATCCAGTAGAAAGTACTCCAGTTGAGTAGAGGTATGGCACAAAACGGTGGCGTCTTCTTGAATAAATATGAAGGGCAGGGTTCATTCTGGCACGATGGTCCTGGCACAAAAATTAAACCTCAACAGGAAGCACTTACAGATATCAATAAAGCATGTGCCCTAGTTGAAGCTTAAATTCAGTGACTCATTCATCAGCCCAAAAACAATCGTAAGCGTTGTCAAGGCTGGGCAGATGTGCCTTCTTCCCAAATCTACCGTCGAAAATCAGCTGTGATGCTGGATAGACTTTGCATCCTTGACTTTCACGAGCGCAATACCCAGGCACATTGTGTTCGCACGGGTTTCTGCACGTTCGCGAGCGTTTTGTACAATAAAACCCTCGCGAACTTGCAGAAACCCGTGCGAACACAAAAACAAAAAAAATACGCTAGGATCCGCGGATTTTGCGTATTTTCGAAATACGCAAATCCGCAAATCCACGGATTGCCAATCCGCAAAATCCGCTCATGCTTAGTTGTTTCTCTCTTGCTGACCTTAACGCCGCGACTCTATCTCGATAATTTAGCAAGTTTGCTATTATCGGCCGTGGAGGGGCACCAGGAGTCGGACGTGGGCCCAAGGAGAGATGCGCACGTTCCACCACAAACATGGATGAGAAGGTATCAGAACCAAGGAGCGTGACCAGTAGTTTCTCTACAAATTGCTCCATATTGTAGCTGTCGATTCCGGCAAACCAGTACTTCGTAGGTTACATCTGCGAGACCTCGCCTCTAGGTCTTCAGTCTTGTCTTGTAGGACCTCCATCATCCTGTCTATGCGCTTCTGGCTTGTGGCCGTTTCTGTCTGTGCTTCTTCCACTTCGGTGATTCGCCTTTCAGCCATATCAATGCGTTCCTAAATACATATCTGAGGGGACCCCTTTAACGTTAGTTTAAGGTCAGGGAAAAGAGGGGAGAAAAAATAAACAATATTGAAAAAAGTCCCTCAAGACCTATATACTTTTCATTATAAACATAGTTTACATAAGGGTACTTTATTCATGCACAACAGCAACAAGAAGAACTGACGAGTTTCATTTATTTTTTTTATTTTATCATTCATTTATTTTTCTTGTGAATTCATCATTCTTTGTTTATTCATTTTCATTTCTTAAAAGTATTTTTTATCTTTTTTAGGTGTATATCATTTCATGAAAAAATACATATTATATCAAGTATCAACATAATAATTACAAAAAGAGAACACAAGAGAAAAACCCTGGATTATGCAACCACAATAAATACAACACCATTCATACACTCACATACATTCCAATCCTATTACTATGCACACATTCTATACACAATGCAGTATCTGAACAAATCTAAACATAAATAGGCAGAATTGAAGACATTACTGCCTAAAATTATGACCATAAGGTGTAAAATATGGATTCCACGCAAGGTTGACGCGCGTTTCGGTGGGTTCTATACCACCTTCCTCAGGACCTATGCAGATACAAACATTCCTTACACAACAGAAACCAGGGGATCTGAAATCAGAAACAAGAAAAAATAAAATTTGTTTTGGTGTGCATGTATAAAAACGACATTATTTACAAGGAACATTTAAACACTCATTGACATTTGAGTTTACTCATGGCCCCACAGCTATGCATAGGTCTCCAAGTTACAAGAAACTACAATTGATCAATACGCTCAAAGGTTCAAAGAAGGTTAGGGTTCAGAGAAAAGACAACAACCAGCGAATAAAGAAAACCAATCTATAAAAGTAGAAAAGATATACACACCAGAAGTGTCAGAAGGAGTTACCAGCAGCTATTATTTAGAACAATTACAAGGAGGGGATTTAATATGCAAGGGAAGAACTTAATGTCCCAAAGGAAACAGCCAATGTGGCATGCCTCAGTATCAAAATACCAGACGGTACAACTTACTATTCTTTCTTAAGGCGTGTGCCTTACAGATTTCTTTGAAAATTCAGTAGGCCGTATTGAGAATTATAATGGTCTCAGTGTCCAACAAAAAACATAAATTCCTAAGAAATGTGAAATCAAGGGGGTCACACAAAACTCTACTATTGCATTATGCTTTATATTATTTACATTTCTAGGACACCTACCTTGTCTTTTCTTAATTATTGTCACACAGAGGTATCCTTAGTATTAGTGTCCTTGCATTCTTAATGGGTAAGTCTCAATGCGTTCCGCCTGCTTATCTAGTCTCTCGGACATCCGGTCCATACAATAGGAAAGCAAGTCAATCTTTGTACCTAATACTGTGAGGGTGTTTTGCAGGCCCTTTTCCATTGAAGCAAGCATGTCCTTGATGTCTCCGGTTTGTGACCCCTATTCACGGTCATCATCGTGCTCTTGCTCATCCGCAGACTGCGTGCGCTCTCTGGGCTTGCGCTGCTCAAATGACAACTTCTGTTGCGTCTTGTCCATGTGCCCCATTGTCACCAGACGTGAAGAACCACACTGATTCTACAGTCTACAGTTGCCCTGGTCTCTTCCAGGCTCGACTATTGTAATGCGCTCTATGGCGGCATCAACAAGAAGTCTCTCCATCGCCTCCAGATGGTCCAAAATGCCGCAGCCAGGATGGTCCTGAACCTCCCTAGGCTTGCATCTGCAACCCAGGCCAGGAAAGAGCTCCATTGGCTACCTATACAAGCCAGGATCTCTTTCAAGCTGGGATGTATGACGTTACAACGCATGCTTTTACCACGCATGCTGTTACAACGCAAGTATTACAACGCAAACCTTTACAACGCATAGCGCTTTGGGGTGCTGGATAGTGAATAGTTTAATTTACTATTCCAACTCCAGTCCCCGTGGATACTAGGGAAGGTGTTGGATAGTAAATTAAATCTATTCCCTATCCTAGAGCGCCCCCCAGCGCAATGCGTTGTAATGGTTTGCGTTGTAAAAGTTGCGATGTAAAAGCACTGCGTGGTAAAAGTTGCGTTGTAAAGGATGTTTCCCTTGCGCATTATAAGACTCCCATTCATTCATTCATTCATTCATTCAATGAATGTTATCACACTGTTAGCCAGAAATAGCGTGCCTTCCAGTAACTATTTGGTAGGCAGAGAGGGTCAACACGCCTCCACAGGTGACAGTGACATATAGTTATCCCACGAAAACCTCCAACGTCCTGGCCTTCGTGACTGAAAGGATAAAGTTTAAAAGCCTGGTTCTGGACACCTAGGATCCCCGCAACCTCATCTGCGGAGTTCCACAAGGATCCTCCCTCAGCACGACCCTCTTCAACGCATACATGATCCCTCTAGCCAGCATCACCCACTCTCACGATATCCTCGTCCTCTCCTACGCTGATGACACACAACTTATTGTCTCAGGTTCAATGCCTGCATGACTGATATCACCCACTGGATGAAGATCAACTGTCTACAGCTGAACACTGGCAAGACCAAAATTGTGATCTTTGGGAAGAACACAGCGCCATGAGACTCCACCTGGTAGCCAAGATAGCCAGGATCAACTCCCCCCTCAGCCCCAATGCAAATACCTCGGGATCATCATCCACAGCACACTCAACATGACCCCCAAGTCAATGCTGTCACTGACTCATATGCTTCCATACCCTTGAGATGCTGAGGAAGATTTTTAAATGGCTCCCAATCAGCACCCTGAAAACCGTCGCACACGCCATTGTTACAAGCAGCTAGACTACGGGAACACCCTCTATGCCAGAATCAATAAAAAAAGGTATCAAAAGGTTGCAGACCATTCAGAACTTGACAGCCTGAATGACTCTCAAACTTCCATGTTGCACTCACATCACACCACACCTGAAGGAGCTCCACTGTCACCCTATTCACAAACGAGTACAATTCAAACTTCTCACCCACACTTTGAAGGCACTACATCACACTGGTCCAGCATACCTCAACAATCACATCTGCTTTCAAAAACCTTCCAGACACCTCCGCTCCCCTGGACAACTACTTGCAAAAATCCCACGCATACAGTAAACAGATTCATAAGTCAAGCCTTCCCCTACATTGCTCCTGAAGTGTGGAATGACCTGCTGCTACACAATATTTGCCGGCAGACTGACCAAGATGGACTACTACTAACGTGATCCATGTAATTGCACAAGGCATTTTCCTTACAGTCTTTTAATTTTACGCTTTGTGATTGCTTGATTTGTCAAATTAAATGATATGATGTGTTATCAATGATCGAAGAAGGTGCGTGGATGGACACATCATGTCCAGTCTTTTGTAACAATTTTAAATAATTAAAACAATAAAACATGTATTAATTCATTCAGTGCTACACAGCTTCTGGGGAAATCAGTGCTTTAAATGGGCCGGTACTCACCGGTACTTCTCAGTTTTCTGCCCCCGAGTACCGGAACTTAATTTCAGGCAAGGAGAGTACCGGTACTCTCAGAAGCAGCAGGGCTCAGGCCCTGAAGTATGGGTACCTGCAACGCAAAAACTGAAAAGGACACTTTCAAATGGAGCATGTTTGTGCCACTCTGGCTGGCAACAGCCTGTGTATTTGTGTATTCCTGCGCTGCGCTGCTGTTATATAGTGTATGTAACACGAGATAGCACGAGATGTGCTCGTGTCTATCTCGTGTATGTAGTTGTAGTTGGTGCACATGCTGCTGCATCTTTTGAAAGTGGGAGTTAGAAAAGTGTCATAACGTGCTTGACTTGATCGGGAGAGCAGTGCCTTCAATAAACTCCTAAGAAACTTCATCCTGGCCCTGGTATCTTTTCTACACTGGCGACGAGGATGGGATGTTGGTGATCTTCAACCGATCTTCAAAAAAGGCTTTCAACTAATTATACGTAAAAAAAAAAAAAAAAAACAGGGGCAATCGCCTTTCAAGACGATATACTTGTTTTTGGGAAAAATGTTGAAGAACATGATAATAATTTAAGAAATGTGATATCTGCACTGTCAGTTAAAGGTCTTACCCTGCGTCTTGATAAATGTAAAATCAGAGAAAAGGAGGTAGAATACCTAGGACATTCCATCAGTGGTGCTGGTATTAAACCAAAGCAGAAGCACATTGAGAGCATTATTAAGGCTCCTGTACCAATTTCAAAGGAACAATTGGTAGCATTTTTAGGGCTAATGGAGTTTTATGCTAAATTTATTCCCAATTTTTCATCAAAAGTAGATATTTTTAGACCTCTTTTAAAGAAAAATGCAAGGTTTACATGGTCTGATATGATGACTGAAGCATTTCAAAGTCTCAAATCTTTTATTGTGAATGCACCGTGTTTGAAACCTTTTGTTGTAGGGAAAAGGTGTACCATTATGGTTGACGCAAGTAGCACAGGGCTAGGTTCTGTTCTCATGCAGAATGATTGTGGGAAAGAATGGATAATTGCCTATGCTTCAAGAGCGTTGAAGGATGCTGAAAAACATTATTCAGTGATCGAGAGAGAGTTATTGGCTTCAGTTTGGGCAGCTGAACATTTAAAACATTTTTGTGGGGGACAAAATTCACAATAAAAACTGACCACAAGCCTCTTATCTATATGATGGCACCTGGTGGAGGCCGTACCATGTCAGCTCGCCTAGCTAGACTAGCTTCCAGATTGCAAACTTTCCAATTTGAAATGATGTACGTAAAAGGGAAAACTAATATTCATGCAGATTGCATGTCCAGACTGCATTCCTTTGGTGATGTGTCTGGTGACGATGATGAGTGTGAGGTTGCTTTTACTGCTCAAGACGTTTTGATGGTATATGGGGAAAAATTTGATTTAAGTAAGGAAGCCTGGACGAGAGAAATGGAAAGAAGCACTGAATTAACTGAAGTTAAGAACTACATCCTGCAAGGGTGGCCGGAGCAAAGGAATTTTTCAGGTGAAATGATGAGTTATGCTAAGGTGCAAGATGAGTTAGCAATTGAAAATGGTTTGCTTATGAGAGGTGATAAGTTTATCCCCCCTTCATCATTGAGGAATACCATTATTAGTATTGCTCATGAAGGACATTTAGGGATCTCGTTTACTAGGAGGCGATTAAAAGATTTTTTTTGGTGGCCAGGCGTAGATGGTTGTGTGGAACATTATGTCCAGAAATGCATTGAGTGCGCTAATAGTGACAAGTCTGCTGTCCCTTTACGTCCTACACCTTGTCCTGTCGAGTATCCTTTTGGTCCTTGGCGGAAATTAGGACTTGATTTTATTGGACCGTTTACTGTTTTGCCTGAGCAAGGAAGGTTTGGCATTGTTCTGATAGATTATTTCTCGAAATGGCCAGAGGTCAAAATGGTAAAGGACATTACAGCTAAGAATGTAATAGAGTTTTTAGATGAAACTTTTTGCAGGGAAGGGATCCCAGAAGAGTTAGTGACTGACAACGGACCGCAGTTTATCAGTAAGGAGTTTGAGTGTTTTCTTACTAAGTGTGGGATAAAGCATAATAAAATCGCTGTTTTCCATCCAGAAGCCAATGGGCAAGTTGAGAGATTTAACAGAGTGGTTAAGGAGGCTATACAACTTTCAGTTAAAGGTAATCTAAACTGGCGTAACGCTCTTCAGTCCATGTTGTTGTCTTACAGGACATCACCCAATTCTGTTACTATGGTCAGTCCATTTGAACTTTTAAGAGGTAGGAAACCCAGTACTCGATTGACTCCGTGGTGGTTAAAAAAAGAATTTGAGTGAACACTGTAGTTTTTCAAAGGTCGACTATGATTTGGTTCGTAAGAGAGTGTGTGCATATAAAGACGAGATGAAGAAAAGGATGGAGAAGAAGCGAGGTTCAGTGAGCAAACATGTAATTTCTGTTGGTGATTTGGTACGTATCAAGAGAAAAGAAGGAGTGTTGAAAGGGGGGCAAATTTGGTCGCATCCTAAAGAAGTTATAGAGGTCTTTAAGCATGCGGTTAGAATTGATGATGGAAGTGTATGGAATTTGAACAGGGTTTCTATATTCAAGGGCAGAGAGAATGTTAAATTAGATGGTGATGGTAATGTTTTTTTGGATGTTGAATCCGGGAATGAAAGATGTTTTCCAAATGATAATCTTCCAGATGGGGATGCTACATGTTCTGGTAATCTTCCAGATGGAGATTCTACATTTTCTCATCCTATTGTGTTTTCAAAAAAATGTTCAAGAATTCATCGTCTTCCTGAAAAGTACAAAGACTTTATAATGAGTTAGTATTATTGTGAGCTGCACTTATTGTATAGATCAATATCTCATGTGCACAGAATGTTTATGATGTATTTTCTTTCAGTGTTAAATTAGTACATTTATGTTTTTTTTTTTTGTTTTTTGTTTTTTTAATTACAGGAAGGGAGGTGTGTTATATAGTGTATGTAACACGAGATAGCACGAGATGTGCTCGTGTCTATCTCGTGTATGTAGTTGTAGTTGGTGCACATGCTGCTGCATCTTTTGAAAGTGGGAGTTAGAAAAGCGTCATAACGTGCTTGACTTGATCGGGAGAGCAGTGCCTTCAATAAACTCCTAAGAAACTTCATCCTGGCCCTGGTATCTTTTCTACAGCTGCGCCCTCGTACCCCCTCCGTTCGTGTGTTTCAGCCCGGGCTCAGGCAGGTCCTTCTCATTTTAATGAACTGAATCCTTCCACAAATACAGACCTACGATTGACTCGAGTTCTACTTAGAATCGCTCACTCGCCATCTCCAGTGAACCCGGCTTGGTTCACTGTGAGTAACTTACCTCTCCCTTCAACGCACGGGTTGCACACCACGCGCATGAGTACAGCGATTTTTAAAGTCAGATGTCCCTAATACCCTAAGTCCTGAAGAGACCCAACATTTCAAGTGGGTCGAAACGCCGGCGACACGATTGATGGAAGCGAACCACTCATGCAGCACTTCTCATTGAATACTGTTGCTGTATATATTGCATAACAAAAATTCTATAACGGTCGCTTTCCTTGAGATATCACCCTTGAAACCTTGTATATATTGACACCACATGTCACTCAACTGTTTGGTTCATATGACACTAGGGACACCCGCACTGCTAGAAACTACTTTTTGTACAATGTGTATGATATGTCTTTATGATTAATACAAACCTTATATGTCAAACAACCCCTGGTGTTTCTGTCTCTCTCTCTTTGCCATCCCCCGAACCCTTACAAAATATTGCGATTACGCTTTTTGTGACTAATGCATTCCATAGTATTACTCCACTGGAACCACTGTTTTCCTGTATAAATTACGTACCTTGGTTCCTGAGTGAGTAGGATTCCCTTGTTCTCCCCTCCCGGCTACACAATAGAGCCTCCTCCTCACTTCTTGAAATTCACAAGAAGCTGAAGACCATGGCTTTTTAAGTACTCCCACGAAGCCTTAGCTTTGCCTAGACTCACACCTGCTCAGTGCCAGGATACCCTTCCAGGTGATAATGCGCTCTACAAATCCGCATAATGTAGCATAACATATAACATCCTCCCCATACCATTTGATATACTAGGTTCTCCACTTAAGTAGGTTTCATGTTATCTTCCTAAAGAGCTCTGGCCAGTTGGTGGCATACCAACCCCCAAGTGCAGGTTTCTCCAAAGTCGGACCTGGAGGGCCGGATCCATGCCAGATTTTTAAGATAACTTCATCTTGGATCTGAGTGCGGTTCTCTGAAAATATCCCTATGTAACATCTAAGACCCTCTCATTGGGCCTTTTGCGCTTTACAGCCCTTCGATCTCACTATGTACATGCTCTGACATAGAGATGTCAGAAATAAAAGCTTTGTAAATCATTTAACAGAATCAGTCATAAAGATGTAATCAATAAGCAAGTCTGTCTTTTATATATTTGAATAGAATGTATCGCACACCTCTTTGCGGCACAAGTGTTGTGCCTACGAGATCATGCTCCACTAACTATATTTTAAAACTCTTGGTCATGGCCCTAGATTCAGGGCTCCCTAAAGTTGTACTATCCATCTGTGTGTCACAGCTCAGGTGGAGGTCCCACCAGGATAATAGACCCACTTATGTCTCAAGGATCTTTAGCAAGAATGTTTACTGTGCCTTATTTGAGGTATTAATATTCACAGATGCAGTAGGAGTATCATGTAGGTGCATCTATATTTGGATAAATCTCCCCCCATGATCTTGTTGCTCTGATATTGTTACCCCATAAGTAGGGCTCCCAGTTTTATGGTATTTATTTTTTTAACATTTCCGTCTGTATTATCCATATTTATTTTTGGGCCATTTTATCTCTATTTATCCATATTTATTTTGTGTTTTGCGTATAAATGATGTTGTAAAACTGTACATTTCCATATTTATTTAACTGATACTTTGATGTCTGTCGTGTTTTAGCTATTTAAGCTGTCACATATTACATAACAGTACATCCACTGGTAATTACTAGCATTATACCATAAATTTATGTTGACAAATGCTGTTATTTAAATACATTTCATCCTTGTTTTTTTTGTTTCCCATGCTGTCCATATGCTCAACTGCTGGCCTATAATTAATCAAAGACAGCATGGAGAGTCACTTAAAAGGAGCACAATTTTCAGTATTCATCCACTTTAAAAAAATAAATGCAGACACAAAAAACATTGTTTTTGTCTGTATTTATCTGTAGAAATCCGTAAAAATTGAAAATAGAGAGCCTTACCCATAAGCCTTGTTTACCCCGACTATGACACAGAGACAAATACTGTTGAGCTCTCATTGAATATGCATATGTGTATTGCATATGTACAGTTGCGCATACATTGCAAAATAATAAAAATATGTTCCTTGTTCTTTGAAGTGATGCCCACATTCCCATCTTCCTTATTATCAACTACAGTGTTACGGAAACTCTGAACAGCATAACCCCAAACACCATAAAATATATTTGAGCCAGCGGATCCCATAATCCACCACAAAGTGGAACAATGTGATTGTCTTTTAAAGGGTAAATTATATCGTCATGCCCTCATTTACTGAAGGAAATTATTATTCTCATATGTGTTTTACAACTAGTCTGTTATAGTTAATACCATCTTTTGGGTGTGCTCTTATATCCAAGGCCAAACCCCATGCCACTGTTTCACTAGCACAATCGGACCCTTAAGTGCGTCCCTCCTCCACTCTTTGGCCAAACCCCTCTCTTTATTGAAATTCCTACCTTGCATTTACTCTGTAACTACGCGCCTCCGCGTAGAGTAAACACGTATTGGACTTAAGTTCCAGATTTCTACACTGATTGTTCCTTGTCTCCCCTCACTACTATGTTGATTTGCCTCCAGGATCTCTTGAGGGTTTCCTGCTCCTGACTTCACCCAGTGTATCCCATTGTGGGCGGATCTGACTGCTTGATTCATCCCAATGGACAGTCATCAAGTCTGTTTGCAGAACTTTGATGTCCTCTTCGGGGAGTCTGAACGGTTGTCTCATTGCCTTGACAGATGAATTGTAAACCATAGTAAACACCCAGCTGTAGCAAATATTTTTCTTGGTGAACTCTTGCATCACTGTAATGTCGACTCCTTCTTCAATAATGTTCAAATCTTCTTTATTGGCAACTCTGCTACCAAAGATCATACAACAACATCTACATCACATAGTTTCCTCATCAACTGTCCCTCCCAAGAATATCCCGTACATTCCTATTCTATTAATGATGTCCCTAGCATTCCTATTCTATTAATGATGTCCCTAGCATTCTAAACATTGAATGCTCCAACATAACAATCACTGTGTGGAATTCTCTTCTAAGTCGCAGTCTAGCAGCCGGTAAGTACTGGACCAACTTCCACAATAGATTTTCACATCCATTTTTTTAACTTTGTCATAATTTATTCTCCGAGTTTAAAATTAGCGGTTTTCACATGGATCTCTCATGATTGGGCACTGCACATCTATCCACTGCTGTCACTTTGATGTTAAAATCTGATTCCACTTATGGTACGGCAATATGTTTCTGAACAACTAAGTTAAGCATCTATGGAAGTCCTCTCTTTCAGATTCTCCTTTAAGGTTCCAGACTTGAATACTATCCCTTCTGCACCTGTTTGTCAGGATGCATTAACCTGGAAATGTGGATCAGATAGTAGCGATGGTAGATTCCACACCTCGCCAAAGCCTCAGCCAACTCCACACTACTATTGTGGAGTTATGTAGTGGGTCCAAAGGGAGCGAGAAATTGCATCATCAGAGAGAGAAACAGAGACTATGGATATCCTCAGATGCCTGGCTCCACAGCTGGGCTTTGCCAGCATTGCAGAAGCGTTAATATCTAAAAATTAAAGTAATCCTTTCGTATAACTATAGTTTAAACACTGAAATCATAACTTTAAATATTGTTTATCTTATGACTGTTAATTCTCTCTGCGGTTCCTCTTTCTGATATAATTTTAAATTCATTCTACCTTCTGAGCTTAAATACACTTAAGCTTGACATAGCAACCGTGAATTTTAATCAGTGTTACAGTAGGTTCTTTGCTATCAAGAACTAACTTCAATATTGAAATAAAGTTTTGTGCATGGCTTATGTCAATGTGACAGATGGTCAGACAAGGGCTGTGTAGACGGCAAGTAGCCAGACCTTGGGGTGAAATATTAAATACTTTCAATAGACCCCAAGATTCAGTTGATTGTAAAAGGACATGGGGAGTCGGGCTTGGACAGGAGATTGGATAACTGTACATTTAAAAGGTACCACAGAACTGTGAGACTGTATAAAGACTGATAATGTGGAGCGCAGCATTGTACTCTTTGTATGACATATGACATCACTGATAATTCACCTCAAATAGTTTGTTTGAGATGATCATCGATACAGTTGATTTGACATATGTTGATGTGATGATGCACTGACTCCTTATTGAATAACTGTATAATGCAGCAATCATATACGAAGCAATATGGTATAATTCTGTAATAATCTGCTGAAATAATAAAACCAATAAATACATTTTTTTAGAGTGACAAGTGGATAATTATAACAAGAAAAAACATCTGTTAGTATTGCATGGTTAGTTTCTAACCCTGGTCATATGTATTAACCGTCTCAGATGTCAGCGTACCATATAATTATTCTGTATTAATACACTTCAGCTAGAGTTTTCAATTAGACCGTAGCCCACATGGGTAACTGCCAGTGAAATAACCAGAGTGATAAAGTTCAGAATCCTAAGGATTGCTTTTGATGAAAACAACAAGTGAATTAAGTTTGTAGTCCTAATGGATGACTCTGTGAAACAAATGTGCTATAGAGCTCATAATCGCTATGGATGACTTTTTGAGAAACAAATACTAAAGGCCTAGTAGTCCCTACGGATAACTATGTGAAACCAACAAGTGCGAGTGTATTCTTGGCAAGAGACATTTATGGTTTCAAGATGTTTTTCATCACTTCACAGAAGCCCAAACAACAGAATTCCAACAATGTGTCCTGGTTGTAGCAAGTGTTTATCAAAATTGCATAGCAAGGATGCAAAGTAGAACTTTTACTCTACGCTTTTAAAATGACTTCCGGCTACGGCAAGAATGCTTTTAATACTGTATGCCCAGGATCAGGCTGAGCAGGCAGAGGTCTCAAAGGTTCCACAGGCTTCATGTGTGAACTTTTAATATGGGAACTTCTAGCATGTTTCTGCATATATTGCATATTACCAGTAAAGCAGAGCCACCCAAAATATTTTTAACTGCAGCCAAAGTTTTAGCAGTGCCAGGATGTTCTGGAGTTTTAGCTTTATGAGCCAAATGTTAATCTGTTATCCTAACCATGCAGTAGGTGGTGAATACAGAGTCTCTCCTTGATACAACAATTCACCTTTCCCACTCCTATCTTCTTTTTCTCTAAGTCAAGCTTACTTATTAATAGGGTATAAGTCTATAGGGACCTCCCATATGAAGGTGTCCATGTTAATCAGTGCTATGGAAGCAATATTTCGATTTCATTTTGTCAAGATAAGGTATCTGCCTTCCTATTATTTGGACCTGGATTACAAAATTATAATTAGGAAAAGCCAGTGTCATCTGAGCTGTGTAGTTGATTTTAGGAACTGCAAATTTCTGTGGCCTGTGTTAACCCCATACTTTGTGTTTAGCTCCCAATAAATAATGCCTTAAATCGTCAAAAGATCAATATATTGACATCAGGTCATTTTTCTGTGATGGTTTGATTTAATTCTGTGGAGAAAATGTCTAAATAATTAAGCTCCAGGATACACCCGTCTAGTTACATGATTTTCTATGATAATATACTTCCATTGCATCATATGATATATTCATTCCTACAAAAAATGAGAGTTCTACATTTGGATACTGCTAAATAGGAGCCTAAGAACAATATTTCTTTAAAAACAAAAAGCCTAACTGCTCAACTTCCATACAGAATTAACTCCTTTGTGAAGAACTGTACTAACAGGTCTACCAATCTCAGAAAAATTGGCGAGTGAACTTCTAATTAAAGTGGCAAAACCTAGAAAACACAACTTAACAGATATATTTGAACAATAACAAATATTTTGACTAATTCGGGAGTAAGTCATTGTAAGAAACTGGATTATCAATTGGGGTAGGTGAAAACCCACCTCAATTAACAATCAGAATCCTTGTCAAGATGAACTCTGATAGTCACTAAATTAAACTGAGCTCAACTCCCTGGTAGCTATGGCAGAGAGCAAGCAGGCTTAACTTAGGGCAATGTTTAAAGCACGTATGCAGTACAATAAAAATCCAAAACCAGGTTGGATAACTAAAGCGAAATATAATAAAGAAAATGACACAAAAAATGATCAAACTCTAATAAGGGGTAACAGAGATAGGATTTTTGAAAAATTTAAGTAGAATTAACTCCCAAAAAGCACAAATGATAGTCAACAGTCGCGGTAGACCAAGACGAGGGTGAGATATGAGGATGCTCATAATGGATAGCGTGGCGATTACACCAGCCAGGTTCGTCCTGGTCAAAGATTTTACATTCTTACTTAGGGCCTAACAAATATCTTGATGATGGCGGCGACAGAATATAAATACCACCAGTATGAGGGTTTGCCCTCCCGATTTAAATGTGGGTGGACCTTTGGTTTGGCTATGGCAGTGACTTCTCCATCACTGCCACACCCAAATCTCTTTGACAGCCCTTACTCTGTCAGAGAAATGGCTACATATCCGCCCACCAAATTAGACATGCAGCTATTTTTTTCCGTAGACGATGAGAAACAGTAAAAACCAGTCCATGCTCCCCCTGCCTTTTGAGATGACTCCAATGGTGAGAGGAGCATTACTTTTTTGTTTTAAAAAAGAATATCCCAAAATAGCATTTTATTTTTGAAAATAAAAAAGAATACTGTTGGGTGCAGGGTTGCGTCATGCTGAAGTAGACCTGCACCGAACACCAGATTACATTTACAGGACAGTAATCGCCATGATGATGGTTCCTGCCCGTGCTTTATAAATGACCACCATCTTGACATTTGTTTTATAAATTTGGCGATAGGGGTCCCTCACCAGGCCGGCTGAAGTATTTACTCTGGCGCCCTGGGGGAACTGTTGTGAATCTATGTAGGACCCTAATCAAGATATCCCCGATTCATGCCCTTATATGGTTATAACAAAACATATCCTTATAAAGGCATAGGAATCATGTCCATATCTAGTCATAGCCCATGCAGTCCAAATACGGCAAGGCTACTGCCATAGACTCCTAGAAAGTACAACGCGTTCTTTAAACAAACCAAGCCTCCAGCAGCCCGGGAAATCCCCCTGCTTTTGTTTTGATTTGCACAAGAACTCCTGGAGTCCAGAAAGAACTGTTAGTTCTTAGTGACGTCTTATGTCCAACCTTACGTCAAACTCGGCACCTTTCAGGTATAAATATACCAACAGTTGCCTTAAGCAAACACACGGTGGTTTGGAGCAGAGCGGCTATATACTTGCTTAACGCCCAGCTGATGCGAGTGCCGAAAGAAGCCGACCCTCCCATTTGACGCACTGAGAGACACGCTGTCTTTTCTCCTGCCGAGAAATCCAGCTCCGGAGTTTCCAATCACCCTTGCGGGTTGCTGGGAGATCGAGTCCTGAGAGAGAGATACAAGACCTCCTACATTCTATTACCAAGGTACGGAGCTGACTAAACCCTTAAGAAAATTCTTGATTCAGATTCTTGGCAAAAAACCAACTTAACTTAAACTGCAACTTATTTACTCCTTCCCACGTATTAGGCTTAGGTCAGGTACACCGGGGTAGGCGTATCTTAGAAGCACCAGTTGAGTACGTTTAGTCAATGATTTTATGTATGTATATATTTTATCCGTTTTAAAGTATCATATGGCTCAGAAACCATATCAATGCTTTTACAGTATTATTTTATAATACTCCTTTTACTGTACGCACTTTACTTCATGATAAGTATTGCATTTGTGGCAATTCATTTCTCTTGCATGAGAAAGAAGACTGCTCAATAAATAACAACTTTTATTGAAAACGCCCGTCTCTCTATTTCTCTGCACCCCTGGTGAAATTAAGCATGCACGATTGACTGAGTGAAATAACTGTCTATTGTTTTCACACAACTCTAGAGATATACTCTTTATTCTGAGGGAGCAAAGTTGTCATGTTTATGCGGTTGTCAGAAACTAATCCCTTCTTGTCTATTCAGGAAAGTTAACCCCTTCCTGTTCACTCGAGAAAGTTTCTAGTGACCTCTGAGCTAGCTGGCAAAACTAATTAAGTCTAACATAGTCAGTAGAGACCTAGATGACCTCAGTCCTACGTCTAAACTGCTGTTTATGTTATTCCAATGCGCAGAGCCTATTGGGAATATAGGAACTACACTACATGGCGCCCAACGTTTGGTAAGGTGATAATCTAACGCAAGACATTAGAGTAACTCAGTCGTGCTTTTCACACAGACCCTTTTTCCCGTAAAAACTCCAAAAGACATCTGGAGTGGGTAAAAGGTTAATATCCACCGGAACTTAGTAGGAAGAGATTCCTATGTATTAGTTTTTGGTGTAGTCAACGTTGAAGGATACAGTGTTCCAAAATATTGTGCACCTAATCTTTGTTTCCTTGAAACTTGATCTGCAACAAAACTTTCTGTCAGTAAAATGGGAGAAAGTGAAGACGAAAGGGAGAGAGCTAGAATAGCAGCTCAACTTTTTACGGAAGACACAAGTCTCCAAAATGAAGTCCCGAATGTTATAATCATTCCGGTTAATGTAAGAAGAACTATAACTCTTAAACTTATAGAAAATGGACTATCACCGAGAGGTGGTACAGTCATATTCGTGGTAGAGGCCCATGAATATCGGCAGACAGAGGTATTCTATTCATGGATACAATTTCCAGCAGCAAACGCTGCAACACAAGACTTCCACTATTACAAAATAGAGGAACCTCCGAATGAATACGCTCCTTTCGAGGACGTTGAAATTCCACTAACTTACCAAGAGCACCTGCTCTGGTTTAATGGGGCCCTAAAACATCAAAATCACATTTCCAGGCTCGGTCCACTAGGTAGACCAGGAGCCACGTGGCAGGTTCTAGCCAGCTACACACCACATCCCGACATTGAAAAAATGTCAGACCGGGAACTTTTAGCTCAGCTAAAACTACTAATTAAAATACATAGACAATTGGTCCAATATGTCATGAGGACTTCAACAGTCCAACCAGCAATAAGAATTCCACAACAAACCCCTCAACAGGGGAACACAAATAAAATCACACCACAGAATATACAATCAGCCATTGTCAAAATACCCGCAAAACGGGAACAAATTCCATTCTGGTTAGCACAAAAAATCACTCAAATAGAGGCAGTATTTCCTGATACTACACCTCATGAGAAACATAGAATTCTGACTATCTGTCTTCCAATGGGGATCGCACCACATGTGGAGGACTGTGATACTTGGGGCACAGTCTTTGCTTCAATTTACACAAAAACACATGGTATCCCGTCTATGGCGGTTATACCAGACGTACTAAGACAGATTCAAAATGAATACGATCCAGAACCTGCTTTAACTCTGGGTATGAAATTACTGAAAGACTTCAAGCAGGTCTCGGCTATATTATCAGCCAACATAAAAGGAGAAGCAGCATCTGTGGCGAACCGCCAGAAATTGAAAGAAACAGATATAGCAGAACAACCTTTTGAACTTACCAGAATCATAGAAAAATCCTATGAAGAACTAGGAAGAGATAGTTTGGGTGGGAAACCACTAAAACCAAAACTAATTGAAAAAACTGAGAAAACATTTATTAAAAATAATCTGAATACTCCAAAAAAGAGTTGGGATGGTAATAAACAATCCACTCCCAGAGAAAAAAGTTTTCAGTCCAGAGGAAGGTCTCCTCAGCGGAGAGATAGATCTCCAGAAAGACGAAGCAAGTCTCCCAAAGGGAGCCCTCTGAGAAAAGATACAAACTTAGAGATAGGGATTAATTGAGAAAACCTGACAGATATCAAGATATTGATACACATCCCTCTTGATCTTTTCAGAATTCCTCACAGAAATCGGAAAGAAGAGGACGGTCAGAACACAAAGAAGAGCACGTCAAGTCCAAAGACAAAGAACCTGCTCATCAAAGTAAAAAATAAAAATTTTCAAGAAAGAAGGTAGCCATTATTAAAATAAAACATGCCGAGGATACTGAGGACACAACTGAAAAATGGAGAGTGGGCCCAGACAGTGCTAGACAGCGCAGCAGAAGTAACCATAGTTCGCAAGATCCTGATGAATCTTCTGAAGACAGTGGACACGAATGAATACATTCAGGTGGAAACAGCAGATACCAGAGTTAGCAAACCCCATAAATTATACGAGATAACATTGCGTATAGAGGGGGACAAAACTAGGAAAATAAGGGGTCTCTTTTGGGATCACCTATCTAAAGGCTATGATATCCTGTTAGCTGAAAAAGACTGGCCACCAGAGTTTGTCAGGGAGTGCCCTCATGGCGAAGAAATGATTATGCCTGCCTTCTCAAATCATATTCCAATTCATAAAAAAGCCCCTGCATTATATAAAAATCATGTAGGATGGGATAAGGATTCTCCTCCCCACAAAATCCAGTTAAAAAGTCAACCGACTGCACAAAGGCAGTATCCAGTTAAACAAGAAGCTAAAAAGCAAGTCAGAGAGTTCTTAGATCAACTTGAATATCAGGGGGTGATTGAAACATGCACCTCACAAATGAACAATCCTTTGTTTCCTGTCTCCAAGCCAGACGATTCATATCGTCTAGTTTTGGACTACAGACACTAAAACTCCTGTTGCAAAGCATTTGCAGTACAAACCTCACACAGTGCAGCACTAATGAATAACATTGTGCGCTAAAAATATAAAACGATATTAGATATCTCTAATGGATTCTTTGGCAAAACATTGCACCTGAAAGCAGGTATTTGAAAGCTTTCTCAACAATGGGGTCGCAAAACAATTCTGTCGACTCCCACAGGGATTCAAGAATAGCCCAGGATTATTCTCAGCAAGGGTAACAGAGTTACAACAAATATATGATGATGAGGCATTATCTTATGTCGATGACATCTATCTAACAGATGATGACCTGGAGACTCACTTGAGAAGAGTGAACACCATAATACTTGGGTTCGCAGCTGAAGGGTATAAATTCAACTTTAAAAAGTCACGAATTGCTCACCTAACTGTCCTGTTTTTAGGATATGAATTATCAAGTGAAGGCAAAAGCCTAGCGGACAACTTCTTAGAGAAGTGTGCTGTACTCCAAGCACCAAAAACGCTGAAGAATTTACAATCAATACTAGGTTTCCTGAAATTTCGGAAGAACATACATTCTAAATTATGCAGAGAGGGTTAAACCTCTCTACGAATTAATAAAACCTGATTTCAAACCAATCAATTGGACTCAGAAACACACAGAAATTTTAAGATCATTACAAACAGACATGTTAACTAAAACAAAACTTCAAACACGCGCAAACGAACGCAACCTTGTAATCCGAGTCATCCCAGGAAGATGCGGATTCACGTACCTGACCTCTAATGAGGGAGAAACGGTACCAATAGCGTACAAATCACATTTGTACACACAAGCTGAAATGAAATTCAGTTCTACTGAAAAAATTCTAACTGCGGTTCAAACTGCTGTAGCAAAAGAAAGAGCCCTAACCCAAGGCAAAAGGATATCTGTTTTAACAGCAGAATCAGCGCTTGAGGCAATAACAAGTCCACGCAATCTGAAAACTGTGACATTAGATCCACAATGGATACAATGGAAAAATTCTCTTGCTGCAGAAGACGCGGAACACTATTTTGACCCGAAAAGGAAAAAACTAGAAAATCTAGAATACGAACGAGAATACCCTCTGTCAATCGAAATTCTGCCTCTAGAACAGTATACCTGTGTAATCTACATGGATAGATTTGCACAACACTACGACGTGGATAAAAAATCCTACAATGCAGCGTGCGCGATTGTTAAAGGTCGCTGGCGCTTTGGTAAATTCAGACCGATAATCACCAAAACTGAATCACTCAGAAACTGTACAGCTCAGCGAGCTGAAATAAGATCTTTAAAGATGGCACTTGAAAATGCCGATCGTGAATTCCCGACACTAATAGTGTGTGATTCGCATTACTGCATCCGATCTTACAATAATGACATGCAGACATGGATCAAAAACGGTTACAAAGATGAGACAGGTGCCACAATAAAGCATAAAAAGCTATGGAAACAAGTAGTTCTTTTGCAGAAAGAACTACGAAAGACTCACGTGACACATACACATACACTGATTCATCAACGTGATGGCGTTCACGTTGCAGGGAATTCATTGGCTAACAGAGCCACAGCGGCAGCGGTTCAACCGGCTTCCGTAGTCACAAAAAAGCATAGTAAAAAACAAATAGACGGTGAAACGCTACTAGCAGTAAAAGCCTCAATGACAGGCAACTACGCGGCGTTACCTCTAAATTATCCACTCGGAAATAAATACATAATTGATGCAAACTCCGTTCCTTTTGCTCAAATCCCTGGAGTGGGGGATAGAGTAATTCCAAACACGAACCGGAGGGCTTACTTGATTCAAGAAGCACATATGGGACAGGGTCTGAGGCACCAAGAGATCTTGACATCTGTAATAGAATTACAATCACAATACTGGTGGCCGGGAATGTGCGTGCAAATTTACAACTTTGCAACTAATTGTCAGAACTGCAATAGAGATTGCAGTGGGGAACCAGACGAGACACCAGCCCAGATACCCTTATTAGAAAGCATCAGGCTATCTATACGCAAAAATCCAGAAGGAAAAAGGCGGGCCCATAATTATTAAGACTAGATTCACTTAAGATGTAGACCCCAGCACTCGGCTGACGCCAGAACTGTTATAAAAGATTTGCGAGTCTTTATCGGCACATACGCAATTGGCATGCTACATTCTGACCAGGGTCCTGCGTTTAGCTCTCTAGCTTACAAAGAGGCCATGGCCAGCATGGGCATTGCATTGCGGTACTCTTCTCCCTTCCATCCTGAGGGAAATGCGGTAGTGGAAAGAAGAAACTGTGACATAAAGTAATCTATAATGGCGAGGGTATTAGGTTCGGGTGATGCGTGGGTCAAACATTTCACAAGTGTCCAACGTAGTCTTAACAATCTGCCAAGGAATTCTCTAAAAGGTATCACTCCATACGAACTATTGTTCGGTACTAGAATGCAAATCCAGGATTTAGATTGTCAGACTTCAGTGGTGAATGTAAAATCCTTTGATATCAAAGACCGTTTGGCTGTTTTACAGGACTTAATTAAAACAAGAAGAAGTCTAAGTAACATAAAGTTAAAGCCAACAGCCACTGAAGAGAAACCACCTGTCCCAGCAAGACCTGTCTGGATTCCAAAGATTGGGGATCTAGTCAGAGAAAAGATCGCGGTGAAGAAGGAATTTGGGCCTTCTTACAGAAAAGCAGTACCTGTCTTAGCTGTCAGCGGAACAAGATCAGTAGTACTACCGTCCCTTGCTGGTAAAAAGGAGAACAGAGTTGTATCAATCGAACTGGTAAAACCACAATCATGTGGCCAATAATAAGTAGTAGGCCCAGTGGACTCCCAAGAAGTAGCAGAAGACCAAACGTTGCTACAATCAAAGAGGTTCAACTGAAAGACTAATCACTTTTGACAAACCTGCAGTAAATAAAAAAGGACTATGCAACAAAGCCATGGAACTTGTGCCTCTTGAAAACCCAAATTGCAACAGTTCGTCAAGAAACACCTGTCTACAATGATGTAGCTTCAGACTAAACTAATGTGACAAAATAAGATTCAAAGACTAAAGAAAATCCGGAAGCAATTTCAACAATTGACAGAACTGCATCTGGCTACTTCATCAACTTCGATGACTTTTCTGATGATCCAAGTGAACATGAAGAAATGCCAGCAACAAACAATTTCAAAGAAAAAATGACTGAACTTTTTCATCAACTAAAAGACACATATCTGATTTCACCATGGATTGAATTTTGGATTGTGTTAGGTGTACTTTTCCTCCTACTTTGGCTCATCATAGTTCTATGTTTGGGAAAATTCATTGAAGGAAAATATAGTACAATGGACACAGCAAGTCAGAACATCAACTTGGTCCTAAAGCCTCACAGATCCTCTTACATCGAGAAAAGAGAACTGTCATCAGTGAACATCACAGCCAATCCAATACCCGGTGGGGTAGCATGGGACAAAACTGATTATGAAATTTTAAGGGCCCGATTGAGCTCCTGAAATATCCACATCAGTTCAAGGTTTCATTAAGTGACTTTGTGACACCAAGTACTTTCTCTGATGATTGGGACTTTGAAAATATTAATAATATGATGTCAGATTTAGTAATGTCAGCTAAATTCACAAAACCATGATTATTTACAGGGTTCATCAAATTATGAAGAAATGTATTGTTATAATCATTTTGGTCATCACTATTTGCATAAATCTGCTCAACCTAGAAATGTTTTTAATTATAATCAATGGGAACATTGTCCAACTCTGCCAAAAGGCAGCTCAAAAACATTTTATGAGAAATTCCAATACTTCTCAGGGTTCAACAACAGTGATCCAGAAACGTTTTATTTTAAAATGTTAAATAAGACAGGAATGAAAACAATGTTGACAAATACTAAATTGATTTATTCTGAAAAATGTTATGAAAAATGTCTACATTTGGTTTTGAATTTTGGAAAAACAACATTGAAACAAAAAACATCTGGGGTTCAAAAGACTGGCAGGTACCCGGTCTGGAAGCATTATTTAGAGCCTGCATGATCCCAGAACAGATAATATTCCTGAATGACACCATTCAGCAAACAACCTGTCTTGGTTTAGCCAAGATAAAAGATTTAAATAAACCGTCTATTCCGAAGCCCATACCTGATAGTAATAGCACTACAGATGAGGAGATAATCGTATCCCATATTTGATACCAAAACAGAACAAATCCTGATTGGAAAAAATGGTTGATCTGGCCCACAGACACAAATAACTGTCAAGATAGATTCCTGAACAAATTACAGGGGTTAAAACAGAACAGGCCAGACCCAAGATACTCCCAGAGACAACATCCAGGGATAGTTACAACATACAGTGTAGGGAAACTATGCCTCAAATGGCTACAAAAATCCACACTGGCTGAAATTAAGCAACACTTATCTTTACTTAAAGACTGTGCTGACTTGCGTGATTTCATACTGGGACCACGCAAACAGCGTCAAAAACGTTTCATATACGCCGGTATATACGCTGCTTACAACAAAGCTTGGAAAGTAACACAAATTGAAACTGCAGAAAAAATACGAGAAATTGATCGTATAAATTTGGAAAAATCACTTTCTGTAGTGGACAATGGGTTAACGACTCTGTCCTCCAGAATATATTCACTGGACAGCATTGTATCATCTGCTATTGATATAATAGTGAAGAAGAACAGGAGTGAAACCCATAGACCAAACTGGGACTGGGTATATGGTATGTATAGAACACAGTGTCCCAATAGGTATCAGTAAATAAGACAATTTAAAATAAGCATGCAAAAAGCATTACAGATGAAGGACAACAAGGAGGCTCAATTCATTAGTGTAAGGCTTGTTATTCACCGTTTTTTCATATGGGAATACAGTTATAAAGCAGCACTGTACATGAAAGCATTCATGTGACAACCCAAATGACACTTGGTGACAAGGTGATAAAAACAAGTGAGAGTGACGACGCAAGTGAACGGGGTGAACAGCGTGGATGGCGCAGAGTGACAAAAATATATACAGTGTAGGCTCAAGAATAAGTTCAAATTGTTTCAAATTGCAAGTAAGACACAGTTGTGAGCCAAAAGTAGTGCGCCAGAGAATTGCACTGCAATGTCGACGGCGTTTCGATCCACAGTTATTTGGGATCCTCTTCAGGACAGGGTTGACAGATTGTAGAAGTGCTGCAGGGGGACAAAATTAATTTTAAGAAATCGGGCAATGGGACTGGAAAGACTTACTGCGGGGGGTTTTGTGAGCCGGGTGGGAAAACTCTCAACCACATGTGTATGAGCCAAATTATTAAAGGGCAAACCTATGTAGTAATCGTGATGGTAGTGATTGGAATCATGCATTTATATGGCGCGTGAGCTAAGGACAGGGGGCCTACGATTGAAGGGGAAGGATAGTCCAGGGTTAAGAAATTGCAGACATTTAATGGCGGTGTACCTGAGTAAAAGGTAAACGCTGGTACTAAGTAGTTGCCAGTCGTGAAGGAGCAATGATTTCAGGCGATCCTACGAAATGAAGAACAAGGTTCAGGGAAGGTGAAGCGGGGAAAGGGGGGGGTTGTTAGGGGGGTTCGGGAAGGGGTTAAGCGCTAAGGGATGGGGAGAAGAACTTACGGAAGGATCATCATGCAGATAAGTCGTGACCCATCAAGGGTATTGAATCTATCGTTCAGGTTCCTCTCGAAGGTGCCGGGACAGCGTCTGTAAGAGGAAACCATGTTTCAGAAGAAGCGGAAAGTCCGCGTGTCCTTCGAGCAATTCAAGCATCGGGATACATTTACAGTGGCTGCTCAGAGTATCAGGAGGTGAATTACCTGAGTTAATCTGGCGCTGTGGTTGAATGAATCCAAGGGAGCGGGTTCCGACCTGCACAGAGGTTTGCGGCGACCTCGGACTGTTGGAGCTAACCAGGAAGTAACCGGTGAGGGAGGTAGATGACGTGTGGGAGGGGGCATGGGAAATGAGGAAGGGGCATAGAAGGCGAAGAGGTGACTGCGCGTCGATGAGTATGACTTGACTCATAAGATCGACAATGCATGGCATATCAATTGCAACATTATTAGGTTTGGAAAACACAGACGCTGGTACATGAGCTGTGGTTAAAGATCTAGTAAAACATTTAGTTCATACAACATGATGTATTAATATATACATTAATTAGGCTCAAAGTGGTCAAAGGAGGGTGAATGTACAGGGCATTCACGAGGTAACAGTACTATTCCACTCATCCAGAGTGTTCAAACCCCGGTTTACAGAGTCGACCAATGAAATCCATTTACACTCAGCTCGGTTTAGTAGCATTGTTATACTGCCACCTCTAATTGGAAGTTTGAGATGTTCAATCACCTGCCACCGCAGGTCAATGTCTCGATGTCTGTATTCACTTGTTTTTATCACCTTGTCACCAAGTGTCATTTGGGTTGTCACATGAATGCTTTCATGTACAGTGCTGCTTTACAACTGTATTCCCATATGAAAAAACGGTGAATAACAAGCCTTACACTAATGAATTGAGCCTCCTTGTTGTCCTTCATCTGTAATGCTTTTTGCATGCTTATTTTAAATTGTCTTATTTACTGATACATTGATATAATAGAGCAGGACTTACTAATGTTACAACATGGTCAGTCCCAATTGCGTTCTATTGTACAACTTGGCTGGACGTTGCAAAACCTGCGTTCAGGCTACGTGCCATGGGTTGTATGACGCTACAACGCATACTTTTACAACGCCTACCTTTACATCGCAAGTTTTACAATGCATACCATTACAACGCATAGTGTTTTTGGGCGCTGGATAGTGAATAGTTTAATTTACTATTCCAACTCCAGTCCCCGTGGATAGTAGGGAAGGTGTTGGATAGTACATTAAACCTATTCCCTATCCTAGAGCGCCCCCCAGTGCAATGCGTTGTAAAAGTTGCGTCGTAAAGGCACTGCGTGGTAAAAGTTGCGTTGTAAAGGA
Organism: Lissotriton helveticus; assembly: GCF_964261635.1. Lineage (NCBI taxonomy): Eukaryota > Metazoa > Chordata > Amphibia > Caudata > Salamandridae > Lissotriton > Lissotriton helveticus. The sequence continues at coordinate 257,571,858 of NC_136061.1, forward strand.
TGTTTACCCGTGCCATGGCGTCTAATCAACATAACGTCATTATTTTCTATCTTTAACCTTACTGATAAACAAATCAGTTTGGCACAAAAAGGAGCAGACTATACGATTCTGAGCATTGAAAAACTTGAGAGATTACCATTGACAATGTCAGAGAGACCTGTCATTGAATGGATAATACACGGAACAATTACAATTCCGATAACAACTTTCCAGTTTAAGTATTGCCAAAAAACCTTGGGATACATGGTCGCGAAGCGGGACATTGCGCAACTTTGGGGCGCATCCCGACCGCCCGAAGTCTCGGTGTGGGAGGATAATATGGACTGGTCCATGTTCCGAGAGAAGACCGTCTATGTGGCTAGGGGCAGACCCAGGGCGTGGACGAAGATTTGGGGTCAGTGGAATGCATATCGTGGAGATATTTGTACCCCTCCCTTGGTTGACACTCCCGATGTTACCTTATCTCCCTAGGCTGACGTTCCCGAAATTTTCTCATGTTGTTTTAGGATTTTCCTGCCCTCCCCGCTGGCCCCCCCCCCCCGGCCTTGCCGAGTCCCATTGATTTGCTTTTGTCTTCCTGATTAGTGGCCTTCCCCTCCGCCTTCTGGGCTGACTTGATTAATGTGCATTCGCCTTGTTTAGAGTTCGTTGTTTTTATGATTAATACAGAAAAATTTTATGTCCTGTCCTATGCTTTGAGCAATAATTGGTATATGATTTGTGCCTGGCCACAAAAGTGATCGTTTGCTTCTTATGTTGTGCGTTGCTATTAGCGGCCAGCCCGTGTGGTTGTGGGCCCATCTTTGTAATTTTATTTGATTGCTCAATAAAAGTCTTTAACAAAAAAAAAAAAAAAAAGTATTGCCAAAAATATATACCAGCAGGCCTGTATGAAAGGTTGGGTAAAGGATACATCAAGTCAACATGGAATTTACCTTATACACACAAATGTTATAGTGAAGGAAAAAAGGAGGTATTTCTTAGTGGTAACAATTGTAAAAAATCACTAAGCGGTACAGTTCTGTGTCAAGGTATTAACTTACATGGAGCCTGCGAAGGTTCATCAAATAACCTTTCATGTCACCTGCATGGCACTCCTGCGACACAGATAGAGCCATTTTTCAGACAGCTTTCCAACGGCATCTACGTTCTAATAAGTGACCACAGCTGTTGTGGCATGGTGCCAGGAAAAGCCTATCTCGTGAGCGTTACTTCCATGGTCACTTGCTGTATGCAAGTATTGTATCCAAACAGCAATCCAGACATGGAGGCGGCAATATGGCCTTCTTTGAATATCTCTTCTATTCGAATTGATACTTTAAGCAGAATGAAGTCTATTCTTTTACAGACAACTGTGCCTTTAACCTCGTCCAAAGAGACGTATGATCTGCCAGTTGCAAGGACAGCGGCAGAGATACATACCCTATTATCAACAAATTTCCCCGTGCATTTCGTAGAAATGTTAGGTCAAATCTTAAACATGTCTGATACCAGTGGCATCGCACATGTATTTAAGACAATTTTTTCTGGACTGTTAGCACCCTTTGAAACAGTTCTGGGCATTTTTCCGAATTTTGTCCATTCCTTTTTCGGTGGCCTGCCTCTTCTTTTGGGACTCGTAGCAGGAATTTTATTTTTGATCCTACTGCTCCGATATGGCAAGCCAAGCCACAGACAAAGCTCCAGCTACAATGCAAGAGACGATCCTAGCAATACGCTACCGAGGCCGAATCACTAAAGTCCTCGGACTAGCGCGGCTAAGAGATCTGAATACAACACGGTTTCTTTCATTCAGACCAATCTGGCAAAATTGCATCTTACCTGTGCTTCGATGTCTGCTACGCGGAGAAGAATGCTTGTTGGATGTCTGTCTTACACTACCATCAGCAGTACCAATGGATATCGATACTTTGCTAGGTCCGGTAACGACTCATGCAACGTGTTGTCCCCAGCGGCTACCTATTCTGATGACGGCATTCGTTGAGACTTCACCATTACGAGTAGGTGGTGGTGAGGTGCGAGAGGAAAGCAGCACGAAACAGGTACAACCTTCTGTGAGCATTGCTGATCCTGACATCGATGATGGCAATCATTCTCACACATGCACTGTTTCGGCTTTTTCGAACTTGGTCGAACTTTCAACTGATGTTGTAGACCAATTTTTCGCAAGCCTGTCTGATATGATGTTCTCTCCTAACAACGACAATACCTTTTAAAACAACGAGCACACAGCGTTCCCTGAACTCTGAATTCGGCCTTCAGTTTTTGATAAACAAAACTACTGAAAACATTTGGAACTATTTTTTCCCCTGAAAGCGAAAATTATTTTTTCCACTTCCAAAATATTGACCTTTTTTTCTGGCACATGGTACTCTGCTTAAAGTAGAACTATTCTTAGAGAACAGAGCTTCTATTTTTAGAGATACTAGAGACAATATTTTACCTCAACCTCTAGCACATGTACAGTATTGTATAAATATGTGATGAAATGGTCTCAACCTTCTTTTCTGTATTAAGAGCCATTTCATAAATGTAATTTTCGCAATTCATTCAGCTAATATTTATATATGCATTTCCTGAATGATAACACTGCTTGAAAAACGTACAGTATAAATACTAATTTTCGTGTATATACCATACACCATTTCAAATGCAATTTATGTATTTTGGGGTGGGTTGGAAAACAAACGCATCGTTATATGTTTAATATTGCTTAGTATTTAAGTAATGATGGACATTAATACGTGGAGTGGGTGTTGTGAATCTATCTAGGACCCTAATCAAGATATCCCAGATTCATGCCCTTATATGGTTATAATAAAACATATCCTTATAAAGGCATAGGAATCATGTCCATATCTAGTCATAGCCCATGCAGTCCAAATACGGCAAAGCTACTCCCATAGACTCCTAGAAAGTACGACGCGTTCTTTAAACAGACCAAGCCTCCAGCAGCCCGGGAAATCCCCCTGCTTTTGTTTTGATTTGCACAAGAACTACTGGAGTCCAGAAAGAACTGTTAGTTCTTAGTGACGTCTTATGTCCAACCTTACGTCAAACTCGGCACCTTTCAGGTATAAATATACCAACAGTTGCCTTAAGCAAACACACAGTTGTTTGGAGCAGAGCGGCTATCTACTTGCCCAACGCCCAGCTGATGCGAGTGCCGAAGGAAGCCGACCCTCCCATTTGACGCACTGAGAGAGACGCTGTCTTTTCTCCTGCCGAGAAATCCAGCTCCGGTGTTTCCAGTCATCCTTGCGGGTTGCTGGGAGATCGAGTCCTGAGAGAGAGATACAAGACCTCCTACATTCTATTACCAAGGTACGGAGCTGACTAAACCCTTAAGAAAATTCTTGATTCAGATTCTTGGCAAAAAACCAACTTAACATAAACTGCAACTTATTTACTCCTTCCCACGTATTAGGCTTAGGTCAGGTACACCGGGGTAGGCGTATCTTAGAAGCACCAGTTAAGTAAGTTTAGTCAATGATTTTATGTATGCATATATTTTATCTGTTTTAAAGTATCATACGGCTCAGAAACCATATCAATGCTTTTACAGTATCATTTTATAATACTCCTTTTACTGTACGCACTTTACTTCATGATAAGTATAGCATTTGTGGCAATTCATTTCTCTTGCATGAGAAAGAAGACTGCTCAATAAATAACACCTTTTATTGAAAAGGCCCGTCTCTCTATTTCTCTGCACCCCTGGTGAAATTAAGCATGCACGATTGACTGAGTGAAATAACTGTCTATTGTTTTCACACGACTCTAGAGATATACTCTTTATTCTGAGGGAGCAAAGTTGTCATGTTTATGCGGTTGTCAGAAACTAATCCCTTCTTGTCTATTCAGGAAAGTTAACCCCTTCCTGTTCACTCAAGAAAGTTTCTAGTGACCTCTGAGCTAGCTGGCAAAACTAATTAAGTCTAACATAGTCAGTAGAGACCTAGATGATCTCAGTCCTACGTCTAAACTGCTGTTTATATTATTCCAATGCGCAGAACCTATTGGGAATATAGGAACTACACTACAGAACAACGGCCTGATCGACAACATATAAATTAGGCCATTAGTCCTTTAGGTCCCAATCCATCACAGGAGTACACTTCTAAAGCCTGGACCTCAAGGGTGGCATTTAGAGACTCACAAGGTGTCAGGCATAGGCCAACAGAAGAGTCCAGTGCAGGGCCAGTTTCCACTGGTCAGCTGGGCAGGTGCAAGAAAGGTCTGTTTTGTAGCTTCTTGTATCCCTGTGGCTAGGAGATACAGAGTAGATAAGGACTTCAGCCTTATGACCCTTGGAAACCGCTTCTTTGTCCTGGGTACGAGAGCAGGTCCTGTGCTTCAGCACCACAGGTGCAGCAGTCCACTGGCAGCATTTAACTTCAAGGCGCTGGATACATTTTGTACCATATACTAAGAACTCATATGTAGGGTAACTATGTCAATTAGGAATATGCCAAGTCAACCATGTTTAAGGGGGGGAGCAGTGTCGCTTTACTACTGGTTAGCAGGGGAAAGCTGTAAAGCCTGCAACAATATAGAGTCCAGCAAAATGAGAAAGTCAGAGGGACCATACAGAAAAGATGGATTTCTTCCAGTAAAGAACTGACGATTCTTGTCACTTTTGCCCTCAATTATCCCTGGTCTTCCTCAAGAAAAAAATACTTGAAGAGGATTTATAATGGAGGACAGAAAGATTATTTTGAGATAGAGTAAAAGAAGCACTACTTCCTGTTGTCTGTGCTCTTCTACACATGAATAAACAATGGTTTAAAGGTTCACTGCTATATTCTTAAAAAGTGTAAAACACTAAATGGTTCACATCAGGACTTCTGTCACATTATGTTTTGTCTCTGCAAACTCATTGCTAATTCTAAAATATTGGCTTCATTAATTTATACACCATGAGATTTCTTTTCGTGAACTTGAATAATTCTACCAATAGATTAGTGGCGGTAATGTCTTACAAGCAATAAAATATAAAATATCATTATTCAGTGAGATCTTGTTTTCGTAACTGATCTTATTGTAGAATTATTCTAGAGAGCTGGAACTCTTGTGAGATGGGCTGGAATAACTTGACGAAGATCGAAACAGTGGCAGGGGTCTCTCTCTTCACATTCATTGATGCCCATTTCCTACAGTCTTATTTTATCTTATAAGCATTAGGCTTCAAAGCAACTTCTGAACATGCTGCCTTAGACGATGTGTAACTTCCTTATCATATTTAAACAAAAAGAGAGAAAGATATTTCCCCTTTGTTTTGAACACATTCTTTTTCCCGCCCACTGAAAGGAGTTTTGTCTCCTTTAGTTAGTTAAGTCTTTTATTGCTGATAAAAAGTTAAACTTTCTTTGGCCATGGAAATTAATAGCTCTCCTCTACTACAACATAATGAGAAAGAAGGCATTATTTAAGAAGATTTGAGTGACTTTATACAGTTGTCAGTGGAACAGGCTGTTACAGCCTAAATGGATAAAGCAACCAAAAATATTGAGAATTCGATCATTAACCATATGTCTAAAACAATTTTGGCCCATTGTACGGTAGAAAGAAAAAAGCGCAATGTCATCTTTTAATAAACCCAATTAAAAAATGTATATTGCGCAGGTGGACACGAGGTTCCACTAAGGTTGGCGGTGCACCCTACTAAGGATGGGAATAATAATAGTAATACTATTTTTACCACTTCTAAATGTAAATCTGAAACCAAACATGTCAAGTTGGTGTCATCTTCTATTTTAATTTACCACATTCCTGACACAGACAACAACATAGGTAACATGGATTCTGATCATGACAAGGATGATATGAGGGCCGTTGATTGCCACCCTGGCCCTCTTCCCAAAAAAGCCAAACTTTTCTCTTCTTCACGTGATCCTTTTGCAGCTATAACAGTTTTAGACGCTGACGGTTCCCCTATGTTTGACCCTAGTTTGATTTATCACCCCAACTTCACAGAATGGTTCCCGGTGGAGCATGTGGGTGAAAACATTGCTTCAAGGCTATGTTTACCTCTGGATAAACAAACCACGGCCAAGCTGAAGTCTGAATGTCCTAGACCCTCTCTCTCTTCTAAAATATCCATACTGCTGCCATAGGTCGATCTGTCCATGCTCACTTTTGTCTCAAAGGGGTCGATTAGGATGGCGGACGGAAACGGGTCCGACCGCCATGGTCACGGCAAATATACTCCCGACCGCACCGCGGATAAACCGCCGGTGCGATTAGGATTTTTCAGCCAGCACACACTGACCGCGGCGGACGGATCACACCAAAGACTGCCGCATGTGGACGGTACCACAGAAAAAACGTTCGCCGCGGACGCAACCCCCACGGAAACAGGCCCATCCTCAGCCAGGCCTGCGTTGGGACCGCCCGCACATTTAAGATAACCCCGCCATCCCAACGGAACTCACCACCGTCCACGACTGCCGCGGAAAAAAAGCATCGAAAAACGGAGCTTGGCTGCGGAAGAACCAAACGAACATCACCCCTGCAGTCAAACCGAAACAAAAATGGCGGACGGAAGTAAATAGTAAACCAAAAAAACAGGACACACACCTACCTGGAACACCCACCCCCAACAACTACACGCCCCAATGACACACCATCCAGCACAAACAAGAGCATCCAAGTCTCCACACCCACAGAACACCTGACTGCAAAAAACCAATGGGACACAACCACCACACAGAGTATAAAAGGAATCCCTCCCATTACCACAATCCTTTGCATCACAGCACAGCTGCAAGAAAGAGGCACACATCACACACAACAGACACACACAAACACACATACAACCTGCACACCAACACATCCACCACACCAACCGCCACAACACCATCCCTACATACCACACACCTGCACACCCAACACCTTGCACATCACACACCATGGCCCCCAAGAAGAAACGCAAGTTCACAGAGAGTGAGTTTAAGTTCATGGTGGATGAAATCATCCGTGTAGAACCACATCTGTTCGGTACCCTAGTCCAGCAGACCACCTTGGCAAATAAAACCACAATGTGGGACAGGATAGTGACCAGAGTGAATGCTTCAGGGACCATGCCACGCACCAAACACGATATCCAGAGGCGGTGGCACAACCTCAAGGCAAGGTCGAAAGGCATCAGGGCCAAGAACCACCTGCAGGCACACCACACTGGCGGTGGCCCTCCCATGGATCCAATCCCATACACCCAATGGGAGGAGAAGGTGCTAGCCACACTGCACCCTGAGAGCCTGGAAGGAATAGATGAGGGAGTGGAGGCTGGTAAGTACAAACCAATGACCACCATCACACTGGTATGTCCTGCCTTGCACAACTGCTAAGACACATCTCCCAGGCTCCAATCCAAGCATGTGGACCACACAGTCACCCAAATGTGAACCCCAGGGCTCAAATGCACCTACCATGATCAGCCACAAATGTAGCCTCCTACGTTCCAAGGCTTGCATGTGGTTAAGCAGCTAACACCACAACTCCCAACAGGCCCCCATGTCAACGGGGAGGGTGGGTGTGGGTGAGAGGCCAGCACTACAACTCCCAACAGGCCCCCATGTCTACAGGGAGGGTGGGTGTGGGTGAGAGGCCAGCACTACAACTCCCAACAGGCCCCCATGTCTACAGGGAGGGTGGGTGTGGGTGAGAGGCCAGCACTACAACTCCCAACAGGCCCCCATGTCTACAGGGAGGGTGGGTGTGGGTGAGAGGCCAGCACCACAACTCCCAACAGGCCCCCATGTCTACAGGGAGGGTGGGTGTGGGTGAGAGGCCAGCACTACAACTCCCAACAGGCCCCCATGTCTACAGGGAGGGTGGGTGTGGGTGAGAGGCCAGCACTACAACTCCCAACAGGCCCCCATGTCTACAGGGAGGGTGGGTGTGGGTGAGAGGCCAGCACTACAACTCCAAACAGGCCCTCGTGTCTACAGGGAGGGTGGGTGTGGGTGAGAGGCCAGCACTACAACTCCCAACAGGCCCCCGTGTCTACAGGTAGGGTGGGTGTGGGTGAGAGGCCAGCACTACAACTCCCAACCGGCACCCTTGTCCCACCCCAGAGCAAGATGGAGTCCCCCCACCATGTACTGACCAGTGCACCTCCCTCTTCACACCTCCCTCTTACAGATAGGTAGCCATCTTCACAGGGAGGGGTGGGTGTGAGGGGGAAGTCTGTACTCCAAATTCCAAAGTGCACCCTCCACCCTCATGATTGCAGCGAGGAGCAACACAACATATGGCTTTGCAGTAACTCCATGGTTAAATTGTAAAATTAAACATGGGACAGGTGAGTACGCAGTGCCTGCATACTGCATTCGTCGAACAACAAACAAGTACCATATGTCCACAGAAGGACCCACAAATAACCGACCCTTGGACACATGGAAGAGAAGCGTCACATCTGCACACATCAAAGAACCTGCAAGGGGAAACTTGGACATGGTGGCAGTCCACACAATCCATGTAGTAGGCAGTCTGTGCATGATGTGAGACTTGACATACCCACAACAGCAAGTACAATGTGTTTCCTGACACAAGGCACATGGATGCAATGTCCAAAGCCTGTCCCTAACACAAGGTAGACCATCCACATGAAATACCAACATATGCCTCTTTTGACAATGACTAGACCAGGTACAGTAGCAAGGTAGGTTGTCCACAGCCCTGGTGAACATGCCCTAGTCCACATTGCTGAGCCACAGCAACAATGTCAAAATGACTACAAAACTACACAGAGTCCAGGGGTACCATCCAATAGCAGAACAGCACAACACATATCCAAGTATTGTCTCCCCACCTCCACACCACCATAATGCCCAGTACTGTGTACCACACCAATGTGATGACATCAACAACCATGTCCTGAATCCCTAGAAATTTGAAATGTAACAACAACAAACCTGTCATGTCCACAGCATTGATTCCTAAATTATTGTCCCTCAGGTGACCGAGAACTGGCAGGAGAACCCAGCAACCACCAGCACCAGTCGCCCCCCTCACAGCATGGACTCTCCGGTGATGATTCCCTGGACACCTCGGATGCGGAGGGCGATGCCGGTCCGCCTACACTCCCAGGGCCATCAGGCTCCCAGGACATCCCTGCCCCCACCACCTTGGCCAGTGGAACCACAGCAACTTCTGCCATTGGGACCTGTGCAGCTACCACCACCACCACCACCACCACCTCCACCACCACCACCACCAGTCCTGCCTGTGCCACCCTCCATGACCCATTGGACGATGGCGGACCATCAACATCACAGGCTAGCAGGGAGAGTGGATGGGTGAGGATGCAGGTGAGGACACAGCTTCCGGACAGGAGGGCAGGTACAAGGCTAGGTGGGGGACAAGACCCACCCAATCCTGGGACCGAGACCCTGTCGGGAGTCTGGACCAAATTGTGGGTACACAGCCTTAAGGGACCGTGTAGATGTGTACACTTTGAAACGTGTGACCTCAAAACCAAGACGTCACCACATTGCCATGCACATCTGACGCAACTTGAGCTCACATCACTGTCCTTTGACAACCACTGGCAATGTCAATAGTATGCTCACACTTGCAATAAATGGACATTGTTGACATGGGCATTGACAGAACATGATGATTTTTTAGGCATTCTGGACATGTCCTGACACAATTGTACCCCTATTATCATTAGATGTGTGCGGAGACATGCAGTGTGTCAACACACCGCGTCAGGGCACGCCGTCCGCCATCACAGAAAAAGATCCTTGCTACTGCAATTGTGCGTACCATTGGCTGCATGGGCAAGGTCCATCCCGGTCACACACCGCCAACCGCATGTGCGCGCTACCGCGATGGTGCATCATTTGAAAATCATCACTCGCTGGCATTGCAATGGCGGAGCACGCATTCCGCGGGGGCGGGGCAGGCTAACAGATACATTAGAATGTGCAAGTGGAAATAGCAATTGGTATCCCCCCATTCAGTCACATAGCGGCACCTACCGCCGGGTCCGGGATGGCCATGGCGGACCTGGCGGTGGGTACCCGCCCATGGCCATCCATGCCACGGTGACATCAATACACATAGCGGCCCCCACCGCCCATGGCCAGCCATGCCACGGTGACATCAATACACATAGCGGCACCCACCGCCCGGACCCGGCGGTGGGTAACCGCCCATGGCCAGCCATGCCACGGTGAAATCAATACACATGGCGGCATCCACCGCCCGGACCCAGCGGTGGGTGCCGCTATGTGACTGAATGGGGGGATACCAACTGCCATTTCCACTTGCACATTCTAATGTATCTATTAGCCTGCCCCGCCCCCGCGGAATGCGCGCTCCGCCATTGTGATGCCAGCGAGTGATGATTTTCAAATGATGCACCATCGCGGTAGCACGCACATGCGGTTGGCGGTGTGTGACCGTGATGGTCCTTGCACATGCAGCCAATGGAAACAGGTACCGTGGGACGCGTAAGCAAATTAAAAAAAAGCGGAAGCCGTGCACCGCCACAGCAGGGTGAGTCATTGGCTCATTTTAAATGAGGCAGCCCGGGAACACCAATTGCTGCAGAAGTGTGTCACTGATATCAGATAAGGGCCCTATAAATGTGTGAGTTTGAAGACCACACATCCAATGCTTCCAGCTACTGCTGCCTGCACCTATCATCTCTACCTGCTGCTGCTGCCCACTCCACCAACTGCTGCTGTTGTGCCAGTGTCCCGGACCTTGCCATGGCGAGAGTTGGACAGATCCAGTCCCGTCCCTTCAGTGCAGAGGAGCTGGAGGTCCTTGTGGACGGTGTGCTCCACCACTATGAACGGCTCTACGGTGCCCCAGGACAGGTGGTAAGTGCAGTGGGGGACATGTTGGTATGCATGAGGTGGTCCCTGAGTCCTGGCCTCTGCAATCTGGGTGGTGTTCTGTGGGAGGCAGTGTGGGTATGCCCCAGCAGGCCAGGCACGCTGTGATGTGTTCCTGGTTCTGACACTGACTGATTGACCTCTATGCTGTAAAGTGTTATCTTTGAGGGGTCACAAACATGACATGTGTAGTCTTGGGACGGTGCTGGGTCACGACCGATCACAGCTATCTTGTGGGTTTGTACTTCACCTGCTTTCCATGATGGACTAATGCCATATTCACCTGTCAAATTATTAAACAACGAAACAAATGCCAATACCAGATATTGCTTGATCAATTTAAATTTAACCTATATGAGAAAAACATAAAGGTCCATTTTTTTGATTTGCGTCACTAGTTTATTTATTTATTTGAACACTAGTGGAAAAATTTGTTTTCATTAGTAACCAACTTTTAGTGTATATACAAAGGACAAATACAATATAATGTTTACAAATGATTCATAATATACAAAAACAATTTACAATTTTTTTTTTGACACATCCAAACTTTCACACTGGCCAAACCATTCATCCATCTACACTCATCCAACATAAACAGTACAAATCCTAAAAGGTCTAATGTCAAAAAGAAAAATATATATATATCAATTTCTCTAAATATACATATATACAATTATCACATGTCAACGTTTTTTTCCCTAAATGTGGTATATAAACTTAAACCCTTATTAAATGGACCTATTTAAAGAAATGATTTCAATTTTTGACAGAAGGACCAAACAACCGGTCGGCGCGTTTCGAACTCCCCAATGCGGAGTTCCCCTCAGGACCAACAATCTTAATGCGGTGAATAAAGCACTCCAACAGTAGATGGCTTTAGGACGATAGACAGCTTTAGACAAGAATTTTAAATTGCATTGTCGTTTATTAGGAATATTCCATTTCACTCAATCTTCGGCGTGCGTATAAATCAATCACCCGAGCCCAAAGGTTGCAGTAACCCGCTTCCAAAATGGAGTTGCCTGGTGTTCACCTGTCAGTCACATATGTTGTACCGTGCATGGCTGCTCACAGATACCTGTACCTTCTATCTGTGTGAACGGCCAACTGTTCACTGACATGCCCCCTTTTGTCTCCCATTATGGTAGGTCAAGCTGCACCATCGCAAGGCCATGTGGAGGGCCATAGAATGTGATGTACGGGCAGTGGGGGTGTGCAACAGGCGACACACACACTGCCACAAGCAGTGGGACGACATCTCCAGGCTCAGCAAGAATGTGGCGGAGATGACACTGGGGCTGATTCACCGATCAGGCCGGCTTGCACGACGTACCATGACCCCTCTAATGCTACGTATAATAGCTGTGACACATCCTGACCAGTACGCGCGGTTGAGAGGGGAGCGGCAGCAAACTAGCGGTAAGCACACTGAATGGGTTTGTGACTTGGGAGTGTATGCATGTATTGCTAGCCAGACACAGTAGTGACATCCGTGGTGTATATGGTGTGCTGCTATTGCCTGTTGGTGGCATTAGCGGAGTGAGAGTTAGCATCCATGTCAGCCAGCTGGACATACCAGTTGCATTGTAGTGCAGGGGCCCAGGACATGCCATTCAGGTCTGTGGTCCCATGGCATCACATGTGTGGTGGTCGGCATACACTTGCCCTGTTTGTTTCAAGTACATGTGTCACAGGGCCCACTAATTCTTACACATGACGATGCCTGGTAGGGGTGGTTCATGTGCAGGCTGGGTGCGACATGTTGTTCAGCAGTCAAGGTAGTTTGGATTTTGTAATTTGCAGTATGTGAGTGTGGCACTTAGGTATACCTCTTATCTCTCTCTTTCAGCTTTGCACGAGGGCACTGCCAGACAAACGACGGAGGTTAGTGGTGGCAATGCATTCGGATCAGAGATCACACAAACGCAGACTGAGACGGAAGAGAGCAGCCCCGGAGAGGGGGACAGAACTATCCCTGAGGACTCACATATGGAGACACCATCGTCCTTTTCTTCAGACAGCTTTGGTGAGTCGTCACTGTTGGTAGACACAGGGAGTGGACAAAATACACTTTCAATCGGTACACAGCACACTGGGCCCACACTGCCACCAACTGCAACAAGTACTGCTCGTGCTCGCCAGAGTAGGGGGGCCAGAGTGGCATTTGGTGCAGGCACCGCTGCCCCTGCCCTTGTGACATTGACAAGGTTCTACTTCAGTTTCCCCATCCACACCACTGACTGTCTCAGGGGAGTGTGACATTTCTGAACATGCCTAATTTTCAGGGTATTGCACTAGAAGCAGGCACAGGCAGCAAGGCAGGCAACGGAGGCCACATACACCATCCCCTAGTAGAGGGAAATCTTTCACAGAACACGACATCAGCTACCCTGGAGATGACACACAGGACCCTCATGGGGTGATGGGGGACACGGATTCACAGGGCACACAGGCATCCCCCTCAAAAGGTACTCCCAAGGGCAAGGCACATCTCATGGACAAGGCACAGACCAAGGACAGGGCTTCCGCAAAGGACAGGACACCACCCACAGACACGGATCCTCCCAAGGAGCAGGCACCTCCCAAAGACAGGGCCACTCCCAAGGACCGGGCCCCTACAAAGGACAGGGCACCTCCCAAGGACAGGGCACCTCCCATGGACAGGGCACCTCCCAAGGACAGGGTCAATCCCAAGGACCGGGCCCCTACAAAGGACAGGGCACCTCCCAAGGACCGGGCCCCTACAAAGGACAGGGCCACTCCCAAGGACCGGGCCGCTACAAAGGACAGGGCCGCTACAAAGGACCGGGCCCCTACAAGGGACAGGGCACCTTCAATGGACAGGGCACCTCCCAGGGACAGAGCACCGCCCACGGATAAGGCACATTCCAAAGACAGGACACCTCCTAAGGCTCCCACGGCCAAGGCACCTCCCAGGGAGCAGGCACCTCCCAGGGCCAAGGCGTCTCCCAGGGACAGGACATCCACCAAGGACAGACATCCATCACCCATGCGTCCCCTGAAGCTGGCGTTGGTGAAGGAACGTAAACCACATGTGTCAGAGGTGGAGTCCCCCCACACCTCTACTCCCATCCACACCCCGGTGAAGCAGAGGAAAGAGTACACTGTTGTTGCATCCCCCATTACACATGATGCAGAGGGCAGAAGGCAGGGCCAGAGCAAGCATCAAGCAGGGTCCAGCACGTCCCCAGAGAGCAGACCCCCACCAGCACATGATCCAACTTTGATGGGTGATGTTTCAGATGAGCCCGCACCACTTACCATTCCAGTCATGTCCAGGGTGCCCTTCCAAATCCCAGAGAAACGGAAACACACACCGGTAACACCTGACCACACCAATGTCGCTCCAGTACAGCTGTCCCCAGCTCCCAGAGCCACCCTGCCTCCTGGCCCATATAGCCCTGTGGCTCATCATTTCAGTGGTCCTAGTGGGTCAGCTGCAGCTCACTCTCATGTGTCAGATAGTGGCACTGTGTCTGTTGTTCACTGTCATCCCTCATGTAGTAGCACTGTGTCAGTTGTGCGCTCTCCTGTTTCAGGTACTGCCACTGTGTGTGTCCTCCACTCTCATGTCTCAGATGCTGGCATGGTATTTGTTGGTCACTGTCCAGGGACAGGTCCTGCCAGTGTGTCAGGGTCTGTCGCTCATGTGTCGGTCACTAGAGCTGTGGCTGTTTCTCACACTCCTGTATCAGGTCCTGCCAGTGTGTCTGGGTCTATCGCTCATGTGTCAGTCACTAGAGCTGTGGCTGTTTCTCACACTCCTATATCTGGTCCTGCCAGTGTGTCTGGGTCTATCGCTAATGTGTCAGTCACTAGAGCTGCGGCTGTTTCTCACACTCCTGTATCTGGCCCTGCCAGTGTGTCTGGGTCTATCGCTCATGTGTCAGTCACTAGAGCTGTGGCTGTTTCTCACACTCCTGTATCAGGTCCTGCCAGTGTGTTTGGGTCTATCGCTCATGTGTCAGTCACTAGAGCTGGGGCTCTTTCTCACACTCCTGTATCAGGTCCTGCCAGTGTGTCTGGGTCTATCGCTCATGTGTCAGTCACTAGAGCTGGGGCTGTTTCTCACACTCCTGTTTCAGGTACTGCCACTGTGTGTGTCCTCCACTCTCATGTCTCAGATGCTGGCATGGTATTTGTTGGTCACTGTCCAGGGACAGGTCCTGCCAGTGTGTCAGGGTCTGTCGCTCTTGTGTCGGTCACTAGAGCTGTGGCTGTTTCTCACACTCCTGTATCAGGTCCTGCCAGTGTGTCTGGGTCTATCGCTCATGTGTCAGTCACTAGAGCTGCGGCTGTTTCTCACACTCCTGTATCAGGTTCTGCCAGTGTGTTTGGGTCTATCGCTCATGTGTCAGTCACTAGAGCTGGGGCTGTTTCTCACACTCCTGTTTCAGGTACTGCCACTGTGTGTGTCCTCCACTCTCATGTCTCAGATGCTGGCATGGTATTTGTTGGTCACTGTCCAGGGACAGGTCCTGCCAGTGTGTCAGGGTCTGTCACTCATGTGTCGGTCACTAGAGCTGTGGCTGTTTCTCACACTCCTGTATCAGGTCCTGCCAGTGTGTCTGGGTCTATCGCTCATGTGTCAGTCACTAGAGCTGGGGCTGTTTCTCACACTCCTGTTTCAGGTACTGCCACTGTGTGTGTCCTCCACTCTCATGTCTCAGATGCTGGCATGGTATTTGTTGGTCACTGTCCAGGGACAGGTCCTGCCAGTGTGTCAGGGTCTGTCGCTCATGTGTCGGTCACTAGAGCTGTGGCTGTTTCTCACACTCCTGTATCAGGTCCTGCCAGTGTTTCTGGGTCTATCGCTCATGTGTCAGTCGCTAGAGCTGTGGCTGTTTCTCACACTCCTGTATCTGGTCCTGCCAGTGTGTCTGGGTCTATCGTTAATGTGTCAGTCACTAGAGCTGCGGCTGTTTCTCACACTCCTGTATCTGGCCCTGCCAGTGTGTCTGGGTCTATCGCTCATGTGTCAGTCACTAGAGCTGTGGCTGTTTCTCACACTCCTGTATCAGGTCCTGCCACTGTGTCCGAAGCTACGAGGTACCACAGTCCACCTGATTCTGTGCTGTGAGGTACAGTTCCCATCACTCAAATCTCATTGTACTTGATGTCTGGACTGTCCATTGTTACCACCCTTGCAATATTATCGTCCATAGGACTGTCCGTATGACACACGCCCTTGTGCTGCCTCAGATGTACCTGCTCTGTTCTGTACCATGGACTGTTGATGCACTTTGCCCCTCTCATGTGCTGCCTCACATGTAGCTGCTTTGTTGTGAACACTACCCTGTTGCAGTTCTGATACTGCATTGTGCCCTCTCGTGTGCTGCCTCAGATGTAGCTGCTCAGTTGTGAACACTGTCCTGTTGCTGTTCTGATACTGCATTGTGCCCTCTCATGTGCTACCTCAGAAGTACCTGTTCTGTTCTGTACCATGGACTGTTGATGCACTTTACCCCTCTCATGTGCTGCCTCACATGTAGCTGCTTTGTTGTGAACACTGCCCTGTTGCTGTTCTGATACTGCATTGTGCCCTCTCATGTGCTGCCTCAGATGTAGCTGCTCTGTTGTGAACACTGCCCTGTTGCTGTTCTGATACTGCATTGTGCCCTCTCATGTGCTGCCTCAGATGTACCTGCTCTGTTCTGTACCATGGACTGTTGATGCACTTTGCCCCTCTCATGTGCTGCCTCATATGTAGCTGCTCTGTTGTGAACACTGCCCTGTTGCTGTTCTGATACTGCATTGTGCCCTCTCATGTGCTGCCTCAGATGGAGCTGCTCTGTTGTGAACACTGCCCTGTTGCTGCTCTGTACCATGGACTGTTGATGCACTTTGCCCCTCTCATGTGCTGCCTCAGATGTACCTGCTCTGTTCTGTACCATGGACTGTTGATGCACTTTGCCCCTCTCATTTGCTGCCTCAGATGGACCTGCTCTGTTCTGTACCATGGACTGTTGATGCACTTTGCCCCTCACATGGACCTGCTCCGTTCTGTACCATGGACTGTTGATGCACTTTACCCCTCTCATGTGCTGCCTCAGATGGACCTGCTCTGTTCTGTACCATGGACTGTTGATGCACTTTGCCCCTCTCATGTGCTGCCTCAGATGGACCTCTCAGTTCTATCTAGTGTGCATGCTCCTGGCTACTCACAAAGTCATTAGGGATTATCTAGAAGCCCTCACTCACCACCCTGGGTGGTGACATGCTTCATCATCGGGCCCACCAGGAGAAGCCGAATGCCTCCCTGGTGTGCCACAACTTCAGATTACTGCGGAGCTGGTTATTGTGACAGTGATGTGAAAAAATAGTGAATTAAAAATGCCAAGAGGCTGTACCAGAAGAAAAATGTATTCAGTGTTCAGCTCGGCATAGATAAAACCATATGTGTTTGGAAATCTACCAAGTATTATATTGGATATTTCCACTTAAAGTGGGGTCGACATGTTTCTGCCCATATGTGTATAATTTACTGGGCTTTCATCAGGACCATATAGATGTGTACCTCGGCGGTGTGGGCGCGCTAAGGCCCACCCTTACCAGAGGACGTGAAAGTTAAAATTCAGTGAAAAATGTGCAAAAAACAAACCAACAAGTAGTGGGGTATTTTCTCAAAATTTGAGGTACCTGTATAGTCTGAAAAAGAAAAGACATACATACATAGAAGACAAACACATAGATATTAATGCGATCTGTCTGAGTAGTTTTTTGCAAGAAACAGATTTCTGAGTCGATGTGCTTACAACAAGTCCAGTTTTGTGACCACGGTGTTCGTCAAATACAGTAAGTGCAAGAAAACGCTGCTCTGGAATCAGATAGGCGTGTGCACATGCACTATAATAGAGGATGACTGTTCAATTGATGCAATAAGTTAAGAAAACGCTGGTCTGGAGTCAGACAAGCGTGTGAACATGCTCTATGGCAGGAAAAATGGCTGATATGGCATCACTCGTGGTTAGCGATCAATAGGCCAGAAAAAGCGGGCCAAAGGTGATGTAATCACAATAAAATTTGAAAAACTAGACATGTAAATAAAATAATGATAAAACAAAAGGAGGATTTCTCACTTGAAAGTTAAAAGATCCACGCCCCATAGGTCTCGGTAGGGGGGTGGGGGCGACAATGGCACACCCTGCAGGGGGACATTAGGATGGGTAAATACGAGTAATAATGGTAAGAGGATTGGTACTTAGCTCAGTAGTAGCAGTAGGAAGAGGATCTTACGCCCTCAACGCCCGGCACCCGTTGTAGCACCTAGCGATACCCTGCAACCGGACCTCGTGGATGTGGTCTCGGAGCCGGCAAACGCTGAAGTGGCGATGTCGGTAGGGGCGGGGCCGAGCGGCGGAGCGCTGTGGCCAATCAAACCTTTGTCATGGAAACGAGGCTTGAACTCAAGCCTCCTCGTGCTCTGTCGTCAGCGGGTTGGTCACCCAGTCGGATTCGGAGGTGAAAACGAGGCTAGGAGCACAAGCCTGTGTCCTAGAGTCCAACTGGTGAACAAAAAACTTTATGAGTTCAACCGGTCAGGACAGAAACGTGACGGATTTTGACATGGGAGGGAACTGATAATATCTAACGTATCCACCACTGGGGTAGTAGCCTGATAAGAGGTGGTAGTTGATCTCGATTAGGGTTAATTGAGAGGAATACTGTAAATCAGAAAGATGCTGGAGCAGTGTTAACTGACCCCTATGAATAGTCAATTCTGTACAGAAAATAGGTACAGCAAAATTCTGGTACAGAATAAAAGGTTGTTGTTTGTCACCTAGACAAAAAGCAGGGTTATCTGTTTAACACCAAAACGAAGGGGGGGGAGAGGGGAAGGGGGAGGGGTTATTTTCTCTTTAGAGGTGAATGCTGTGAAACCAAAGGGCAGAACTACACAGCAGCGCAGTTGTAAGACTAGCGTTTAAGTACTGAGGACCAAGGAAATTGATCATTCAGGCCATTGAGATTCGTCCCCAGCCTGTATATCCAGCGTTGTTCTTTTTCAAAAAGAACACTGCTTGTGTTTTTCTCAGTGGTAATTTGTTCGATAATGGTCCAGCGGAGATCATTGGGGGTATGATTGTGTTGAATGAAGTGTTCACTCATTCTGGTAGTCAGTTTTCGGCATCTAATGTTACTGCGATGTTCGCAGATGCGTTGTTTGACTTTGCGAGTGGTCATTCCCAAATAACTTTTTTGGCACGGACACGTGATGAGATAGACCAAGTTGGTGGAGTTGCAGTTGTTATGTGTTCTTTGTGTCCATGTTTTGCCTGGTTTGAGAGAGAGTTGTTTGGTCTGTGTAGTCAAATGGCACACACTACAATCCGAACATGGGTAATGTCTGGTGATTGGTGGTAAACCCCATGCATTTATAACAGATCTTTCATTGAGTGAGTTAGATTTCTGAGGTGTTGGACGTGTATGTACCAAGGAGTCCTTCAGGCTCCTGGCTTTTTGGAATGAGAAAAGGGGTTTTTCCCATGTTTTTCTGTTGGTCATGATAATCTTCCAATGTTTATTGATGGACTTCTTCATGGCTTCTGATAGGCAACCATAGGTAGTGACACATGTTAGTGGTATCTCGGTTCGTTCCTTGATGGTTTCTTCAAGAAGTGCTTCACGTGGTTGGTTTCTAGCACGTTTATTTCCTTTCTCCAGGATATGTGATGGATAGCCTCTTGATTGTAGTTTCAGGGTGAGGTCAGTGGCTTGAGTTTTATAGTCTCTGATGTTGCTACAATTCCTACGTAACCGAAGGTATTGACCATAGGGTAGGTTCTCTCGGAGTGGTCGTGGGTGGAAACTTGAGAACTCAAGTAGATTGTTCTTAGCCGTAGGCTTGTAGTGTGTCTTAGTAGTTAAGACAACTTAACTTTGACAACTACATCCAGAAATACCACTAATTCCTTACTGGTGCAGTGGGTAAATTTGAGGTACTGCACCAGTAAGGAATCAGTAGTATTTCTGGATGTAGTTGTCAAAGTGAGTGGCACGATCTTAACTACTAAGACACACTACAAGCCTATGGCTAAGAACAATCTACTCGTGCCTAAGTGAGGGACAAAGTGCTATAGGCGCGGTGGCTCAGGTGGCCTGCCCACCACCTTTTAAAAGAGAACCCAGTCGCCCCCGTCACTCGCCTGTTGCCACGGTTCCCTGTGACCGTGGTATGGTGAGATCCTGCCTCCTCTGGTTCCCTCAGGGGGCCGGTCTCGCTCGCGTTGTCGGGTGTCTTTTCGGCGTCTTCTTCTCCTTGGCAGTTCGCTGTGCTGGCAACGTCCTCTTCGCTTCGTTCGCTCTCTTCTTCGGTATCTTCGTCGTTCCTCTCGTATGAACGGGGGTTCGGCTCCTGCTCGCTCCGCTCCTTCCCTGCGTAGCCGGCCATTTGTATCCGAGAGCCGGATGGAGTTGCGGCCTGCGTTTCCTGAAAGCCTGCGATGCCAACCTCATTTCCGGTTTGGTCCCCTCCGGCGGCCATCTTGGGTTGGGTCGTGGTGGTGAATCCCTCACACTGCCTTTCCCCCGCGAATGGACGGTTGGGCCATTCGGACGAAGGACATCTCGACAGGAAATCCACATTGTTCTGCAAGCTCCCTGGCAAGTAGAATGTGCTGTAGGAGAAGGGCTGTAGGGCAAGAAACCACCGTAGAACTTTGGGATTAGTATGTTTATGCAGGGCCAGCCAGGTCAAAGGTGCATGATCAGTTATTAATATGAAATGACGGCCCAAAAGGTAATACTGTAATGCTTCTACTGCCCACTTAATGGCCAAGCATTCTTTTTCTATAGTTGCACAGGCCGCCTCTCTAGGGAAGAGTTTACGACTTATGTACAAGACCGGGTGGAGCATCCCATTCTCATCGGGCTGTGATGATATGGCTCCTAAACCCCTATCTGAGGCGTCGGTCTGGAGGACAAAGGTTCTCTGGAAATCGCGGCAGGTTAGGACCGGGTTGGTGCACAGGGCTGTTTTCAGGGCAGTAAAACTTTGTTTCTGGGAGGAGGTCCAGGGCATTTTGTCTCATGCAAGCGGCTTAGTGAGCAGGTCCGTTAAAGGGCTGGCCAATGACGAAAAATGGGGAACAAACCGCCGATAATAGCCCACCAAGCACAAAAACGACCGTACCTCCTTTCGGGTAGTGGGGCGCGGAATGGGGGAGATGGCCGCTACTTTGTTTACATGGGGACGGATTTGTCCGTCCCGGATATCATACCCCAGGTATTCTATGTGGTCAGCCCCTAAGGTGGTTTTCCGGGGATTGATGGTTAAGCCTGCCTCCTGCAGGGCTCTGAAGACTTGATGTAAATATAGCATGTGGGTTTCCCAGTCTGGGCTATACACCACTATGTCGTCCTGATATGCCCTTGCAAACTCTCTATGGGGCCCCAGGACTATATCCATGAGACGCTGAAACGTCGCTGGGGCTCCATGGAGCCCAAAGGGTATCACTTTGAACTTGAAGAGACCCAAAGGTGTCGTAAAGGCTGTCTTGTCTCCTTCTCGGGCTGCAACGGGATCTGCCAATATCCTTTAGTTAAATCTATACAGGACATGACTTTTGCTTGACCCAGTGTTTCGATTAGTTCGTCTACCCTAGGCATAGGGTAGGCGTCGAAGTGTGACACAGCGTTCAGTTTGCGGAAGTCGATGCAGAAGCGGATGCTTCCATCCGGCTTCGGCACCAATACGATGGGAGAGGACATGGGGCTTTTTGAGGGTTCAATAATCCTTGCCTCCAACATCGTTTTGACTTCTCCTTCTATTGCTGTTCGCCTGGCTGCTGGGATACGGTAGGGTGCTTGTTTAAGGGGTTGGGAATGGTAAGTGATGATAGAGTGTTCTACTAGTGTCGTTTTTCCCGGTTTTCCTGATACAACGTGGGGAATGAAACACAGAGGCCTCTTTTGTTCCTCAATGGTTTTGGGTCCCCAGGCGGGGTTTTCTGTGTCCTCTTGGGTGTAATGGGATACCTCTAGGGGTTTGGTTGTGAGCAGCAACATTGTGTTTTGTTTGGAACATGAAGGGACTGGTATAGGTTCTTCCCAGGCTTTTAGGAGATTTATGTGCTATATCTGGGACGCCTTATGGTGGTGGCGTACTGCCACCCGATAAGTGACAGGTGTAACCTTAGCCAATATGGGAAAAGGTCCTTGCCAAGTAGCTAGTAGTTTTTTCTCAGAGGAAGGCAAAAGGATTAGGAGTCGGACCTTGTCTCCTACAGCCAACTCTCTTAGCCGGGTTTGTCGATCATAATAACGTTTTTGTTGTGTTTGGGCGTGCTCTAACTGTGTGTGTGCTTCTTCCCAAACAGACGCTAGGGTGTCTCTGAGGTTTTCACTGTACTGGAGTAGGGGTTTTCCTTCTGCTTTGGTTTCCACACACTGTTCTGCCGCCATATCCAGCAGTGTACGGGGTCTCCGCCCAAATACAAGTTCGAAGGGAGAGAACCCCGTAGACCTCTGTTCATGGGTGCGATTGGCGGTCCCAATCCCTTCCGGTGTTATCTATGTGTTTCCTCAACAGGGTTTTTATGGTCTTATTGTATTGCTCCACCAGACCATCGGTCTGGGGATGGTATACAGATGTCCTTATCTGTTTGATCTGGAGGATGTCGCAAACTTGCTTCATAAGGCGTGACATAAAGGGAGTCCCCTGGTCGCTGAGGATTTCTTTGGGGAAGCCCACCCTTGAAAACAGGGTCACCATGGCCTGAGCTACTGCTTTAGAGTTTGCTGTGGCTAGGGGAAAGGCTTCGGGATAGCGAGTGGCATAATCCACGATAACCAAAATAAAGCGGTGTCCACGGGCAGAGGGGATTAGGGGTCCCACCAGGTCCATACCCACCCGACTAAAGGGTAGGTCTATAATGGGCAAGGGTTGAAGGGGGGGCCCTAGGTAGGGTGGGGTTATTGATGAGCTGACAACGTACACAAGCAGCACAAAACCTGGCAACCTCGTGATAAACCCCCGGCCAATAAAACCGTTCCAACAAATAATCAAGGGTTTTTTCCTTTCCACAATGACCACCTCCGGCTTGACTATGGGCCAACAGCAGGACCTGGGGCCGGAACGAGCCGGGCACTAGTAGTTGTTCCCTTTTCCCTCTACCTGTACGCGTAAGGTGATATAACAAACCCCTTTTTACCACAAATAGGGACCTACCTTCCCTTCTTGTTCCTCCTCGGCCTGTGTCCATGCGTTCTGTAGGGAGCTATCTTCCCGTTGGTCTGCCCTGAAACTGCGACCGGTACCTGGAGTCTGCTCTGAGGAGGAAAGAACAGTCACTCCTGGGGAATTCCTCTGTTGGGAAAAGAGAACCCTTTCCTGTCTCTTTTCTTTTCTGCTTTTTATCTTTCGTTCTGGTGGTTGATCTATGGCGGTTTTTGCAAAGGGGGCGTCAGTCAACACCTCGGTTGACGATGCAGTCCCTGTTAACGACTGTAAGTAAT
Organism: Lissotriton helveticus; assembly: GCF_964261635.1. Taxonomy (NCBI): domain Eukaryota; kingdom Metazoa; phylum Chordata; class Amphibia; order Caudata; family Salamandridae; genus Lissotriton; species Lissotriton helveticus. The sequence goes on from NC_136061.1 coordinate 257,595,191, forward strand.
CGAGAAAACGTGGTAAATCTGTCCCTAGGAGGACCCGCTCGGGTAGTCCGGGGATTACCCCTACTTTCCGTAGCTGGACTTCTTTTAAGATCTCTAGTGCTACTTCTGCAAGAGGGTAGTGTGAGAAGTTGGCCTGGTATATGATGTTCACTATTCTAGTGAGCACCTTGCACCAGTCCAAACAACCCTTATGGTGATGGTTGTAAAGTCAACCTTATAGACCAGCTATCCTAGTGGTAGCATGGACAAAAGCAGTCCTAGGCTAAACTCAAGAGGGCATGTGAAGCCAGCTGTTTTACCATATGCAATCCCTTTAATACCAAATGAAAGTACACCACACAGGTTATATATTCAAAATATATATGTATTTATTTCTAAATAAATCCTCTGAACTCTTTATGAGAACGGAAGCACAAGCGCATAACAAGTAACTCAATATAACATACAATAAGTTACACAATATGGATAGGCCCTGGTGGCCCGCTAAACCATATACTAAAATAGTGGTATAAGAACCACGTCACGAACAATGGAAAGGCCTAGGGCCTTGGGAATCGCTGGGACTACACTGGATTAACAGTAGTTAGGAAGCAGGAGGCCCACGGGATGCGGGTGCAGTGTCTAAATGCACACGCGTGCTCACATAGAAGTCAATGGGTGCGTAAAGTTAGAAAGTTAAAGGTTTGGGAGTCTTCCGACTGGACTGGAAGCTAACCACTTGAAACTAGGACACTAGGAGATTTAATCTTCACAGGAGCACCGCAGTACTCGCGTTACCTCACCCACAGGAAGCGGGTGCATAGGTCCCAAAGTGAGTCGGGTTTCGTCGTGGAGTTCTATGGAGCCTTGGAGAAAAGATGCTGCAGGCGACCAGGAGAGAAGAGTCCGGTTGGATCCAAGGGTGGATCGAGGATGAAGAGTACCTGAAAGCAGAGGGGACAGAGTCTGGGTCACTAGCCAGCAACCAGGAAGGAACCAGGCGATGTCTTGAAGCAATCAGGTGATGTCGAGGAGCTTGTCTCTGCTGCCACGTGGACCAGGAGGTGTCGACGACAACCAGGAGCTGGGCACGGACTGTCCCACAAAGGCTCTTGCTGTTGGCAGTGTAGGTTCTCGATTTGGAGTCAACAGGCCTTGGCAAATGCAACCCACGCAGGCATCTAAGATGGCTTCTGGGTCAGACCAGCAAGGTCTGATGGGCCGCTCCTTTTCAGGGGAGCAAGGGCCAGTCTGGAGCAATCAAACCAGCAGTGTAGATTTCAGGTTTCGTCATCACAGAGGCCACTAGCCAACGGGCAAGTGACCGGACAGACGCGTCGAGCAGGAAAATGCAAAAGGGCCCCACACAGCACTCGGTGAGTGTGGAGAGGTGATCTTCGGTGCAGTTTGTGCTCGGGGCTGGGGCTTCTCAATCCCCAATGCACAACTTCGAGGGTGCCTCAGAAGTTGCACGAAAAGCAATTCGCTGGCTTTCCAAGATGGCCGGTCCCACGTCTCGCGTCGCCTCCACGGGTCCCAGCTTTGCTGTGTCTGTGGATCAGGCTGAAGGAAGTCCGGGTCTTGTCAGGCTCTGTGTTCAAGCCCCTGCGGGAGCAACGACAAAGCAAACCGTTGAGCGCTTGATGGTGCCTGCTTGCACAGGGTGGTCACTCCTTGACCACAAGGGCGATTCTTCAGTCTTCTACGTCGAGTAGGATGTCGAAGGTCCAGAGTTTCGTATCAGAGTTTCAGTCAGGCTAAATCTAAAGTTTTGGGACTCAGCTCCTACCTATATACCAAATCTAGGGGCTGGATTACCTGCTAGGTCCCTCCTATGGGTGGGACCCAGGAAGGGGGTGGTTACACCCCTTTCCCTTTGTCCAGTTTCACGCCAGAGCTGGGGCTGGAGTGCCCCAGCACCGGTTTGAACTGGACTATGCATGGGACACCTTGTGTGCCCCAGGCAGTGTCTCCTTTCATTCAGCCCTCCCTGCCCCAATACACTATGGCCTGTCTGGGGTGGTGCTAGCACCTCCCTGTGACAGGAAACCTATTGTCCAAGCCTCCCTCGTTGGAAGGACTCCCAGCAGCAGGAGGTCAGACTTGTGTCTGTGGCAGCAGCATCCTTTTTGTGATGCTGAGGCTCTGGTTAACTTTAACCGGGATTAATGGAAGTAACATGTCTTCTCCCTCTAGAAGGGTGGAATGCTACCCCCGTTGCCAGAATTGGCAAGGGGGTAATATTCCAAAGCGTATGACACCTTACACAACATGTTTTGATAAAGCCAAACCAAAGTTAGCATCTGACCGCGAGGTTCATAATGCACTTAAGAGTATATGGTATGGCAATATCCTAGAACAGCTATAAGGACATGGTTCCGAAAGCTGCAGACAGGTTCAGCTCATGCTAGAGCACCATCTCACATAAAACCACCAAGCACTCTGCCTCCAGGATTGTTAAGGCCTGCCATAGGAGTGACTTATAGGTGCATATGTGTCTAGATATAAGGTTAGACATAGGTATACTATATCTAAGCAAGGGGTGATTACACGACCTTGCCCCAGCTGAGTGATCAGCCAGTTGTGTCAGTTTGGATGGTCATCCAGGGGTGGCAAAAGATATGCTGCAGCCCCTGGTAGGCATTGGGTGCACCTATGCCCTGGGTACCTATAGTACACTATACAGGAGCTCATAAGGTGACCCAATATCCAATTAGTTATGTACCTAGGGTACATGGAGTCCATTTTACAGAGAGAGCAGATAGCCTGGGGCCCTGATTAGCAGGATCAGAGGCCAACTAAGTCGAAAACCAGCTAAACACAAGGCAAAAAATCTGGGGTAACTATAGTCAGGTATCCACCTTCCTACAGGTAGAGTTTGTGTTCCCCAAGTACACATGTAACCTGGACGTGGGTGTCTGGAATCATAAGGGACTTTGGCACTAAGTCAGCAGCCACTACGGTTTGCTGGCAGCCTGTGTCAAGTACTGCTTCTACAGGTGTCCCATTCACATGGATTTTCAGGTTATATGGATTGGTGGTGTTTCCTGTACTATAGATCCTCCCCTTGGTATACCCCACATCCATAGGCTCTGGGGCAGGGGATATAGCTGGGCAATTACGTGCAATGTGGCCCCACTCTGCACAGTGAAAGCACTGGGGACCCTGATGTGGGGCTATTGTAGGCTGAAACCTTTGGGGTGGTTTAACTGAGGATGGGGTGTTTCTGGAATCTAGTGGAGGGGTTGTTGGACGTAAAGGAGGACGGATCGGGGTAGGGTTGGTGCGGTGTGCTAAGGGGCGGAAATCGGGGGAACGATGGAAGGCACAGGCTAGACCAACCGCTAAGTTTGCTGATACATTAGGATGTTGGCGTATCCAGCCCCGGGTGTTTCCTGGCTGAGCTTCAAGATATTGTTCGAGGACTACGAACACGATCACGAACACGATAGTATAGAGTTCTAGGGCTGTCGCCCGCCGACCATCTTTCTTTCCGGAAGCGCGTTCTGTAATATTCAGTGTCATATCCTAGTCTCTCTAGGATGGTTCTCTTTATGTCTGAATAGGGTGTGCTTCCATCGGGATTACATCCTGGTAGGCCGCCTGCAATTCTCCCGACAATAAGGGGGCGACATATTGGCCCCAGCGCTCGGGAGGCCACGAGGCAGTGGTGGCCACCCTTTCAAAGTTTACGAAAACAAATCCGGGTCATCTCCTGCTTGATATTTTTGTAATACGGCACTGGGTACGGGATCTGGGGGAGACTCCCAGAAGGCTGGACAGGGTTCTTCCCAGAAGAAAGAGGGGGGAGATAAAAAGAAGGAGTTCTACAAGGGCCCCCAAAATAGCTCGCATGGGAAGGAATCAGGTTCCCCATCCAAATCTGGCCACTAAAAAGCCACTTATCCTGACCGTAGTCAGCAGCCCAGAATTGTCCGGTGCTACGAGTGCGGCAAAGTTGGGCACTGTAAAGGAGATCCGAAGTGTCCAAAGAGAGTGCACCCTCCCACTGGAGGAAAAAACCCTGGGGTGGCGAGTGTAGTGCTTGGGGAGGAGCTGCCCCTAGATAAGGGGGGTGAGTGGGCAGGGCTGGCCCTAGTGTCCCTGGGAGACAGCGAGATGGTTCCTAAGACCCATGGGCCCCCAATACCACCAAGTATAGGCAGTGGGTCACCATCAACGGCCAGAGGGGGGAGGCTTTGAGGGACACAGGTGCCAGTATGACTTTGGTAAGAAGACACCTGGTGTCCCCAGAGCAGGTGATTCCCAACGTACTCCACCCAGTTGTGATGGCTGACAACAGAGTGGGGCATCAATATCCCGTAGATGAGGTTCCCTTTGACTGGGGAGGGGTCGCGGCCCTTCTACGAGTTGCGATGAGCCCTGCCGCACCTGTCGACTGTCTGTTGGGAAACGACCTTGAGCACAATGCCTGGAAAGAGGTTAAGTTCAGGACACATACGGAAATGCTGGGATCACCTGACTGGACCTGTGCGAACACACGGTCCATGACTGCCCGGAGGGGGAGTTCACAGGGGCTGGAGCCTGGAACAAAGGCCCAGCCAGCTGCCAACAACGGGAAGATCAGGGGACGAGGGAAACCTGCCCCGGCATCCACACCCCGTGAGATAGATGAGGCACCTGAGGTGGTGGTCCTTGAGTCCACGGAGGGGGATGTTGTCTCCCAGGAGGACTTACCTACCCCTGCGGAGTGGCGGGTAGAGGAAGGACCTACCAGGGAGGGGTTTTGTCGGGCACAGAAGGAGTGCCCTACCCTTGAGGCCCTGAGGCGACAGGCCGAAGCCCAGGTAGCAGGTAATGCTTCAGGGAACTTTCATATCTACTGAGAGGATGGCCTCCTCTACAAGGCTCCGGTGCACGGTTCGTCCCGGGCCTTGGTAGTCCCCCAGCGTTACCGAGCCTTCCTTTTGGAGTTGGCTCACGAAATTTCGTTGGCAGGACACCTCGGTCAGGACAAGACCTTTGCCCGGCTTGTTCCACACTTTTATTGGCCTTAGATGAGTGTAGCGTCCGACACTTTTTGTAGGACGTGTGTGTCCTGTCAAGCCAGTGGGAAAACAGGGGTTAAGCTGAAGGCTCCCCTGGAACCATTACCCCTCGTTAGCATCCGTGAGGGGCCATTGGTTCACCAACTTCTGCCGGTCACAGGTTTATCCTGGTTCTGGTGGATCATGCCACCCGGTACCCAGAGGCTATTCCACTGAGGACCATCACTGCACCTGCTGTGACGCGGGCCCTGATGGGGATTTTTACCCGAGTGGGTTTCCCCAAATAAGTTGTGTCCGACAGGGGCACCAACTTCATGTCGGCATACATGCTGGCTATGTGGAAGGAGTGTGGAGTTACTTACAGGTTCTCCACCCCTTACCATCCCCAGACCAATGGCCTGGTGGAAAGGTTTAACAAAACCCTGAAGGGCATTATCAGAAGTCTGCCTGAGAGCCTGCGGAGGAAATGGGACATCCACCTTCCCTGCTTGTTGTTCTCCAGCAGGGAAGTGCCGCAGAAGGGGGTGGGCTTCAGCCCCTTCGAGCTTCTGTATGGGCACCCTGTTAGAGGACCTCTCAGCTTGGTGAAAGACGGATGGGAAAAGACTCCCAGGAGGCTTCCCAGGATGTGGTGAGTTAAATGCTGGCCTTCCGTAGCCAAATGGCTAAGTTGTGGAAGCAAGCTTCTGACAACCTCGAAGCCAGCCAGGCAGTCATGAAAGAGTGGTATGACCACAATGCTCACCCCGTGGAGCTGGAGCCTGGACAGAAGGTGTGGGTCATGGAGTCTGGAGAGCGTAGTGCCCTCCAGGATCGCTGGACAGGCCCCTTTGAAGTGGTTAAGAAGAAGAGCAAGGTCACTTATTTGGTGGACCTTAAGATCCCCAGGCAGCCCCACCGGGTGCTCCATGTCAACAACCTCAAGCCCCACCATGAGAGGTCAGAAGTCACTTTGATGATGGTGACTGATGGGGCAGAGGAAGAGGAAAGCGAGCCTCTCCCTGACCTGTTTGCATCCCAGGAGAAGGATGGTTCAGTGGAAGGAGTGGTCCTCTCACCAGCCCTGACTTCTGAGCAGCAGAAGGACTGCCGCCAAATCTTGGAGCAGTACTCCTCGCTGTTCTCCCTTAGCCCAGGGAGGACCCACCTGTGTACTCATGATGTGGACACAGGGGACAGCCCACCTGTGAAGTCCAAGTCCTATCGGCTGTCAGATAAGGTGAAGGCCAGCATCCACAGTTGCAGTGTAGTTCCTATATTTCCAATAGGCTCTGCGCATTGGTATAATATATCCTACAGATTTGACATGGACTGAGGTCTACTAGGTCTCTATCGAATATACTAGACTTAATTGTGAGTGCCAACTAGCTCAGAGGTCACTAGAAACGTTCTTGAATTCACAAGAAGGGATTCGTTTCTGACAACCGCTTAAAACATGACAACTTTGTTTCCCCAGAATAAGAAATGTGTCTCCAGAGTCGCGGAAACAATAGATAGTTATTTCACTCAGTCAATCGTGCATGCTTCGTTTCACCAGAGGTGCAGAGAAAATAGAGAGACAGGCGTTTTCAATAAAAAGGATTTATTGAACAGTCTTCTTTCTCATGCAGAGGAAATGAACTGCTACAATCGTAATACTGGTTGCAAAGTACAATGCGTACAGTACGAAGAGTATTATAAAATAATACTGTAAAAGCATGATATGGTTTCTAAGCCATAAATACATAAAATACATACATTAATAAATAATGACTAAAAGTTCTCAACTGGTGCTTCTAAAATAAGCCTACCCCGGTGTACCTAACCTAAGTCTAGTACAAGGGAAGAAGTAACTGAGGTGTAGCTTAGTTTCAGTATTCTTTTGCCAAGAATCTAATCCAAGAATTCTCTTAGGGTCTAATCAGCTCCGTACCTTGGTTTTTAGAATGTAGGAGGTCTGGTATCTCTCTCTCAGTACTCGATTTCCCAGCAACCCGCAAGGGTAGCCTGGAAACACTGGAGCTGGATTTCTAGGCTGGAGAAAGTACAGCGTCTCTCAGTGCGTCAGCTAGAGGGTCGGCTTCCTTCGGCACTTGCTGTAGCAGGGCGTCGAGCAAGTAGATAGTCGAACTGCTCCAAACCACTGTGTTTGGACCGTGGGAGCTCGAGAACAGCAGACCAGTCAGCTTCATTGTGGTGCCGGCAGATGCAGGGGAGTGACTCCTTCACACCAAGTGAGATTCCTTAAGGTGTCTTGAATGTCAACAGGCCTGGTGAAGAACCTGTATTGAGCAAAGGCACAGATGACGCAGAAGACTGACAGGACAACAAGACCAGGAGCAGCAAGAGTCTATTCTGGGGTCCCTCCCAGAGGAGGGGCTGGACAGTGGGGAGGATACTCCCATGTCCTTTGTCCAGTTTCGCACCAGAGCAGGAGCCAACGGCTCCCAGAACTGGTTCCAACTGGAATATTCAAGGAGGGCTCCAAATGTGCCCTTCAAAGCAGTCTAGTGGCACTGGAAAGAGCCCCCACCTTGGTGCAATACACCAAGTCCTGTCAGGGAGGTATGACCACCTCCCTGTGACAGGAAACGCATTGTACTACCTTCCCCTGCTTGAGCTTGGCTCAGCAGCAGGAGTGCAGAATCGTGTCTGTGGTCGGTAGCAGCCACAGCTTGCTGTCAGACTCTGGAAGACTGATACCGGGAGCACTGAGGGCTTCCCAGAGGGGCCCACAATGCATAGAATCGTATGATTCAAGCATGTTCAATACCAAACATGCCAGGGTTCATTACAGCCAATTTAGAGTTACCCATCGCGTAATGACGCACGGTCACTTTTTGTATCATAATGGCTGATGCACTTACAACCCTGGAGAATGGACTCTGAGTGTTGTAGGGGTGTCCTGCTCATGCAGGGGGACCCTCACACTTATAACCAAGCACCCTGCCTTAGGGGTGACTTGCAGGTTTTAAGTGTAGTGACCTCAGATATAAAAAAAAAGTATATCTGTTGTAAGTGGTGCTAGCACCTGCTTACATAGGCTGCAATGGCAGGCCTGTAGTCACAATGTGAGTGGTCTCCCATGGGTAGCATAATACAAGCTTCAGCCCATGGGGGTCCCCTGGTGTTCCTATACCCTGGGTACCTTAGTGCCATATACTAGGGACTTACAAGGGTACACCATTAGCCAATCTGGGGGCGGGGGGGTACCTAAGTACTCACCATGGTCCAATTTAGGGAGGAAGTACAGAGACTGTTGTCCGATTAGCAGGACCCCAGTCAGACTAGTCAGAAAAACTGAGTGACACCAGTAAAAAGTGGGGGTAAGCATGCAAGCAGATCCTACTTTCCTACACTGTGTAAAAGTGTAGAGAACACTTTTAAATTCATGTCTGAAAGGCTAATGAGTGTAAAACTCATAGGGTCGTGGGGGTTACACAGTTTAATTATGGGTTTTATTATCGTCTCCTTCCAACTTTAAGACATAACTCCAGGGGTTACTATTTTTTTTAATTCTAAATAAAAAAGTAAAACTCACCAGTCGGTATTTACCTTGGCCTGCTGCTCTAGTAAGCCTGAGTGCAGTGATCGCCTCTTTTATCTTTTTAATTGTTACACTATTCAGGAAATCCTCATCACATTGGTACTATACTACAGGTTTATCGTTATACCCCTTACTATATCTCTGGTCAAAAAATTCTATGCACTGGTCTTCAGGGACCACACAATGTACTTTTTGCTGGTCAATATTTGTAACATATTGCACTAACTTCTAAAACTTCCTAATGTTTTTGCATTGAATCACCTTTAGCATCTTTCCCCATTTTTCAGTATAACATTCTCTTTTTTCTGCTTAATTCGTGACCTATAATCCTGTTTGACCTAGCTAACTCTTCCTTATGATCTCTATCTATCGGCCCAGCTCTCCCCGGTCTCATTCTTCACAGTTTGCTCTTTAATCTTTTTCTGGTTTGGATTTATATTATACATACCTTTAGCATTCTTATACTCTACCTTGAAACAACAACCATATTTAACAGGAGTGCCAATTAAAAAAAATTCCAGGTACCGATCCTTGTCTGAAATAATCTATACATGTTTGTAATTGGGCAAGAAGCTTGATTTGCTTTTCTCCAAGTCAAACTATACCTCTCCTAAAACATTTAACCCGAATTGGGGATATTGCACTCTTGGGGGCTCATTACAATGCCGGTCGGACAAGTGTCCGACCGACATGGCAGTGTGAGTGGAACCGCCAGACATCAGTTGCTGTTAGTGAACTGGCCCACTGTATCCATCTTGGATGTAAGGCTGTTGCATTAGGAAATCTTGCCTTTCTGACAGCCTCTAAAGTTGGGATGAGAGTCATGACAATTATGCGTTTTCCCTGAGCAACTATCTTTCTCTCACCATAGCTGTCTGAACAGCCATCAGAATTTTTTCTGTAGGTGCAAAATGCATTTTAGCATTGGAGTATTGATGCGATTTATATGCTATTGGTACAGTGTCACCCTCGTTGAAAGTGACATGTGTATCCTGTGATCCCCACAACTACATGGATTACCAAGTTTGTTGTGTTAACACGTGTGTAAGTGTTTTGCAGCTAGCATGTCAGCTTGTACTGCACGCAAAATCTGTGTGTGTTTTGGTGTTCAATGTTCACTTGAGAACTTTGGATGGATCATTTAATAAAACAGTTTTACCCGTTGTGCATGATCTGGTATGTATGTTCTACCAAAATCCAGAAAATCTAAAAGCAATTGTAGCTTTTTTATTGAGGTTGGTGGTTTTAAAAGCGTGCACTTTTCTAAGGATTGTGGCGCTAAGCTTTTTCCCTCATTTGACAATTCGTATCCCAAGAGCAGGACACTGAGATAGGCAATTTGTGATCTTTTAAATTTTATGTTGCATCCAACCATAGCAAATTCCAGGATTATGTGATCTACTCTGACCAGAAGGGCGTCTAAGTCATCATCTGTAAGGTATATGTAATTGATATAGGACAATGCTTTATTGTCCAATCTTTGTAACAAGTTCTGTTACACGGGCTAAGAACAAACCTGGGTTGTTCTGGTACCCTTGTGCCAAACAGCAGAGTTGTTTTTGTGACCCTAGGGCGATAAATGCTGACAAATGTGCGCTGTCAGGTGCTATGTTTTTGTATAAAAAGCCATTTGATATGCCTAATGTGGTGTGTGGGGGAAGTCCGGAGTGAGGACGGAAACTCACTGTGTTTCACCTATAGCAGTTTCCAGGAAGAATGGAAAGGGTTAATCGAAGTGACTCCCTCCTCCTCACAAGAAAAAGGAAATCCCGGGAACGAATGGAGATGTAGAAAGGAGCCGGAAGAGAAGGGGCAAGGACGACGTAAGAAGGAGGATTCCAAAGAGGAAACTCTAGGAAGACGCGAAAGCAAGAAGTAGTCCGGAGGAGAGGAGCCTTGCGGAGGACCTGCAGAAGGACTGGGAGAGCCCAAGAACCGCCGTGGAAGAGGACGAAATTGGTAAGGAGGCGGAGGACTGGTGTGAAATTTAGTGGACACCTCCTTCTTCCTCCCCCCCGGAGGTTGCTGTGAAGCCACCGCAACGTCGCAGTGAGTGGACCGGGCAGGAGGGAGGAAAGTGAGGGGTGGGCAGAAAGAGGTAAAGAAGGGCCCGAAGGGAAGGGTAATGCCCTCCATGTATGCTGAGGCCCCATCTAACGCCGCCCAATCAACACTTGCATAACCCCATATAAATAAACTGCTTAAAAGGTGCATTTTCTTTCCTGCGCTTGTATTGTTACAAAGTACACAATTTTGTCTTTTTGTCATGCATATGACGTTTGGTTGGAATTAAGAGGAAATTCCCACATCTTTGGTTTTGGGCATGCACGTTCACGTTCCCTTAGTAAATTCATGCACCGCTTTGTGAAGAACTGGCCTGTATTATATTTACCAGACAACATACTCATATATATTTGGTAACATCAGAGGAAATAGTCTTTTCCCTCAGGATACTTGATTTAGTTTCTTCTTTTTTTTTTGTTCCCTTCGGGATAAGACTGTTATAGGTAAGGGAGATATATAGAATCCTAAAAGGGAAATGTAGAGTATCCAACCTAATTTCTGCATGGGTACAGTTTAATTCCCCTTCCCTTGACCTTCACTCCGGGTGTGGTGACGGTAATACAGACTTAAAATAGGGCCCTTCCCCTTACCGCTGTTTTCTTCTCTTTGAGAGACTCCGGGGGTATTCCATCCTGACCCGATTAAGTGGATATTCATACGAAGAGAGAGGAGTAACGGAGAGAATATAATCTGGAGAGCCCTTGTCCTTCATGTTCGATGGACTTTGCTACATTCCATATCTGTTCAATAAAACTTCGTCAAAATTGAGCCACATATTAAGCCTCCTAGATTCTGTTTCCGCCCATCCCTCCCACATGTGGTTTTATATTTTTTGTTCACTATGCTATTCATTAATGCTGCGTTGTGGCATTTTGTACTGCAAATGTGCGAGTTTGACTGTCTAAGGCTAATCTGTATGAGTGATCTGGTTTTGCTACTTGAAACAAGGAAATGTTCATTGGTGAATTACAAGGCTCGAAGACGCCTTGATATTCAAGTTGTGCTAATATTTCTCTAACTGCTTTTTTAGCCTCTTGTTTTAAGGGTTACTTAGGTTGCATTTGCGGGCTGGACCTTATGGATATTATATGATAATGTAAATCCCAGCCAACATGATTGCGAGATAAAGTCGGAGCTTGAGCATGAACCCAGTCCTTGGCATTCACATGTTTAACTGATTCTGGAACAAGGAAGAAGAAAGCTGGATGTATCACAGTTTCCCCTTGTGGTGCTTCTGTTACAAACTCAGTTGGACAATCCCTTTCAGCCAAGAGAATGTCATAGCCAAATGTCAGGTTCTCCCAGAAGAGAACCTTAATGGTGCATCATATATCGCCCTCAATCTGTAGTTGGAAATCATATAATCAGTTTGGAGAACTGAGTCTCTGATCTGGTGTTTTCACGTGAACAAACTCTTCAGTGGAAACTTTTGAAGATTCTGATGAACTATCAATACCTCTGCCGTGCTATCTAGCAGAGTCAGAGCCCACTCCACATTCAGAAGTAGAGTCCTCAGTATTCGTGGCATGTCTAACTGAAATACTTCACACACACTTACCTCAGACTCGGCTGAGGAATGGAACTAAAGTCACGGGGCCAAGGGGCTAGCCAGCCTCCAACTGATATGTAAACACAAAATGGCCTGCCCCTTGCTAGGGTTCTAATTAGGGTAACTAATGCAAGAAGGAACTGCCCCTCGGTGACCGGCGGGGAGACCAAGAGGACGCCTGTAGAGAGAATCGCGGGGAGTGCTGAATCCAGACAAAAGTCACAAGTAGGCTCTCCCTCCCTCGCCCTCCCATGGAGTATGGAGGATAGTATTTTAGGAATAACTTACATTGGTACTACACCAAACGGGTAGCTTTACTCGTCTAGCCCCCGTCCCCATAAGGGGCAGTTCCTTCTTGCATTAGTTACAAGAAGATGGCGCCCACCTTTATAAGAAAAAACCCTTTGGTCCTGAAGAATGCGACATACCCTACCGGGACACGAACGCAGAAACATGTTAACCACACTCTAACATAGTTTAGAGACAGATGTAACGTTTTTTATATCACTTTTCACCTTCACAGGGCCACCACTTAGTTTTAGAAGTACATCCCTGTCTCCAGGTGTATGCCCACCCTCTATCAAACGAAGTTTTTAGAGGGCGAGGACAGCCTATGATGAAGCATGACACCAGGCAGTGTGTGAGGCCAGTCCAAAACATTTTATGAGATGCCCCCACTGATGTCGCATCTCAGTTTAACTATGTAGGAGACTGTAGGAACCCGAGCAAGGGACAGCCCATTTTGTGTTTACATAATTGAAATACTTGCCACTTTCTTCTTTTTGAATGGAGACTTTTGTTGTGGATATTTTTCATCCTTTTTCACAATAAAGTCTGAAGAGCGTTGTGACTCCTTCTTTGGTTTCACGCACTCCTCCGATCTGTGCTCTGATCGCCCTCCTCTCCCCGACTTTTTCACGGATGACTCCTAAAAGGAATGAGAAGGATGTGTATCAGTATATTGATACCTATCAGTCTGTTTAAGTGTTTGATGCCTGCTCAAACTATAGCACTTTTCAAAAGATTCCTGTGGAGGAGATCCACCCCGTGGTTTAAATATTTCTTTATTATTTTTCTTATTATCCCAGTGTTTCTTAGAAGACTCAGGTACCTGTTTGGAGTTATCCTTCTTGGAATTACCCTTAATGTGTGGTTTATTAAGTTTGGCTCCCAAACTATCCTGACCTATGGATGTATAGTTTTCTACAATAATTTTTAGTAGTTCTTGCTCCTGATCAACTAATGGAGCTTGTACAAGACTTTGGCACACTGCCAGTTCTGCTGCTTCCCCTTTAATATTACTTAAAATCAAGACTGTAGCAAAGTCGTCCAGCAGTTTCATCCCCAAGTCCAGGTAGGGGCTGCCCTGTATTCATTTTGAATCTGTTTTAGCATATCAGGCAAAACAGCACGTGTTGTGGTATACACCACATTAATCATTGTGCCCCATGTGGTGCAAACTTCTACCAGAGGAACCATACCTAAAGGTAAGCATATTGTGAGTATCCTTTTAAGATCCCATACACTGCTTCATGCTGATTTGTTTTTTGTGCCAACTAGAACGGATTAATTGTTGTTGAATTAATAGTCACTGGAAAAATTGCCTGCATTGCTAAATACGGTTCTGCAGCTTGAGTATTCCTCGCTGGGTTTAGTGCCATTGTTTGCATGACATGCTGCGTCATGCTTCTGTATAACCAAACTAGACCCTTGTATAGTACACATAGTTCTTTTGCGTTTAGGTGTGCTATGTTTGGATGCGTGTAGCCGGCCAAGACAGCCCATGTTGCCCCTTGATTGCTGAGGTGACAAAGTCTGATGTTTGCTGCAGTTTGTGGGAGGGCGCCTTGGAACCAATTTGCATGTTCCTGATATGTGAGCAGTATTTCTAGAGCCGCATATACTGCGTAATTGTTGGAACTGCTTTGACAGTGTATTCATGAAAATGTCTAGATTGGCCTTTAATTGCTGGAAATGTTACCCATGAATAGAATACCTCTGTTCTATAAGCTTTGTGAGCCCCTACCACAAAGGTAACATCTCCACTAGTAGTGTGTAGCCCATGAAATAGTAACATTTGTGTTGTCGAATGTGTACAGTTTAGCAGTATGCTTATTGGTTGTGTGTTAGCCATTTAGATGTATGAAATTTAGTGAAGAAAACTATAGAGGGGTCTCCTTTGAAAGGTCCAAGTTTGAACAACCTACAGGCAAAATAGGGGTTCCCTACTTAGCTGAGGAGGATGTATCCCTACCACCACAGACGTCTCTGATTAATTGGTGAGTAGGAGCTTTGGGCACACTTAAGAAAACTACTCGGTAGACTCAATAAATAAGCACCCAAACTAGAACATTGGTGGCGCCATTTCTCAGTAAGACTGTGCATTTTGGACAACATTTGATTCAAACTATATGGGACGGTGCTGTGCATACCATCAGAATATGTTGACCTAATTCCTGGCTAGCTCACACTGCACGTGTGGGCCCCTTTCCTGTCAGGGTGCTGGATGGTGTCTGCAACCTCAGAACATGACAAGCCTAATTCCCCAAGGAAATCGTGAGACAAATCTTGCCCTTACATTTTTAACTCAGGCATGCCCAAAGAGGTACACACAAAATACACAAGTGGTGTTTCAAATATTTATTGAGGCAATTGGAATCTTGTGTAAAATATGTGTGCTGCAATGACTACTAGTATGAGGCAAACCAATGTCACCAGTGTGACAAGAATGGTGAACAGGATGAATAATTCAACCATTGTACAATTGTATTAGATTATATGAAGACATAATTGTACTCCTACCTAGCTTTGCCTATTCTAATAAGTGTAGGTGTGCTAATCTTCCAGTTACCCTAGAGTGGTCTAACTCCGCATTTACCTGTATGCGTGTATCATCCAACAGTGTAGAGCAGGCCACAGTCCTTCTCAGGACAGGAATGGGATCCAGCAGGGCCAGAATTCAGGCACAGATGATAATCCTATTGAAATTCTCCTCCACCTAAATAAGGGCTCATGCAGTTTAAATGTTAAACTAAACCCATGCATTCAGTGCTTCAGCTCCAGCTGCATCTTGTTTATTCTACCCGCCCAGGGCTGACGCCTAACAGACAACAATCCATAAAATAGTTTGTGCAGAGTACCGAGGACCTTGTACAGAGTGTTCTAAGAGAAAATATTGTGCCTACAAGGAAATGTAGGTGTAAGCAATTATTTTCTGAGTACGCTGATGTTGAGGCAAAATGCACAGCTCAGTGTTTAAAAGGATGTCACCTTTAAAAGTGAGTATGTAAAATTGAAGTGTTTGTGCTCAGGACCTATGCAACTATACAACACCCTCTAACTCTGATAGCTGGGGGCACCGAAGCAAACTCAAACAACAAGGGAGATAGTGGACACCCCTGCCTGGTGCCCCTCCCAAAATTCCAGCATGCAGAGTGAAACACACCCATTTATCAAGCACTTGGGTTCGTGTACTGTAAACTGATCCAAACTCGAAATTTCAGACCAAAGGCACGCAGAAATTTCAAGAGATAGCTCCAATAAATCATGTCAAATACTTTTTCTATATTGTCCGCCAACAAGGCCATCTCCTCTTCCACTCCCTCCACATCATTGAGAATATGTGTGAGTCTTCTGAGGGTCATACCAGCATTGCGGCCCGAGATAAACCCACATTGATATTCGTGTACTAACCCACCATCTACAGGACTCAGTCGGCTAACTAACATTTTACAAAGAACCTTCACATCAGTGTTCAACATTTTGGGCGGGCAGTATGCCACAGGGTCGGTCTTATCCCCCCAGGCTTAGGAATCATGCACACTTCCCATTCTCCCTACCGCATAGTTGGGAGCAACACTCCCATCTCATGCCTCCAAATATACCTGCAGGAACCATTCCGTAAAAAACGCAGAGAATGCCTTATAGAATTCTGCTGGAAACAGATTCCCTCCAGGAGCTTTCTGTTTAGGGAGCAACTTGAGCGCCACCCTCAACTCTTTCAGCGTAAGGTCAGATTCCAATTTGAGACTCGCTCTCTCCTCCACTCGGAGGAGAACAATTCACTCCAGGACATTCTGTATCCCTACATGAGTAACCTCCAGATCCCTCTTATAAACCCCTTCAAGGTGCTGCCGAAATGTATCCATAATCGTTGCTCGAGTGACCATCGGAGTCCCATCCGCCACCAAAGTCAAATGCACAACCGGAGCCACTGCCACTTCCCTCTGCAAGATCCAGGCCAATAGCGCCCCCTATTTGTCACCTTCCCTGTGAAGGCACTGTCGATACTGTGTTAGGGTAAACCTGTCCAATCTGTCACAAATATCTGCAATTCAGTGGCACAGAGCCCCCTCCTCTCAGTGCCTATACCCGCCAGCCAGTTCAAAGCCTGCTTGTCGCCGAACCCCACACATTAAACCCATGCACTGACCCCGCAGCACTGCTTTCATTGCCTCCCACTCAGTAGCCCTGCAGGATGTACTCCCCCAATTTTTTTGCATATACTCTGTCAGTGTGTGCTTAAACGTCTCTCTACCCTCTCCATCAGTAAGAACATCCGTTGGGAGTCTCCAGTGCATTTGCTGGTCTGTCACAGCACTCCACCTCAAATCAGAACAAACTGAGGTATGATCAGACAAAAATCTTGCTAAGAAGGACACAGTTACTCTCCCTTATCCACCGGGAGCTTAGACATCAACACAAGTTCCAATCTGCTAAAATTGCTGTGGGTGAGGGTGCAACAAGTTTAAGCCCAACTCTGTGGATGGGTTCTCCACGCATCAACCAGTCCCAGGTTATCAATAACCGTCCGTAATGCAGCAGTCATGAGAAGCTTCACGATCCGATGGGGCACATCCACATCCTGAAACCATTACAAAAAGTCTGGGTAATCCGTATTGGGCGCATATCTATTTAGGATGGATATTTTCCGCCCATCCAGCAATCTCTGAATGAGCACATATCGACCCCCCACATCTGCATCCCAGTATGTCAAAGAAAACGGAGTTAAACTTAAGATGAAAAATGAACGGTCGCACTCCTTTGGTCAGTATTAGTTGTAAATCCAAGTGATTGTGTGAGTAGGTGCAGCTAGGTAACCCCTCCTGAGTTTGAGGGGAATGAATAAAACTATGGATGCGTTATTCCAACAGTGGGCAACGTCACCTGGTTGCACTCTGGATGTTATTTCAATAAAGTTAGTCTAATTCAAAAGAGTTCACAATGTTTTTCTGTGCTTTAATTCTTCTTTTATTACTGCATTTGTTTCTTCATCATTATGATTACTTTCATCATAATATTTTGTTTTTGTGCCCAATGCGGGGCTTGCCCTTCTTCAGGGGACTTTATGTATTTTATCAGTTCTGTTCACCCATTTAATCGAGATTGTAATGGGTTCACGAGTGTAGGTGGGTATCGACGCATATATAAAAAACACGGGAGATATTCTCTGAGTTAATCAGTTCTGTACCGTCCGATGCCGTTGTACGAATTGAGAAAGGTATGGTAGCGTTCCTTCTAGGGACCTGAAGGAACCTATCTAGTAGAAACTAGAATCCTTCTAGTTTCATCCCCAAGTCCAGTCAGGGCAGCCCCTACCTGGACTTGGGGATGAAACTGCTGGACGACTTTGCTACAGTCTTGATTTTAAGTAATATTAAAGGGGAAGCAGAAGAACTGGCAGTGTGCCAAAGTCTTGCACAAGCTCCATTAGTTGATCAGGGGCAAGAACTACTACAAATTATTGTAGAAAACTATACATCCATAGGTCGAGATAGTTTGGGAGCCAAACTTAATAAACCACACATTAAGGGTAATTCCAAGAAGGATAACTCCAAACAGGTACCTGAGTCTTCTAAGAAACACTGGGATAATAAGAAAAATAATAAAGAAAGATTTAAACCACGGGGTGGATCTCCTCCACAGGAATCTTCTGATAAGTGCTATAGTTTGAGCAGGCATCAAACACTTAAACAGACTGATAGGTATTAATATACTGATACACATCCTTCTCATTCCTTTTAGGAGTCATCCGTAAAAAAGTCGGGGAGAGGAGGGCGATCAGAGCACAGATCGGAGGAGTGCGTGAAACCAAAGAAGGAGTCACAACGCTCTTCAGACTTTATTGTGAAAAAGGATGAAAAATATCCACAACAAAAGTCTCCATTCAAAAAGAAGAAAGTGGCAAGTATTTCAATTATGTAAACACAAAATGGGCTGTCCCTTGCTCGGGTTCCTACAGTCTCCTACATAGTTAAACTGAGATGCGACATCAGTGGGGGCATCTCATAAAATGTTTTGGACTGGCCTCACACACTGCCTGGTGTCATGCTTCATCATAGGCTGTCCTCGCCCTCTAAAAACTTCGTTTGATAGAGGGTGGGCATACACCTGGAGACAGGGATGTACTTCTAAAACTAAGTGGTGGCCATGTGAAGGTGAAAAGTGATATAAAAACCATTACATCTGTCTCTAAACTATGTTAGAGTGTGGTCAACATGTTTCTGCGTTCGTGTCCCGGTAGGGTATGTCGCATTCTTCAGGACCAAAGGGTTTTTTCTTATAAAGGTGGGCGCCATCTTCTTGTAACTAATGCAAGAAGGAACTGCCCCTTATGGGACGGGGGCTAGACGAGTAAAGCTACCCGTTTGGTGTAGTACCAATGTAAGTTATTCCTAAAATACTATCCTCCATACTCCATGGGAGGGCGAGGGAGGAAGAGCCTACTTGTGACTTTTGTCTGGATTCAGCACTCCCCGCGATTCTCTCTACAGGCGTCCTCTTGGTCTCCCCGCCGGTCACCGAGGAGCAGTTCCTTCTTGCATTAGTTACCCTAATTAGAACCCAAGCAAGGGGCAGGCCATTTTGTGTTTACATATCAGTTGGAGGCTGGCTAGCCCCTTGGCCCCGTGACTCTAGTTCCATTCCTCAGCCGAGTCTGAGGTAAGTGTGTGTGAAGTATTTCAGTTAGACATGCCACGAATACTGAGGACTCTACTTCTGAATGTGGAGTGGGCTCTGACTCTGCTAGATAGCACGGCAGAGGTATGATAGTTCATCAGAATCTTCAAAAGTTTCCACTGAAGAGTTTGTTCACGTGAAAACACCAGATCAGAGACTCAGTTCTCCAAACTGATTATATGATTTCCAACTACAGATTGAGGGCGATATATGATGCGCCATTAAGGTTCTCTTCTGGGAGAACCTGACATTTGGCTATGACATTCCCTTGGCTGAAAGGGATTGTCCAACTGAGTTTGTAACAGAAGCACCACAAGGGGAAACTGTGATACATCCAGCTTTCTTCTTCCTTGTTCCAGAATCAGTTAAACATGTGAATGCCAAGGACTGGGTTCATGCTCAAGCTCCGACTTTATCTCGCAATCATGTTGGCTGGGATTTGCATTATCATATAATATCCATAAGGTCCAGCCCGCAAATGCAACCTAAGTAACCCTTAAAACAAGAGGCTAAAATAGCAGTTAGAGAAATATTAGCACAACTTGAATATCAAGGCGTCTTCGAGCCTTGTAATTCACCAATGAACATTTCCTTGTTTCAAATAGCAAAACCAGATCACTCATACAGATTAGCCTTAGACAGTCACACTCGCACATTTGCAGTACAAAATGCCACAACGCAGCATTAATGAATAGCATAGTGAACAAAAAATATAAAACCACATGTGGGAGGGATGGGCGGAAACAGAATCTAGGAGGCTTAATATGTGGCTCAATTTTGACGAAGTTTTATTGAACAGATATGGAATGTAGCAAAGTCCATCGAACATGAAGGATAAGGGCTCTCCAGATTATATTCTCTCCGTTACTCTTCTTTCTTCGTATGAATATCCACTCAATCGGGTCAGGATGGAATACCACCGGAGTCTCTCAAAGAGAAGAAAACAGCGGTAAGGGGAAGGTCCCTATTTTAAGTCTTTATTACCGTCACCACACCCGAAATGAAGGTCAAGGGAAGGGGAATTAAACTGTACCCGTGCAGAAATTAGGTTGGAGACTCTACATTTCCCTTTTAGGATTCTATATATCTCCTTTACCTATAACAGTCTTATCCCGAAGGGAACACAAAATAAAGAAGAAACTAAATCAAGTATCCTGAGGGAAAAGACTATTTCCTCTGATGTTACCAAATATATATGAATATGTTGTCTGGTAAATATAATACAGGCTAGTTCTTCACAAAGCGGTGCATGAATTTACTACGGGAACGTGAACGTGCACGCCCAAAACGAAAGATGTGGGGAATTTCCTCTTAATTCCAACCAAACGTCATATGCATGACAAAAAGACAAAATTGTGTACTTTGTAACAATACAAGCGCAGGAAAGAAAATGCACCTTTTAAGCAGTTTATTTATATGGGGTTATGCAAGTGTTAATTGGGCGGCGTTAGATGGGGCCTCAGCATACATGGAGGGCATTACCCTTCCCTCCGGGCCCTTCTTTACCTCTTTCTGCCCACCCCTCACTCTCCTCCCTCCTGCCCGGTCCACTCACTGCTTCGTTGCGGTGGCTTCACAGCAACCTCCGGGGGGGAGGAAGAAGGAGGTGTCCACTAAACTTCACACCAGTCCTCCGCCTCCTTGCCAGTTTCGTCCTCTTCCACGGCGGTTCTTGGGCTCTCCCAGTCCTTTGGCAGTTCCTCCGCAAGGCTCCTCTCCTCCGGACTACTTCTTGCTTTCGCGTCTTCCTAGAGTTTCCTCTTTGGAATCCTCCTTCTTTCGTCGTCCTTGCCCCTTCTCTTCCGGCTCCTTTTTACATCTCCATTAGTTCCCGGGACTTCCTTTTTCTTGTGAGGAGGAGGAAATCCCTTCGATTAACCCTTTCCATTCTTCCTGGAAACCCGGGCCGCTATAGGTGAAACACAGTGAGTTTCCGTCCTCACTCCGGACTGCCCCCTCACACCACATTAGGCATATCAAATGGCTTTTTATACAAAAACATAGCACCTGAAAGCACACATTTGACAGCATTTATCGCCCTAGGGTCACAAAAACAACTCTGCTGTTTGGCCCAAGGGTACCAGAACAACCCAGGTTTGTTCTTATCCCGTGTAACAGAACTTGTTACAAAGATTGGACAATAAAGCATTGTCCTATATCAATTACATATACCTTACAGATGATGACTTAGACGCCCTTCTGGTCAGAGTAGATCACATAATCCTGGAATTTGCTATGGTTGGATACAAAATAAAATTTATAAGATCAAAAATTACCTATCTTAGTGTCCTGCTCTTGGGATACGAATTGTCAAATGAGGGAAAAAGCTTAGCGCCACAATCCTTAGAGAAGTGCACGCTTTTACAACCACCAACCTCAATAAGAAAGCTACAATTGCTTTTAGGTTTTCTAGATTTTGGTAGAACATACATACCAGATCATGCACAACGGGTAAAACGGTTTTATTAACTGATCCATCCAAAGTTCTCAAGTCAACATTGAACACCAAAACACACACAGATTTTGCGTGCAGTACAAGCTGACATGCTAGCTGCAAAACACTTACACACGTGTTAACACAACAAACTTGGTAATCCATGTAGTTGTGGGGATCACAGAATACACATGTCACTTTCAACGAGGGTGACACTGTACCAATAGCATATAAATCGCATCTATACTCCAATGCTAAAATACATTTTTGGCTGTTTAGACAGCTATGGTGAGAGAAAGATAGTTGCTCAGGGAAAACGCATAATTGTCATGACTCTCATCCCAACTTTAGAGGCTGTCAGAAAGGCAAGATTTCCTAATGCAACAGCCTTACATCCAAGATGGATACAGTGGGCCAGTTCACTAACAGCAACTGATGTCTGGTGGTTCCACTCCCACTGCCATGTCGGTCGGACACTTGTCCGACCGGCATTGTAATGAGCCCCCAAGAGTGCAATATCCCCAATTCGGGTTAAATGTTTTAGGAGAGGTATAGTTTGACTTGGAGAAAAGCAAATCAAGCTTCTTGCCCAATTACAAACATGTATAGATTATTTCAGACAAGGATCGGTACCTGGAATTTTTTTTAATTGGAACTCCTGTTAAATATGGTTGTTGTTTCAAGGTAGAGTATAAGAATGCTAAAGGTATGTATAATATAAATCCAAACCAGAAAAAGATTAAAGAGCAAACTGTGAAGAATGAGACCGGGGAGAGCTGGGCCAATAGATAGAGATCATAAGAAAGAGTTAGCTAGGTCAAACAGGATTATAGGTCATGAATTAAGCAGAAAAAAAGAGAATGTTATACTGAAAAATGGGGAAAGATGCTAAAGGTGATTCAATGCAAAAACAATAGGAAGTTTTAGAAGTTAGTGCAATATGTTACAAACATGGACCAGATAAAAGTACATTGTATGGTCCCTGAAGACCAGTGCATAGAATTTTTTGACCAGAGATATAGTAAGGGGTATACCTATAAACCTCTAGTACAGTACAAATATGATGAGGATTTCCTGAATAGTGTAACAATTAAAAAGATAAAAGAGGCGATCACTGCACTCAGGCTTACTAGAGCAGCAGGCCAAGGTAAATAGCGACTGGTGAGCTTTACTTTTTAATTTAGAATTAAAAAAAATAGTAACCCCTGGAGTTATGTCTTAAAGTTGGAAGGAGACGATAATAAAACCCATATTTAAACTGTGTAACCCCCACTACCCTATGAGCTTTACACTCATTAGCCTTTCAGACATGAATTCTGAGGTCACTACACTTAAAACCTGCAAGTCACCCCTAAGGCAGGGTGCTTGGTTTTAAGTGTGAGGGTTCCCCTGCATGAGCAGGACACCCCTACAACACTCAGAGTCCATTCTCCAGGGTTGTAAGTGCATCAGCCATTATGATACATAGAGTGACCATGCGTCATTACGGGATAGGTAACTCTAAATTGGCTGTAATGAACCCTGGCATGTTTGGTATTGAACATGCTTGAATCATACGATTCTATGCATTGTGGGCCCCTCTGGGAAGCCCTCAGTGCTCCCGGTACCAGTCTTCCAGAGTCTGACAGCAAGCTGTGGTTGCTACCGACCACAGACACGATTCTGCACTCCTGCTGCTGAGCCAAGCTCAAGCAGGGGAAGGTAGTACAATACGTTTCCTGTCACAGGGAGGTGGTCACACCTCCCTGACAGGACTTAGTGTATTGCACCAAGGTGGGGGCTCTTGCCAGTGCCACTAGACTGCTTTGAAGGGCACATTTGGAGCCCTCCTTGAATATTCCAGTTGGAACCAGTTCCGGGAGCCGTTGGCTCCTGCTCTGGTGCGAAACTGGACAAAGGACATGGGAGTATCCTCCCCACTGTCCAGCCCCTCCTCTGGGAGGGACCCCAGAATAGACTCTTGCTGCTCCTGGTCTTGTTGTCCTGTCAGTCTTCTGCGTCATCTGTGCCTTTGCTCAATACAGGTTCTTCACCAGGCCTGTTGACATTCAAGACACCTTAAGGAATCTCACTTGGTGTGAAGGAGTCACTCCCCTGCATCTGCCGGCACCACAATGAAACTGACTGGTCTGCCGTTCTCGAGCTCCCACGGTCCAAACAAACACACGGTGGTTTGGAGCAGTTCGACTATCTACTTGCTCGACGCCCTGCTACAGCAAGTGCCGAAGGAAGCCGACCCTCCAGCTGATGCACTGAGAGACGCTGTACTTTCTCCAGCCTAGAAATCCAGCTCCAGTGTTTCCAGGCTACCCTTGCGGGTTGCTGGGAAATCGAGTCCTGAGAGAGAGATACCAGACCTCCTACATTCTAAAAACCAAGGTACGGAGCTGATTAGACCCTAAGAGAATTCTTGGATTAGATTCTTGGCAAAAGAATACTGAAACTAAGCTACACCTCAGTTACTTCTTCCCTTGTACTAGACTTAGGTTAGGTACACCGGGGTAGGCTTATTTTAGAAGCACCAGTTGAGTACTTTTAGTCATTATTTATTGATGTATGTATTTTATGTATTTTATGGCTTAGAAACCATATCATGCTTTTACAGTATTATTTTATAATACTCTTGGTACTGTACGCATTGTACTTTGCAACCAGTATTACGATTGTAGCAGTTCATTTCCTCCGCATGAGAAATAAGACTGTTCAATTCATCCTTTTTATTGAAAACGCCTGTCTCTCTATTTTCTCTGCACCTCTGGTGAAACAAAGCATGCACAATTGACTGAGTGAAATAACTATCTATTGTTTCCGCGACTCTAGAGATACATTTCTTATTCTGGGGAAACAAAGTTGTCATGTTTTAAGCGGTTGTCAGAAACGAATCCCTTCTTGTGAATTCAAGAACGTTTCTAGTGACCTCTGAGCTAGTTAGCACTCACAATTAAGTCTGGTATATTCGATAGAGACCTAGTAGACCTCAGTCCACGTCAAATCTATAGGATATATTATATCAATGCGCAGAGCCTATTGGAAATATAGGAACTACACTGCAACTGTGGATGCTGGCCTTCCCCTTATCTGACAGCCGGTAGGACTTGGACTTCACAGGTGGGCTGTCCCCTGTGTCCACATCATGGGTCCTCCCTGGGCTAAGGGAGAACAGCGAGGAGTACTGCTCCAAGATTTGGTGGCAGTCCCTCTGCTGCTCGGAAGTCAGGGATGGTGAGAGGACCACTCCTTCCACTGAACCATCCTTCTCCTGGGACGCAAACAGGTCAGGGAGAGGCTCGCTTTCCTCTTCCTCTGCCCCATCAGTCACCATCATCAAAGTGACTTCGGACCTCTCATGGTGGGGCTTGAGGTGGTTGACATGGAGCACCCGGTGGGGCTGCCTGGGGGTCTTAAGGTCCACCAAATAAGTGACCTTGCCCTTCTTCTCAACCACTTCAAAGGGGCCTGTCCAGCGATCCTGGAGGGCACTAAGCTCTCCAGACTCCATGACCCACACCTTCTGCCAGGCTCCAGCTCCACGGGATGAGCATTGTGGTCATACCACTCTTTCATGACTGCCTGGCTGGCTTCGAGGTTGTCAGAAGCTTGCTTCCACAACTTAGCCATTTGGCTACGGAAGGCCAGCATGTAACTCACCACATCCTGGGAAGCCTCCTGGGAGTCTTTTCCCATCCGTCTTTCACCAAGCTGAGAGGTCCTCTAACAGTGTGCCCATACAGAAGCTCGAAGGGGATGAAGCCCACCCCCTTCTGCGGCACTTCCGTGCAGGAGAACAACAAGTAGGGTAGGAGGATGTCCCATTTCTTCCGCAGGCTCTCAGGCAGACTTCTGATCATGCTCTTCAGGGTTTTGTTAAACCTTTCCACCAGGCCATTGGTCTGGGGATGGTAAGGTGTGGAGAACCTGTAAGTAACTCCACACTCCTTCCACATAGCCTGCATGTATGCCGACATGAAGTTGGCGCCCCTGTCAGACACAACTTATTTGGGGAAACCCACTCGGGTAAAAATCCCCATCAGGGCCCGGGCCACAGCAGGTGCAGTGATGGTCCTCAGAGGAATAGCCTCTGGGTACCGGGTGGCATGATCCACCGAACCAGGATAAACCTGTGACTGGCAAAAGTTGGTGAATCCAATGGCCCACCACGGATGCTAACGACGGGTAGTGGTTCCAGGGGAGCCTTTAGCTTAACCCCTGTTTTCCCACTGGCTTGACAGGACACTCACATCCTACAAAAAGTGTCGGACGCTACCCTCATCTGAGGCCAATAAAAGTGTGGAACAAGCCGGGCAAAGGTCTTGTCCTTGGCCCAGGTGTCCTGCCAACGAAATATCGTGAGCCAACTCCAAAAGGAAGGCTCGGTAACGCTGGGGGACTACCAAGGCCCGGGACGAACCGTGCACCGGAGCCTTGGGCTCACTGTAGAGGAGGCCAACCTCCCTGTAGATATGAAAGTTCCCTGAAGCTTTACCTGCTGCCTGGGCTTCGGCCTGTCGCCTCAGGCCCTCAATGGTAGGGCACTCCTTCTGTGCCCAACAAAACTCCTCCCTGGTAGGTCCACCCTCCACCCACCACTCCGCAGGGGTAGGTAAGTCCTCCTGGGAGACACTATCCCTCTCCGTGGACTCAAGGACCACCACCTCAGGTGCCTCATCTATCTCACGGGGTGTGGATGCCGGGGCAGGTTTCCCCCGTCCCCTGATCTTCCCCTTGTTGGCAGCTAGCTGGGCCTTTGTTCCAGGCTCCAGCCCCTGTGAACTCTCCCTCCGGGCAGTCATGGACCGTGTGTTCGCACAGGTCCAGTCAGGTGATCCCAGCATTTCCGTATGTGTCCTGAACTCAACCTCTTTCCAGGCATTGTGCTCAAGGTCGTTTCTCAACAGACAGTCGAATGGCATGGCAGGGCTCATCGCAACTCGTAGAAGGCCCGCGACCCCTCCCCAGTCAAAGGGAACCTCAGCTACGGGATATTGATCCCCCACTCTGTTGTCAATACGAATGCTTTGGGGAGCGTGAAAATCACGCTCCACTCCCAGACGCACTGCATAGGTGGATGACTCATCCAACCGAAATTTCCCCATTAAACCTTATTGTAGTCCACAATATAGTCCACAATATACTTTGCTTTTTTTCTTGTCCACATATATGACGTGGTGTATAAGGAATGCTTCTCATATTCACGTGTGCCCATCCAGACTTCATGCGTAAATACGATCCAAATACACAGGATATTTCAGAGCAGCATATCTTTATTAGAGAACCCAATGCATTTCGGGCATATTTCCAGCCCTTCGTCAGGGGTAACTGCAAGTAGACAATATCAGCATTACTGGGATGTACCGTTATCGACTATAATCGCAAAATCAGTATAACAATTTACATGTGTGTTTTTTTTCTTTAAACGTAACCCTTCAATTCAAAGTAAAAATACACAGTGAAACAACAAGTGGAAACAGTGATCTCCCGTGACCCTCTAACACTTCTTCATAATCCCTCGAGCGCAATCTGTCTGTCACATGGCATAGGTGTGCATGCACACCTGGATTCGGTATTTTACCACCCAATTGAATTGGGTGGTAAAATACTGAATCTGTATTGCCTTTGGGACTCAGAAGAGTCCCACCTACATTTGGATTTACCGAATCGGTAAAATTACCGATTCGGTATTTTACAGAATCGGTAAATTTATCGATTCGGTAAATTTACCGATTCTGTAAAATAAATGCCCCTACATGCCAATTCTTAAATACCGGTCGGTAACGGCCGAAATCGGCCGTTACCGACCGGTATTTAGGCTCCTACATCTGGCCCCTGATTCCTTCCCATGCGAGCTATTTTGGGGGCCCTTGTTGAACTCCTTCTTTTTATCTCCCCCCTCTTTCTTCTGGGAAGAACCCTGTCCAGCCTTCTGGGAGTCTCCCCCAGATCCCTTAGAAGACACCCTGGTACAAGCCCAGGTGTCCGCCTCCTCTGCAAGCTTCCTAGGGCTAGTTAACTTGCAGTCCAGCAGGTGTTGGAGCAGCTCCGGAAAACATTTCTCGAGGAGGTGCTCCCTGAGGAACAGATTGTACAGCCCCTCTGTGAGGGATTCACCACCACAACCCAACCCAAGATTTCTGCCGGACGGGACCAAACCGGAAATGAGGTTGGCGTCGCAGGCTTTCAGGAAACGCAGGCCGCAACTCCATCCGGCCCTCGGATACAAATGGCCGGCTACGCCGGGAAGGAGCGGAGGAACGAGAAGGACAACGAAGAAGAGAGCGAACGAAGCGAAGAGGACGTTGCCAGCACAGCAAACTGCCAAGGAGAAGAAGACGCCGAAAAGACACCCGACAACGCGAGCAAGACCGCCCGCCTGAGGGAACCAGAGGAGGCAGGATCTCACCATACCACGGTCACAGGGGACCGTGGCAACAGGCGAGTGAAGGGGCGACTGGGTTCTCTTTTAAAAGGTGGTGGGCAGGCCACCTGAGCACTTTACCGCGCCTATAGCACTTTGTCCCTCACTTAGGCACCTCACTGCTAGGGACCGATGTCGGATGGGCACGCTTCCCCTACCCTACTATCTGTAAATATCACAGAATCCCTGACGCTTGTCTTGTGTGTTTTCTTTTTCCTTCTCCCCCCCCACCCCCTTTTTGGAGGCCGGTTCAAGTCTTCCCCAACGTGAAGCAACGTGGGTCTGGAACAATCCAAAAAGAAGAAGAGACCCGAAGCTACGATTGTTACCACCTACTACGAACATTCCCTAAGAAGCGTGACTCTTCAGTCCCCCCCCTGTATTATTAGTTCACCCCATTTCTTTGGCTTATAAAGAGAGACTCTGGACAATTATGATCTATACCTGGGAGTGCTGCACAGTTCATGCACAAACCCGAGCACTTAAACCAAAGAAGAGCTAATAAAGCCTGTAAACCCTACCCTGCGACTCGTTCTTACCTTCATCCGGCTAGGGACCGGGACAAAGTTCCCCACACCCTCCTAATCAGTAACCTCACTGTCCCGCACCCAGCCCTCTAATGCCTTACCAGCGTAGTGCACAAAATCCACCCAGTTTTGCGTGGGAATCTTGTGACTGTTCCGAAATTTTTGCCGGTATTTTTCAGGGGTTAGCCCAAACTTTCTGCCTAAGGCAATCTTCATTGTGGGGTAAATGGTCTGTTCCTCCTGTTCTAGAGCCAGAAGGGTGTCCCTCCCCACCGGGGGCATGTGCTTATACAGGCCACCTCAATGACTTTCAGGAACCCCATGGGCTCTCAACGAGACCTTATAGGCAGCCAACCACTTGCCAATGTTGTCCCCTACGCTAAAACTGGCTACTACATCTTTGGGCAGTTAGAGTCTGGGCTCCCTGGTAACTTCCTTAGGTATGCTGCCACCAGTGGGATTGCTGGGGGTCACTATCTGCAGGGCTTTAAGATCCAGTTCCCTTAAAGTAATCTCATGGATAAACCTCCTCTCCTCCTGCTCTTTCTACAACCGTGCTAGCTTCAATTTCAGTTGCCTCTTCTCCCTCCTGTCCGCTAACTCTACTGAGGACAGGTTCCTTCCAGAAACACTACTGCCCGCCCTAGAAGGTGTCCCAGGCCCTGCTAGCAGGTTGCCGCCTTCAGTTTGGAACAGTGGTTCTAATTCTTCGGTGGTGTTAGGCTACATTCCTCCCTCGTCCCTTTCCCCATCCGGGTGGGCTGCTACCCATGCTCTCAAGCTGGTTTAAAGTTCCGCCTTCTTTGCGCCACGCTTAAAGAACACCCCTTTTTCCTTGCAAAATTCTCTAAGCTGCGTCACTGAGTAAGTTTCCATCTCAGCTAGCTCAAACTCCATCTTGCCAGATAGGCCCTCAGACATTTGCATGGAATTGATGGGGCACTTGAAACAAAGGCGTTAAATAGGAGCTACCTACAATCACCGTTTCAGGGAGAATTTTGGAAAAACCAAAAATGCCAATTTAATAATTGAGACTAACTCTTAGGAAAACAAAATTGCCAGTCAGAGAAAGAACAAAAATTAGGTGTAAGGTGCGTGGTGCACACTAAGTTGCTATAGGGTGTACGCAAGCACAAATCCGATCCCACCGCTGCCACAAAATGTTGGAACCGGGACCACCGGCCCTCTTAGGGTAGCATGGCACAGAGTGGGAAGGCTAAGTCTAGAAGGCAATTGTGACATACTTGCGCAGCACACTCTACAACACCCCAGCGCAAACCCACCAAAAATGACACCACACCGTCTTGGTTAAATAGAAAATAGAGAGGCTTTATCTTTTTCTTGCATTAAAATAAAAAAAAGGGGTGAAGTTTCCATTAGTTAATAAAATTAGGACTTTGGGCATTCCATTTTTTGATTAACTGTGTTAATTACACAGTACATTGCATTTCCTCACAGTAGTCAAAGCACCAGGTATTTAAATACATTCCACTAAGCAATCAGCAGGTAAGTAAATTACCCATAAATCAATAGGAACATGTTGTGGTTGAAATCAGTCAGGTAAGTACATTAAATACTGATTTGGTAGATATATGTATCCATTTAGAGCAAGCATGTAAATACATTAATTTTTGATTTAGCAGGTTTTTGCATCAATTTGAATCAAGCTGGTAAATACATTGAGATTAGAAAAACAGTGGTTTCATATCCGGAGTGCGCTGTCTCTTCCTAGCTCCTGCGCAAGAAAGTACTTATGGAGGCTTTACTTCAGAGGTGGAAGAGTGGTCTGGAACCCACTCTCTTAATATAAGCCAGTCACGTTGTTACCAGAGAGAGGATCAACTTAAGGGCTTAGTTCTTGGCACCCCCTCAGTCATTACAGTCCCCCCTCCCTGAATGGTGTCTTTCCTTCAGCACCACCCTCCATTGAGTTGTCCCCCGATACCTCTACGCCTGTCGGGCGCCTCTGTCACACATTCTGCAGAACGAGTCTGTGGGCCGATCTTCCCCCGACCTCCCGCTCAGGTCTTATGGCACTTTGCCTGAGGCGGGGACACCTCAGAGGCCCCAAAGCGTGTGGGCCTCCTCGCGCGTTCCCTCCTGTCTCTCTGGAGAGTCAAGCTGATGGTTGATTCGGCCTTCCGAAGGGCCGCGGCAGCTTCCACTCCTCGGGCAGAGAGGAGACGCACTAGGCGGGAGTCCGTTTGTTAAGCGACCCCGCCCATCGACTCTCTCAGAGCCTCGCGTCGCTCCCCTTTTCCTCACGCTTGGCCCATCTCAGCACCCAGGCCAGCGGCGGTGAAACTTTTGGCAACCTCGGCACCACAGCGCTTCGGAGAGGACAAAGGGGGGGGGGCTCTGAACGATGCAGTGCTGGCAGAATTAGGCGGCAGACTCGCAGGCAAGGTCAGCCGCTTCTAACAAGGGCCAAACAGGAGGCAAGGGCAAAGGTTAAGACCCAGCCTTACTTCAGGAGTCGTAGTAAAGGTCCCTTGCTCAGCATTGCCATTTTAGCATACAGCGCTCACCCTCCAAGGTTCCCGGGGATGGGCAAGGTCACTCTCACCAACTGTCCAAATGAATTAAACTTCTTGATGTATGGACGCACTGGGCGTTGGGCTCTCGGATCTTCTCTCAGACAGGGCCAGATCAACAGGAAGGAGGGCAGCACCCTCAGACCAACTAGCAGCCCCTAGGAGCAGTCAAATTAGCCTGAGACACAATCCCCCTGACGCTGTAGTCTGCACTCCAGCCAGCCCAGCAGTGACAAAATGGCCGCCCAGTGTCCTCCCTTATATAGCCTGGGCCCAGGTCACTAGAGTGGACCGAAAGGTTCTGGAACCCCCTAATGCTATCCTATGGGCCAGAGCTCTGAGGTAATTTCTAGCAGGCGTCCATTTTATGAAGCTCTCCCATCCCACCATTTTAGGAAGGCGCACCTGCGCCTCAGCACTGATTGGCAGTGGTGAGGCGCCCGGAGACCTAAGGCCACACGAAAAAGAATTGGTGGGAAAACAAAATGTGAGGCAGAAAGAGAGAAAAAAAATAGGGGGAGACCACCCAAAAGCTGACAGGTCTAACACATACCATCAAGTTCTCCTACATGAGGATTCAAAAGACTTGACTGCGTTTATAACACCAGAAAGATTGTATAGATTTTGCAGGATGCCTTTTTGGCTTAGCTAGTGCTGCTGCTGTATTTCAGAGGTTGATGAAACAAACATTAAATGGTCTCACTGGAGCTATAGCATTCCAGGATGACATCTTGGTTGTTGGAAAAAATGACGAGGCACATGATCACAATTTAATGTAAGTTCTCAATGCCTTATCAAACAAAGGTTTAACACTTCGTGCAGACAAGTGCAAATTCAAGAAAAGAGAGGTTGAATACCTGGGACACTGTATCAGTGGAAATGGAATTAAACCTAAAACATCACATTTGGAGAACATTAGTAAAGCTCCCATTCCTGAGAACAAGGAACAATTAGTTGCTTTTTTTAGGCTTTGTAGAATATTACGCTAAATTAATTCCGAATTATGCAACTGTAATTGAACCTTTTAGGAACTTACTTAAGAAAAATGCTAAATATATTTGGACTGATGCTATGACTGCAACGTTCACCACTGTTAAGGAGATGATTACTAGAGCTCCGTGTCTCAAACCAATTGTAATTGGCAAAAACTGTATTGTAATGGTAGATGCAAGTAACTGTGGATTAGGTGCTGTACTAATTCAAGAAGAGTGGGGTAAGGAATGGATTGCGGCATATGCATCAAGGACTTTGAGGGAATCTGAGCGTCACTACTCGGTGATTGAAAGAGAGTTATTAGCATGTGTATGGGGTGCCGAACATTTTAGACCATTTTTATGGGGTACAAAATTCACCATCAAGTCTGACCACAAGCCCTTAGTTCACATATTATCACCTGGTGGTGGGCGTACCCTGTCATCAAGACTGGCTAGACTATCTTCAAGACTACAAAATTTCCAATATTCTTTGGAGTATGTTCCGGGGAAATCCAATGTCCATGCTGACTGTATGTCAAGGCTACCTCTTCCGTGCAAAGATTCAGACAGTGTTGACGCTGATGAGTGTGAAGTGGCGCATGTAGTATGTGATGTAAAATTAGTGCTTGGTCACAATTCTGTTATTCATGAGCAACTGTGAAATGAAGAGATGGGAAAGGATCAGGAACTCAAAAAAGTAAAAGAGTTTATATTGAAGGGGTGGCCGGAAGGAAAATAACCTATTGGGAGTTTAGTTAGTTATTATAAAATTCATGATGAGTTGGCCATAGAGAATGGTATTGTCTTAAGGGGGATACATTTATTCCACCTTTTGGTCTCAGGAAGTTGTTGGTTGACTTTGCTCATGAAGGGCATTTTGGTATTTCAGTGACTAGGAGACGTTTAAAAGACAATTGTTGGTGGCCAGATTAGACTAATATGTGGAACATCGGGTAAGACTTTGCACATTATGCGCTAGCAGTGATAAGTCAGCTAAAGCCTTAATCCCTATACCACAACCTGTGGATCTACCTGTTACACCTTGGAGTAAGCTTGGCATTGATATTATTGGACCATTCAGTATTTTACCACATCAATATTCCTTTGGCATTGTGTTTATACATTATTTTTCTAAATGGCCAGAAATTAAAATGGTAAGTGAAGTTACTTCAGAAAATATCATACAATTTTTAGATGAAATATTCTGTAGAGAAGGTATTCCTCAAGAGATTGTGACAGATAATGGACCACAATTTGTTAGCAAACAAATGGAGGATTATCTAATGAGATGTGGCATTTCTCACAAAAAGATTGCAGTTTTTCATCCAGAAGGAAACGGTCAACTTGAGAGTTTTAATAGGGTTGTTAAGGAGGCTATCCAATTGGCTGTTAAAGGTGGATTATGTTGGAAAAGGCTTTACAATCCATTCTGCTTTCTTACAGAACAGCTCCAAATGCAGTCACTTAACCCTAGTACAAAATTAGTTCCATGGTGGCTAAGGAACAAGAATAAAACTAAAGCAGATTTTGCTGAGATTGATTTCAAAGAAATTCGTAGGAAAGTAGATAATTACAAAGAAAAGATAAAGTATGATTTGTTAAAAAATAAGACCGTGAGGAATGTTTTTATTCAAGTTGGTGACTTAGTACGGTTGAAGAAGGGCTGCTCTGTACGTAAGGGATTATCAAATTGGTCTGATCCCATACAAGTAGTAGAAGTGTTCAAGAATGTAGTACGAGTAGAAGATGGCAGTGTTTGGAACTTTAATAGGGTTTCAATCTTCAAAGGTAGAAAGAATGTGGGTGATGATTCTTCAAATGTATTTTTAGATGTTAATGGCGAGGACATAAGTACTTCTAATTCGGGAATAACTTTTAGTGAACAAGGTGTTTCTGCTTCTGCATGTTCAACTAGAAGCTCAAGAGTTCGCAATTTACCTTTCAGATTTAAGGATTTTGTGCTTTCCTAATAGGAAGGGAAAAAAATAAATAATAAAAGGGGGGAGGTGTGTTGTATGTTGTTACTTGAAACAGACACAAGTGCTCTGCGCGCGTGTCGATTTCAAGTAACTACTCACGAGGTATTTTGACTCGAAGAGGAGTGCGTGGGATGTGTATGTTTGCCGCGTGGTATGTGGATGTTTTAAATGGTGTATGTTGGCCGCGTGGTATGTGGATGTTTGAATGCGAGTGTGGAGATATAGGCATTGGGAAAACAACAGTTGAGCATTCTTACTTGGTACTGGACATGTAGCAGACATGGAATAAACGACTCTGCATCGTACCCGTTTCTTCATCGTTATTTCTGGTATTCATCAATTGTAAAGGAATATATCTTTTTCTACACATAGTAAGTCCAAAAAGTGCTTCTTTTTATTCAGTCAATCTTTAAAAACTGGCGCACAGCCAACGCGTTTCATTCCCAGTAGTGCTAAAAGGTAACTTCGTCAGGGCTCTTAGATAATTGGCCAATGGTTGTTGAAAGATAGTGTAACAAAACAAGCAACGACGTCCTGAGAAGCACAATGCGCATGGGCAACTAATGATGAAAATCTCTTTGGTAATTAGACCAGTCAACGTAGAGAAAATAATGTGGTAAGAAGAGCGATGTCCTAAATAGAACAAGGCCCCTGGACCGATCTGAATGAAAACCTAAAGATGAAGGGGGTGTCCCTCTTGTATAGTTCGCCTCCCAGCAATAATGAAAGGTGACTAAACCAGTAGCGTCTTGATGAGCACAAAGTTGCCAGAAATTAAGTATAATCAAAATCTTACGATTTTTTTAAAAGAACAGATATCGCTCGGAAGCTCCTAGGGTGGTATATGCTGTTGATCACAGTAAGGGAAATAAGTCCTGATTGGTACTCTCCAAACAGGATAACGATATGGGGCATTATAACCGGCAGGACTTTTTTAAGGATTGACTGAATAAAAAGAAGCACTTTTTGGACTTACTGTTTGTGTGTCTACTTTCTACGAGTGCACCTTCCATATTTTCTTGAAAATTGTGACCATGATTTGCACCTCTGGACGACAGGTGCGGGAAGTGTGTTGCACCTCTTTTTGTTATTAATGGTACATGTTGATTGGTTGAGCTGGACCCCGGTCTGTCGTTTGTTCTTTTCTTGCTAAAAAATTGTAATAGCGCTGTTGAATTAATAACAGTGTCCTTAACCGGCACTCCTTTGGGACAATGTACCCAAGTATTTTCTCCTTTCTTTTCTTTGATAAATTCAATGAGCTGTATAAACTTTTCAGTTCAAATATCTTGTAGTTTAATTCTTCATCGTTGTTACATCACAATGGTTCCATCAAACATAGATTGTATCAATGTTCTTCTTTCGCGTTTATTTACATCCATACATTGGTAAATTTGGAATCCGTATGCATTTATGGATTACAATTCCCTATGCATTTCGGAGCTGAGCCCTTAATCAGGGCAGATCTTTTATCTGAAAAACGAAAAACGTGATGTTGTAGTCCAAGATAATCTGCAACTCCACGAGATAACACAAATGTGACATGTGAAACAAGCATTGAAAATGCAATAGGTCTCGCAATAGAAGAGTTTGACATTTTTCGTTTTGCATATGGATGAGTGGCGTTGCGTGGATGAGTGGCGTTGCGTGGATGAGTGGCGTTGCGTGGGTGAGTGGCGTTGCGTGGGTGAGTGGCGTTGCGTGGGTGAGTGGCGTTGCGTGGGTGAGCGGCGTTGCGTGGATGAGCGGCGTTGCGTGGCTGAGCGGCGTTGCGTGGCTGAGCGGCGTTGCGTGGCTGAGCGGCGTTGCGTGGCTGAGCGGCGTTGCGTGGGTGAGCGGCGTTGCGTGGGTGAGTGGCGTTGCGTGTGTGTGTGGCGTTGCGTGTGTGTGTGGCGTTGCGTGTGTGTGTGGCGTTGCGTGTGTGTGTGGCGTTGCGTGTGTGTGTGGCGTTGCGTGTGTGTGTGGCGTTGCGTGTGTGTGTGGCGTTGCGTGTGTGTGTGGCGTTGCGTGTGTGTGTGGCGTTGCGTGGGTGAGTGGCGTTGCGTGGGTGAGTGGCGTTGCGTGGGTGAGTGGCGTTGCGTGGGTGAGTGGCGTTGCGTGGGTGAGTGGTGTTGCGTGGGTGAGTGGCGTTGCGTGTGTGAGCGGCGTTGCGTGTGTGAGTGGCGTTGCGTGTGTGAGTGGCGTTGCGTGTGTGTGTGGCGTTGCGTGTGTGTGTGGCGTTGCGTGTGTGTGTGGCGTTGCGTGTGTGTGTGGCGTTGCGTGTGTGTGTGGCGTTGCGTGGGTGAGTGGCGTTGCGTGGGTGAGTGGCGTTGCGTGGGTGAGTGGCGTTGCGTGGGTGAGTGGCGTTGCGTGGGTGAGTGGCATTGCGTGGGTGAGTGGCGTTGCGTGGTTGAGTGGCGTTGCGTGGGTGAGTGGCGTTGCGTGGTTGAGTGGCGTTGCGTGTGTGAGTGGCGTTGCATGTGTGAGTGGCGTTGCATGTGTGAGTGGCGTTGCATGTGTGAGTGGCGTTGCATGTGTGAGTGGCGTTGCGTGTGTGTGTGGCGTTGCGTGTGTGTGTGGCGTTGCGTGTGTGTGTGGCGTTGCGTGTGTGTGTGGCGTTGCGTGTGTGAGTGGCGTTGCGTGTGTGAGTGGCGTTGCGTGTGTGAGTGGCGTTGCGTGGCTGAGTGGCGTTGCGTGGCGTTGCGTGGCTGAGTGGCGTTGCGTGGCTGAGTGGCGTTGCGTGGGTGAGTGGCGTTGCGTGGTTGAGTGGCGTTGCGTGTGTGAGTGGCGTTGCGTGGTTGAGTGGCGTTGCATGTGTGAGTGGCGTTGCATGTGTGAGTGGCGTTGCATGTGTGAGTGGCGTTGCATGTGTGAGTGGCGTTGCGTGTGTGTGTGGCGTTGCGTGTGTGTGTGGCGTTGCGTGTGTGTGTGGCGTTGCGTGTGTGTGTGGCGTTGCGTGTGTGAGTGGCGTTGCGTGTGTGAGTGGCGTTGCGTGTGTGAGTGGCGTTGCGTGTGTGAGTGGCGTTGCGTGGCTGAGTGGCGTTGCGTGGCTGAGTGGCGTTGCGTTGTTGAGTGGCGTTGCGTGTGTGAGTGGCGTTGCGTGTGTGAGTGGCGTTGCGTGTGTGAGTGGCGTTGCGTGTGTGAGTGGCGTTGCATGTGTGAGTGGCGTTGCATGTGTGAGTGGCGTTGCATGTGTGAGTGGCGTTGCATGTGTGAGTGGCGTTGCATGTGTGAGTGGCGTTGCATGTGTGAGTGGCGTTGCATGTGTGAGTGGCGTTGCATGTGTGAGTGGCGTTGCGTGTGTGTGTGGCGTTGCGTGTGTGTGTGGCGTTGCGTGTGTGTGTGGCGTTGCGTGTGTGTGTGGCGTTGCGTGTGTGAGTGGCGTTGCGTGTGTGAGTGGCGTTGCGTGGCTGAGTGGCGTTGCGTGGCTGAGTGGCGTTGCGTGGGTGAGTGGCGTTGCGTGGCTGAGTGGCGTTGCGTGGGTGAGTGGCGTTGCGTGGTTGAGTGGCGTTGCGTGGTTGAGTGGCGTTGCGTGTGTGAGTGGCGTTGCGTGGTTGAGTGGCGTTGCATGTGTGAGTGGCGTTGCATGTGTGAGTGGCGTTGCATGTGTGAGTGGCGTTGCATGTGTGTGTGGCGTTGCATGTGTGTGTGGCGTTGCGTGTGTGTGTGGCGTTGCGTGTGTGGCGTTGCGTGTGTGAGTGGCGTTGCGTGTGTGAGTGGCGTTGCGTGTGTGAGTGGCGTTGCGTGTGTGAGTGGTGTTGCGTGGGTGAGTGGCGTTGCGTGGGTGAGTGGCGTTGCGTGGGTGAGTGGCGTTGCGTGGGTGAGTGGCGTTGCATGGGTGAGTGGCGTTGCGTGGGTGAGTGAATGGTTAGCTGTTGCTTATGCGACGTATAGCACTTAATACTAAAGTAGGCAGACCTTCTTAGCCTTTGTGAGAATAATAGCAAAATAAAAATAAAAACCAGATCAAGTCAAGGACGCAAACGGCACCATGCTATTGTTTATTTACTCAGATGATATGCATAAAAATGTAACTTGTGAGCACGTTTCTCTAACTCTCCAATAATCCCATTACAACACTTTGTACAAATGAGATTGGGAATCATCCTTCCGAAGTCGAGAAAAATGTGCAACGCTGTGTTGAAGTTAATTTTTTTAATTAACAAAATGCAAATAATGTGGAGAGATTTCAAGTGATTCAGGAATGGGGGCCCTTGTAAAGAGAAAGTACGGCCGGCCTGGGCAGTGATAGGGGAGGAGGGAGGAGAAATGCGAGTCACGGCAGCAGCAGCCTTTGATGTGCCTGCCGGCCGGCCGTGAATAATTAGGGGGTGAGAAATGCGCTCGGAGGGCTGCCTTTGATGTGGTAATGCGAGGCAGGCAGGCAGGCGGCTGGTGGCATTGTGCACGCGCTTTTTAGGGCTTGCGCAAGCGCAATGACCTAAAAAGCACATGCACTTGAAGGAATCGCCAGTGGAATCGCCAGTGGATAAACACTGGATAAGCCCCTATAGAGCTTCGCCAGCTATGCGCTGAAGCGCATCAGCAGGCGAGCCCTAAAAATAATGAGCTGTGAAACGGATTTACACAAACTGGCAAGTGTGCTGAGGCTACTCGAATGTGGTGAAACAACGTGCTCACGTTTAATTACCATGCTTGCCTACTGTATACGGTGATCATTGGGGTCAGTAACAGTACGTCAAGGTTCCGAAGTGAAACGCTGTGAAAAAACGAGCCACACTTGTTGGTGCTTGTGTAGATCAGAAGGTAAACCCCATGTTCTCTGAACAGTTAATTTCTTGCCGCGTTCAAACGTAAAAATATTCTTGTGATCTTCAACTCCCGTAAACAGCAGTGAATCGTGACGGTGTTACTGAGCGAGCGGAAATATGGATCTCGGTAGAAACTGAAAAGGGGTTATAATAGAGTGAGTGTTAGTGTCGGCCATCTTAAAATGGATACAAAAGAGAAACGTTAAATGAGAAGTTCCGTGTAAATGGAAATGGAAATAGAAGAAGACTTATGTGTTATCAAACGTAAGAGATAAACATGATGGGATTTACACATAAATGATCATTAGCATGTAGTTACAGGAAACAACTATATTCTAAGCGTTCATTAAGACCCTTCGGGTGGCAAGAGTCCAGTCTTTTTATCCAATACATTTCACGTTGTAACAGTATTTCTTGTTATCTGCACACTCTTTCACTGGAACAATCTCAAAAAACAAAAATCTCAACTGGCTTACGTTATGTTTATGGGTGAAAAAATGGGCTGCCACTGGAGCTTTCATTACTTTCTTATTGTGCTTTTATGCTCCGTCAGTCACGTTTCTATTTTTCGCTCAGTCTTTCCTACATAGTGGAGCCCGCACGGGCATTTAAGTAAATAAATTAGATTTTTGTGTCACAGGTGGCATTGGTAAACAGTTTAATGCTTGTGCCAGTGGTGGGATGCCTTATGCTGGTGCCCCGGATGATGTTATTGCAGTGACCTCAGTTTAAGCATGGTATGGTTCCTTTATATGCGACTGGCGGAGCATTAAAGCACAAACTACAAGATATTTGAACTGAAAAGTTTATACAGTTAATTGAATTTATCAAAGAAAAGAAAGGAGAAAAAACTTAGGGATATTGTCCAAAAGGCGTGCCGGTTGGGGACACTGTTGTTAATTTAACAGCGCTATTACCATTTATTCAGCTCAACTCCCCAGGGTCAGAGGGAAACACCCACCAGCACCCAAACAAACAAGAGAAATCAGTTTAAAGTTTACATTGATCATTCTTTTATATAACATAGTGTGCCACACGACTTTCTTCAGCCCAAAAAAAACCCCACAGATTTGAAATAGCCTACGACAGGTTTGTGTATTGACACCCACCTTGCTCGCCCTTTACTTAATGGAACTACCCCTCATTTTATCCGAAGTGCAGGCATTATCTCGAAAAACGGGAGGACGAAATAGATGACATATACCTTGTTTGTTATATGCTGACAATTTGGTCATTATAGATGTAACACAGATAGGATTGCAAAGGAAATTGGATGCTTTCACTAAGTATTCCGATAAGAAAACATTGGTAATTAACATGGATAAAACAAAGACTATGTGTGGTCGGGAAGTTCTTAGGAATCGGTCGCCCCCTCCTTATCTGGTGCTAAAAGTAGTCTCAAAACAGTCCCACACTAAAGTAGTCCCAAACTATATAGGTTGGTACTTGTGGTTTATTAGTAGAGGCTCAGGGTTTTACTTCTTAAACATCGGTACATTCCTGCAGATAGTAAATAGGCAGTCAATAGGGGATAAACACAACGCAGATGTGGGGCCCTCCACTGTAGACTCCTTGTCTCTCTCCTCCCAGCTTCTTGTCGAGGTAGGCGAGGGTGGACCCAAAAGAAAAGAACAAGGGCTCAGGCTTCTGTAGTACTAAACATAAGAGGGAGGGGAAGTGTGCCGTCACCAGTCCCTACTGTGTCGTGCCTAGGTGGGGGTAAACAATTGGTGACTTCATGCCCATTATCCAAGCCCACAGCCCCCCAACAAGCCCTGAGCATGCAGCGGGTACTTGCCTGCTGCCACGACCCTCCTGGGCCGTGGTGTTGGGAGACCAAGCCTTCTCGCCGTCGGGGAGTGCACTGGTACCGGGCGTAGTGCTCCTGGAGCTGTTTTCCCTCATCGTCTCCTCCTTGCTGCCGTGGGGCTCCTGCTCTGCTTCACCGGTGCACACCTCCTTCGCGTCCTCCTCTGCTCCTCTCGTGGTCGTGCTCCGCTGCTTGTCCTCCAGTCCGACTTTGGTGGCATCCTCCTCTTCCTCTCGCTCCGTAAACGCCAAACGCCATTCCGCCCGCCTACTGTCCTTATCAGCCGTCCCAGCCGCGGATTCCGGGTCGGACGCAAGAGCGCCAACCCCACTTCCGGTTTCTGTTTCGGCGGAGGCGGTCATGTTGGACAGGTCGGCATCACCCGTGAGGGATTCCTGATCACATTGCCTTCTCCTTCTGAATGGACGATCAGGCCATTCCAAGACCGGGAACCTGGAGAGATAGTCCACATTTGTTTGGAGTTTTCCTGCAACGTGTATGGCCTCAAAGGTGAAGAGCTGGAATGCAAGGAACCACCGTAAGACTTTAGGATTAGAGTCTTTATGTAAAGAGAGCCAAGTGAGCGGGGCATGATCAGTCAGAACTAGAAAGGAACGCCCTAAGAGATAATATTGGAGCGCTTCCATGGCCCATTTGAGTGCTAGGCACTCTTTCTCAATTGTTGCATACCTAGTTTCTCTGGGAAACCATTTCCTACTGAGATAGAGGACGGGGTGTAGGTCTCCGAAGTCATCTGGTTGGGAGAGAACAGCCCCACGACCCCTTCCTGAGGCATCTGTTTGAAGGACAAATGTCTGTTTGAAATCCAGACAGGTAAGCACTGAGGAAGTGCATATAATCCTTTTTAGTTTCTGGAAGCTTTCTTCTTGGGAGGCTACCCAAAGAAGCCGTGTGTGCTTTTGTGAGCAGATCGGTGAGGGGACTAGCTATTTCAGAGAATTGAGGGATAAACTTTCTGTAATACCCCACCAACCCCAGAAATTAACAAACATCTTTCTTACAAGAGGGACGGGGTATCTGGGATATGGCTTCTATCTTGCTGACTTGTGGCTTTATACAACCTTTACTGATAGTATATCCTAAGTATTCAATGCGGTCAGTCCCAAAAGTGTTTTTTGGGATTGAGTGTGAGACCTGCCTATTTTAAAGACCGAAGTACTGCTTCCAGGTGTGTTAAGTGTGTTTCCCAGTCTGGACTATAGACGACAATGTCGTCCAGATAGGCAACCGCAAATTGAAGGTGTGGGGCTAGTAGCGTGTCCATTAACCGATGAAAAGTAGCGGTGGCCCCATGAAGGCCGAAAGGCAGGACTTTAAAGTGAAATAGACCCATTGGTGCTGAGAAGGCTGTTTTTTCTTTGGCCGATGAGGTTAATGGTATCTGCCAATAGCCTTTGGTTAAGTTTATGGTTGTCATTACCCGAGCTTCCCCCAGTCGTTCGATTAACTTGTCCACCGTGGGCATTGGCATCAAACTTTGATACCGCGTTCACCTGACAAAAGTGTATACAAAACCTGATTCTCCCATCAGGTTTTGGAACGAGAACGACCGGAGAGGACTAGGCACTGTGGGAAGGTTCGATTATATCGGCTTCCAGCATTGCTTGTATCTCCTGATCGACTGCTTTCCTCCTTGCTTCAGGTATTCGATACGGTTTTAGCTTAACTGGTTGGGTTGTTTTTGTGACAATATCGTGCTCTACTAAAGTAGTTCTCCCCGGACTCCCTGATAGGACAGTAGCATATTTTGTGCAGAGATCCAACATCTGTTGTTTTTGTTTTGCTGTTACTTGTGGTCCTAATTGGATGGGGTTATCTTCCTTATGTGCGTGGGGAACGTAGGCCACTTTCATGGGTTTATCTATGGTTATGTGGCTTATGGATGTGTCTGTATTTGGAGTAACAGGAAGGGGTCCCTTCTAGGCTTTAAGAGGATTTACATGATATATCTGTCCCTCGTTCTTCTTATGGGGAACACCAACTCTGTAGGTCACGGGGGTTACTTTACTAAATACTTTGTAGGGGCCCTGCCAGTTGGCTAATATTTATTTCTCTGAGCTAGGTAATAGAATGAGTACCTGATCTCCGGGTTTTAACTCCCTAAGCCTTGATTGATGGTCATATTGCTGTTTTTGTCTAGTTTGAGCACTCTTTATATAGACCTCCTCCCATAGGGAAGACAATGTTTCATTCAGACTGGCTGAATGTTGAGGTAGAGGTTTGCCCTTGTCTTCTTCCTCCGTCCACTTCTCTATGGCCATGTCTAGGAGTGTCCGGGGTTGTCGGCCGAACAAGAGTTCAAAGGGAGAAAACCCTGTTAATTTTTGCTCGTGTGTCCTAATAGCGAATAAGACAAGGGGGAGTTGCCGGTCCCAATCCCTCCCCGCCTTGTCTATGCTCTTTCTTAGGATGGTCTTAATTATGCAGTTGTATCTTTCTCCCAAACCATCCGTTTGAGGGTGGTAGACTGATGTGCGTATCTGCTTTACTTTGAGGATGGCAAATATTTGTTTCATTAAACGAGACATAAACGGAGTTCCCTGATATGTTAATAATTCCTGAGGGAACCCAACCCAAGAAAAGAACGTAACCATGGCATGGGCTACAGCTGAGGTGGTCGCGGAGGAAAGGGGTATGGCTTCTGGGTATCTGGTAGTGTAATCTACCAGAACAAGGATGTACGGGTGCGTGCCCTCGAAGAGGGAATCAAGGGACCTACAAGTTCCATCTCTACTCTCTTAAAGGGAACATCTATAATGGGGAGGGGTTGAAGCGGGGCTTTGGGAATAACTGGAGTCTTGATTAATTGTCAACGGGGACAGTTAGTACAGTACCTGGCTACTTCCTGATATACCCCTGGCCAATAGAATTTTGGTAACAAGTATTTCAAGGTATGCTCTTTGCCATAATGCCCACCCCCTGTCTGGATATGGGCCAAGGATAATACCTGTTCCCTGTAGGATCGAGGCACCAACAACTGTTCTTTTCTTTTGTCTCCCTCATGAGAAACTCGGTATAAAAGTGCCTTTTTCACACAGAAAAAAGGGCCTATCTGGTCTGGCTGGTCTTCCTGCACCTGGTTCCAGGCATTGAGCAAAGTAGTATCATCTCTTTGGGCGGCCCGGAAGCTTTGACCTGTCTCTCGCGGTGTCTCTGGGGAGGTTAAGATAGGAGCAGGTGAGAGGGGTTCTGACTGAAGATAGCTAGCTCGTTCTCTCCTTTTTTCGCTGCGGGTTTTTGGTGTTTTAGGGAACGTTTCCTCTATTTCTTCTGCATAAAAAGGGGCCCTATCTAACCAGAGGGCAGAGGGAGGAGATGCGGTATATGCCTGCGGATAGTCATGGAACCTGGGAAGGTCTGTTCCTAACAGGACTGTCTCAGGGAGGTTTGGTACCACCCCTAACTTCCTTAGTTGGGATTCTCCCTCTATATCCAATAACACCTCCACCAATGGATACAATTTTCTGTCTCCATGGACGCATGTTACTTGTATACAGTCCTCATTTACTAACTGGGACTCCCGTACCAGAGACCTGTCCACTACTGTTGACGGCACCCTGTGTCTAGAAACGCTAACAACGGCTTTCTGTCCAAGTATATGTGTTTTCTGTACCTTTCTGGGGGTCTTC
This sequence comes from Lissotriton helveticus, assembly GCF_964261635.1. Classification (NCBI taxonomy): domain Eukaryota; kingdom Metazoa; phylum Chordata; class Amphibia; order Caudata; family Salamandridae; genus Lissotriton; species Lissotriton helveticus. The sequence goes on from NC_136061.1 coordinate 257,639,349, forward strand.
TAGTCACCAACACCCTCCCTCAGGTATGCCTCACTTCCATGGGCTCTTGTGGGGGAAGGCGTGAGGGACAATTCCGAGCTATGTGTCCCCACTCGGCACAGTGGAAACACTGTGGCCCTGTTAGGGGGGCGTTTGGGACGGATGGTCGAGGTTGGGGTCGTGGAAAGGTTTGACCCTTTTGTTCTACAGGGAGTGGAGTAGACCTAGATGGTATCCTTGGGAGTCCAGTTGGAGTTTTGTGAGATGGAGCTTTCAACTACGGGGAACGGTGGAATGCACAGGCTAGGTCTACTGCATGGGTAACAGTCAGGTTGGGATGTTGCTTGATCCATGCTCTGGTACTGAATGGTAGGGCCTACAAGTACTGCTCAAGGTATACTTTTTCGGTGAGTTCATCCACAGAAGAGACGGTAGGTTGTAACCAGCGATTACCCAAGTCCCTTATGCGATAGTACAAGGCCCTAGGATTGTCGCCGGTTGTCCATTTTTCCTTTCTAAATCGTGATCTATAATACTCCTGGTCGCAACCCAAACGCTCTAGGATGGCCTTTTTTATGTCTGCATAACTGGTGACCCCGAGTGGGACGGGTATGCTCAGATGTGAGTCCCGTGCTTGCCTGCTGCCACGACCCTCCTGGGTCGTGGTGTTGGGAGACCAAGCCTCCTCGACGTCGGGGAGTGCACTGGTCCCCGGGGTAGTGCTACTGGAGCTGTTTTCCCTCGTCGTCTCCTCCTTGCTGCCGTGGGGCTCCTGCTCTGCTTCACCGGTGCACACCTCCTTCGTCCTCCTCTGCTCCTCTGGTGGTCGTGCTCCGCTGCTTGTCCTCCAGTCCGGCTTCAGTCGCGTCCTCCTCTTTCTCTCGCTCCGAAAACACCGAACACCATTCCACCCGCCTACTGTCCTTATCAGCCATCCCAGCCGCGGATTCCGGGTCGGACGCTAGAGCGCCAACCCCACTTCCGGTTTCTGTTTCGGCGACGGCCGCCATGTTGGGCAGGTCGGCGTCGCCCGTGAGGGATTCCTGATCACACTATGGTTTTTGAACGTCAAACAAAAAAATATCAGTGGTTGTGTAACAGAGTAAGGGTGGAAGAAGTTACATTATATAAGTACCTTGGATTGAATTTTGGTCCAAATTTAGATTGAAAATTACATCTGAATTCCGAAAAAGCAGGAGCAGTTCTTTCTGTCCTGGGGTTATGTAAATTTTACAGGATATATGAAGGATGTGATATGATCCTGGTTTTACAATATTTTAATGCCATGGTGCAAATAAAATGTATTTATGGTACAGAACTTTTTTAAGAGTGGCTATCAAGACTGGAACAAATGGGGCGTGTCTTAAAAGACTTTTAAGTATTCCCTAATTGTCTATGGTCCAAGTGATAAGAACAGAACTCAAACCTGTGTCCTGGTGTTTTATCTCAATGAAGCTGTGGATATGATATTAGAAGAGGTTATTACAGTACTGGGAGGACAAAATCGCATCTTTTTGTATAAAATGGCTTTTAAATAGTGAGTTGTAGTGGGCTGTGAGTGTAAGAGATATTTTAAGGAAACCTTTACCTCGCTCGCTTTACATTCTCCTACTACAGGGTTACCCAGAAAAAACTCCCGGCTGGACTTGAATATGAAAATGGACGCCTTGTCTAGAGAACATGATCTGAGGTATTTACACTCTTAAACGTCGATTACACACATAATTGATTCATGGTGTAATGAGGATATGTACCCTTACACTTCCACATTGCCTAATCCAGGTTTGCAACACAGCATTTTGAAATATAGATTATGTATTAACCCAATGTAGTTGAGCATGAAGTTACCCAGGATACAAGATCTCCAGGAAGGACCGCCCCACCCACCCAGGAGGAGGAATCGCCATCGTCCACAAATCCAGCCTCCGCCTGAGCACACTCCCTGACGAGTCCACAGAACTTATGGAACACCTTCACTTCAAGATACTGGCCAGCCCACCGCCGCCCTCCGAGGAACCATCATCTACCGACCCCCTGGACCCCGCGGACCCTTCGCCAACTCCATCACGAACATTATCTCCCCGCAGGCCATCACATGCACCAACTACACCCTGCTGGGAGACCTCAACTTCCACCTCGACAATCAACTGGACCCCAACACCACATGCCTCCTGGACAACCTCCACAACACTGGACTCCGCCAGATCGTGACCGAGCCCACGCACTCAGCAGGACACACCCTCGACCCCCTCTTCCCTACAGGAAACTCCATCACCTTCAGCCACACCACCGAACTCCCATGGACCGACCATCATTGCGTCCACTTCACCTTCAGAACACCCACCATCCACAGACACCAGCACCTGCTTCCACAAAGAAACAGGACCAAAATCACCGACGACCAGCTCACCTCCTCACTCAACAACTCCACCCCATTCATCGCGGAAAACGACGACCCCAACACCGCAGCCCGAACCCTGCATAGATGGATCTCGGACAGCACCAACACCATAGCCCCCCTCAAGAAAAACAACAATACCCGTGCCAAGAAAGCCAGATGGTTTACCACCGAACTTCGAGAATCCAGGCGCACATGCCGCCGCCTCGAAAAGGCCTGGAGAAACACCAAATCCACAGAAGCCCACAACAACTTCAGAGCCGCCACCAACGCCCACCATCAACTCATCAGAGAAACGAGGAAAAAAGCGATTGAAGACAGAATCTCCACCCACGCACACAACAGTAAGGAACTCTTCAGCATCATCTAGGAGTTCGCCCAACCCACCAGCGAGTCTACCGACATCCCTCCCTCACAAGACCTCTGCGACAAACTCAGCACCTTTTTCCACCACAAAATCAAGAGCATCTACGACAACTTCGACGAAGACAACCAACACACTGAACCCTCACCAACCACCCCCGACACCCGGAAACCAGCGATTGATGACTGGACAGCCCTCACCACCGAAGACACACTGAAGACAATGAAGTCAATCCACTCAGGGGCCCCCACGGACCCCTGCCCCCACCACATCTTCAACAGAGCCGCCAACACCATCACACCCATGCTCCGCCACACCATCAACCGCTCCCTGGCGACTGCCTCGTTCCCCGACGACTGGAAACACGCCGAGGTGAACCCCCTCCTAAAGAAACCCTCAGCGGACCCCACCGACCTCAAAAACTACAGACCCATCTCCCTGCTCCCGTTCCCAGCGAAAGTCATTGAGAAAGCCATCAACAGCCAACTCGCCACATTCATTGAAGAACACAACATCCTCGACTCCTCCCAATCCGGCTTCAGAAAAAAACCACAGTACGGAAACCGCCCTCCTCGCCGCAACAGACGACATCCGCACCCTACTGGACAAAGGAGAAACAGTAGCCCTCATCCTCCTCGACCTATCAGCGGCGTTCGACACAGTCTCCCACCGCACCCTAATACGCAGACTCTATGACGCAGGAATCCAGGACAAGGCCCTCGACTGGATCTGCTCCTTCCTCTCCGGCAGGACGCAGCGTGTCAGACTCCCCCCTTTCCTCTCGGACCCCACACCTACCACCTGCGGAGTCCCCCAGGGCTCCTCCCTCAGCCCGACGCTCTTCAACGTCTACATGGCTCCACTTGCCCCCATCGTCAGAACCTACGGACTCAACATCGTGTCATACGCAGACGACACCCAGCTCATCCTCTCCCTATCCAACGAGCCTAACACCGCCAGACGCAACTTTCGAGAAGGCATGGAAGCCGTCGCCAAATGGATGAAAAACAGCTGCCTACAACTAAACACCAACAAAACAGAAGTACTCATCATGGGCCCAAACCCCGACGCCTGGAGCGACACCTGGTGGCCCACCGCCCTCGGAAACCCGCCAACCCCCACAGACCACGCACGCAACCTGGGAATCATCCTGGACTCCGACCTCAAAATGGACCGCCAGATAAACTCTGTCTCATCTTCCTGCTTCCACACCCTCCGCCTCCTTCGTAAGACCTTCAAATGGATCCCCCTCGAACACCGAAAGACAGTCACTCACGCCCTGGTCACCAGCAGACTCGACTACGGCAACGCACTCTACGCCGGAATAAACAAAAACCTCATCCGCAAGCTACAGAACATCCAGAACGCCGCCGCAAGACTGGTCCTCAACCTGCCAAAACACTGCCACATCTCCCAGCACCTGCGCACACTCCACTGGCTCCCCGTCGAGGCGAGAATCACCTTTAAGATGCTCACCCACGCACACAAGGCCCTCCACGGCACCGGACCAGCATACCTGAACAGCCGACTCAAATTCCACGCACCCCAAAGGACCCTACGATCAGCCCAGCTCTCCTACGCCGTGGTCCCCCGCACCAGAAAGACCAGATCGGGAGGCCGCTCCTTCTCCTTCCTCGCTGCCAAAGCATAGAACGCCCTTCCGCTCCACCTCAGACAGACAACATCGCTCCCCATCTTCGCAAGAAACCTAAAAACCTGGCTCTTCGACAGACCCCCTCCTTGATGGAATGGAACCTGCACTCCCCCCACCCCTAGCGCCTTGAGACCCTTACGGGTGAGTAGTCGCGCTTTAAGAAACCCCTGATTGATTGATTGAGTGCGACTTTCAAAGTTTGTGGACACTGTAACAGTGGTATGAATATGACATGTACAAGTGTGCGTATTATATAGATTGTTGGTTTCATATTTGGGAAAGGTGCAGAGTATTAAAGCCCATTTTAGTAAAATATGACCTCAAATCATGCCAGGGAACTTCAAGATTTTTAGGTGCTACACGAGCATTAGACGTAATGATGGCAGTCAGATGTTTTTTTACAAATGAGTGAAAGGACAAATAAGGGTTATTTATTCATTTGGTGATGTTTTTAGTTTGCATTTTAATGTATTTATAGTAGTTTTCGTACTTGGGAATAATAAAATATTGAGATGAGTTTTTAATGATGTTTGATATGCCCATGTTTTATAACTGGGATAGTTTAGTATACTATAGTCCCAATAAACTTTCTTTTTGACAGACTGACCGACTGTCTGAGACAGAAAATATTATTTTTAATTAATGACTCTATGCTATCACTCATGAATCCCAGGCCAATAGCTGTGCAAATTGACAGCATAAAGAGACTAAAAACGGTGAGATTTACTTAAATAATTCCATTTGTTTTTGTTATAATGCTAATATTTTCCTTTGCATGTATTGCTTTATTATATTTGGCTTTATAATGTACTAAAATAATAAAGGCGTCAAAGTATATAAGACCATTTAGCAGTTAAATAAATGTGGACATTTATAAGTTAAAGTTTCATTTGTTCACAAAAATCTAAAATAAATATGAATAAATACTGATAAGATAGCCCAAAAATAAATATGGATAAATACAGTCAAAAATGTTAAAATAAGAAATACCATAAAACCAAGAGCCCTAGTTCTAAGAAAGGGCCTAAAGAATCGAGGATGAAACTGGACTGGTATATTTCGAACCTGGAAGACTATCAAACCTTCTCCCCTACCGTATGATTTGAAACCGTTATTCTTATCTTGTCAATCCTATCCTTCATAGCTGTCTTAGAATCTTGAAGATTCCGAGCGATTACTCTCCTTTCACAGTCATGTTTCTCTAGAAAATCAGCAGCAGTAGGCACAAGAGGAATAGACAGCAGAAAAGGGAGAAAGGAACGAGGACAGAATCCTTGGATGCAATTTAATAGGAAGACTTTAGTAGCCAAGTGAAAGGAGTTGTTATACAAGAACGTTGTTAAGGATAGGCATTCTGTCCAGTTGTTATGAGAGGCATTACAGAAACACCTCTGATATTCCTCTGTCCTCTAACTGATCCTCGTTGTATGACCGTTTGACTGCGGATGGTAACCTAAGGACAGAGCTTGATAGATACCCAGGGTAGAGCAAATTGACTGCCAGAACCTATAAATGTATTGACAGCCTCTGTCTGCGATTATGGTGTCAGGGAGCCCATTCAGATTAAATATATCAGTCAGGAATTTCATGCCCATCATGCTGGCAGTTGGAAGCCTCTGAAACATAGAAAAATGTACCAACTTGGAAAATGGTCTACAGTGAATATGATCACTTGGTTTCCACTGATGGGGGTAAGTCCACAATAAAGTCAGTGGAAATTGTGTGCCATGGAGGAGGAGGAATGGACAAAGGCTGAAGAAATTCAAAAGGCCTATTATGGACTGTCTTGGACTGTGAGCAGATTGGAAATGACTTCACAAAGAGCTCTACTTCCTCACAAACAGTAGAACACCAGAAGGAACGCAAGACAAATTCTAAGGTTGATTTAACTCCATGATGGCCTGCTCCTGCCAAGTCATGACATATTTCTAGAACCTCCGTTGAAGATCTTTAGTTGGATTTAACAAACCTTGCTGAAATAAATGTAGATCCTGGTGTTAGGCCAAAAGCACTTGATTCTACAGAACATCAAGACCTTCAGAGGAGATCTCAGCATAACCCCTGACAGAAACTGAAAATATGATGGAGTCAGCTCTCATTTTCATTTACTTTCAGACACTCTGTCGACCTTATCAGGGGTTCTGAGATAGCTTTTGAGTAATCCATATTACCGACCTTACCAGAGGTTGTTCTGTCTGTCCAATTATCAGCCTGATATGCTCGTGGATATCTAAACATTATGACCTTTAGTAGAAATTGTGGCTAACATTGAGTTGATCTTTATACTTCACTGATCAGTTGCAAGTAAATTGATTAATGAGACATTGTTTAATATTTTGGTTTAATTTTACAATGTAAAACATTCGACATCCACATCAAAGTAGCATGTGACCCAGTTACATCACATTTAAAGCAATGCACAGCTAGCTTCTGTAGTACAGTAGTCCCAAAAGAAGATAGTACATCTTGACTGTCCCTCCCGTCTGAGTCCACCTTTTGTACTTCCCCAGCGTATGTCTCCGCCCAGATGTGACCCTAACCTCCCATGGCGAAAACGTGGAAGGAAACTTTACGATAGGTCTTCATCCTCCTGCCCTAAACCGTAGAAGGAAACATTGATTATGAAGCTATGCCAATATATATTTGTGTTAAATAGTTTTTGGGAGAGAATTGAAAACAACTGGTGTTTGCAGTACTATATCAAGGCGAAATTGAAAAATCATCATGAGCCTTGAAAAAGGTGTCCCAAAGCACGACAAGCCTGTACTACGTCTCTATATTTAGTCAATATACATTCTTTTTTACTTGTTTTTGTTTATTAAATGATAATAAGGTATGGAAGTATTGCTACCAATTGTGAAATGTTTACAACAAAATGGTATATTTTGTAAATATATATAAAGTGTGTATAGATTTACATGTTGTGAACTACGAGTAAGGGGATAAACATAAAAGTGATTTGTCAAACATTAAATTTGCATTCTGGATTTGGGGAGGGGCCGCTTACAATATTTGTTCTTTGGTCATTGACTGCTATGTGACTATTGTTTGCTCTGCCAATCAAATGTGAATAAAATTGATTCTAAAAAACAAATAGGTAAGGAGAGGATGGGGAAAATATATGGTACAACAGCCAGAGCTGCTGACTTTGTAACTGGGGAACCAGATTCCAGTCTTGGCTTTGGCTCAACATCCTGTGATTCTGGGCAAATCACTTAATTTCCCGGTGCCTAAAATAATGGTGTCCTTGTGTAATATAACTAGTGCTTCTGTAAAGCTTAACAATATTTTTGGGTCAAATTTGCGCTGTAAATAAAATCCATTCCATTCCCCAGTACATCAATTGGTCTCTATAATAATCTCTGGGCAAAAATGTAACCTTATTAGTTATATTACAGGTGATTTATAGAATGTAGTTATCAACAACTAATAGGTGACCAGTTAACTTTTGCAGCATTTGTCGCTGTGCTCCAACACAAGTGACACATCTACAAGGATTACCAGGCACCCTAAATTTGATGGGTGTGTCCTGGATTTTCACGTGCAGTCCCCAACAGATTTTGCTCATGTGCTTGTTTTTATAGAGGGTTGGCTGAAAGCAGTGGGAGGAACGTTTTTAAGTGTTCCAAAGAGGGCATGCTAGCATACGTTACAAGAAAGCAATGTAATTAACAGGTAGGATACTAGGTGTAGTGTCTTGAGATTATGTGCACTAGGACCCTTGCGGTTCTGGTCCAACCCTAATATAGAAATTACGTAAACTGCTGGGAGGTGTTAAGATGTGGTTATAAGAAGTTATAATGCACTGTGTGCATGGTATGATTGCATTCTGAAGAATAAAGACGTCTGCTACAAAGCCCCATGTGTGGCGTGTTAATTCACATGCTCCCGGGCTGGCAAAGATGCTACAACTGGCAACGAGTAGGGGAAACATGCTGCGAAAGAAAAAGGTTGCTCTCCCTGAGATTTGGCAATGGTACAGAAAACTGCTTGTGTGTGCCACTTGCGCCCCAGTCGATTCAAAGCAGTCTGCAGTTGGCATATGAGGAGTCAAAGCCCTGCTCCAGCCCATACACAGCCATCAAAGAAGCTGAAGGCTGTGCAGAGGAGCACATTCAAAAAGCCCGCCAGAACCAGCTGGCAAGGCTGAAAGAAAAGATACTGTGTTGCGCCGTAACAGACAGCCATAATCAGTATGAAACAAATGCCGAAGGCAGTGACAACCAGGTACAAAAGGAGAAGCATACTCACCAGCACAATGGAGTGAAGTGTGACATGATGTAGTAATGAACAAAAGTAGTTCCAAGCAGGTAGCAGATTGTTGAAGGTAGGTTTAATTGCAGCACATAGAAACACAGCTGATCACCATCTGGCCAGACAGCAACTGACACAGCTGGAATTCTTAGGTGGAATCATTACAAACAGAACATGCTAAAGCTCTATGTAGAAGACAGTGAAAACAGACTAAATGCATAAAAGCTATTTACAACATATCTCCATCCCTTAAATCCATAAAATTTAAATAAAACAACTAATGAATGTAATCCCTAAGATAGACAGGCGGATGACGAGAACGAGTACTTCTTGAAGAATCACAATTAGTTGAGATAGGAACAGAGGAGGAAGAAGAAACAGAAGAGGGAACAGCGTCACCAGAACAAGAAGGAGTATGAATAGAAGCATCACGCCCAGAGCAGGAAGAAGAAAAAGAAGAAGAAGAAGTATCACCACAACCCACCTCCCTCCGTGAACTGGAAAGAGAAGAAGAATTGAGATCAGACTGAGCGGATAACATGTAACCACTACTGGAGGAAACAGAAAAAGGTAGAGAAGTCTTAACATCCACATCAGAATGACGCCTGTACAAAGCCACACGTCTGAAATTCCACCATTCCCCATTGTCAAGAAGAACACAACGAGACAAAACACGCTTTACGGCAAAAGGACCTCTAAATTTCGAGAGACCTTTAGAAAACCTCCCAGGCTTTACTTTGACTAAATCCCCCACATAAATTGGAGAGGTTAAAGAGGACTCTAGAGGAATAACATTGTCCACATTCCTTAGCCATGAAGGTGTTAATTTGGTTACAGGAGAACGACCCCGCATCAACTCAAAAGGGGACTTGCAGTCATGTTTGTGAGGAGTTGAGCGATAGGCCCAAACAAGTTCCTGAACCTTATCATTAGAAAAACAACCAAACTCAACAGACATTTGTATGATCCCCTTAACTAGCCTGTTGACCCTCTCACACATACCATTACTTTGTGGGTTATAAAGACTGGTCCGATGATGACTAATCCCACACTCCTTCAGAAAAGAAAACATTTTCTCGGAGATTAATTGTGTGCCATTGTCAGTTATTAACACAGAAGGAAAACCTTCATCCAAAAACACATTTTTAGGTTTCGTAACCTGGCGAGGGGCGAAGCCCCTCCCAGATCGAAATCTGTTGTTTTTAATAGTGAGGTTAGGACAGCCTCTGTTTCCAATTGGCTAGCTCCATAAATGGAGGCTAGCCATTGGGAGGCAGAGGCTGTCAATCGCGTTTTCTCTCGAAAACGAGATTCGGGGGCGTTTCTGGTGCTTTTTTTAAGCCCCGCCCCTTTGTCCCGGGCCGCGCTGCGATTGGCTGCCGGCCCGGGACACCCCCGTGATGTCATTCCCGGGCCGCGCTGTGATTGGCTGCCGGCCCGGGACACCCCCGTGACGTCAGCCAATCACAGCGCGGCCGGGACCTGACTTGCTAAACAATGTGTTGCCAGTGTTGTGAAAATAAATTAGCAAGGCTTCTAATACCATTTCACTAACAAGTTATTCATATGGTATTTTACTGCTGTTTCTCGGTGATCCATGAGGAGGCATTGTCCAACGTTGATAGCATCGATGTTCTGTGTAGGAAACAACAACATAACATTTTATAAACGTATTTAATTCAAGCGCAATTTAATTCAAGCGTAACTGCTTTTTTAATAAATGTACTTTGCGCCTTATTATTATTTTATTGTTTTCTTTTACAAATTAACATGTTATCTTTAGGAAGTTCATTAGTCCAAGATGGCGGCCACGTGAATAGTCTTGTTTTTAGTCCTTCGCCTCTGTCTATGGCTGACGCCTTCGCTCTCATCTCCCAGCATGCCCCGCTCTCTTCCTTCTTTTTCCCTCCATCTTGGAAACCGATTGCGGTGAGTGCGAGCATTGGTGGGCATTAATACCTTGGTTTTTGCAGGTCAGGCGCGTATAGGTTGGACATTTTGAGTGTTGTCATTTAGTGGGTTCCCCAGGAATCCGAAAACTCTGCAGCCGGGTCCGGGGAGCCCAGGATGGCGGGGATATTGAGTGGATGGGAAGTGGGACCCTGCCTGGGATCTGCAACGTCTTCTGTGTTGTGTTTGCAGAGGAGTGGATGGCATTGGATTGCCACGCGTGGGGCCTGCTTCAAGTCGTTGCATGTGCTGGTTGCGTCTGTTAACGAGCCTTTGGTGCTGACAGTCTATTATGACTTGTGCCCAGATGTTAATTCCTGAAGTGGTTGCCCTATGACAGCGACGTCAGTCAGTTAGACCGAAATGTATATGTATTTTAACTATTATGCCTAAAGATTTGTGATATTGTTGTCTGAGTTACGTTTTTGTAGTTTTATGATTTTAAGTAATCGAATAAAGCTGATTGATTGACTGAGACCGAAATGTCTCCTCTCAGACACTTTTAAACTGTTTCGTGCAAGACCGCTTATGGAGCATAAAAAACATTGGACTTTGATCCCGCCCCTTCCTTACTATTGGATATATTTGTTACTCCCAACTTTCTTACCGAATTCTATGTGCCTTTTATTGCTCTTAATGTGTTTCTTCCACCCATGGAGTATATTTTCTTTGCTCACTCTTTTGATCTGATGGCCTGTATTGTACTTCCGCCCAGGGAAATACTTTCTATTTCTATCAACACTCCTGCATAATGCATGTTCTTGTCACCTCTGGCCCCCCTACCCCCTTCAAGAGTGGGTTCTGGACTTGTCCTGTGACCTAGAGCAGTGTGTCCTCATTTAGTGACAGCGGATTACTGTTTCAGTTGTAGGTTTACTACACAGAGCTGTGGCAGTGTACTGGGTGTTAAGAATTATTAGGATGACCAGACCTGTTGATCGAAGTCACTGGAACAGAGGCACACTAACCTTTATGTGTAAAGTCCCGCTTCTGTGTACTTGCTCATTACTTAGCCTCGACCACTACAGTGCACAAGTGTGCTGGTGTGTGTAGATTTTGTGGTACATGCATGGTGTGTGAGGAAGCTCTATAGCAGTAAGGATGGTGGGATCCACTTACTGGGGGTCTGGACTGTGCATTTTTGAATCTGGAGAGAGAAGGCTGGACTCGCTAAACATATTATTTTTGGGGTCCTCTGTGCCTCTGCCGTAGCACATGTTGTTTTTGTGGACCTGTCCGAGAATTACACTTGAAAGGAGAAACGTCCTAAACCAGTTTTACGGCTTCAGACTATGAATCTACATATTTTATACCTTCATCCGAGGAGTATTTTTCATCTACCATTCTTGTCTTAAAACCTCCAGACACCCTCGAACCAACCCCATTTTACAATGCCTCTCGGTTACTAACTCTGTTCTATATCACCTACCACTGTCTTGACTGACACTTTACCACATTTGTCTGCATCATTGACAACACACCCACTGATGTGACTTCATCCTGCCCGACTTGCCCCAAGGACATATGGTCTTTACTAGACACTTCACTTAACCTCATGTCCTGTGTAACAATTGCTGCCCACCTCTTGTCTGTCTAAATCAGCCCTTACTTAACAGGTTCCATCCATGCGGTTTCCGAACCCAGTGCTGATCTGCTATCAAAATCTGACCTTGTTCCTTAGTGTCTACAAGGCCTTGACTACCACCTGATAAGAACATCCGGACCTGGAGCATGTAAATTACTCCAAAACCTTGTCTCAGCTCTGCAGTCCCTTCTTCCAAAAATTGATACAATACCACACAATCTAGACTATCTTTGACGCTGATAATGAGAGTATTTCTCAGTGCATTCTAGCACAGCTTGCTGCATCAGTGGTGTGTCTTGTGGTCAGAGTTAGATTCAGTTTTGGTTCCCCGCTTCTAGTACTTTAGTGGCTGAATGTCGTATTCCTCCTGTAGATGCAGAAGAGCAGATCTGTGTGGAATTCGTAATGCTGTTCCCAGTTCTGTATTTAATGTCGTTTGTTTCAGTAGCAGTGTTTTTGAAGATCCTCTTTTGGGAGAGTTGTGTGCTCCACATGTTTTCGTGAATAGGTATATGACTCGTTTGCATACTGTTGCTGGCCTCATTTCATTGATCCATTTAAAAGCTAGGCATTTTGCTGGGCTCTTCCTGTGTTTGCTTCTTTCTGCACTCTGTTACAGCAGTTCATAGACCATTTAAGCATTCTGCTTTCGATTAACTGCCTTTCTTATTACATCGTGTTATCATTATTGGAATGATTTAAAGATAGGTGCTTAGATTCTAAAAATCTCGGGTATTAGTATCCCTATTCTTGTAATGTTTACTGCAGTATTCGAACTGTCTTTCTCGTAGTTGAATACTATGTCCCGAGGAGCTTTACTTCTCTTCTCTCCTAATGTGTGCGTTTTTTTCTTCTCTCCTATTTTTTCTACAGGGCTGTCAACAGCCGGACTATAAAGTTAAAGAATGTCTGGAAGACAGGACAGCACCAACTTTGTCATCCAAATAAATAAAGTGGTTGTGCATTTGTTTTTCGTCTCTTGAACCATGTCGACGTGCTTCGAGGCACTTCTGGAACGAAAGATAGAGAGGCTGTTCCTGTTTGTATTGGATAGAAGTGTGCAAACGATGGGAGCAGTGGTATTACTTTACTAATATGGCTCTGACATTCGTTGGATCTCAATGTTTATCATTCATCTAGTTTCCGATCTTACGCCTTGCATCACGGTGCTAGGATTCATTTTAGAATGTTGTGTAGATAATGAATGAGATATCGGCTCAAAAATGGTTTTAATTTTGTTGTTTTGATACTTATTTTTCTTTTAGTCCTTTACATTTTTTACATTACGTCAGGGGTGTTAGAAGCGGAGCTGTGCAGCGGTCACTGGGGTGCAGACCAGCCTGGAAGGGACAGTCTGATTCTAGTGTTGGGGTCGCGGCGCCCACAGACAAACGTAAACTGATTATTTGTCTTTCACAATAAACTGCGCAAACTATGTGCACGTTTATTTATTTTTTCCTGTGATCCGTTCCATTACCTTTACAGCCTTTTTCTTGACCTGACAGAGGCTCCAGTGAATAGCTGGCGTGCAACATTCACTACTACATGTTTTGGGGCAGATTTAAAAACCCCTTGCGCCACTTTTGCGTCACTTTCAACATGGGAAAAGTGACGCAAAAGTGGTGCAAGGGCCTTGTAAATATGCCCCTTTATGCCTACTTCTCCTCGTCTTTTAATGTAATGTAGATACAGAGACAAACCCCAGAATCTGGTCACCTCCTAAAACAGGGCGGGAACGGGTAATTTGTATGACAATCGGAGCACTTGAGCCCCGGTAGCAGAGCTGGAAAGGAGAGGCTGCCTGCCACAACCCGTTGTCTGCCTGTGCAGGTTAGCCCAGAACCTTCTCCAGTGCTTACAGAGAGGACTGCCCGAGGGGGGATGGGAAGCCTTCGTTTCAATACAAGAAGCAGGCATGTTTATGATAAAAATTACAGACACATGGCATTAATGCAATTAAAGGGACTGAGTGGAGGTTCTGTCTAGAGATGGGGTGAAGCTGGGGGTGATTTCATGCCTGGGATAGCCTTCTTTTGTCACGCTCTATGTTGCATGCAAACTTTGTCTGGACGAGGGCGGAAAACAGGTGCATCTCTCACACCAAAGCCACATGTGCATACACCGACCAGGCAACACATTTTTGGCGACTTCCTTCACAAGTCAAGGAGGCAGCGAAACAACAACCCGTAAAATAGGGTGTACCTTTAGTGGCACCAACGAGGCTCCATTTTTGTGTCTCAGGGGCACCAACGAGGCTCCATTTTTGTGTCTCAGGCAGCCTTCTTTACCTGTACTTATAGCACGCTGCTTTGATGTCAAAGTGTTCACTTAACCCCCAAAACGTACTCTCTCTTCCTCATCTCTGTTCATCTAAATTTCTTTCTCTCTCGCTCTCTCCCTCTCTTCCTCTCTTCCTACTTACTGTCTCTTGCCCTCCCTCAGGGTGTTCCCCCTCTAACAAAAACAAAATAGCCATGAAATTCACAAGCTAAAGCACTACTTTGACTATTTCGCTAACCTCGCCCGACTCCCCTATCCACAACTTCCATAATATAGTATATAGCGAGTAACGGTCAGACTAGTTTGGTTTTAAAGTGTGAGAGGCCGTGTTTACCAAGAGGTGGAGCCTCTCAAAGGATGGCCATGGGACGGTCAAGGCATGCTGACAGCTGTGTGAATTGTGAAGCTGTTTCTCGGAAGCACAAGGGTTAAGCCTGTATGGAGAGACCAGACCTCATTATTAGATAGCCCTTGTTATCGTGGGATCCCTCAAGATCCTTTGTCCGTTGGTTGTAACATGGAATCTAGAAGCAGCCATTTTCAAGTTAGTTATTCTTTGCTATGGAAAGAACTCTGGCTTGCTGCTCCCAATTCCACATCACTGCACTGTAAATATCTGGCTACAAGAAGTACGGCCTTTTCCAGGGGTATAAATAGTTTTTGCCACAGATTTGAGTGTTGGGAGTCGCAGCGCAGTGTGTGGACAATTGGTTAGAATTCTTCTCTTCATATTGTGAGGTTTCTGTTAAGAAACTCTCTTAGACTCCTATTTATTATTAAATTTCATATTGAAATGTTTTACTTACTGTGGTTTAGTGATCTACATTAGTAATTGGATGTTTCAAAAGGATTGTGCATGTAAAATTGTCAATGGGAAAATCATATTTCATAAAGCATCAATATTCACCTAACACATGCTACCTCCTACCTTCCTATACCTTCTCAGGCTGTGCACTGCTCCACCTCTCCATCCCCCACTCCCTTCATGTCCCCTTCAACTTCTCCAGCTATATCTCTCTGTTGTACTCTGTCTCATCCATCTATCTCTCTCTCCCATGCACTATTCCTGCCTCACTAATATAATTAACTTCAGGTCTTCACCCACAGTTTCTTTTACGTACCATTTCAAAGTTTCCTTCCCTCAAACACATGCTATAATCCTCTTCTTAAGGATGTCAAACGCATACACAAAAGCTCTGTTTTTATGCGTCTGTGGCCTGCTCACCCATTCTTTTTCTCATTCTCACACACTGTTTCTGTTCCTCTGTCTCAGAATCAATAATCACTACCTGCACAAGCTACCTATCCTTGTAATTCTTCCTTTCTGCCTATTCTCCACAGCTCTCAGCACTACCTATTTACCCTGCCACATAATTCTGCTACACAAATACACTAAAGAACACACATTTCCACACCACACAAAAGAACAACTAACAATTCCAATACAACATACATAATACACTACACACTACATGCATTCACTACACTACAAAATAAAACGCATATGTAAAAAACATTATCATTTACAACACCATTAACTCTAAATCTCACAAATGCGAAACCTATTGCATTGCAAATGCTTGTTTTTAAAGGAGATTGTAGAGTCAGTAGTGACATCTTTTACAAAGCGAACAGTGAGCCACTTTGAAAAACAATCAATGACTATAATAGCAAAACGTTGGTTGAAAGGCAACTCATTTATAGGCCCGATGAAATCTAGACAGATAGTGTGCCAAGGAGAATTCTCAAAGGAGATATTACATTCGTTCTGAGAACCAAGAACCTTCAAGCGTTTTTCGCCCTCCTTACAAAAACAACAACGCACCACACAATCCACAGCATCAGCATCAATGGAAGGCCACCAGAAATTTTCTTTAACTCTACGCTGGGTGAGAGACTGGCCTAGATGTCCCTCATGGGCTAGATCAAGTATTTTCTTTCTAAGTGAATACGGGGGAATAAACCTATCACCTCGCATTAAGACATTGCTGTCAGAAATGGATAACTCATCCAAGATTCTAATGTAGGACCTAACTGAAGGCTCAACAGTACTCTCCCTTCTAGATCCCTTAACAATAAGATCCATAACCTGTTTCAAAACTAGATCAGACTCCATACCTTTGGACCATTCATCCAACGAAAATGACTCAGCACCAAGAAACAAAACATCCTGGGTAAAGGCAACTGCAGAATCATCCTGAATCTCTAGTAAAGAATTCCTATTGCTTGTGGGCTGAATGGGCAAACGAGACAAGCAGTCAGCTTGAATGTTTTTCCACCCTTGAACAATCTGAACATCAAACTGGAAGTCTTGTAATCGTGATGCCAACCTTGCCAGTCTGGGTGAACCTTTGCCGGAACAACCTGGAGCCAAAATATTGACTAGAGGTTTGTGGTCAGAACGCAAAACAAACCTAGTTCCCCATAAGTACGTCCTGAAATAATATACACCCCAGACAGCAGCAAGTGCTTCGCGTTCAATAACAGAATAGTTGCATTCCGACACAGTTAAAGGTCTGGAGGCAAAGGCAATGGTTTTTTCTTCGTTCTTATGTCGTTGAACAAGAACAGCACCCAAACCAACTCCACTAGCGTCTACCATAAGAATTGAAGGGCGTTTGATATCAAAAGGAGTAAGCAGAAGAGAGTTCAGCCTTAATTGATTTGAAACACACTTCTTGTTCGTTGGTCCATGAAAACTTAACTCCCTTTTTCAGTAAGCCCCTCAATGAGGCAGTCTTACTAGAAAAATCCTTCACAAATTTTGAATAAAATTCAATTAATCCTATAAAGGACCATAACTGGTCTTTGTCAACAGGAGAAGGAGCAAGTTCAATCGCTTCTAACAAATTCTTTTTAGGTTTGACACCTGCAGCCGAGAGAGAAAAACCCAAGTACTCAATCTCTGAGAATAAAAATGCACATTTCTCTTTCCTCAAGGTAAGACCAGTTTCCGATATCCTATGCAAAACATTTTGAAGAACAGCGTTATGTTCTTCAATCGAATCCCCAAAGATTAAAATATCATCTTGAAAGTAGATGACCTTTTCTAACCCTTTAAATACTTCAGATACCATTCTCTGAAATACACTCGCAGCTGAAATTAGGCCGAAAGGTAATCTAGTGAACTGAAAGGTACCTTCCCCAGTGATAAATGCAGTGAGATGTTTTGATTCTTCATCAAGTCGAATCTGATGATAGGCATGTTTAAGATCCAATTTGCTAAAAAAATTTAGCACCTTTTAATGTAGAGACTAGTTCCCCAATGTTAGGTAGTGGAAAAACATCTGCAACTACGCACTTGTTTAACGACCTAAGGTCCACACAAAATCTAATTTTGTTGTCAGGTTTCTGGGAAATCACAACAGGTGAAATCCATGGAGATGCCTCTACAGGCCCAATAATCCCCCATTGTAACATTTCTTCCAAAACAGCTTTCACTTCTTTCCTTATAGCAAAAGGAACTCTTCTTGCTTTATGTTGGATGGGGACACTACCTTCTTTTAACAGAATTCTATGAGAATACCCCTGTAATTCTCCTAACTGTTCTCTAAATACATTACTAAACTTTAAAAGAACATCATTCACATCAGAATCATTCACAACCATCACAGGTTCCTCAGCCCTGGGATCTATAACTATGTGAAGGTCATATTGATGAATACGGCCTAATATGGCAGGTCCATCAACAGAGACATACATTTTACCATGTGTAGATCTGTTCTTGAAAATAATTTCAGTTTCAAAATATCCAAGAAGATCTATTTTCTCACCTTGATAACCAGAGGGAAAAATATCACAATCCAATAAAACTTTTTGACCCCATAGTTGTTTTAAAAGTGACATAGGAATGATGGTCCATTTAGAACCAGTGTCAACCATAAGACTGACAGGTTTTTTGTCAATACTAAATTCAGCTTTGAGAATTCTCTCTCTCCTGTCTTGACAAGAACATATGGAATCATGTAAAACAAGTAATTTGTTGACATCTCGATTCAATTCACAATAATCATTCACCACAGTCACTCTAGTATTGCTTCTATTTTTACACATTTTGGCAAAGTGACCCTGTTTGCCACATTTTAAACACTCCTTATTATTTGCAAAGCAAAATTTTGCATCTGAAGAATGTGAATTGCTACCACATCTAGAATACTGCTGACTAGCATTCTTTTTTTGAATGGCATACCCTTTTTTCCTAACTAGAGCAACTGCACAACTTTCTGTATCGCTATTGTCACTATAAACACTTGTTTTGTTGGAAATTTCAGCAACTTTGAGATCGAGACTAGTTTTTTGTAATTCTTTCATACATTTTTCACTTTCCTCTACTATTTTCGCAAGATCAATAGCAACCTTTAAGGTTGGGGTTTTTGCTGCCCACAAACGTTCCTGTATTTTGCGGTTGTTACATTGAACAATTAGTTGATCACGAATGAGTTCCTCTGTCATCTGGCCAAAACTACATTTCACTGAGAGTTCTCGCAAACGTGCGACAAAATCATCTATGGATTCATCCTCTCGCTGTTTATGCTTATAAAACTTATATCTTTGCAAAACAAGATTTTCTTCTTTAGCTAATCTAGTCTCAAGTCTGGTAACAGCTTCTTTAAATTCATCAAGTGGAGACTGAGATCCTGACGGTAGAACTTGGGGTAAATATTTAAATATACGTTGACCTTCCTTACCCAAAGTTGTCATCAATAGTGCCTTTTTCCTTTTAGGAGAAAAATCTTCGCCGTCTAAAGCTTCAATATAGTTGTAAAACATGGCTATCCAATCCTCCCAGGAAGTGGAAGGATTACCATGTTCGCTGAGAAATTGTGGAGGAAGTGCCACATTGACTTGTTGTGACATGGTTAATGATAAACTAATAATAAATTGTAAAACAAATAAAAGAGTATTATGTAAGTGACAAACCCCACTGTGACCAGGTTAAAATATAAACGATTGCCTTACTTAATAAGCTTGAGAGTACTGTTACATCAACACATAAGTGAAGACAGAAGTCTGTTGAAAAATGCGTTGAATTTTGTTGTTTAAGAAATAATTGAACTTGCCAAAAGAAAAAAACAGCATCGAGGAGAAACTGACAGCAAATGTGAGTAGCGTTCGTTGACTCACGATCGGATCCTGACGGGAACAGCGTCAGAAGAAAGCTGACATCAGACGTTGATAGCGTTTGATGTCAAGTTCTCGCAAGAGTAGACAAGCTGCGTCTTGCGTGGTCACTGTGTCATAGAGATCGCATCATGGAGATCGCGCATGCAGCGCGAGGCAGGTATCGCTGAAGGCAAGCAGCGCGAGTTATCACGAGAAGGAATGGAGGTCTCGGGACATGTTGAATCAGTAACCAGGCAACAAGGTAACTGATTTACGAGGGTTTAAAGTCTGAATAACATGAATAACAACCTCCAAATATCGTGAGAAACGCTCACCTTGATGCGACTTTGACGTGAAAACCAAACCTCGAAAGATGATGAGACAGATGACTCTTGTAACGCATGCACGCAGAGTTCTTTTGTGGTGAAAAGCCGTAGTCCTTCTGTGAATTTCTGTTCCACTGCAATTCTTAATATCTGGCCAGATACTAGTCCTCGACGTCAAATGTAGTAATGAACAAAAGTAGTTCCAAGCAGGTAGCAGATTGTTGAAGGTAGGTTTAATTGCAGCACATAGAAACACAGCTGATCACCATCTGGCCAGACAGCAACTGACACAGCTGGAATTCTTAGGTGGAATCATTACAAACAGAACATGCTAAAGCTCTATGTAGAAGACAGTGAAAACAGACTGTTGGAAACCGGCTATTTCTGGTAGGCTAAGGCTTATGCCAAAGCCAGGCAGAAACCACCATTCCAGTCAGGGCAAGGAAGTCACACGCCAAGATAACCCCTGCTCGCCCTCTAGGTAGCATGGCGCGGGCAGTCTAGGCTAAACTCGGAGGCGATGTGTAAAGCATTTGCGTCAGCGCACGACAGCAACAACATACTAGGTACACCACAAAAGAGACTCCACACAAGGTTATATTAAAATAACTTTTGTATTGTCAAAAACATATCAGATAGAAATCACACATGTACATTGTGCCAACTGGCACGGCAATATTCACAAGGGATTATTTACAAGACAGGGCCACATGGGCCACTGTCTGAATCAACACTTTGCAGATATAGAAATAATTGTCAGAAATTAGAATAAAGGTATATAAACTTCACTGTAACACAAAGTAACAGTTATAGATCACATCCAGTAACCACTGGGAACAGGTAAGTACCACCTACGCAACCCTAAACTCCTTGGGAGACTGTCACGCAGGGGACCAGGACCTTACTAGGACCACCTGTGCTAAGAAAGAAGAACCACCTAAGTATCACACAGCATTTAGGGGTCTAAGAAAGGATACATTACTCATGATGCAATAAACCTACATTCAGAGGAGTAGAAAAGACAACCACCTAAGAATAAACACATTTAGGGGTATAAACCAGAACACCTTACCCATGATGCATGAACACATTCAGAGGAGTAATAAAGAGAAACACATGAGGCCTAAAGCATTCAGAGGTGTTAAGAATAAAGCACATGATGCAGTAAAATACATTCAGGGGTGCAGCGCAAGAAGACACAGGTTGACTAAACATTCAGAGGTGCAGCGCCTGGAAAGAAAGACACATAATGCATGAACATTCAGAGGTGCCATAACATAAGTCAATAGCGCAAAAACACACAGTAGGCAATTACTATTAAAAGCATAGAAATCGCATTGCGCCAACACTACATAAGCCACTACCTGTGGCAGTCCCTAGGCCAACTGGCCTTGTTGGGGCTGGAACGCCCTGAGTCTCAATGTCAGGGGCCTAAACGATGCAGGGGCCCACTACTTGCTGGGCCCCTGGGAACACTCACAAGGGCCTAAACGTAGCAGCTGGCACTAAGTGCTGCGTAGCTGGGTACCAGAAGCTGTGGCAGGGCTCTCAGTAGCCCCTAGAACGAATCTGCGCCACCTGAGCCACACAGGCTCTAAAACAAACACTGCGCCCGTTGGAGCCACACAGGCCCTGGCCAACACTGGTCAAACGTTGGAGCCACACTGGCTCTAAAGCAACATGCCCCCTGGAGCCTCCCTGGACACGAGCTTCTCCCAGGCAGGAGGGGACGGGCACCGACAATTATGCCCCGGCGCCCCTACTTATCTAACATGGCCCCCAAGAGCCTCAACAGGCTCTGAACACGACTTAGGGCAGTTGGAGTCCCTCACGGGGGACTCGAGTCAAGAAAACGCCCTTCTGAGCCTCAACAGGCTCACCAAACAACATGCGGGCACGAGCCTCTCACAGGGCTCCAAGTAATATGCCCCGCGATCGTCGGGGCGGCCCTCTGCCAAGCGGGGCCGCCCAAAGCATCCTCGCTCCGTTGGAGTCCCTCACGGGGGACTCTGGCACAAATACTGCCCCTGGGTTGTGGGAGCCTCTACAGGCTCTGCGCGACGTTGGGGCGGCCCACTGCCATCGGGGGCCGCCCTGCATACCCCAGCGTCTTAGGGCCGGTCAAATGCCCGCACCCCACTCACCGGTCTCCTGAGGCGGCGGCTGCACGCGGGGGCTCTCTGCTCCTGCCGCCGGAGCCCCGCCTGCTCCTCCAGACGGCAGCTCCTCCCGCCGGCCTCGATGTGGCGGCTTCCACTGGCGGCGGGGGAATCTCCGGTCTCCCTCTGCACACGGGAGACCGGCAACAACAACCCAGAGCTTCCCCCAGGCAGGGGGAAGCGGGAACAGTCCTCTCCCGGCCACCCTGCGTCCTTCCTCCTCTTCGGCTCCCCACCACGTCATGCAGCTTCCAGGAGTCAGCCAACCACAGCGCGGCTCCTGGACCAGGCTCCCGTCCAAGGACCAATCAGACCACGGCTCTCCTCGGGTCTCGGACAATCCGGTCGCGGCCCCTTCGTGGTTGTTTTCTCCGCGGCAGATCGAGGTGGGCACTCGTAAATAATTAAATAAATACGGGCAAGAAGCCTCAGCGCGTCCAGCGCTATAAGTGAGCATAAAAGCGCTCCTAAGCACTAGGAAGTCCAGAGAAAGCGCTCTCAACAGGAAAAGGCAGCCTCTCCATGCTGCCACGGTCCCAGAGCCTCCCAGGGGTAAAGCCAAGTCCCCTCCTCAGCCCAGGCAGGGCAGAGGGGTCCCCCAGGAGTCCAGGCATCCAGGAGCTGGGCAGCACCCACCCCTGGTCGATTCAACTCCAGAGAAAGAAGAACATTTTGGAAGGGGCAGAGCCCCTTCTTATCCACAGAAAAAGCTTTGAAGTCTTTAGAAGTCTTTGTGTAGGCGAGCCCTAAGCTCTGGGAGTATCTGGTTTCCCTCGCCTGTCAGCCTCAGGTCAGAGGTGACAGGGGGCCATCGGGAGGGAGAGTCATTCAGGGTGGGCCGACAGACACAGCCTGGCACCACCAGAGCTCTTTCCACTCCCCCCTAACAGCAGATGGGGGGCCTTTCATCTACGGCTTGACTCAGACCCCCTCCTCCAGACAGTCCATCTACCAACAGGTCCAGGCATGCCTGGGCCAGGCCCATCAGCCAATCACGTGCTAGCAGACTCACTACACAATTATGCCAACTTCTAAAAGTGGCGCTTCTAGACTACACACAGCCATGCCGCATACACCATTCTGCAGCATTCATTCTCACGAGTTCATACATACCAAACTCGCCCCTGCACTCCCCATGCATCAGGAATCTACCATGGGCATACATATTCCCCATTCATTCCTATGGGAGGGCAGGTCACTCACCATCCATACACAGAAAGCACACGCACTTTACACTGTACCACAGTGAAAAAGTGCGCAGAGGCCTACAATCACCAATCCAGGTTCCAAAAACAGGCTAGGAAAAAGCAAAAAGTCACGGGGTAAACCTGCCCAAAGGACCGGGTCCAACACAGACTAAATGCATAAAAGCTATGTACAACACATGACCTCCAAATCGGACGAGACAACCAAGTCCAAACAACAGGAGTGTTGCGTGGAGAGGTTTCCAGTCTCGCTGTGCATGAAGAACTCTGCCTGAACATCATGTGCTCACAATAGCGACGGAAGGGAGCACAAGGTATGATGCGACTACATTTCTGAAACCACCACCTTGTTTTGACAGGGCAAAGAATCAGAACATCTGTGTTAGGTGGGCTGCATGGATTGAGAATTCGATGATTTCCTAGACGCACTAGAAGATAGACGACAAGAAAATCATTAAGTATTTGAAGAATCTTGCCGGTGTTGGAGTGAAAAAAGTGATAAAGAAGGTCTCATAAACTGATACAATATCGTACCAAAAGATAAAAGAAGCTTTGGAAGCCAAGTTCAATCCAATGCTGAATGTCGACTACGATATGTACATCTTCAACCAAGCACAACAATAGGCTGGTGAAACGATGGATGAGTTTGTTGAAAGACTTGATGCACTCATCAAACACTGTAAGTTCTGTGACTTTAATGATGAAGAAGCCATGTGCCTCAGAGCCATTGATGGTTGTCTTTCAGATTCCTTCTGGAGACGCATGCTGAGAGAGACACTCAGTTTAGAGAAAATGCTAATGGTTGCAAAGGCTGAGGAACAAGCAGATCGACAAGCTGCTGAGATGGATGCAGGAACAGCACATAATGAATCAGCGTTGATCATGAAAAGCAAACACAAGCACAAAGTAGATGCAGCCAATGCGACATCGCCAAAGAAGAAAAGGTTATGCTTCCGATGTGGGTTTTCATTTCTCCATCAGGGTAGATGTCCAGCCAAAGGACAGATGTGCAAAGGCTGTGGGAAAGAAAACCACTTCATAATCGTCTGCAGAGCGAAAAAGAAATGTAATGCGTCACAGCGAGAAGAGAAAATGGATGCCAGAAAGTTCCAGAAGCATTCTTTCCACACCCAGGCCAAAAGGCAACATCAGGTACGACAAGTAGACACCAAACAAAGTTGATGGTCATCTAGTTTATCATACAAAGGTTTTTCAACATCATTATCAAAGCACCAGCTAGGAATACGGATGTTGCATTAATAATGCTGACTAAAGAACGACATGCACATGTAGGACTAGGTGAATAACCTAACGGAGCGACATTAACGCAGCACTAGCTGAAACACCAAACGGAACGACAAAAATCATTTGGACACTGTCCTAAAATTACATTAAAGGTAAATGGTTGCCATGACATTCATTATATAGACAGTGGTGCATTGAGTAATATCATGATAGTAGAAACGTTTTACAGCTTATCTCCTGTGCCATGTCTTAACCTGTCAAACATGAAAGTATACATGTCGGCTCCTGCTAAACCGCTAGAATCAAGGGTTATTTACAGCAACCATGAAACACAAAATGTCAGTGCAAGCTCTGATTCATGTTCTTCAGGTAACTTTATCGAGTTCATGCCAATTTAACTTTGCCACTGCTGTTGCTATGGGACTGATATCTGTAAACTACAAGCTCTGTGCCCAGTCTGGAATCGTGAGTCAGTTCCCATTGTTGTTTCATGGACCAGGAAGACTCAAGAAAATGAAGGCGCAATCTCATATTAACTCAATGTCAAGCTTCAAAAGAGTACGCCTCTTTGCTCCCAAGTAAAGAGTTGTTGACAGATTTATGGGCACCCTCAAGAGAGTAATTCAGCGAGCATTGATGGGAGGAATCAATCGAAAATAAGCCATGTGTCAAGCCCTTCATGCCTATCAATCAACTCCTCACTCCACAACTGGTGAGAGTCCTGCTACCTTGCTATTTAGGAGAGGCATCAGACCAAAACTACCACAGTGGACTTTGACCGACCGATGAATGCCGATAAGGTTTGTGTCAAAGACACTTCTCGAATTGCAAAATGAATATATATGCCAATCAGCGATGGCGTGCCCAGGAAACAGTCTTCGATAAAGGGGACTGTGTACTGGTCAAACAGAAACGGAAAACGGACACTCCATTTGCTGGTGACCCTTTGAGGGTTGTGACATGCAAAGGACATATGGTGACAGCGCATTGTCCCGAAAAGTCCTTCACACGGGACTTGTCACATTTTAAACATCAGTGTTTGTCAGCTCCTGAGATCATGAGCGAGACAACCCTGCCTGAATGTTCAGATCAAGCCTCTGACCCTATGTCATCGGTGCAGAATCAAAGTGCACCCCAACTACCTCATCCCACCTGCTGGCCAACCAGTGCAAGCGCTTCCACGACTTATTGTGGATGTTAATGTTTTTACTTTTTATTTAACAAAAGGGGAGATGTAGTGTCTTGAGATTATGTGCGCTGCTTTGCTGTCCTGGGTGGACTCTAAAACAAGAATTACCTAACCTGCTGAGAGGTGTTAAGGTGTGGTTATAAAAGTTATGACGCAATGCAGTGTGATTGTATGCTGAAGAATGAAGACATCCGTTACAGAGCTCCAAATGAGGAGTGTTCATTCGCTACACTAGGTTTAAAAAGTAGCATTTTATTTCTTAGTTGCTTATCTGTTTTTTATGTTGATGTACTCTGTCATTCTGTGCCACTTGGTTAATGAAAAATTGTAGTACCTTTTTCGGCGAAATGGCCCAGTTTTTGTTTTTCAAAATCTGGTCAACCTATCGTTTACCTAACGCCCATTTTAATCTTATACAAAATGTTGCTCCATTTGAGCCATTAACAAAATGTTATGGTGACAACATTGTGAATTAGGGGGATGGAATACTTGTCAAATGTGGCATACAATTACGCAGAAAACTGCACAATCGCGCCTTCCATTAGCCTTGATTATACTCTATGTGTCCAGTGAAACTGTCTTGACAGCGAAGACTGTCTCCACACTGTGACACTCACTCCATTTCAATGTTATATGAGGAGTCAAGACAAGGGGCAACGCAGAAATAAAAATATGAATATACATAAGACAGAAGTTCTTTAATGCGTCAGTGCCTGACACAGATCCGATTGTTCTTTACAGCGGGAAGGAGCGTGATACAAAGCGCTGCGTAACAACTCACATTAAGTCTATGCACTACGAAGTCTAAAGGGCAAAGAATGTCCAGAGGTGAAACGCCAAGGCACCTGGGGCTTAAGTTAAAGGTCCCGGATCTAACCATGTAGGCCAGCCAAGGCCCGCATGTAGCGTCATAAACTGATTGAAGGCTCAGCATAGTTATCCGTGTCCAACCACTATACGGTGTAGCGACTCGCTACTAGCGAGGTCTGGTAGCAACTCCTTTTATTCCTCGTTGCCTACTGTTTCTACGTTGGTAGCACTGGTGCTTTAAGAAGTAACAAGGCTGTCTGCAGTGCAGCCGCTATGCATTGTGGGATGAAATAAAATGTAGGCAGAATTGAGCCGAGGGAGAATGCCCTCGATGAGCTAGTTCAGCCAATGGGGAGCAAAGGCCGGGCGGGGGCTGCGACCACTCATCCAATGGGAGCGCAGTCCGTTGCGGGCGTTGTAGGGGCGGGGCTGTGCTATTTCAGGGGGTTCAAGGCGGCCGGGCTCAGCGCTGCTGCTGCCGGGTAGGGAAGAGCTGAGACCAGCGTTGCTTGGGAGGGAGACATTACATCGCAAGGCCCGGGCTCTGCCACAGGTGGGTGTGGGGCTTGCTGGTCTCTGTGTAATGCTGGGGTGTTTTACCCATGGACTCCCAGGGGAGTGGCTGTTCCCGAATGGGTTTTGAAAGATGGCTAGATGACCCAAGGAATTTGGGGGTGGTCATACATGGATGTTATGGGAAGGGCGATATGTCATTCACGGAGGAGCTTTACTTGTCGGTCAGAGATACTGGGGAATGTGAACGCGGCCGCTTATCCTATGGGGTTGGGATTCTACGGGGTTGGGGTTTGGGGGAGAGGGGAGGTTATAAGGCATACTCAGAGTGTCGTGAAGGGGGTGTTAGTTACTCTCGTGCGTTAGAGTGAAGGGCGGTGTCACCCATGTGCTTGCTGAAAAGGTAGCCGCTGGTGCAGCTGCGTGGTATGGCACTTCCACTTAAGGTCGAGTAGTGATGAACCAGTTTGGTTGGGCTTCTGGTACCTACGGGTGCTGTAAAGGTATGGTGTGCCCTACATGGATGTTGGGGCATGCTAGCTGCCGACTAGTGCTGAAGCTGATGGGGGTGTACGGTACTACAGGGCCGGGCTGTCACCAAAGGGTGTTGGGAGGAGAGATGGAGATGGTCTGTCATTCAAGGTTATCTCAGATTCTACGGGGGTGGGGGCTTTAAAGGGGACAAAGTTAAACTGAAAGGGCTGTGTGATTATAAGTCACCTAAGGGTGCTGTTAAATCAGAGTTGGGATACGGCGGTACCGACCTATCAACCAAGCGTGTGCGTGGTGCTGTCGGTTACCCAAAGCTTTCAAGAGGAGGAGTATAAGCATACAATGTTTAGCGGGTGGCGACCAGAGGTGGCCGGGATAGAAGCCGTGCGTCAGCAAAAGATGCTGTGGGAGCAGGCTGCGAGGAGCATGTCGAAACGAGAGAACGTGTCCTTCATCGTAGCCGGGTCAAAGTCGCCCAAGGGTGGTCCTCGAAGTTGTGTGGCGTTGGAGGGGGAATTGGTGGGCATCCAATGGAACGGCAAGTACCACTTAAGGATTTTGTTGTGGGTGGGTGGGGGTACTAGTTTCAAAGTGGGAAGAAATTAGGTCGATCTGTACCACCATAATGCTGGATAGGGTTGCTGGACCGTTTAGGATGCTGATGTTTAAGAAGAGAACACGACACTGTTAATGCTTTATCCTTTGCAGATCACTGTAAACAATTCTATTTTATAATCGGCTGATTTTGATAAGGTGAACTCTTCATTCTTTGGTCCATCTTGTCTCCACTAGACACTTCAGCTTTGTTTTTCTCATCTCTAATATTATGTTGACTTTTTGTCGTACGCAAGTCAGTGTTCTAGCTCCTAGCTTTGGTGTTTCTCAAAGCTTTTGTCCCAAATCACCTTGTTTTTTTAGTTGGTAGGCAGTCAATCTCCAGAGCTGCACGTGGTGTCCCCATTCCTTTTTCACCACCAGGTCTTTGGTTCGTGCCTATCCACCCCAACTCAAATATTGAAAAGTAGTCTTTGGTACATTTTCCACTCATGCCGGTCTCACCTACTTGGTCTTCTCCTCTACACTGTTAACAATGTTAGTGTTGGCCTAATTTTCTGGCTTCCCTTTTAACATAACTGTTGTATGCAGTGTTCGACCTATGCAGGTTTTACAGTGTTTGGAAAATAGTCTCTTTTCCAAGTCATATAATCTGTTGGCTCAGTGTACTCACGGCTGCTGTCTTCCCTTGTTACCGTCTATACTCCTGGCCTGTCGGATTTCTTCCTTGTTCCACTAATCGGAGGCTAAATTCCTAAACCTTGGAATGGTCTCAACTCCTATCTTCTCTCCCACCAAAGGAACGTTTTCTGTGCTGTACACCGTACTCTTCTACTATGCAACAACTTTAACTTGACCAGCCTTGTGTATCATCTCTACTTAATTTCTTTGCAATGCTTTTGTAAAAGTTTTTGGTAAACTTGACTTAATTAAGGGGCAGAATCTCCCAGAATTCAAAATGGAGGGGTTGTGGATGGGTCACCTATTGGTGCTGGAGTAATGGTCAGTAGGGATAACTTGCCGCTTATGTTCCTGAAGTTATATGCTACATTAGATGCCTGTTCCCAAGCTGCAGTATTAAGGTGACTTAAACTACGACTGGGGATCTGGCAGGTCTGTCACTTGAGCTGAATTTGACTTGGATTCGGCACAAGACTGCACCGACGTACTAAACTCCCTCAAAGCCACTTATGAAGATCTAATGAATACCCTTGTCCTCCACCAAAGTTCTCTCTGGAGAAGCTCACACTTGCTAATCGTTATTGATGTCTCCCTGTAGGGAGCTGGCTCTTTGCACACTATACCTCACTTTGATATAGTATATCAGAGTCCAGTGGAACCCCAAAGGTGGGCAGAGGTAAAGTTAGATAGAACCTTACTCTCTATTTGTGGTGTTGTGGTCGAGCAGCAAGGCAATCTCAGAGGGCAGTGTTATACATTTGTTGTATACACTCTCAGCAAATGGATTCACACACTCAAAGACTAAACTTCAGACCATTTGTTTTTGTATAAAAATATTCTTTTAGGCATTTTATTTCTAAAACCAAGCAAGCCTGGCACAGGTAAGCAATAAATACTTTACAGTAGTAAATGCTGATTGTAAAACCGTTCAATTGCAATTGTAAATGTACTATGATTTGACTTACAGTATTGTTTCAGAGAAATGCAATCACTTGTAAATACAGTACATAGACTTGAATGGGATTTAAAGTAAAATAGCAGGTACGTTACTTTTGGATAACTTTTCTTACTCAGTGCTGTATGCCTGAATGCAGCACAAAGACATTTCCTGTAAACGGGCGAGTAAAAGCGTTTTTGTTAAATCATACAATTTTAAAGAATTTCTTTAAGTTACAAAACTCCACACTTGGAAACTTTTTCACAGAACAACTGTCAATGTTATCCTATTGAGGAAAATATGGTTATTGGTTTTTAGGTAAGTAATTAGGCTTCAGAGTTGAGGTTCTGGGGTTAGAACAAGGGTTCCCCCAGGGTCAAGGATTCACTCTTGTTACTCCCTCCGCGGCACTAGGGCAGCCAGGTGCAGAGTGCTGAGGCCCTTTGTTATCCAATGGGGGGATAGAGGGCCTCAGGTTGGCGGCTGCTGACAGGCATGCCACTGGGTTGTGGGATCTAAGCTCCTGGACTTTAGCTTAGGGCAAATGGCGAAACAAATTGGCACCGAAGGTGCACCCACAGCAGCACTAGGGCGGCTGGGTGCAGGGTGCTGTTTTGAGGTTGAATGTTCTGTTCACAATGGAGAAACTCTGGTTTGCAAAAGCACTGCAGGCAGGGAGACAAAAGACTTCTGGGTGCGACCACTACTTTAGTTTAGTTTAGGAAAGTTAGGGATTGGCTAGGCAATGTCTTTTCGGGCACACAAGGCCGTGGGGCGTCGGGTTGCATTTTCTTACCAGCTCCTGGTCGCAGTTAGGGGGACCTTCTGGATTTAGGCTGCAGGTGTCGGCTTGGGGCAGGTCAGGGGTCGCCGGATCTCGGTTCAGGATCGCCGAGGTCACCTCCACGTGGTGTTTGTCCACTGGTGCTCGGGCGTGGACGCGTGTGCAGAGTGGGGAGGATTTGCGGTCTCCGGCTGCTGCCAGAGGTTGCAGTTAAACAAATGTGGTGTTCACGGGAGAAGCAGACTTTGGAAGTGAAGGCAGGCAGGTCCTCCGAGGATTCTGAGGTTGCTGGCTGCAGGACACCAGTATTTTGCAGGTTCGGTGGGAGACAGGTCGGTTGTGCTGGGGCAAAGTCAATGGCCGTCTTCCTCTTAGCTGCTGCAGGGCTGTTCGGTCCTTTTCTTCTTGTTTCTTGTCTGGATCTGTGGAAGCAAGGTTCAGGGGTACCCCTAAATACTAGATTTAGGGGCATTGCAGGTCTGTAAAAGGCAGGGACCAATGGGCCCCCTCCCTGGGGTGGGTGCACCCCCCTATTATGCCACCCTCCAGTGGGAGGAGGGCATGCGCCTGTCCCTGGTTGGCTGAGTCCCCCCCTCCTCCTCCCGCCATCTTCAAGATGGCGTGGACTTAGAGTTGTGCTTCACCTTGACCCCCACCCCCACCTGAGGGGTGGAGTTGGCAGAGATGGGCGCATCTCTCTTCCTCACTTGTTTTTCCTGCCAGGTGTGGGTCAGAACAAGTGGGGACCAGTTGCTGAAAGCAGCAATTGGCCTGGGGAAGCTCACAAAGGGGGCAAGCCTTTGAAGCTTCCCCTTCATGAACCCAGCCCATCCTGGGGCAGAAGGCATGGCACCTCGTCCCAAGATGTCCATTGTTTCTGGCCCCAGAGAGCAGCCGGCTCTCGACCCAGGGTACAGAAACATGTCCGGTGGTGGCAGCTGAAAGCAGCCACTCAGCCTGGACAATAGTGGTGGGTTAGTTTTTAGGGGGCTTCCCAAAGATGCCCTCTGAGCGCATTTTTCATTAAATCGCACACTGGCATCAGTGTGGGTTTAATGTGCTGAGAAGTTTGATACCAAACGTCTCAGTTTTCAGTGTAGCCATTATGGTGCTGTCGAGTTCGTAATGACAAGCTCTTAGCACCATATACTCTTAATGGTAGCCCTGCACTTAGGGATACAGGGCTCATGCACCTGTACCCTCACCACTGGTATAGTGAACCCAGCTGGAGGGGTGACTGACCTATGCCAGGGAGTTGGTTGAAGGCAGGGCACAGATGTGTACCATGTCGACTCTTCACTTTGTTTTGCACCTAAACACGCAGCCTGCAAAGGCAGTGTGTGTAGTGGTACAGGACCTCTAAGTGTGGCACAATAAGTACTGCAGCCCTTAAAGGCCTTCTCTGGTCAGTGCTCTGGGTACCTGTGGTACCATTTAGAAGGGACTGACCTGTGGCCAGATATGCCAATTGGGTTAGTTTGGGGGAAAGAACACAGGCCCTGGGAACCTGATTGGCAGGGACCCAGGGCACACCAAGTAAAAGTGCATATGTAGTCTGGCAAAAAGTGTGTGTGTGTGGGGGGGGGGTTACTGCAACAAAAACCCACTTTCCTACACTCCCTCACTCAGGGCATCTTTCCATACATTCCAAACTTTGAACTTTGATTTTAATAAGCCTTTATTATTTCATCCAGCTACCGTATTAAAATACCATGTGGAGTAGGCTATGGTCCCAGGGTGTGCTCTAGCCCCATTACACTGAACAAGATGCCCAGTGCAGTCTGGGCACAGGGCCTGGCCTGGTCTCCCGTTGTCAGCAGGCTCTTGTGATAGTGTGTTGCACTAGGATATTTATAGAAGTCCTTACCCAGCAGCACAAGGCCTTAAGCTGTGTGCACTAGCCCCTACTTTATTGGACCAGTTTAGCAAATCTGCTCCCCCTAATACTACAAGCTTGGTTGGCTGTTTACCTGTTATGTCTGCTGCAATAATTTTTCATCTGCTGCCAGCCAATCTGATTGTCTGGATTGACACCCTCTTCGAGGGTTTGCCGATCTCGACCTAACCTCTGGAGAGGGAATACTTTTTGGTACTCGTGATCCACTCCCGTCTGAGTGGGCCTCTCCACTCCTTCTGGAATGTTTTGTGTACTCTCCTGTTACCATGTTTATCAATTCCCTTACCTTGTAATACCCTCGGGTGTGGGAGGTGCCTGGCTCCCGTGTTTTGAAAAATTTTCACAATTCCTTTTCTTGTAGCACTTCTAGTGCAGGGAGGTGCCTAGCTCACCTTCTTTTAACTACTATTGGTCTTGCACGCTTTTATTTGAGCTTTCTTCTTTTAGTGACGTGCAGGGGAGTAGCACTCCTGGCGTGTGGGACTGGGATGCCCCAACCTCTGCTGACTGCGCCACCCATCTCCTATCAATTGTCAGACTGCCTCTCCTGAGGAGGCTTTTTTCAATATGGCAGACGCGCCTATGGCAAGCCCGTCTGCGCGTTTCTGGACCGGGACCAGTCCCCCTGCCTGTTTGAATTCCCCGCATAGGCAGTTTTTCTCCAGGGAGCTTATGGACCATGCCCCCACACCCCCCAAAGAATGCATTGGTTCTATACAGGTAGGTAAGGCCATAGAACAATGTACACTCTGCAACTTGTTCTCACTCAATGCCCTTAATCTAGTAAAATGACCATCTACCCATAACAATCACTTTAAAGTTTTCTCGCTCAACTGTCACTCGCTGCCTAAACACAAGCAGGCCATTTTCGACATGCTGTGGGAGATCCACCCTGATGCCCTCTTCTTGACAGAAACTTGGCGCTCATAGAATTCCAAGCTGGATATACTCTATGCCCTAACTCCCCTCCGCCCCAGGCTACGAGATTGTGAGATGTGACCGTTCAGCATGGGGGCAGTATTGCGGTTATCAAACTTTCCTGGAATTGCACTCTGAAATGGTGGATCTACCAGACTGTGAGGCAGCCCAATTTTCCAAGACTCTTTCTAGTAAACTCCTTAACAGGACTTCTGATCTATCGACCTCTGGGGCCTGCTGCCAGCTTCATATGAACCTTGGCTGATGTCATTTCGCAATTAGCATTGCGCCACAAGAAACTGTTTATACTCTGGACCCTAGTTTGCATTTAGAGGCGGCCGACATCCAGGTAGCATCTTCCTTAAAGACCTTGAAACCCTAAATATGTCCGAACCTACACACTTAATGGGACATACTCGATCCTATTTTTTCTAATGATCTCTTTCCGAGGAGCTCTTCACATTAGACTATAATGGTCTGATCACTATTTGGTCCCTTTCTCCTTTCTGATGACCCTGACGGCCCCAGTAACTCACAACCCATTCCTCGCTTTCGAGGAAATGGGCTAAGATCAAACCTGAGAATTTCACTACTACCTTGATGATATCCGACTCGGTCATAGAGGAGAACAATGATCTTAACCTCGTGGCTCACAACTTTGGTTCTTGGTTAACTAGTGCCATTATCATAGCACCCATGTCCTCTAGATGCCACTTAAGATGTTCTCCTTCTGCACCCTGGTATAATGAACAGCTAGCAGCAACTAAAAAACATTGTAAACGACTTTAACATGAATGGAGGAAAGATTATAATATGATCAGCCACTCTCGACTTAAAGCTCTGAAACAATATCATAAGCTTATTAGAGCTTCACTTAAAGAATACTATGCCTTGAAAATCGATTCAGCCAGCAAACCTACTAAAGAACTATTTACCTTACTTAAATATCTATCCTCTTTAGAACGGGTATCAATTAATGCTACTCCTTCTACAGAAAATTGTAATAACATTCCTTTTTCTCTGCAAATGTCACTAAGATTGGTCTCCTTCCCTCTGGCAGCACATAAGGAAGACTATCCAGTGATCTGTGAACAGTCTGGCGATATAATCAATTTGGGCATCCCCTTTCTGGATTAACTCGACACCCTCTTTTTAACCAAGTCTGGCTCACCCCTACACCCAGCCCAAAATCCTATGCTTGGTCCTCACTGCTATTCTCCCCCATTTATCTGAAGAGATTAGTATGTGTATTGATCTATGCTTTGGCCCGATGCAATGGAAACATGCAATGGTGCTCCTCATTTAGAAAAAAACGTTCCCTTGCTCCCTCTGTCTTACAGAACCTAAGACCCATGTGTCTACTGCCTTTTTGGGCTAAAAGCTTGAGAAATCATGTAAACCATCTACTGACAGCCTTTGAATCTAAAGCAGTGCTCCATTCTTCTCAATCTGGCTTTAATGCCCATTCTACTGACTCGGCTCTTCTCCTGTTGGAAGAAGTTTCAGACAGAATGCCGACAAAGCTCAGTCCTCTGCTCTAGTATTGCTGGACCTAAGCGCTGCCTTTGACACCGTATCCCACAAGATCCTAATTCATAGGCTCCAAGAATATGGGATGTGCGGTAAAGCGCTTTAATGGGATGTGCGGTAAAGCGCTTTAATGGTTCAAATCTTTCCCCCAGAATCAAACATTTCCGGTCACTCAAAAGCCCCGTGTGTCGAAACCTTTGTCTCAGCTTAAAGAGTTCTCAAGGTTCGATTCAGAATCCAACCTAGTTTAATATCAATAGTCTACCTTTAGCAGATATTGACAAATACAATGTCCAGGTGGTGTTGTATGCTGAAGACATGCCACTTATTGTGTGAGTCTCTCAGAACCCTACTTCTCAGCAGATCGTTTTAGATCTTGTCTGGCTGAAGTTGCCACTTGGAGGACAGACAGCGGTTTAAAATTGAATGTGAATAAAACAGAACTGATAGTAGTTAAGACCCCCCTAGATTTGGGCCTCTGCCTGGTGGCCTGTCTCCCTTGGCCTTGTAAATCGCTATGGGGTAACCCAGTATCCCTCAGAACCTGGGCAATACAGTTTAGTATAAACAATGGTTCTGTCGGGCATGCAACCTGATTACTTCAAAATGTGAATAAATTATTCCAAGTTTTGATTAGTCATATGGTTACTTAAGACAATACTCTACCAAGAACATATTCAAAATGCAAATCCAAACCAAAGGGAGATCAGGGTAACAATATATTTTTAATCTATGAATTGTTTTCATTCATAAATGCCCTGTTTTTTACACATGAAGATTAATCAAGGAAACAACAATATTCAAAACTTTATACAGAACGGCGCTTTTAAATAAAGTGAGTATATTGTGACATATAGTGCACTGGTGACATATAAATGGTGATTTATATAAAAGTGAGTGAAGGAAGGGGAGGGGGAAAGGAAGGACAACAGTCTTTTGGCCAGTTTAAGTATTCAATTAGGATAGGTCCAGTATGCCACTTCAGTTGGCCTTGGTTGACTGGATATTCTGTGCTGGTCCAATGGTTTTAATATAGTTGATGTTGACCCTTTGGACGGCTTAATTGTGGGTCTGAGGCGGGTCTTCAGGACATGGGGCGGGATGGGGTAGTGATATGGCGCCTGTTGGTCAAAAGGGTAAGCCATCAGGAAAGGATTGTGGCATGAAGTTATTAAAGGAATTTACAATTACTATTTGGAGCGAGCGACAATCGTTATTTATGCATTCACCTACGGGCCCCTTCGTAGATTGGACCCCGGAAGATTACTGTGAAAGGATCGCCAATTCTTTTCTCATTCAGGCACTGAGAAAATTCGAATCTGTTCAATAAAGTAAGGCGTATGGTAATGTTTATTCCATATCGCTTAGTATGTTCCATCAAGGTAAATCACTAGATTCAATGCAGTTTGATTCTAGTACAACTTCGTAACGCTAGCATCACACTCGCCCAGTTGCTGGGACTAGCGGGTCCCTATATGATTCAAACCGCTGGTCGTGATACTAGACCTCATGGAGCTCATTATTTCCATTAGAGGCTCCTTAAATTGAATGCCAGCCGCATTACTAGCGCGATCTGGAAGACAGGAGGGGGGGCGGTAAGCACGGTATTGCAAATTATACAATCGTAGCGTGCTTTGTCGGATAAGTGAATAATCGTCAGAGTACTGATAGGACATGTCTCACCTGGAATAAGAGTCCGTCTCTTAATCTGCGGTAAGCGCGAAATCCGTTCCTGAGCCAACATGAACGTCATTTCCTTAACCAACAAGAACCCAGGATACCTACCATATACACCCTCCCAAAAGTGCACAAGAGACTTGAGAACCCGCCTGGCAGACCCATAGTCTCTGGCTGTGGATCAATCCTTGAACCTCAATCAATTTATTGATCATTTCTTGCAACCTTGGATGCCAGCTACAAAGTCCTACGTGCGAGACAGTATGCACATTATCCAGCTACTTTGATGGTAACAAACAAATACTGGTCACATTGGATGTATCATCTTTATACACTTCCATTCCTCAAGACAGGGCAATAGAAGTTATTAGTACTACACTCAACATAAGAAGTAGACCGCATTGGATCCCGACTGAATTTCTGATTAAGCTACTGGAAATAGCGATGAAGAGGAACTACTTTGTCTTCAGAAGGCAATTTTACTATCAAAGCAAGGGAGTAGCCATGGGCGCATCCCAAGTCTGGCAAATATATTCATGGACAAATGCGAGGAAGAACACGTGTATGACTTGACCAATCCTTTTCTAGATAAAATTGATGTATGGAAACGTTACATCTATGTTTTGTTGATTTGGTCAGGGAATGAAAATGAGCTGAATGAGTTCCAGGTTTGGCTGAACGATGGGAGCAGAGACATTCAGTTCACAATGGCCCAGAGTAGGGAATCGATTGACTTTATGGACCTGACTTTCCAAGCTGAAAATGCATTATTATACAGTGACTTATATCGAAAACCCATGGAGAGGAACACATTATTGATGTACAGCTCTCGCCACCCTAGAAACCTGAGGGACAATTTGCCTTATGGGCAGTACTTAAGACTAAGGAGGAACTGCTCCCAGAGAAAATACTTTTTTCGGCAAGCTGACTATCTGACCACAAGATTGAAGAACCGTGGATATCCCTCTGGTTTATTGAAACATGCCAAGAAGCGTGCCTGGTACCAACCGAGAAACGAGCTACTGGAGACCATAAGAAAAATCCAAGGAACCCAGTGGCACTGTGTGCGTCACCACATACAATACAAGGATCAACGATATAAAAAAGATCGTAAAAAAGTACTAGAACCTGGTGGAAGGGGAACTACAGATGGCACAACAGCCCTTGGCCTTCAAAAGGGGCAGGAACATAAAAGACACGGTGGTGAGAGCTTTTCTAAACAGACAGATTTGAGATATGTTGAACCTCCCACCACTGACTGGGCACCACAAATGTGGTAATTGCATGGCTTGCGACTACTGCCTAGAGGGCCCAAGTTTTACCCACAACACCAGAACGTACAAATTGACACAGTTCACTAATGGCAATAGCACACAGGTTATTTATGCCATCACTTACCCGTGTGCATTGACTTACATTGGACAGACAAAACAAAAGGTGAAAACCAGGATTCTACAACATATGAGTAGAATTCGGTGCAACACAGTGGGTGCTCCTTTAGTATAACATTTCAACACTCATAAGCACACACCAGAAGACATCAAATGGAGGGTGTTGGAGAAAAGAATACCCAGTGCAAGAGGTGGATCCATCTCCAAGTCAATCAATCCACTACAAAGAGTGTAGATGGATACACTCTCTTAACGCAGTACATGATGGGCTGAATGGAAGAGAGGAGACGGCCAAACAAATGGGGCAACTGTAACCAGCTCGTTTCCCCTTACACATCTAATCCTGATCCTTCACAGGCCCAGTGTAGTTTAGTTCCAGCTACATTGGTTTGGCACATATAGTGCATATACCCAAGTGTTTATATACCTTGCAAATGTAAACACCATTGCTGCATGTAATACATCTGATGCACTATGAGCCATATTTAATGCAATGCGATAAAACACTTGACTTCTAAATTGTGAGAATATGGTTGAATGTGATGGCAAATTATCCTAAATGTATGGTTGTCCCTTGCATAATTGCTCATTAGCTGTATTTATCGTGTACAAATATCCATCTGTCATTTTTATGTGGAGGTTTTAAAAAAAATTGCTTACTGTCACATTCCCCGACGAACCCCTGATTATCCTTATAATATTATGCTACCATCCCAATTAAATGTCAATGCAGGGTGGTGGAATGTGCCGAAATATCTTTCCACGAGATTAAGCAGCCCGTGCGATATGAAATGGGCCTTTTCTTTTAACCCCGGGTAGCGCATACTACACATAGTTTTAACAAACTAGGCGACCAACCGTTACCTAGCAACTGGGAACGCTGTGCTGCCTTATGTCATGAGGACGAATACATGTGCATACGTAACCCGCCGGTTGCCTAGTGACGAGGCAACACTCCCACAGCGGCACGTCTTCGGCTTAAAAACTAGACTCAACAGGCGCCAACCGTAAAGGGTTGCCGACTGAACATTGCTACAAGTGAGCGGACAGAAATGGATCTCGCGCTTACCACAGATTAAGAGACTGACTCGTATTCTAGGTGAGACATGTCCTATCAGTACTCTGACGATTATTCACTTATCTGACAAAGCATGCTACCATTGTATAATTCACAATACCGTGCTTACCGCCCCCTCCTGTCTTCCAGATCGCGCTAGTAATGCAGCTGGCATTCAACTTAAGAAGCCTCTAATGGAAATAATGAGCTCCATGATGTCTAGTATCACGACCAGCGGTTTGAATCTTAAAGGGACCCGCTAGTCCCAGCAACTGGGTGAGGGATGTTAGCGTTACGAAGTTTGATTAGAATCAAACGGCATTGAATCTAGGGATTTACCTTGATGGAACAACATACTAAGCGATATGGAATATACATTACCATACGCCTTACTTTATTTAACAGATTCGAATTTTCTCAGCGCCTGAATGACAAAAGAATTGGCGATCCTTTCACAGTAATATTCCGGGGTCCAATCTACGAAGGGGCCTGTAGGTGAGTGCATAAATAACAATTGTCGGTCACTCCAAATAGTAATGGTAAATTCCTTTAACTTCATGCAAATCCTTTCCTGATGGCTTACCCTTTTGACCAACAGGCGCCATATCACTACCCCATCCTGCCCCATGTCCTGAAGAAGACCCGCCTCAGACCCACAAGGCGTCCAAAGGGTCGAAACGTCGACGATATTAAAACCATTGGACCAGGGGGAGGAGCTACGCTAGCAACCAAGATGGCCACATAAGCTCCCGGCTCCGCCGACCTCCGCCGGTTGCTTATAAATCCTGACTTCTATCCTGATTTCCCACCGGACTCCCGTGCAGCTGAAGTGCGCCTGACTCTAGAGGTGCAATCCCTGAATTTCTAGCTGCTCAAATGAAGATACGCCGTGTGCCATTCTCGGCCTAACCCGGAGTTTAAACCGGGGCCTCGAGTTCTAACCCAGCCGGGTTGGAGTTGAACAACATCGGCCGCGGGACGTGGGTGGTTCCGGTCTCCCGAAGTGGCGTCTTTCTTTTCGATTTGGATGGTGATCCGGTGGCAGCTTTATCCCGCAACTGCGGCGGCTTGACATATCCACTGCTTTGGTCGGGGGTCCGCTGCCCGGAGGCCCCGTTGAGCTCCCGGGGTTGATGGGCTTGGTTTCTCGCTGGCGGCGACGGTGCTGAGATCGTGCTTTTGAAGTGCCCGCAGTTGTCATCTGCATTGCCTTTGCCTGGTGCCCCGGAGAAGTCGACCTCCGGGGTTCAGATACCCGCCCGGTCGCTCACTGAGGGGCGATGGAGCGGGCTGAAAGTACGCCGTCGCTACACACTATAATGGCCGCCATTCGGGAGCTCCACATACGAGTCACTGCCACCGTCCAGAGGATGGTTGTGACGGTCGATAACATCTCCCGGAGACCGGACTCCGACCCTTTGGTGGTGGTGAACCAAGATGCCTTACCCGTGGAGCAAGCTCCGATTGCTACCGAGGACCCTGTGCGGAAGTCGGACCTTGAAATTGTTTGTGACCCCCAGATGGCAGCGAGCGAACCCGAAACTATCGGATGTGTGTTTTGCCCTATATCGATATCGCCCGAGATTGATGCGACTATTCCTGTACTCCAGTGCGAGTTTTCCAATGAATGTCGGATCCCTACTTCGCCCCTTTTCTCTCAGAGTGATCAAGAACGCTTTGCTGACTTCTTGCTGGTGGGCAGTGAACTTTGTTTGACTTTTGGACTTCGTAAACGTCTATCCTGGTATCACTCCTTTCGTGTGGACTTTGAAACTTTTCTACTTCTGGATATCCTTTCTGTGATGGCGGTTCGAATGGACAGGGCTCGCATGAATGATCGTAGCGGCCAGGGTTGACTTTGACCGTATGGGTTTGGAAAAAGACTTCATTTGACACGGGACTGCACCTCATGATTGCACGGGAGGGGGGGTGGGTCTTTTACATGCTTCCCCCCCTGTTAGATTTTACTTATGTTTTCTTATCCTGGAGACTTATGGGGTGGGTTGCGGCTGGCGGGGGGCAAGTGGGACCGGGGGGGCATGTACGATCCTCCCTCCGCTTTCTTCTTTCCTTCTTTTAGGTACAAGGTGCTAGTGGGGATGGGCCGTAGCCATTGCAGAGGTGTAGGGTAGGGGGATTGGGGAGGGGTTTATTGTTTTATATTAGTTTAGTTCTATGGCCTTTTTTCTTCTTTCTTTCTTCCTTCACAAGAGATGGGTTGATCATCCTGGGTCGATATTCCTACTGGTCGGGTGTCTGCTTTGGCTCCTACTATCCTGTGTCACGGGTGGGTGGGCTTTGTAGAATACTGTTTTGTCGGATTGCTGTTAATTATTTCCCTTTACGTACATATCGTTGCCACAAGTGCATCCGTCGGTAAAATTGTTTTCTACGCATTGTGTCCTCTCTCACCTATTGTATCGTTTTCGAAATATGGCACCCGATTTATGTATATTCTCGTTTTTTCTTCAATAAAAACCTTTAAAAAAAAAACAAAAAAAACCATTGGACCAGCACAGAATATCCAGTAAACCAAGGACAACTGAAGTGGCATGCTGGACCTATCCTAATTGAATACTTAAAACTGGCCAAAAGACTGTTCTCGTTCCTTTCCCTCTCCCCTTCCTTCACTCGCTTGTATATAAATCACCATTTATGTGACCAGTGCACTATGTCACAATATACTCACTTTATTTAAAAGCGTTGTTCTGTATAAAGTTTTGAATATTGTTTCCTTGATTAATCTTCCTGTTAAAACAGGTCGTTTATGAATGAAAACAATTCATAGATTAAAAATATTTTGTTACCCTGATCTCCCTTTGGTTTGGATTTGCATTTTGAATATGTTCTTGGTAGAGTATTGTCTTAAGTAACCATATGACTAATCAAAACTTGGAATAATTTATTCACATTTTGAAGTAATCAGGTTGCATGCCCGACAGAACCATTGTTTATACTAAACTGTATTGCCCAGGTTCTGAGGGATACTGGGTTACCCCATAGCGATTTACAAGGCCAAGGGAGACAGGCCACCAGGCAGAGGCCCAAATCTAGGGGGGTCTTAACTACTATCAGTTCTGTTTTATTCACATTCAATTTTAAACCGCTGTCTGTCCTCCAAGTGGCAACTTCAGCCAGACAAGATCTAAAACGATCTGCTGAGAAGTAGGGTTCTGAGAGACTCACACAATAAGTGGCATGTCTTCAGCATACAACACCACCTGGACATTGTATTTGTCAATATCTGCTAAAGGTAGACTATTGATATTAAACTAGGTTGGATTCTGAATCGAACCTTGAGAACTCTTTAAGCTGAGACAAAGGTTTCTGGTTTTTGAATGTGTTTTTAGTAGAGTATTGTCTTAAGTAACCATATGACTAATCAAAACTTGGAATGATTTATTCACATTTTGAAGTAATCAGGTTGCATACCCGACAGAACCATTGTTTATACTAAACTGTCTCCCTTGGCCAGCCTCTGGAACACAAACTGATAAAAATCTAGGAGTATGGTTTGATTTCAAACTCTCCTTCGAAGATCAGATTAAAAACATTGCAGGCAAGTGTTTTGGCACACTCAAAACCCTTAGAAAAATCTTACTTAATTCCAATCAAATCCCGCAAAATCTCATTACCTCCCAATTGGACTATGGTAATGTCCTCTATTTCTGAGCCACAAAAGGGAGTATCTACTCGCTTCAGAGTGTTTAAAATGCTGCAGCTAGACTTGTGCTCAATCGTCCCAAAAGATCCTCTGCATCGGCAGCTCTCAACCAGCTGCACTGGCTCCCAGTGTTCTAAAGAATTAAGTTTAAAGCAATGTGCTTCTGCCGCTACATTCTTCATAAGCAAGGCCCAATATACCTGCATTAGATGATACAACCTTACACCCCAGGTCACGATCATCTGATGTTAAGCTAGTCCGAATACAGAAGATAATGAAAGCGAGACTGGGGGCTCAATGGTTCTCCTTTCTAGCTGCTAAAATGTGGCACTCCTTCCTTATGATCTGTGAGCGTCTCCCTCAGACAGCTTTGCCAGGTAAACTGAAAACCTGGCTGTTCCGAAACTCTTGTTAACTCCCCGATCTCCGCCACCCCAGTTCAGACATGCCCATATGCAAATCAGTCTGACCCTGTGCTTCATGGGAAAAGTCCAGGATGTTTGTTTCCGGTCCAGGGAAGACCTGGCTTGGCAGTACGGGCTGGACTGTTCCATGAGGC
The DNA here is from genome assembly GCF_964261635.1 of Lissotriton helveticus. Taxonomy (NCBI): domain Eukaryota; kingdom Metazoa; phylum Chordata; class Amphibia; order Caudata; family Salamandridae; genus Lissotriton; species Lissotriton helveticus. The sequence continues at coordinate 257,682,505 of NC_136061.1, forward strand.
TCAGGGTCAGACTGATTTGCATATGGCCATGTCTGAACTGGGGTGGTGGAGTGCGCTAAAGAATAATGGATTAAACCCAGATCAGTTGACTGGGGGTGAGTGCTTGCAATTTTCAACACTGTCCATCACCCCCTTTGGTTTGGTCTTGAATTAAAGTGTCTGAATTAGACCCACTATTCCCAGCTTAACACAGATTCCATTTTAAAAATCATTGCTTTAGCCATGCACTTTGGACCACATTGGGTGGACAGGTGGCACAACGTGTCTTCTATTGGATGGAGAGAATGAGCTCCATTTCCTCAGGGGCTTCCATACCTGTGCTTTTCTTCCACAGGGCAACTGTACAGTAGAAATCCAAGAGCTCTGAAGAGCACATGGTTTATTGTTCCTCATAAAGCTTCTGTTCGTTATTCCATAACATGTGTCCCCAAAAAATACCTCTGAGGGGGAATCTGTCTAGTACTGTTAAGCCCATGAGCTCCCTTAGATGTTTTTTAGAATATACCATAAATATGACCAACTTTGCCCGTGCTAGCCATTAGCGTGTCTTGTAGCTTGGAGCAAATACCTCAACCCCTTCAAACAGACAGACTGGGAATGATACCCATTTAGCTATACAAGGGAGAACCAGGAAAAAAATCTAAGACTACCCAGAGCCACCTGAAGAGATTTGTTCCTTGTTTGATTACTCTCAGGCCAATCCACTTTTTTCAATGAACCACTTTTGTGCTTAGTCCTGAAATTGGCGCTCTATCCTATTCCTTGTTGCCCTTCCTGTTAATCACGGTCCGTAGTCCCCAAGCTGTACTCCGCTCTTTACAAGTAACTTGAATATGAGTTATTGTTTGTTCTGCTTTCTTTCCATTGCCATGTTCTATAAAATGTAATTACCATACAGATTCCTCCTGCCCTTGTGCTCCCATGATCCCTCCCCTTTCAGGTAAGTTTATGTAGAATAAGTAGCAGAAACATAAGAAGGCCAAGTGGTACTTGCCCTCCTCACCCAAAACCATTAACAGCTGTGCTTTCTTCACTGGACATATATAGGGGGTCTTGGACGTACAAATTCCTCTGTGATGGTCAAACCAAATATCCGTACAGAGGTGTCCTGCTTCTCGGTGTGCTTCTTCTGAGCCCTTGCTGCCCATTAGTGAAACCCTGACAGATGTTTTCTGGCACCCGGCAACCCTGACTGCATTACAATGCGGAGTCTGGTATTTCAAGCCTCTGCCAACCAGGTAAATCCCAACTCTTTCCATATGACCATATTAACACCCTCTGGGGGACGGTCAAAACATATTGAATGCCTCTCCAGGAATAAATCTATCATCTCCCCCTGCACTTGTAAATTGTCTTGCAGTTTTTTCGTCAGTCCATACCACTTTCATCAATTTCCTCCTACGGGACCGTCCTGAGATTCCTATGCCACACCTGTAGCAAAGGGCTCATTAGTTGTATCCAGTGGGTCATTATCACATGTTTGACAAGTACTAATAAAGATATAAACTTTACACTTATTGTCTCCTTCTTGAGCATAGAGTGCAACTACAAAATACAGTGTCAAAGAGCAATCTAATCGCAGTCTTGTAGCTTAATGCATATGTTGATCTCCTGGCATTGAAATGTTGAAGTTCTGAAAACCCCTGGCCTACATCTGAAGTCTTTAAGATCACATTTCCAGCCGAGAATTGGCTGCCCTATTGGTGATTTTTAAAATCTGACCTAATGAGGAGCAGGGATCCTCTTTAATTGAACCAGCTCTGATCACTGGTTCACTGCAAGGATTCTGACTCTGCTTCTGGATATTTCACCACAGTTGCACAGGTTCACCTGGAACTCAAAGCCAGTACTTCTCCACTCCAGGATGAATTGTTAGTTTTATACCAGACCTCACTATAGCTTTATCAAACCAGTACACCCCGAGAGGTGGATGGCTCTTGCCTCACTATGCAACTGGTTCAGATATGGGATTGAGTTCTAGTCCACTCTGTTAACCTCACAATGGCGAAGGAAAATGTTGGAGGTAATATTTTAAAACCAGATTTTTATTGTGGACTAGTTGAAGGACACCAGACCTCCCAAACATAAATTGTTCATTTCAAAAGGAACCAAACCTGGTGTGATGCATACAGCCCTGAGTCACCACAGTTTAATATTAGGATCCCCAAAATCCTTTTGCCGGTGCCAGTCCATAGCAGAATTGCATGGTAGACAACAAAAATCCAAAAAGCTTAACATCGGGAGTGAGCAATCAGGACACCCACTTCCTCTGCCCAATTCAGTATTTTTCTCATTCCCTCAAATGCGTAAGCAGCCTTGGCTTGCATATAGGATTGCTCGCTATAACCATTTTAATTTGTGCCAGACTCAAAAGAAGCTGCTGTGCCCAGAGTTGCAATATGCGCAGCTTCAAAAGTTGCTTCCTCTTTTCCTCGGTTGCCACAAAAAGCAATCTGTTTCCCGCCAAACTTGGAATTCTTAGGACCGCTGTTCTTGCATGACCTTGCATCACGCCGATCTGGATTACTCAGTAGCACCTTGATGGCCTTGTTCACTTGTGAGGGTTGGCCGATCCAGAAGCTCTGGAAAGAAGGCTGTCAGATCTCGTCAGTAGACCAGGGTGGTGAGATGGGGCAAGTAATGCCTGCAGCAATGAGGTAACATCCGTGTTTGCCCTGAAAGTGGAAAAGTCAAGACTCTTCATTAGCAGCATAATCCCACTCCCCTGCCATTTTTCTTTTGGGGTGGGTTGCCCTTCCTGCTCATCAGGTATTCTATTGATAAAAAAAAGCCCACCTGTGCCCTCATTCTTGCTGAGGAACCACTGAAGAACCAAACCGTTTGATTGTGGATCCACTGAAGAACCACTTACCTGGTCTGCTGCATATGTTGACTAGAATAAGGGCCCACGTTTTCCATATAGTAAAGACTTATCCTAGCTCCTCTCTCCCTTTTCATTCATACCTGATTCAGGACTCCACCTTGCAAGAAAGGACATGGTGCCAAATTTCCAGTAAACTATGAAATCATAAGTACATTTTACTTTATACACTTATCTGAGTGGTGCATTGGAGTTGGTTACAAACCAAGCTGGGGGTGGGGGATGCTCCCTAGTCTTGATTAGTGACCGTGGGCCCAGCATGTTTTTTCTAATTAAATTACCTCTCGTATTCAATTTGTTAAAGGCAGACCTACTACAGTAAAGTGCAAGAAGAGCAAACTAATAAAGGTTTCAATTGACATGGCTTTTTGACATTTTTGCCTGCATAGACCTCTGTAGTTGACCAGCACTAATAATGGTGTTTTTCTTTTAGGTTCAAAATGTCTGACAGGAAGGCTGTAATCAAGAATGCAGACATGTCTGAGGACATGCAGCAAGACGCTGTTGACTGTGCCACACAGGCCATGGAAAAGTATAACATTGAAAAGGACATTGCAGCCTACATCAAGAAGGTACGTTCAGCTGCTAGTTTAACTTCTCCTAAACAGACTTTAACTCCTAGTCTCCACATTTCTGGATGGGAAGTGAGGGACAATGTGTACCCAGCGTCCTCCACCCAACACCCCATTTTTCTTGTTTGACTCCTCAATTTACAATTGCTGTACGATTTGTTTAATCTATTTGGTAACTCCGATATCTGAAACAGTAGTAGGATAACTTTCCTCTGATCATCCATCACAGTACGTTTTCTCTTATCTCAATTTATATTTTATTAATCCAGACCGTAACTATTGTATTGCAGTTAGCACCTTCAGTATTAAATCAGAATTTTGTTTCTAGATTCATGTACTGTTATCTGCCATTTAGTTATCTGGCTTGGAAAAACGTTTTTATTTTTTTTTGCAATTTAAAAATAAAATGTAATTTAGTTTCCCTGTCCGTTTGCGAGGTTGCCTTAATTTATCAGCCTTTACTGTAAAGCGACAAAATACTTTCTAGAGTTTTCATTCCTGTATTCAAGGACTTGAGGGTAGTTTGAAATGTTCCTTCATATAGGAAGCCTACTTGCTCCTCATTTAAATTCAAATGTACATTTGAACGAATTGATTTCACGTAACTATTTAAGTGAGTATCTTGGAAATTGATGTTTTGACAGCTAGATAATCAAGCAGGAGGGTGCGTGAAATCCTTATTTTTCTATTGGAGCTCTACTTCTGTTGAGGAAAAAAATCTTGCATTCATTGGCTGAATTAAAGGTACTCTTCACAGATCTGAGTAATTTTACATTTGTTTCTTATGCTTCCGTAGGTGCAATGTTGTACTGGGTTCATCTTAAAACTTGTATGAGTGTTCAGCACCTCTCCAGATCACAGAATAGTTTATGTTGCTGGCCTTTACGGATTGGCCTAGTCCACAGGGCACCCATTGGATTAGTATGTTGGGGCCAAAAGTAAGGATACCAGTTTAACATGAAGTTCGGTCAGTCATGGCAGATATGCATGCCTATATATCACAGAGAACTCCTTCCCAACAGACATCCCTCCAGATCAAACTCCCCAAAACCTTACTCCACTGTTAAAGTCCAGTCCTCCCATCAGCAAACCAGAGACCAGGAAAGTCTATCTGCATTTCAGTGTTGCATTACTACATTTTTTTGTTCTGCAGTGAAATCTAGGTCTTGTAATGAGAGAAACAATCTAAACCAGTTAGGATTCTCAGCCTTAATGGCCTTCTTCCATTTGAGTAGCTTGTGATTGACCAAGACTACAAACCAGTCCAGCTGGAAAATCTGCAGAGCTCAAACCAAGTTTTCATTTTCAATGGCAGTCCGGGTCTCTTCCTGTGAGCAATCTCTGCAACTGATAAATGTGAATGGACACTCTGTTCTTGTCATTTGAGCCAGAACTGCTGAAACTCCTTGTCTGAAGCATCCTGTACAATGAAGGACTGCCCGCAGTCTAGTGCCTGCACCACAGGAGCATTGCGTAGTACTGCCATCAGGTCTTCACGAGTCAAGATCACTTTGTTGGGCTGCTGCTTAGATAGGGTGGCTAAGGGTGCAACTATAGGTCCATAGTTGGCAGCAACATTATTTTAGTATCCAGGGAGTCCTATAAGCTGTTAACGGAGTTTGGGTATGGGAACCTTCCAATGCAACACAAACTGGGTCTTCACATCCATCGTCCGAATCTTCCATTGGCAATTTGATGCTCAAGGTAGACTACAGAGGTCCTATTCACAAATGGCAAATTTCACTCCTGTACCTGGAACCGGTTTTTAAGTGTTTCAGGTGGTCCTCAATTGAAATGCTAAAGACAGCAATGTTGTGATTCAACGCCTCACAGAATCTCTTCATCCCCGAGAGCATAGTTCAGTAGGCACTGTAATGTGGCAGGAGCGTTCTTGACACTTGAAGCCAGGACCACAAACTGGTACAAAACCTCCAGCATAGTCGTCTTGGCACTACATGCCAATGTAAATAACTGGTTAATCAGGTACTCAGAAACGAGCATCCAGCAGATTGACCAGTTCAATATTGTGCGACCAATATTCCACACAAGCCCAAGTCTGTAGTTACTTGCTTGGGTACCAATGCTACTGGAATGAACCAATAGCCCTCAAGTCCAATGTTTACAAACTCTGCTTTGGTGTATTTTTAGATTCAGTGTGACCAGTGGTGGCTGGTGGAATTTTTAAAGTGGTGGACCTTAATTGCAATACATTAAAGTGCGAGCTAAGCCAATACTTTTGAAGCGGACACTGGTTGCGGTGTCCGCCCCACACATCCCGCCCCACACATCCTCCCAAGGATATTTAAAAAAATGTTATTTTAGTACTATTTTTAGCACTAATTCTGTGATAAATGGACCAAAAATAGTTCTTATACTGGCTTCAGCCTGCACCCTTCCCAGAGTCATGTGGTGTTACAGGCAGTGCTACAGACTTTGGAACTGGGGAACCAGTTTCAATTCTCATAATTGGCTGTAATTGTGGGCAAATCACTGAAGGCCAGATTCGTAATTATTTCATGCAACACACCTTACTGTACTGCGTGAAAGGGAGAGAGCAGGAATGTGCCTTATCTGTATGGCGTGTTCCTTCTCTTATGGTGCTGGCACACTTTTGGCTGCCTAGCACTTAGACAAGAATCCTGGTGCAAGGGTGCCTACGCTGGAGGCAGGAATGTATGTGTGCCTGAAGGGAACCTTTGATTATGCAGCACAAATAGAAAGAGGAGAAATAGATCTTTCTCTTTGTTGCACCTTCCCTGGGATTCAGTATATTCGGGTCTAGGTTGCGCTATAAAAAAAACTCCACAAAGATGTTTAAAACAAATGGATATCAATTTAGTGGCTGATTTGTAGAAAATAAACGGAATCTGGATAAACCTGCTTCCCCGCTTAAGTGTGTAATCTTTAGCAAATATTTTATTTCACCAAAACTCAATTTTCTTTATGATCACTTATGAAAGCACTATCAAATATCGGAGGACCAGTTTTACAAAAACCTATTGTGTTTGATTCATTAGGCCATTATATTCTTTAATACTCTGGGTCACATACAGGGTTTGCATGATTTTTCTCTTGCCCCTTAGTTCACGAATGGTTCATGTTTAAAAAAAGATAATCACTTAACAAGCATTTTCAGTGGAATAAAGTGACTTATTAGTGTAAAAGATCCATATTTTAAAGATTTTTTGAAAAGTTCGAAGAGATAATTTAAGTGTTTGTATTCGCTGCTGCTACTAGAGAAAAAGCGATAAATATTGGGAAAATGGAGCGACTGGCTAAAAACAGCAAGGGAAAGGAAGGAGATGGGGGTAAGTGAACCAGACCGTGAAGAGACCAGTTAAGACCCCTTACCCAATTGTCTTGTTGTCCGGTGGATGGTGTCGCAGACAGGCACGGCACACACCCAAGCTGCACCGCTTTCTTTCCACAAGGCCAAGCTTTCAGCACCTAAACTCCTCTCTGGCAGGAATGCTATAAACAGGTGCCCGAGGCGCCTAAGTATGCACTGTATCTGTTAGCCGGCAGCACAAAGTCATGAGTTTAGTTTCAATGCCCTCTTGCAAAGGCTGCAACCCCTCCCTGCCTTATCTCATCGGAATGGGAGGGGCAGTGCCAGGTGGCTATAAATAATACTACACGTGCTAGTCCTGAAGAAGACTCCAGAGTAAGGTGGAACATTATCTACATCACTGCGGGGTCGAAATTGTTGGACCCGGGGTCACCGGTCCACCTAGGGTAGCTTGGCACAAGTGGGAAGGTCTAACTCCAAGGCAATTGTGTTATACTTGCGTCACACTCACTCAGTAACCCAGCACCCCTCCACTTGAAAAATGACACCACCTTGTTAGAAAAGAATGGCATGCTTTATCAAATTCCTTCAATTAGCTTACTCCGTTAGCAATGTAATTTTCAACACATTTAGCACTTCCCCATATGATTATTTGCATCAACTATAGCACAACATTGTATTTAGCTAAAGTACCTTTTCACCAAGTTTCAGATAGCTACTTCGCAGTTTAGATAAGACAAGCAGCACGAAAAATGCATCTATTAAGTAAAACAAGATTGTGCATTACTTCAGTAAGGAAACAGTATTACACATCTCTTCATGGTAAAGCTGGTATATGCATTAATATAGCAGGAGCCGGAATTATATACTCCCAGGGACCAGTATGTGCATTAATTTCCAGTGAGTAAACATTCAATTGTTCCGGTAACCTGCAATCCCCTGGCTTCTGTTTAGCTGTAGCAATGGACCAGCAGTACTATGAATGGCAGGACTCTAAATCCAGTAGAGTGGTTTTTATGGTTTAAGCCCCAACAGTTGCTCTGGGACAATCCAGTGAAAGTGACGGCCCCTTTCCTTTGCGTGGAGACACCAGGGCAAGGTTCATTTGATTAATACCTAGGGCAGGGCCAGATCTAGAGGTGCGATGACCGCGGCAAGGAAGCAACCCTCAGGAGTAGTCAACCCTCTCATTGCACTACCCCCCTGACGCCACAGCCTGTACCCCAGCCAGCCCCACGGTGCACAAAATGGCCGCCCAGTGTCCTCCCTTATATAGCCTAGGCACAGGTCACTAGAGTGGGCCAGAAGGTTCTAGATCCCTCTATTACTATCCTATGGGCCAAAGCTCCGAGGTAACTCCTGACAGGGCAACCATCTTAAACTTAACTAAGCCACCATTTTGTAGATGTCCTACTCCACTTTCTCCATTTTAGAGGGGCATCTGCGCTTCATTGTTAGTAACAATGGAGCGCCCAGAGACCTAGGGTCAACACCAAAAAAATGTAGTGGACAAAAAGTCAGGCAAAAAAGGGGAGAAAAATAATTAGGAGGGACCACCCAAAGGACTGACAGGTCTAACAGAAATGTCGACTTTTTATGCCATTATCTACCCATGAACAGCTTATTGATTACTGTCATATTCGATGGGATAGATTACTGAATAATTTGTATGTGGCTCAAATTTGCTTATGTGATGTCAACTATTTACTTTTTGTGACCACCTTGTGTTTTTTCCCCAAACCATTCACCTAACCTTTAACCCTCACCAAACCACTTATCCATCCCACTCTTTTTCATTGGGCACAGTGTTTATTCTAATACGTTTTGTATATATATGCATACATGAGGATGTGAATAAACATCTCTCAAACTAATATTTTACTCGCAGAACAATACTAAAGAATGTTTTTTTCTAAATATACATGTACTAGGACCCTCGTTCTTGCAGCATGAATAACTGGCAAGCAGCCCCAGGAGTAAAGGACTGAAACGGTACACTGAATGTGACGCTAGATTACGTCATGTATGGGCAGTCCCTTGGGACCCTAAGTAGTGCAGAACTGGACTGACAGCATGTCAGCCCGTAGTCTACTTAACATACTCTGCTCAATTTATAGAAGATTCCTCACCCCTAGTATTGGTACTCGCAAATGTCCCACCTCTGGTTACTGGCCAAATAGAATCCCCAACATCATTGACAAGTAAGGCCCTGCATTGGCTGTCTGGTAATATGCAGATGGCCCCTCGGGGGAAACACCAGTTAGCAGGAGAGGTTAGGTCAGCCAGAAGGGTACCTTGGATAGGACAAAACCCCAAAAAGTTTACTGGTGACTGTATAGTTTTAAACTTTACGAACTCAGCAGCACTACCTAACATTCTATCAAACATACTCCCCCCCCCCCCCCCCCCCCAACGCAGGAGAGGCACTATTGTCCCACTAACTTTAGAATTATTTGGCAAGAAACAGCGTAGTATGACTTATCCTAAGATAACCCATGCCTCCACAAGGTCAGCTTGGAATGGAACATCAAATGGATGGGGCATAGGTGCACCAGCTAATAACTGGGGGTGCAGTTTAGATAGGTGGGAAGGGCCACAACAGATATACCAACACGAACATCCTTACCCTACCCACTTTAACAACCAGTACAACATCCCTATCTCCAACAGGTTTGACGCCTTCTATGGACAGGGCGGGATGGAAGGGGTTGAATGACTACCTGATACATTCCTTTCTCCTGCTCACAGTAACTGTACACAACAAGGTGTAGGATTAGGGTACGAGGATAATATAACTGTTGCATGGACCAAACCCCAAGTTGACTGCTTTACCAGCCCAGATAAATCAATTTATCAATTTACCAGACATGCATAACCCAGCCTCTACACATGTAGACATAATATATAATTCTGTGGCAGAACAGGTAGATAGACGTATAAGCCAAACGCATGTTACCCCAGCTGAAAAGGCTGACATAGACACAGATACCAAAACTTTGTATTTATTATCACCCTGTAATGAAAGCTTAATATCATTGAATATTGCAGGGCTTCGTGATAAATCTAATGATATTGGTTGGCTGTCTCTAGTCAAACAATATGCGGTAATATGTCTCCAGGAAACATGGCTGGTGGGGAAAAAATGTACATATCGAGGGTTTTCAAAGCTTTTTCATCCCAGCAGAACCCTCAGTTAGTGGTAGAGCAAAGGGGGGCATGGCAATCTGTTAACCTGGCTCTTACATGCTCTAAAGTTGAGTACCATTCTGGTAATCGAAACATTCCGGTTTTAGAGCTAAAGAGGGGCAAAACTACTTTCACCCTGATTAACTTTTATAATGCAATCAATCAGACAGGTGACTGTAATATACAGCCTTTATGTGACTTTTTGAGAGAAAATGCAGAGAAATTGCCCCGTCAATTTCTGCTCGCAGGTGATTTTTAACACCCACCCATGTGGAAACCCCGGAGTGACTGTCATTAACCAATTAGGATGTAACAGCCTGGAAGGTTTCCACTTTGATCACTCGCGGTGTGGAACAGATTTAAACACGCTAATGAATGAAAATAATCTAATTACAGCAATGTCTACGGTGGCGGACCAAACTCTTTTTCCCATTCCCACGTTTAAAGGCCACACCACTGGATCATACATAGACCATATTTTGTCTGCTGACCTCGCCAATACTGTTCTGGACTTCTACATCCAAATGAGTATTTATAGTGATCACAACCCTATATGTATCAAAATGGGTGGGGAAATTTTTGAACAGCAAAAGCCACGAGTGGATTGTGGGTCCACAAAATGTATAAATGGAAAGCATCGCTTAAAATGGTCATTGGTGAACCATGAAAAACTGTATAATTCTACTAACTCATGCAGTTCTGAACTTTCACTATGTATATCACCTGAATCATCATCGCAACAAATTTTGGCATCCTTTGAGGGCGTTGCACTAACAGTAGGGTCGATGCTAACGGTGACAGCTAAAGGGAATGTAAGTAGTAATCCAAAATGGTTTGATAATGCTTGCTCCAAGGCCAGCCGCGAGCTCAAGTTAGCACTGAAAACCAAACCTAGAGATCCGGTGCATATTAAGGTTATGCGTGCTAGGTACAAAAAGTCCCTTGCTATTCGTAAGAGAAGTAAAGAAAAGTGTATGGGAGTCTCTTTTAGATCGTGAAATATTGAGAAACCGCGGCAAGTTTTGGGATATTATAAATAAAACCCTATTTGATCACTCAAACAACTCCACCATGGGTACAAATATCCCAGAGGAAGAGTGGGTTAACCATTTTAGTTTTATTTTTAAAAGCAATGAGTTACAGGCGGAATGTATCCCGGCTGAACATATTGAAAAATCATTGCTCTTCTCAATAAATGAGGTTGAAAAGGGAATTGAAGGGCTGACAAGTAATAAGGCCCCAGGACCGGATGGTCTTCCACCAGACCTCTTTAAATCCTGTAGATTGCTATGGGCACCAGTCCTCACCGCAGTACTTAATGCGGCCGTGGTTTCCGGTTGCCCAAAGTCTTGGGGGGTATCCACCATCGTACCCGTGTTCAAGAAAGGAGACCGTAATAGCCCCCTCTGCTATAGACCAATATCTCTAATCAATTCTGTTAAAGTAGTGGGGGGTGTAATTTTAAATAGACTGGTCGCATGGGCAGATGAAAATAAAGTAATATCCCCAATTCAATACGGATTCAGGCCCGGGCACTCTACAATTACCCAGTGTTTGAACTTGTACCTAATTATAGGGAAGTACACCAAGGCCCGACAAGGTACAATTCACATGGCGTTCATGGATCTATCGTCGGCCTTCGACTGTGTGAGCCGTAGAAAGCTCTGGAACGCCATGATGAAAATGGGTGTAGAGCAGAATCTAATTAACTTACTAGCAGATATGCATTCTGACACAAGGGCAAACGTCCGGTACACACAGGATTTAAATGTGACAAAAGATTTTGGCGTGTACCGGGGCGTCCGACAAGGGTGCATTTTAGCCCCGTTCCTTTTTAACTTGTATATAAACGATTTGGAAGAGCATCTTTTAAGTACAGGAGCAGATTACCCTTACATTGGACGTAAAGGACTGCCAGTTCTGCTTTATGTGGATGACGCAGTCCTTTTGTCCAGAACTACTAACGGTCTTCAAACATTAAACTCCTTTTTTACATTCATGAAATCCCGAGATTTGAGTATAAATAACTCCAAATCTTTCGTAATGAAGGTTGGCCAAGGTAACAAAAAGCCAAATTGCTTAAATGTTAATGGGGTCACAATCCCTATAACAAACATTCTCCTATCTCGGAGTCCTGTTCGATCAACTGAACTGGGGACCCGTAGTACAGAGAAAAAAAAGGGAGAGGTAATTAGGGCAAATGCTGCAATACTTAATTTCGCAAGAAAAATGGGCAACAGCCCAGTGGCTGCATTACTCCAACTTTACCAGGCCAAGAGTGTTGCTACTGCATGCTATGGCAGTGAGATATGGGGATATGTCCCACTAGGAGCCCTGGAGATAGTAGGTAATAACTTTCTCAAACAGATACTAAGGGTTCCTAGCGGAACAGCAAACTTCTCCGTACATGAAGAGCTAGGTGTAACATTTCTATTTGACAAAATAGCAGTAAACCCCTTAGTATGTTGGCTAAATTGCTGGTTAAATAACGATGTACCTCTTACCCAGCTTATACTGAGGGAAGCGCTAACATGGGAAAACATGCTTAAGGTTCCTTGGATAAAGTATCTAAGCAACTGCTTCAGGGAAATTGGGCGCCCCGAACTCTTCTTAACTCCAAAATCCATTACGAAATTGGATGTTGTTTTTGTGAAGAAGGCTTTTATTTCTTCCAGGTACTTAGACAGGGAGGCCGGTGAAATAAGGAAAGGAAGTGTACGTAAACATGTGCTATTAAAAACAACCCTGCTCATGGAACCGTACCTGTCATGGCCAATGTCAAGCTATGATCGTTTCCTGCTGACCAGGTTTAGGCTGGACTTATTTCGTTTATTGCTGGCCGTGCCAAAGGGAGCCTACCGTGGACAAGTGTTGCCAGCTTGCGGCTGCGACAAAGTCTCCGCAAGACCTGGCACACTTTTTATTTTTCTGTCCATTTTACATTATACCACGGAGGTTATATCTAAAACCCTGTCTTAAAAAATTGAATTTCTCTCAATTTAGACCAGCACTTTGTTATCTTCAGATGTTCGGCTGGGATTGTACCTTGTGTGTAGTTTTTTAAAATTAGCACTCAAATTTAGGAAAAGTATGGAAGGCTAACTGTGCTTGTAACAGACATATCTTTAGAAAAATATTAACTCTTTGATGTCTGCTGAATATCCCTTTTTTAACATTTTGAGTGTACATTGCCTGTAACTTTTTGTAATCATTTATAATCCATTTAATCTAGCCGTTTTTAACCTCTTTATGTAAACATGAGTCAATATACGTTTTGTGTGTAATGCAAATAACCGGATAAAGTTATTTGACTTGACTACTCTGCTGCCAACTGGCACATGTAACTTGGTACTTTCAAAACTGAGAATCTCCCTTTGAGTCTAAACACAATGCTACCTTCCAGCATCTGTTAAGGAAAATACCCTTTTTAATTGTAATTACATCAGTGAGAAGGGTTAGTGAATGGCAAGCTCTTCAAGCGGTGGAACCTTTTACTTTCTCACCAGCGGAGGAAATGCTTCATTTGTTAGGAGGGTCTTTCATTTTATCCTGGATAAGATGAAAGATTTGAAACACGACTCCATTGTTTGTGAATTATGGTCACATTGGACATGCTTTTAAACAATTCAATGCCTTGTGGGTAGCTCCATGTGTTCATTAGCTGTCTAACGGACCACTCTGGTAAGCCCCAGGCCCATTCCACTAGAAGGAAAGCAGTTAAAACACCCTGGGTTAGCCGTATCCCATTTTCTGACAGGAGCAAGGTGGTAGGATTGAAATCCCTGCACACATTCAATAAGTATGGTCTAGACTAGAGTCCTGCTAGAGTAGAACATAAAATGTCAGATTCCTAGGAGGAGACTGCCAGTTTACAGTACTGCCACTTGGCCTGAAATCAGCCCCTCAAATATTAGTGTATGGCAGTCGCAATGTATTTAAGAAGGAAGGAGATATTTGTTAATACATCTGACTGAGCATCTGCTTTAATTAGCCAGTCAAAGCCATGCAGGATTTCAGAACCACAGCAGGGTTATTATCGAAGCAGGGTCTTCAAATCAAAGTCTAGATTATCACTACAGAGCGCAAGAAACACTTGGATAACTTATCAAAACAAAGTCTATTCCTATGTGGCAGATCTCTAAAGCACTTTTATTTCCTTACTGCACAGCAGCTGCTCTTTACTGTTGGTTTGCTAATCTAGTCAAACGTTTGACTTAGTGAAGATCCAATGATGCAGATGTGAAGGTTGTGCAGCAGTCCTGGTTCTGTATCGTTGGAATCTTCATTGTCCTAAATGACACTCTCACACCTCCATATTATGGCTGGGCACTAGTTATCTATATGCTCTAATTTGTTTAAAAAAAGTGTTTTATTTAGTACGTTTTTTTCTTTGCTCTTAATGCAAGCCTATCCAGCTGTATTTTCAACCTTCATGTACACAATGTTTAAAGGGATCTTTGCAGGACATATGTTACAGGTGCCCTGTATTTTGGACAGTCTATGGCAACATTATGGGGATTCAAGGAGGAGAATTAAATCTGATAGACTTATCTGTCTATGATTTACATGAACTTGCTAATAAGGGTGTTTTACAATGTAGCTTCCATGGGGAAACTATGCAAACGTGTTGTAAGGTCCTGCAGTGGGTAATTAGTAAAACCTTTGACTATTAAAGATTCATAGAATGCTGAACCAAGATTACAGAAAAATATAGATATTTCGTGAAGTACTAAATCCATGGCCATTCAAAGTAAAGCTCACTGGCCCCTGCTCTCCCTCTCACCAGGCCCAGAATCTGTATACCAAACGTGTGGTACACATTCAACCTACATAAAAGTACAGTAGCGCAAAGGGTAGCTCGCAGCAAAGCACACGTGGGGTCAGTACAATGCAATTCTCTGTCGCAAGAAAGGCCTGGTCAGGACTAGTATTTAACACAATTGTATGCTGCCACATTTTGTGACCAGAACAGTAGTCTGTGTCTATTATGAAAGCTTGCTTGGTGTCCTGCCAGGTCACATCAGGTTTTGAACTGTGGCATTGTCATAGGCAGGCCTAGGCTACGGGATACTCACTAGATGTAGCATGTTTGATGGGTCCACAAAGCGGTACCAGTTTTACATGCAGTTGGGTCAATCGGCTGATGCGTACACCTATGCAGTGACTCATACAAGTTGGTTAAGCAGTGGTGATGAGGAGCTTGTGGGTGCGTTGTTGCTCTCTATTGTGTGAAGTAAAGCTGAAGCTGTTGGTAGAGATTCCTATAATGGCATGCAGGGACACTACAAGTAAACAGTAGGCTTCTAAATGGGCATTTAGAAGTGTACCTGTCAAACCTGTAGCCGTAAGTGTACTGTGTTGCAATTTGGATGTGACCTAACCATTTTTGAATTTGTCTGGTATATCTAAATAAGTATCAGACGGGGACTTTAACCTTTTGTCTTGGGCATAGGCTGGGGTGGCTGAGAAGGGTTTAATTGAGTGTATAATATGCAATCTAGTAGAAGTCTTCCTGTATACCTGGGAGCATGACTAGGGCACTGTAGCAGGCTGAAACCCAGAGCATGAGCTCACACCAATGACTTTCTAAATCCTCATGTATCCAGGTTACTCATGGGCTCTGAGCACAGCCCCGGACGGCGGACTAGACTGACTGCCTGGGCTGGGAATCTGCTGTGGGAAGGCCACATTAATGGATTCCGAGACTGACTGCGTCCGAGTTCAAAGATGGCTGCTGATTGAGTAAACCAAGCAAGAGGCACCCTGGGATGGAAGACCCAGTGAATGGAGCAGTGGTGTGGTTGGTAGGTCCTCATGGCGTTGAGGCAGGCGGACATCTCAAACCCTCCTGCACAGCAAGATGACTGGTGCAGAAAGACAGGATGGGGATTGACTAGCCAGGGGTTTTCCGCAGAGGATGTCCTCTAGAGACATCACAGCACTGAGAATCAGAGGCACCCTCCAAATGACCACAAACCTGAAGCCCTACTGACTGGTGGTGGATTTGGCCTCACCGGCCCCCATATCCTAGGCTAACTCTCATCCAGCACACACAGGGCAGCGACCTGGGGAGTGAGAAGTGCCATCAAGTGAGTGTCGACGGATGTGGCAACAGAGGCGAGACCTTTACACCCAGGAGGCACGATAGTCCGTGACAAGGTACCAAAACAGGCAAAAAATATGGACAAATATGCTATTAAGAGTAGGGCAGCAGGTGAGGGAAGAGTACCATCCACTAGCCCAGATCGTAGCTGGAGGAGATGAAAGGGAGCCTACGCTTGGTGAGCTGCTGCTAATTAAAGCGACCAAAATATTGCTGGATCATAAGATTGATATGGTGGTGGACACTACATTCATCCACGTCGAAAGGCTGCCTATGGTGGTCATGCTGGGTAAACATGTAGAATCCATCAGAACACTCCAGGTAGTTCATCAGCTAACAGAAGGCACAATTCCTGCATGCAAGGCCTGAAGACTCGGGGCAGATCTCAACAATATACGCCTAGTGGGCCTGCCAGAAAGAGCAGAGGGCCAGTTGGTCGAGCCATTTAGAACATAGTGTGCACTGTAGTCAGACCTGAGGGACTTTCACTATACTTCCCTGTTGAAAAGGCGCTTCGAGTGACTGGGGTGCTGCTGAAGCCAGAGGCTAGACTGAAACCACTCATAACCTGCATCCTCAACTATAGCGATTGTGATGCTATGCTGATTTGCGATTTGGAAACCACACTGGTGGGGGTTCTTCAGATTATAAGTGCAGGCAAGACGGGGATTCTACGATTGTGTCAAAGAACTTCAAAGTTATGGTACACAATTGTGGAAGATGAAGATATGGTCACCGTCCAAAGAAACTGGAAAGAGATGAAGGTGGGCGTGGGTGAGACTACTGGATGGAGAGGTGGCTGAAACTGTGCCTTCCTGATGGGTACCAGGATACTCTGGACCGCAGATGAGGTTGGTGCAAAGGGAAGAAAATCTGTCTGAGGCTGCTCTAGGACCTGATAACGTACCTATCTTAAGGACACTCCTTGGTTGAACCCTCCCCCCAGAGGGAGAGTCTGGAACACTAGAGTTCATCTACAGGTTTGATGGACGGTAGGGGATGTGCGACACTCTTTAAACCAGTTGCATGTGGCAGTTTTCATGGTGATGGTGGAGTGGGGTGGCTCACTGGTTAGAGGCGGCAGACCCAGGAGCAGAGGACGGCCCGGGACCAGGGTTCAATTCCCAACACGGCAGGGTCTTGGACCAGGGACAGCGGACTCGATAATTCAGACCTCGGTGCCTACTCTAACTAGGGATCACACTCGGCAACTCTGGGCATTAGCTTGCCTCATCTCCACAACGGCCCCACACATACACCGGGAATGCCTGGTTTCACCTTGGAGATACCCAGTAGGGACCATCTCGCAGGGCGGGTTCCCCAGCGGTCTATAGCGCAGAGATACTCCTTCGGGAGTCGAATCTAGCGCGTTAGAAACCCGTAATTAATTAATGGGTTCAACTGACACATGCACCATGAGAAGCCACTGACTGGCACCCAACCTTCATGATGACATAGGACCTGCACACATGAGATTTAAGGGACCGGGCTCAACATTCTATTCTGGAATGTCATTGGGATGGGGAGCAAGGTGAAGGGGGTGACCCATTTCTTAAACACGTGGTACTCGCATGTATGGTCTCTGTGATGCACACTGGACCGGGAGTGACTAAATGCCATGGGATGGGTAGATGTTCACTCTGGATTTACTTCAGGGTTCGGTCAGTGGGTATTTTGGACTGCAGGTTGTTCCATTAAAGGTTTCCAGAACATTGTTTGAGGGGAAGGGGGTTGTTTTGTGCAATAAGTGGGATGTGGCAAGGGGAGTGGAGAATAATGGCCACATTTTTCTTCCCTCCAGGACGGTAGTCCCCAATGTTAATGTCGCCGGGAGACTGGCTGTCACATGTGCCAGAGACACTCAACATGGTGGACTTTAATCTCCCACTGAGGGGGAAGAGTGGGACCGGCTGTACGGGCAGTCAGCTGGAGAGAGGGGCTGGGTTGTGGGGAATGCAAACTTATAGAGCCTGTGGGGCTGGTTGACTTGTGGCGCAATAAGAATCCTGCTTCCAGGCATTACTTTGTCTGGCATGACCGGTTCAGTGTCCAGACTGGATTATATCCTGATCCCACGCTCCGAGATACTCTGGCACATGTTTCGTGCCACTTGGAATTCTGATCACTCAAGTGGGAGTCAAATGCCTTTTTAAGAGCAGGACAAGGCAGGTGTGACTACCCCATTTGCCCACCCCGTTTGCATTCACGCTAGAGCTGCTCGCTAATTGGGTGAGCGGACACTCCTTACAGGATACTGTTGACACCTGATTGTGAAAGAGATTATCTCCTTTTACTCGGATGATGTTGTTCCTAAGGAAACCAGTGCGGTCTACTGAGTTCTGGAAGTTCTCTCGTCTTTGGAATATGCATTAACTGGCAGAAGGCTGGTTTTCCCGATAACCCTGTGGAGCCTCGATGGGCTGGGAGTGTTCCACATGCTGGATGCAGGAGGGGTTTCTATACCTGGGTATATACGTGACACTAGACCAGCTGAGTTCCAAAGACTTAATCTAGGAAGGGTCCTCAAAGAATCTAGGCAAGATGTGGGTCACTGGCGTAGACTAGCCATCTGTCTCTGCTAGATAGAGCGGCCCTTTATAGAATGATAATGTTACCAAAACACTTATGCATGCTGCAAACGTGCTGTTTAAGATCACCCACAAATTCTCCCAGACTGAACACACTTGCAAGACTAATATTGCTGACAGGTTTACTGAATAGCCCTCCCAACCTGAAGTTGTACTACTGGGCGTTGTTGCGGTTAGTAGTGAGCGACTGGCTGTTCGAGGATCAGCAGGAGCTGGCACTGAAAGCAGATGGACCTGGTATGGGCGCACAGGGTTAACCCTAGACTATGGCAAAACCAGACTGCACGGAGTCTGTTAACGACTGACCGTGGTAAGGATTTTTGTAACATTAAGACCATGATCTCTCATGAGCTGTCCATTCTAGCTCTTGTTTAGTTTGAA